>NC_140997.1:78664920-79264920 GCF_052327205.1 Somniosus microcephalus | reverse complement strand
ATGAGGCCTCAGATTCCTTGGAACAGAAGTGTTTAAATGGGAAGAAGAGCAGAAGGATCTGGGGGTACAGATACACAAATCACTAAAAGTAGCGATGCAGTTCAATAAGGCCATGAAGAAAGCAAACAAAGCACTGGGGTTCATTTCTAGCAGGATAGAATTGAAAAGCAGCAAAGTTATGTTAAACTTGTAGAGAACCTTGGTTAGACCACACTTGGGCCTAGAAATTCGGTTGTTTGCGCCAGCGGTTAGCGCCTAAAGAGACCGAGAATTGGGGTGTTACCCAATGTTGGGGCGGGCGCAATGAAGATAGCGACAACTCCCATATTGACTATACATTTAACGCCTGCGCTAAGTGTTTGCGTGCGCCCGCGAGCGCAAGCAGATCATGATGTCATTTCAGTGTGCAACGCCTTTTAGGGGCGCCTGAGCGGGTATTGGGTGGCGCCCGGAGCCTTTACGCCTAGCGCTATTAGTGACAGTTCGAAGGAGCGTTAGCAGGCCCTTCTCGGAGCCGGGGGGCGCTATTTAAAGGGGACAGCTCTAGTACAGAAGCTTCAGCCACTTGGCCTGTTCATTGCGATCGTTGGTGGAGAGAGTTGGTGAGCTACTGTGGAGCAGAGTTTTTGGAATTTAGCATTAGAGTATTTGGGACCTTCAAACCTGTCTGGAGCAGTTAGAGCACTAGACCTAACAGCCTTTGACCAACTGGCATCGGAATGGGAGATGCTTTGGAGGCCGACGGCCTCATGGCCGAACACTATGAAGGGGCAGAGAGACGGCGGGAGAGAGGGCCGGGATTGGCTAGAAGGAGGAGGGGCAATGGAGGTCAGCCAATCCGAGGGTATGCTGCGAGGGTCTTTAGGCAGCAGGTGTCATACCTTGACATGTCGGAGGAGCAGTGTGTGCGAAGGCTCCGAATCGGGAGGGACGTTGTTACTGAGCTGTGCCACCTGCTTGCTGAGGATCTGCAGCCGCGTCTACGGTGCAGGACCTCTCTGTCGGTGGCCGTTAAACTGACTGTTGCCCTCAATTTTTATGGCAACGGATCCTTTCAGTCAGCCATTGGGGACATTGCGAATATCTCTCAGGTTGCAGGCCACTGTTGCATCCGGCAAGTTACAGCTGCCCTTTATAGGCGAAGGCATCAATTCATCACCTTCCATCTGACCCTGGAGAAGCAGGCGGAGCGCGCGCAGGGCTTCGCTACTATTGCGGACTTCCCCATGGTGCAGGGGGCGATTGACTGTACACACGTGGCTTTGAGGGCGCCATTCCAGAATCCTGAGGACTTCCGCAGCCGCAAGGGGTTCCACTCCCTCAACGTGCAGCTGGTCTGTGACCACCGCCAAATCATCATGGCAGTCAACGTCCAATTCCCAGGGAGCAGCCATGATGCCTTTATCCTGCGGTAGACCTCAGTTTGTGACCTTTTTGAGGGGCCGGCTCGACCACGAGGCTGGCTTATTGGGGACAAGGGCTATCCTCTCTGCCCATGGCTGATGACACCACTCCGTGTGGCCGCCACCCCAGCAGAAGAGCTGTTCAACAGCAGCCATCAGGCGACCAGGAACATTGTAGGGCACACTATTGGTGTGCTCAAAAAGCGTTTCCGATGTCTGGACCATTCGGGGGGAGCCCTGCAGTGGGTCACATCGTCGTCGTCTGCTGCATGCTCCACAATTGGCGATTCGACGCACCCAGCCAATTCCAGCTGTCCCTCAACGACCAGCAGAGCAGGCGGTCGAGGAGGAGGAGGAGGAGGAAGAGCAGGCGGAGGAGGAGGAGGAGGAGGAGCATGTGGACGAGGAGGAGGAGGAGGAGGAGGAGGAAGATGGAAGGGCTCCTGAAAGTGGAAGGGCCATCCGTCAGGGTCTCATGAGGACTCGTTTCGAGGCCCCTCTGGCGGAATGATGAGTGTCTTTACTCCTGCGCACTTTGGATGTTTGAAAGCCTCTGAAGGCCAGCATCACTGTAATTAGTCACGTGCACCATAGCACATTAAAACTTCTCTTTATTGTCACAAAAGTCTTTCATTACAGCAAAACAACGTCATGTCAACAGAAACCATAACTAACAAAATAACAGTTAACTCTTCGGCAAAGCCGCAAAACTAAACAAACCATTTCCAACAATTACAACAGGTGAGGGTGTCCTTGAATTTGGCCAAAGAAACGCCTCAGCACCTCCCTCTACTGCTGGCCCCTTGATGGAGAACGACTTCTCTTTCGCGGTCGGCCCCTTCCCTCCCTGCTGCTCCTACGTAATTGAACCCCAGTGGCGGGGTGAAGGCTGGGGGACGCCTGCTGACTGTGTGGAAGCGCAGAAGCCCCTGAGGGACGGCCTGGCCGACCTCTGGGCTTGGAGGGTGCAGACGCAGGATGCTTGATTTGAGCATGGCTGGAAGCAGTGTGCCCTGCAGGTGGTGGCAGCTGCACTGCAGACGTACCAGCGCTGGCATGTGCAATGGTCACCTGCCGAGAGAGGACACCTGCACCATGGTCGGACGACACACTGGCTCTCTGAGGGGACCGGCTCAGCTCATCCGCCACAATTGCATGCTCCACTGATTCCTGGCCTTGTATGGGACTGGAAGGGCCCGGGGTGATCCTAGCTGATGCAGATAGGGTGGCTGCAGTGAGAGTTCGCGTTGCCTCAATCTGGGTGTGGACGAGGCCAGCAAGTGACTGCGTGGCAGCAGTGAGGACCTGTGTGCCAGGTGCCAGTGCTTTGGAGAAGCCCTGGACAGTTCTTTCCATTGCTTCGGACAAGGCCGGTGCCGACCGCTCCACTGCCTCGGACAAGCCCTGGACAGACCTTTCCAGGGATTGTCCGAAGCCCTGAACAGTCCTTTCCATAGCGGCCTCGAAGCCCTGAACAGTCCTCTCCATTGTTGGCCCGAAGCCCTGGACAGTCCTCTCCATTGTTGCCCCGAAGCCCTGGAGAGTCCTGTCCATTGTTGCCCCGAAGCCCTGGAGAGTCCTGTCCATTGTTGCCCCGAAGCCCTGGAGAGTCCTCTCCATTGTTGCCCCGAAGTCCAACACACTCTTTGCCAGTGTATCTATTGACTGAGGCATCCTCCCCGCTGCAGCCATCGGCTCAGTGTGCCTGAGCCGGGCCTGGGTGCTCATTTCAGCCAGGCGACGCACCTCCTCTGCACTCTGTGCAGCAGTCATCACTACCTGCCTTGCCCTCCGGGTAGACGGTGGCCGAACTTGCCTACCCCCCTTGCGTTGCTGCATGCCACTTGTTCCGGCAACTGGCTGATCCTCAGAGCACCCCCCCCCTCCCCTCCAGGGAACTACTATCCCCAGTCTGTAGATGTGTATGCTCCCCTGAGATTGGAACGGATGGTTCGGCTTCTTCCTGATCCTCGCCTCCGGAGGCACTGGCACTGGCAGCTTCAGGGCGTTGAGCCCGAGTTGGTGATGAATCATCTGAAAGCAGGGAGGTGGAAGAGTGGCTTTAGCAAAAGGACAGGTTGGCGGAAAGGCATGCCAGATTGCGGCAAGGCTCTGACATGGCTGCACACTGAGGAAGCATGCTGGCAGGGGGACCAGTGACAAGGATGTCGTCCAGGTAGCACTGGACTCCTGGCAGTCCACTCAAAATCTGATCCATTGCCCTTTGGAATAGAGCAGGGGCCGACGTAATTCCAAACGGAAGGCGGCAGTACCTGTATAGCCCCTTGTGTGTCACAATTGTCAGCAGCTCCTTTGATTTGTCATCGACATGCATTTGTAGATAAGCCTGGCATAAGTCTATTTTGCTGAACTTCTGCCCTCCGGCCAGGCCCGTAAAAAGATCATCAATGAGGGGAAGAGGGTACTGTTCCACAGACAGCACCGGGTTAATAGTCACTTTAAAATCCCCGCCGATTCGAACAGATCCATCCTTTTTCAGGGCAGGAACAATGGGTGTGGCCCATTTGCTCACGCTCACAGGCTCCAGGACTCCATTCTCGACTAAGGCCTCCAAGTTAGCCTCAACTTTTGGCCTAATTGCATAGGGTACAGGTCGGGCTTTGTGAAACTTCGGCTTGCTGTCAGGTTTAATGTCCAGTCTCACGCTGATCTTTTTCATGCTCCCAAGTTCCCCATTGAAGAGTTCTGCATGTTTGTTTAACACTGCAGTCAGACCTGACTCCCCTTTTGACATCATGCAGACTGCAGGCCAGTCCAGCGTGATTTTCTCTAGCCACGCACGTCCCAGTAGCGATGGGTAATTTCCCTTTACCACATATAGTGGCAGTTTTGCAGTCTGTCCGCTCAATTTAACTGTCACCTCAATGACGCCTCTCATGGCCACAGGTCCGCCGGTATACGTCTTTAGCACAATGTTTGTTGGCTGAAGGGTAAGATGCTTTAGCATTTTGTTGTAGACAGTGTCTGAAACAAGGGACACAGCCGCGTCTGTGTCCACCTCCATCCGCACTGATTGTCCCTCCACCAGTGGTGACACCCAGTAGCCATTTGAACCACCTGCAACCGTCAGTATATGCACCTCTTCCTCCTCAGAGGTGTCGCTCCCCTCTGTTTTGCTTGTTCCATCATACTGCACTGAATAAACACTCTTTTTCCTCTCTTGTCCAAATACAGACATTTTGCTTCCATGCTTCCCAGCTCTGTCTGTTCTTTTTTTACCTCTACAGGCGCGTTCAATGTGACCCTTTTTGCCACAATTTCGGCATTCCAGCTCCGTACACCAGCAGTCATTAGCGTGATGGCCCGTTTTCCCACAACAGTAACATGTGCTGTTCCGCGCACCTTTAGACTCAGACGACACTTTGTGAACTCTCCGTGTTGAACTCAACTGGTGAGCCTCCTTTTCCGCCATCTCCATGGAGACACTAACTTCAATGGCCTTTTCAAGAGTAAGGTTGTCCTCAGTAAGAAGGCGCTTCAGTGTGGCTGCATTTTGCAGACCACACACAAGTCTGTCTCTAATGGTGTCATTCAGCACCTCCTTGAACTGGCAGTGTTCCGACAACCTTTCTAAAGCAGCAATAAACATCGTCACTGATTCCCCCTCCTCTTGATTCCATTTGTGAAATCTAAATCTCTCAGCAATAACCAGAGGTTTTGGTGAAAAATGTGCTCCAAGAATTTCCACTAGTTGCTTATATGTTTTAGTTCCTGGCTTATCTGGCTGCACGAGGCTGCGAAGTAAATTGAAAGTCTTCGGCCCAATTACACTCAAAAAGGTAGGCACAACCTTTTCATTTGCCACCGCATTCGCCAATACAAAATAGTCAAAACGTTCCGTATATGCGCTCCATTGCTCCACATTTTCATCAAAATCACCGATGTTTCCTAATATAGTAGCCATCTCACGTTTCAAATTAAATTTTCTGTTTACTCACTGCACCCGTAACGTACGCAGATTTATCCGCTCCTCGTTGCCACTTGTTGTGTTGGTACCTTTCTACCTAGACACAATTTAGGACTCAGAACTCAGAGATTTAAACATGAAGTGCTTTATTGAAAGGAAAGGAAGTTCTGGCAAGTTCCGAACAAAGAGAGCTAAACTTAACCGAGAGAATACCCAACCATTTATCTTCTGTGACAGTGCCACCACAGGTGGGAGGAGAACACATAATAGAACACACAATACATAACAGAATCGAGTTTTTACAGAGTATACAGGACTCTTCTCACTCAGTACTTAAGAAGTCCAACAAGAAAAGAATCACTGCTGGACCTTGTAATGAGTAATGAACCAGAACAGCTAGGAGAAGTAAGAGTAGGAGAGCATCTTGGTCATAGTGATCACAACATAGTAAGGTTCAAGATTAGTCGAAGCACCCAAAAGTTAAAATCAACCCCACCAAAAGTAGACATTCAAGCATCCATGTCACATTCCATTATCAGGTGCACAACAGCACTGGGGAAAATTTCGATCTTTTAAAATATATAGGGGGAAAAATTCGGTTGGTTTGCGCCTTCTGTTAGCGCCTTAAGAGGGTACTAATGGGGTGCAGAGCAACTAGCACCCGGGCGCGACGATGTTTGCGCTGCTCGCGAAATTGACCAGACATTTTGCGGTAGCGCTAAACACTACCGCCACGATCTCCTGCGCCCGCAGATCGTGATGTCAGTCAAGTGTGCAACGCCCCGGTAGCGCCCCGGACCGGATATTGAGTTGCGCCCCATGCCTTACCGCCTGCCGCTAGCAACGTCAGGTTGAGGGGAGCGTTTTGCAGTCAGGAAGGGACTGAGGGAACTCTATTTAAAGGCGACCGCTTCCTGCCATTTTTTGTCGGCGACATTTATGCACCAGGCATTCTGATTGGGAGAGAGAGACTTCTGGAGATATTCATCGCTGTGTTGAGGAGTTTTGGGTACTGAGCAGCACTTTGCAGGTTCATTTTGATTTGACCTTCCTTGCATCGATTTAGAAGAGACTGTGGGGGCTGCACTCTGAGCTCTTTCCCTGGGCCTCTCCATTGTTCTTTCCAGCAGATTTGATGTGCAGGTCTCTCCAGGCTGAGATTCAAGGCTGCAATGAGCAGGGTGTGGATGGAGAGCAAGATCGACCCTCCACTTTAAGAACTGGCCGGCGCCAGTGTGTCTGTGGTCCATTGCTGACTGACATCACATGAGCTTCACCAGCGCTCTGAGGTGGCGCCTCGCTCCTCGGCGTTAGCACCTTAAGACAGGTGTGTAGCACCTGATTTAACGCTCCAATCACCTCCAGGGGCGATAGAAGCCAAGTTTACAGTCGGAGGCGATAATTAGCGCCAAGCACTAAACTTTGCGCTCGGCCGATAATTCCGCCCCAAACGGGGCGATACCGAATTTCTCCCCATATACTTTTATTGATACTTCATAAATCTGCTACAGTTGAGCCATTCTTACAATAAAATGTTATTTCCCCCCCAAAAAAATAATTTGATGTTGAATTTGCTTTTTTAATAAATCACCCAGAATTATTGATGCTTTAATGAATAGAATCTCCTTGCTGCTGTTCAGTGTTACTTATTCATTTGCTCTGTTGAAAATTTTTAAGCAGTGGTGAAATCAACTGGCACATAAAGGCTACCATACCAGCTTGTCTCGATGAATGTTCAGGGAATCATTTTAAAAATATTCTTCCCTGTCAAATTTCTGCAATGATTTTGTAATTATGAAATTTAATTTTTGTAGTGTTCCACATGATCGTTACTTTGAAGTTTTCTAGCATTCTACATATCTCAGTCATTGTAATACTTCACCCAGGTTGCAGGCTCCGATATATGATTTGTTAGCAAATTTCTTGTTTGAACTTGGTTCCTTCAGATAACGCATTAAACCAAGGTCCCATCTGTCTGTTCCTGAGATCCAGGTGGTCCTATTCAACGAAGGGTCGAGAGCTATCCCGGTGCCCTGCCCATCATTCTTCCCTCAACCAACACAACAAAATAATGATCCATCCAGTTGTTGATTATTCCTGTGTTCAAATTGGGTGTCTTACTTGTCTACAAACTCTGTTCCCTAACCACCGACTCCATCCCTCTCCCTGGCCACTGTCTGAGGCTAAACCAGACTGTTCGCAACCTCGCCATTCTATTTGACATTGAGCCAACCTCATATCCATCATCGAGACCGCCTACTTCCGCCTCCGTTACATCGCCTGTATTTGCCCTTGCCTCAGCTCATCCGCTTCTGAAACCCATATCCTTCCTTTGTTACCTCTAGACTCGACCATTCCAACACTCTCCTGGCCGTCCTCCGACCATTCACCCTCTGTAAACTTGAGCTCATCTGAAACTCTGCTGCCCGTGTCCTAACTCGCACCAAGTCCCGTTCACCCATCACCCCTGTGCTCACTGCTGCCCGTGTCCAAACTCGCACCAACTCCCGTTCACCCATCCCCCCTGTGCTCACTGCTGCCCGTGTCCTAACTCGCACCAAGTCCCGTTCACCCATCAACCCTGTGCTCGCTGCTGCCCGTGTCCTAACTCGCACCAAGTCCCATTCACCCGTCACCCCTGTGCTCACTGCTGCCGGTGTCCTACCTCGCACCAAGTCCCGTTCACCCATCCCCCTTGTGCTCACTGCTGCCCGTGTCCTAACTCGCACCAAGTCCCGTTCACCCATCCTCCCTGTGCTCACTGCTGCCCGTGTCCTAACTCGCACCAAGTCCCGTTCACCCATCACCCCTGTGCACACTGCTGCCCGTGTCCTAACTCACACCAAGCCCCGTTCACCCATCCTCCCTGTGCTCACTGCTGCCCATGTCCTAACTCGCACCAAGTCCCGTTCACCCATCCCCCCTGTGCTCACTGCTGCCCGTGTCCTAACTCGCACCAAGTCCCGTTCACCCATCACCCCTGTGCTCACTGCTGCCCGTGTCCTAACTCACATCAAGTCCCGTTCACCCAAACCCCTTTGCACACTTCTGCCCGTGTCCTAACTCGCACCAAGTCCCGTTCACCCATCACCCCTGTGCTCACTGCTGCCTGTGTCCTAACTTGCACCAAGTCCCATTCACCCGTCAACCCTGTGCTCACTGCTGCCCGTGTCCTAACACGCACCAAGTCCCGTTCACCCGTCACCCCTGTGCTCACTGCTGCCCGTGTCCCGACTCACACCAAGTCCCGTTCACCCATCACTACTGTGCTCACTGCTGCCTGTGTCCTAACTCGCACCAAGTCCCGATCACCCATCACCCCTGTGCTCACTGCTGCCCGTGTCCAAACTCGCACCAATTCCCGTTCACCCATCACCCCTGTGCTCACTGCTGCCCGTGTCCTAACTCGCACCAAGTCCCGTTCGCCCATCACCCCTGTGGTCACTGCTGCCCGTGTCGTAACTCGCACCAAGTCCCGTTCACCCATCACCCCTGTGCTCACTGCTGCCCGTGTCCTAACTCGCACCAAGAACCGGTCACCCATCACCCCTGTGCTCACTGCTGCCCGTGTCCTAACTCGCACCAAGTCCCGTTCACCCATCACCCCTGTGCTCACTGCTGCCGGTGTCCTACCTCGCACCAAGTCCCGTTCACCCATCCCCCTTGTGCTCACTGCTGCCCGTGTCCTAACTCGCACCAAGTCCCGTTCACCCATCCTCCCTGTGCTCACTGCTGCCCGTGTCCTAACTCGCACCAAGTCCCGTTCACCCATCACCCCTGTGCACACTGCTGCCCGTGTCCTAACTCACACCAAGCCCCGTTCACCCATCCTCCCTGTGCTCACTGCTGCCCATGTCCTAACTCGCACCAAGTCCCGTTCACCCATCCCCCCTGTGCTCACTGCTGCCCGTGTCCTAACTCGCACCAAGTCCCGTTCACCCATCACCCCTGTGCTCACTGCTGCCCGTGTCCTAACTCACATCAAGTCCCGTTCACCCAAACCCCTTTGCACACTTCTGCCCGTGTCCTAACTCGCACCAAGTCCCGTTCACCCATCACCCCTGTGCTCACTGCTGCCTGTGTCCTAACTTGCACCAAGTCCCATTCACCCGTCAACCCTGTGCTCACTGCTGCCCGTGTCCTAACACGCACCAAGTCCCGTTCACCCGTCACCCCTGTGCTCACTGCTGCCCGTGTCCCGACTCACACCAAGTCCCGTTCACCCATCACTACTGTGCTCACTGCTGCCTGTGTCCTAACTCGCACCAAGTCCCGATCACCCATCACCCCTGTGCTCACTGCTGCCCGTGTCCAAACTCGCACCAATTCCCGTTCACCCATCACCCCTGTGCTCACTGCTGCCCGTGTCCTAACTCGCACCAAGTCCCGTTCGCCCATCACCCCTGTGGTCACTGCTGCCCGTGTCGTAACTCGCACCAAGTCCCGTTCACCCATCACCCCTGTGCTCACTGCTGCCCGTGTCCTAACTCGCACCAAGAACCGGTCACCCATCACCCCTGTGCTCACTGCTGCCCGTGTCCTAACTCGCACCAAGTCCCGTTCACCCATCACCCCTGTGCTCACTGCTGCCCATGTCCTAACTCAAACCAAGTCCCGTTCACCCATCACCCCTGTGCTCACTGCCCCGTGTCCTAACTCACACCAAGTCCCGTTCACCCATCACCCCTGTGCTCACTGCTGCCCGTGTCCTAACTCGCACCAAGTCCCGTTCATCCATCCCCCCTGTGCTCACTGCTGCCCGTGTCCTAACTCGCACCAAGTCCCGTTCACCCATCCCCCCTGTGCTCACTGCTGCCCGTGTCCTAACTCGCACCAAGTCCCGTTCACCCATCACCCCTGTGCTCACTGCTGCCCGTGTCCTAACTCACACCAAGTCCCGTTCAAACATCACCCCTGTGCTCACTGCCCCGTGTCCTAACTCGCACCAAGTCCCGTTCACCCATCACCCCTGTGCTCACTGCTGCCCGTGTCCAAACTCGCACCAAGTCCCGTTCACCCATCACCCCTGTGCTCACTGCTGCCCGTGTCCTAACTCGCACCAAGTCCCGTTCACCCACCACCCCCTGTGCTCGCTGCTGCCCGTGTCCCAGCTCGCACCAAGTCCCGTTCACCCGTCAGCCCTGTGCTCACTGCTGCCCGTGTCCTAACTCGCACCAAGTCCCGTTCACACATCACCCCTGTGCTCACTGCTGCCCGTGTCCTAACTCACACCAAGTCACGTTCACCCATTACCCCTGTGCTCACTGCTGCCTGTGTCCTAACTCGCACCAAGTCCCGGTCACCCATCACCCCTGTGCTCACTGCTGCCCATGTCCTAACTCGCACCAAGTCCCGTTCACCCGTCTCCCCGGTGCTCATTGCTGCCCGTGTCCTAACTCGCACCAAGTCCCATTCACCCATCACCACTGTGCTCACTGCTGCCCGTGTCCTAACTCGCAACAAGTCCCGTTCACCCATCACCCCTGTGCTCACTGCTGCCTGTGTCCTAACTCGCACCAAGTCCCGGTCACCCCTCACCCCTGTGCTCACTGCCGCCCGTGTCCTAACTCGCACCAAGTCCCGTTCACCCATCACCCCTGTGCTCACTGCTGCCCGTGTCCTAACTCGCACCAAGTCCCATTCACCCATCACCCCTGTGCTCACTGCTGCCCGTGTCCTAACTCGCACCAAGTCCCATTCACCCATCACCCCTGTGCTCACTGCTGCCCATGTCCTAACTCGCACCAAGTCACGTTCACCCATCACCCCTGTGCTCACTGCTGCCCGTGTCCTAACTCGCACCAAGTCCCGTTCGCACATCACCCCTGTGCTCACTGCTGCCCATGTCCTAACTCGCGCCAAGTCCCGTTCACCCATCACCCCTGTGCTCACTGCTGCCCGTGTCGTAACTCGCACCAAGTCCCGTTCACCCATCCCCCCTGTGCTCACTGCTGCCCGTGTCCTAACTCGCACCAAGTCCGGTTCACCCATCCCCCCTGTGCTCACTGCTGCCCGTGTCCAAACTCGCACCAAGTCCCGTTCACCCATCACCCCTGTGCTCACTGCTGCCCGTGTCCTAACTCGCACCAAGTCCCGTTCACCCATCACCCCTGTGCTCACTGCTGCCCGTGTCCTAACTCGCACTAAGTCCCGTTCACCCATCACCACTGTGCTCACTGCTGCCCGTGTCCTAACTCGCACCAAGTCCCGTTCACCCATCACCACTGTGCTCACTGCTGCCCGTGTCCTAACTCACACCAAGTCCCGTTCACCCATCACCACTGTGCTCAATGCTGCCTGTGTCCTAACTCGCACCAAGTCCCGGTCACCCTTCACCCCTGTGCTCACTGCTGCCCGTGTCCTAACTCGCACCAAGTCCCGTTCACCCGTCACCCCTGTGCTCACTGCTGCCCGTGTCCTAACTCGCACCAAGTCCCGTTCACCCATCAACCCTGTGCTCACTGCTGCCCGTGTCCTAACTCGCACCAAGTCCCGTTCACCCATCACCCCTGTGCTCACTGCTGCCCGTGTCCTAACTCGCACCAAGTCCCTTTCACCCATCCCCCCTGTGCTCACTGCTGCCCGTGTCCTAACTCGCACCAAGTCCCTTTCACACATCCCCCCTGTGCTCACTGCTGCCCGTGTCCTAACTCGCACCAAGTCCCGTTCAACCATCACCCCTGTGCTCACTCCGCCGTGTCCTAACTCGCACCAAGTCCCGTTCACCCATCACCCCTATGCTCACTGCTGCCCGTGTCCAAACTCGTACCAAGTCCCGTTCACCCATCACCCCTGTGCTCACTGCTGCCCGTGTCCTAACTAGCACCATGTCCCGTTCACCCATCACCCCTGTGCTCACTGCTGCCCGTGTCCTAACTCGCACTACGTCCCGTTCACCCATCACCCCTGTGCTCACTGCCCTGTGTCCTAACTCGCACCAAGTCCTGTTCACCCATCACCCCTGTGCTCACTGCTGCCCATGTCCTAACTCACACCAAGTCCCGTTCACCCATCAGCCCTGTGCTCACTGCCCCGTGTCCAAACTCGCACCAAGTCCCGTTCACCCATCACCCCTGTGCTCACTGCTGCCCGTGTCCTAACTCGCACCAAGTCCCGTTCACCCATCACCCCTGTGCTCACTGCAGCCCGTGTCCTAACTTGCACCAAGTCCCATTCATCCATCACCCCTGTGCTCACTGATGCCCGTGTCCTAACTCGCACCAAGTCCCGTTCGCCTATCACCCCTGTGCTCTCTGCTGCCCGTGTCCTAACTCGCACCAAGTCCCGTTCACCCATCACCCCTGTGCTCACTGCTGCGCATGTCCTAACTCGCACCAAGTCCCGTTCACCCATCACCCCTGTGCTCTCTGCTGCCCGTGTCCTATCTCGCACCGAGTCCCGATCAGCCATCACCCACTGTGCTCACTGCTGCCCGTGTCCTAACTCGCACCAAGTCCCGTTCACCCATCCCCCCTGTGATCACTGCTGCCCGTGTCCTAACTCACACCAAGTCCCGTTCACCCACCACCCCCTGTGCTCGCTGCTGCCCATTTCCTAACTCGCACCAAGTCCCGTTCACCCGTCACCCCTGTGCTCACTGCTGCCCGTGTCCTAACTCACACCAAGTCCCGTTCACCCAGCACCCACTGTGCTCGCTGCTGCCCGTGTCCTAACTCGCAGCAAGTCTCGTTCACCCATCACCCCTGTGCTGAGTGCTGCCTGTATCCTAACTCGCACCAAGTCCCGGTCACCCTTCACCCCTGTGCTGACTGCTGCCCGTTTCCTAACTCGCACCAAGTCCCGATCACCCGTCTCCCCGGTGCTCACTGCTGCCCGTGTCCTAACTCGCACTAAGTCCCGTTCACCCATCACCACTGTGCTCACTGCTGCCCGTGTCCTAACTCGCACCAAGTCCCGTTCACCCATCACCACTGTGCTCGCTGCTGCCCGTGTCCTAACTCACACCAAGTCCCGTTCACCCATCACCACTGTGCTCACTGCTGCCTGTGTCCTAACTCGCACCAAGTCCCGGTCACCCTTCACCCCTGTGCTCACTGCTGCCCGTGTCCTAACTCGCACCAAGTCCCGTTCATCCGTCACCCCTGTGCTCACTGCTGCCCGTGTCCTAACTCGCACCAAGTCCCGTTCACCCATCAACCCTTTGCTCACTGCTGCCCGTGTCCTAACTCGCACCAAGTCCCGTTCACCCATCACCCCTGTGCTCACTGCTGCCCGTGTCCTAACTCGCACCAAGTCCCTTTCACCCATCCCCCCTGTGCTCACTGCTGCCCGTGTCCTAACTCGCACCAAGTCCCTTTCACACATCCCCCCTGTGCTCACAGCTGCCCGTGTCCTAACTCGCACCAAGTCCCGTTCAACCATCACCCCTGTGCTCACTGCTGCCCGTGTCCTAACTCGCACCAAGTCCCGTTCACCCATCACCCCTGTGCTCACTGCTGCCCGTGTCCAAACTCGCACCAAGTCCCGTTCACCCATCACCCCTGCGCTCACTGCTGCCCATGTCCTAACTAGCACCAAGTCCCGTTCACCCATCACCCCTGTGCTCACTGCTGCCCGTGTCCTAACTTGCACCAAGTCCCGTTCGCCGATCACCCCTGTGCTCACTGCTGCCCGTGTCCTAACTCGCACCAAGTCCCGGTCACCCATCACCCCTGTGCTCACTGCTGCCCGTGTCCTAACTCGCACCAAGTCCCGTTCACCCATCACCCCTGTGCTCACGGCTGCCCGTGTCCTAACTCGCACCAAGTCCCGTTCACCCATCCCCCCTGTGCTCACTGCTGCCCGTGTCCTAACTCGCACCAAGTCCCGTTCGCCCATCACCCCTGTGCTCACTGCTGCCCGTGTCCTAACTCACACCAAGTCTCGTTCACCCATCACGCCTGTGCTCACTGCTGCCTGTGTCCTATCTCGCACCAAGTCCCGTTCACCCATCACCCCTGTGCTCACTGCTGCCCGTGTCCTAACTCGCACCATGTCCCGTTCGCACATCACCCCTGTGCTCACTGCTGCCCGTGTCCTAACTCGCACCAAGTCCCGTTCGCCGATCACCCCTGTGCTCACTGTTGCCCGTGTCCTAACTCGCACCAAGTCCCAGTCACCCATCACCCCTTTGCTCACTGCTGCCCGTGTCCTAACTCGCACCAAGTCCCGTTCACCCATCACCCCTCTGCTCACTGCTGCCCGTGTCCTAACTCGCACCAAGTCCCGTTCACCCATCCCCCCTGTGCTCACTGCTGCCCGTGTCCTAACTCGCACCAAGTCCCTTTCACACATCCCCCCTGTGCTCACTGCTGCCCGTGTCCTAACTCGCACCAAGTCCCGTTCACCCATCACCCCTGTGCTCACTGCTGCCCGTGTCCTAACTCACACCAAGTCCCGTTCACCCATCACCCCTGTGCTCACTGCGCCGTGACCTAACTCGCACCAAGTCCCGTTCACCCATCACCCCTATGCTCACTGCTGCCCGTGACCAAACTCGCACCAAGTCCCGTTCACCCATCACCCCTGTGCTCACTGCTGCCCGTGTCCTAACTAGCACCATGTCCCGTTCAACCATCACCCCTGTGCTCACTGCCGCCCGTGTCCTAACTCGCACTACGTCCCGTTCACCCATCACCCCTGTGCTCACTGCCTCGTGTCCTAACTCGCACCAAGTCCCGTTCACCCATCACCCCTGTGCTCACTGCTGCCTGTGTCCTAACTCTCACCAAGTCCCGGTCACCCCTCACCCCTGTGCTCACTGCCGCCCATGTCCTAACTCGCACCAAGTCCCGTTCACCCATCACCCCTGTGCTCACTGCTGCCCGTGTCCTAACGCGCACCAAGTCCCATTCACCCATCACCGCTGTGCTCACTGCTGCCCGTGTCCTAACTCGCACCAAGTCCCGTTCACCCATCACCCCTGTGCTCACTGCTGCCCGTGTCCTAACTCGCACCAAGTCCCGTTCGCACATCACCCCTGTGCTCAGTGCTGCCCATGTCCTAACTCGCACCAAGTCCCGTTCACCCATCACCCCTGTGCTCACTGCTGCCCGTGTCGTAACTCGCACCAAGTCCCGTTCACGCATCCCCCCTGTGCTCACTGCTGCCCGTGTCCTAACTCGCACCAAGTCCCGTTCACCCATCCCCCCTGTGCTCACTGCTGCCCGTGTCCAAACTCGCACCAAGTCCCGTTCACCCATCACCCCTGTGCTCACTGCTGCCCGTGTCCTAACTCACACCAAGTACCGTTCACCCATCAGCCCTGTGCTCACTGCCCCGTGTCCCAACTCGCACCAAGTCCCGTTCACCCATCACCCCTGTGCTCACTGCTGCCCGTGTCCTAACTTGCACCAAGTCCCGTTTACCCATCACCCCTGTGCTCACTGCTGCCCGTGTCCTAACTCGCACCAAGTCCCGTTCGCCCATCACCCCTGTGCTCTCTGCTGCCCGTGTCCTAACTCGCACCAAGTCCCGTTCACCCATCACCCCCTGTGCTCACTGCTGCCCGTGTCCTAACTCGCAACAAGTCCCGATCACCCATCACCCCCTGTGCTCACTGCTGCCCGTGTCCTAACTCGCACCAAGTCCCGTTCACCCATCCCCCCTGTACTCACTGCTGCCCGTGTCCGAACTCACAACAAGTCCCGTTCACCCACCACCCCTGTGCTCGCTGCTGCCCGTGTCCTAACTCGCACCAAGTCCCGTTCACTCGTCACCCCTGTGCTCACTGCTGCCTGTGTCCTAACTCGCACCAAGTCCCGTTCACCCATCACCCCTGTGCTCACTGCTGCCCGTGTCCTAACTCACACCAAGTCCTGTTCACCCATCACCCCTGTGCTCACTGCCCCGTGTCCTAACTCGCACCAAGTCCCGTTCACCCATCACCCCTGTGCTCATTGCTGCCTGTGTCCTAACTCGCACCAAGTCCCGGTCACCCCTCACCCCTGTGCTCACTGCCGCCCGTGTCCTAACTCGCACCAAGTCCCGTTCACCCATCACCCCTGTGCTCACTGCTGCCCGTGTCCTAACTCGCACCAAGTCCCATTCACCCATCACCCCTGTGCTCACTGCTGCCCGTGTCCTAACTCGCACCAAGCCCCGTTCACCCATCACCCCTGTGCTCACTGCTGCCCGAGTCCTAACTCGCACCAAGTCCCGTTCGTACATCACCCCTGTGCTCACTGCTGCCCGTGTCCTAACTCGCACCAAGTCCCGTTCACCCATCACCCCTGTGCTCACTGCTGCCCGTGTCCTAACTCGCACCAAGTCCCGTTCACCCATCCCCCCTGTGCTCACTGCTGCCCGTGTCCTAACTCGCACCAAGTCCCGTTCACCCATCCCCCCTGTGCTCACTGCAGCCCGTGTCCTAACTTGCACCAAGTCCCATTCATCCATCACCCCTGTGCTCACTGATGCCCGTGTCCTAACTCGCACCAAGTCCCGTTCGCCCATCACACCTGTGCTCTCTGCTGCCCGTGTCCTAACTCGCACCAAGTCCCGTTCACCCATCACCCCTGTGCTCACTGCTGCGCATGTCCTAACTCGCACCAAGTCCCGTTCACCCATCACCCCTGTGCTCTCTGCTGCCCGTGTCCTATCTCGCACCGAGTCCCGATCAGCCATCACCCACTGTGCTCACTGCTGCCCGTGTCCTAACTCGCACCAAGTCCCGTTCACCCATCCCCCCTGTGATCACTGCTGCCCGTGTCCTAACTCACACCAAGTCCCGTTCACCCACCACCCCCTGTGCTCGCTGCTGCCCATTTCCTAACTCGCACCAAGTCCCGTTCACCCGTCACCCCTGTGCTCACTGCTGCCCGTGTCCTAACTCACACCAAGTCCCGTTCACCCAGCACCCACTGTGCTCGCTGCTGCCCGTGTCCTAACTCGCAGCAAGTCTCGTTCACCCATCACCCCTGTGCTCACTGCTGCCTGTGTCCTAACTCGCACCAAGTCCCGGTCACCCATCACCACTGTGCTGACTGCTGCCCGTTTCCTAACTCGCACCAAGTCCCGATCACCCGTCTCCCCGGTGCTCACTGCTGCCCGTGTCCTAACTCGCACTAAGTCCCGTTCACCCATCACCACTGTGCTCACTGCTGCCCGTGTCCTAACTCGCACCAAGTCCCGTTCACCCATCACCACTGTGCTCACTGCTGCCCGTGTCCTAACTCACACCAAGTCCCGTTCACCCATCACCACTGTGCTCACTGCTGCCTGTGTCCTAACTCGCACCAAGCCCCGGTCACCCTTCACCCCTGTGCTCACTGCTGCCCGTGTCCTAACTCGCACCAAGTCCCGTTCACCCGTCACCCCTGTGCTCACTGCTGCCCGTGTCCTAACTCGCACCAAGTCCCGTTCACCCATCAACCCTTTGCTCACTGCTGCCCGTGTCCTAACTCGCACCAAGTCCCGTTCACCCATCACCCCTGTGCTCACTGCTGCCCGTGTCCTAACTCGCACCATGTCCCTTTCACCCATCCCCCCTGTGCTCACTGCTGCCCGTGTCCTAACTCGCACCAAGTCCCTTTCACACATCCCCCCTGTGCTCACTGCTGCCCGTGTCCGAACTCGCACCAAGTCCCGTTCAACCATCACCCCTGTGCTCACTGCTGCCCGTGTCCTAACTCACACCAAGTCCCGTTCACCCATCACCCCTGTGCTCACTCCGCCGTGTCCTAACTCGCACCAAGTCCCGTTCACCCATCACCCCTATGCTCACTGCTGCCCGTGTCCAAACTCGCACCAAGTCCCGTTCACCCATCACCCCTGTGCTCACTGCTGCCCGTGTCCTAACTAGCACCATGTCCCGTTCACCCATCACCCCTGTGCTCACTGCTGCCCGTGTCCTAACTCATACCAAGTCCCGTTCACCCATCACCCCTGTGCTCACTGCCCCGTGTCCTAACTCGCACCAAGTCCCGTTCACCCATCACCCCTGTGCTCACTGCTGCCTGTGTCCTAACTCGCACCAAATCCCGGTCATCCCTCACCCCTGTGCTCACTGCCGCCCGTGTCCTAACTCGCACCAAGTCCCGTTCACCCATCACCCCTGTGCTCACTGCTGCCCGTGTCCTAACTCGCACCAAGTCCCATTCACCCATCACCCCTGTGCTCACTGCTGCCCGTGTCCTAACTCGCACCAAGCCCCGTTCACCCATCACCCCTGTGCTCACTGCTGCCCGTGTCCTAACTCGCACCAAGTCCCGTTCGTACATCAACCCTGTGCTCACTGCTGCCCGTGTCCTAACTCGCACCAAGTCCCGTTCACCCATCACCCCTGTGCTCACTGCTGCCCGTGTCCTAACTCGCACCAAGTCCCGTTCACCCATCCCCCCTGTGCTCACTGCTGCCCGTGTCCAAACTCGCACCAAGTCCCGTTCACCCATCACCCCTGTGCTCACTGCTGCCCGTGTCCTAACTCACACCAAGTACCGTTCACCCATCAGCCCTGTGCTCACTGCCCCGTGTCCCAACTCGCACCAAGTCCCGTTCACCCATCACCCCTGTGCTCACTGCTGCCCGTGTCCTAACTTGCACCAAGTCCCGTTTACCCATCACCCCTGTGCTCACTGCTGCCCGTGTCCTAACTCGCACCAAGTCCCGTTCGCCCATCACCCCTGTGCTCTCTGCTGCCCGTGTCCTAACTCGCACCAAGTCCCGTTCACCCATCACCCCCTGTGCTCACTGCTGCCCGTGTCCTAACTCGCACCAAGTCCCGATCACCCATCACCCCCTGTGCTCACTGCTGCCCGTGTCCTAACTCGCACCAAGTCCCGTTCACCCATCCCCCCTGTACTCACTGCTGCCCGTGTCCGAACTCACAACAAGTCCCGTTCACCCACCACCCCTGTGCTCGCTGCTGCCCGTGTCCTAACTCGCACCAAGTCCCGTTCACTCGTCACCCCTGTGCTCACTGCTGCCTGTGTCCTAACTCGCACCAAGTCCCGTTCACCCATCACCCCTGTGCTCACTGCTGCCCGTGTCCTAACTCACACCAAGTCCTGTTCACCCATCACCCCTGTGCTCACTGCCCCGTGTCCTAACTCGCACCAAGTCCCGTTCACCCATCACCCCTGTGCTCACTGCTGCCTGTGTCCTAACTCGCACCAAGTCCCGGTCACCCCTCACCCCTGTGCTCACTGCCGCCCGTGTCCTAACTCGCACCAAGTCCCGTTCACCCATCACCCCTGTGCTCACTGCTGCCCGTGTCCTAACTCGCACCAAGTCCCATTCACCCATCACCCCTGTGCTCACTGCTGCCCGTGTCCTAACTCGCACCAAGCCCCGTTCACCCATCACCCCTGTGCTCACTGCTGCCCGAGTCCTAACTCGCACCAAGTCCCGTTCGTACATCACCCCTGTGCTCACTGCTGCCCGTGTCCTAACTCGCACCAAGTCCCGTTCACCCATCACCCCTGTGCTCACTGCTGCCCGTGTCCTAACTCGCACCAAGTCCCGTTCACCCATCCCCCCTGTGCTCACTGCTGCCCGTGTCCTAACTCGCACCAAGTCCCGTTCACCCATCCCCCCTGTGCTCACTGCAGCCCGTGTCCTAACTTGCACCAAGTCCCATTCATCCATCACCCCTGTGCTCACTGATGCCCGTGTCCTAACTCGCACCAAGTCCCGTTCGCCCATCACCCCTGTGCTATCTGCTGCCCGTGTCCTAACTCGCACCAAGTCCCGTTCACCCATCACCCCTGTGCTCACTGCTGCGCATGTCCTAACTCGCACCAA
The DNA here is from genome assembly GCF_052327205.1 of Somniosus microcephalus. Taxonomy (NCBI): domain Eukaryota; kingdom Metazoa; phylum Chordata; class Chondrichthyes; order Squaliformes; family Somniosidae; genus Somniosus; species Somniosus microcephalus. The sequence goes on along the minus strand of NC_140997.1, from coordinate 79,244,847 downwards.
GTCCCGTTCACCCATCACCCCTGTGCTCTCTGCTGCCCGTGTCCTATCTCGCACCGAGTCCCGATCAGCCATCACCCACTGTGCTCACTGCTGCCCGTGTCCTAACTCGCACCAAGTCCCGTTCACCCATCCCCCCTGTGATCACTGCTGCCCGTGTCCTAACTCACACCAAGTCCCGTTCACCCACCACCCCCTGTGCTCGCTGCTGCCCATTTCCTAACTCGCACCAAGTCCCGTTCACCCGTCACCCCTGTGCTCACTGCTGCCCGTGTCCTAACTCACACCAAGTCCCGTTCACCCAGCACCCACTGTGCTCGCTGCTGCCCGTGTCCTAACTCGCAGCAAGTCTCGTTCACCCATCACCCCTGTGCTCACTGCTGCCTGTGTCCTAACTCGCACCAAGTCCCGGTCACCCATCACCCCTGTGCTGACTGCTGCCCGTTTCCTAACTCGCACCAAGTCCCGATCACCCGTCTCCCCGGTGCTCACTGCTGCCCGTGTCCTAACTCGCACTAAGTCCCGTTCACCCATCACCACTGTGCTCACTGCTGCCCGTGTCCTAACTCGCACCAAGTCCCGTTCACCCATCACCACTGTGCTCACTGCTGCCCGTGTCCTAACTCACACCAAGTCCCGTTCACCCATCACCACTGTGCTCACTGCTGCCTGTGTCCTAACTCGCACCAAGCCCCGGTCACCCTTCACCCCTGTGCTCACTGCTGCCCGTGTCCTAACTCGCACCAAGTCCCGTTCACCCGTCACCCCTGTGCTCACTGCTGCCCGTGTCCTAACTCGCACCAAGTCCCGTTCACCCATCAACCCTTTGCTCACTGCTGCCCGTGTCCTAACTCGCACCAAGTCCCGTTCACCCATCACCCCTGTGCTCACTGCTGCCCGTGTCCTAACTCGCACCAAGTCCCTTTCACCCATCCCCCCTGTGCTCACTGCTGCCCGTGTCCTAACTCGCACCAAGTCCCTTTCACACATCCCCCCTGTGCTCACTGCTGCCCGTGTCCGAACTCGCACCAAGTCCCGCTCAACCATCACCCCTGTGCTCACTGCTGCCCGTGTCCTAACTCACACCAAGTCCCGTTCACCCATCACCCCTGTGCTCACTCCGCCGTGTCCTAACTCGCACCAAGTCCCGTTCACCCATCACCCCTATGCTCACTGCTGCCCGTGTCCAAACTCGCACCAAGTCCCGTTCACCCATCACCCCTGTGCTCACTGCTGCCCGTGTCCTAACTAGCACCATGTCCCGTTCACCCATCACCCCTGTGCTCACTGCTGCCCGTGTCCTAACTCACACCAAGTCCCGTTCACCCATCACCCCTGTGCTCACTGCCCCGTGTCCTAACTCGCACCAAGTCCCGTTCACCCATCACCCCTGTGCTCACTGCTGCCTGTGTCCTAACTCGCACCAAGTCCCGGTCATCCCTCACCCCTGTGCTCACTGCCGCCCGTGTCCTAACTCGCAGCAAGTCCCGTTCACCCATCACCCCTGTGCTCACTGCTGCCCGTGTCCTAACTCGCACCAAGTCCCATTCACCCATCACCCCTGTGCTCACTGCTGCCCGTGTCCTAACTCGCACCAAGCCCCGTTCACCCATCACCCCTGTGCTCACTGCTGCCCGTGTCCTAACTCGCACCAAGTCCCGTTCGTACATCAACCCTGTGCTCACTGCTGCCCGTGTCCTAACTCGCACCAAGTCCCGTTCACCCATCACCCCTGTGCTCACTGCTGCCCGTGTCCTAACTCGCACCAAGTCCCGTTCACCCATCCCCCCTGTGCTCACTGCTGCCCGTGTCCTAACTCGCACCAAGTCCCGTTCACCCATCCCCCCTGTGCTCACTGCTGCCCGTGTCCAAACTCGCACCAAGTCCCGTTCACCCATCACCCCTGTGCTCACTGCTGCCCGTGTCCTAACTCGCACCAAGTCCCGTTCGCCCATCACCCCGGTGCTCACTGCTGCCCGTGTCCTAACTCGCACTAAGTCCCGTTCACCCATCACCACTGTGCTCACTGCTGCCCGTGTCCTAACTCGCACCAAGTCCCGTTCACCCATCACCACTCTGCTCACTGCTGCCCATGTCCTAACTCACACCAAGTCCCGTTCACCCATCACCACTGTGCTCACTGCTGCCTGTGTCCTAACTCGCACCAAGTCCCGGTCACCCTTCACCCCTGTGCTCACTGCTGCCCGTGTCCTAACTTGCACCAAGTCCCGTTCACCCGTCACCCCTGTGCTCACTGCTGCCCGTGTCCTAACTCGCACCAAGTCCCGTTCACCCATCAACCCTGTGCTCACTGCTGCCCGTGTCCTAACTCGCACCAAGTCCCGTTCACCCATCACCTCTGTGCTCACTGCTGCCCGTGTCCTAACTCGCACCAAGTCCCTTTCACCCATCCCCCCTGTGCTCACTGCTGCCCGTGTCCTAACTCGCACCAAGTCCCTTTCACACATCCCCCCTGTGCTCACTGCTGCCCGTGTCCTAACTCGCACCAAGTCCCGTTCAACCATCACCCCTGTGCTCACTGCTGCCCGTGTCCTAACTCACACCAAGTCCCGTTCACCCATCACCCCTGTGCTCACTCCGCCGTGTCCTAACTCGCACCAAGTGCCGTTCACCCATCACCACTATTCTCACTGCTGCCCGTGTCCAAACTCGCACCAAGTCCCGTTCACCCATCACCCCTGTACTCACTGCTGCCCGTGTCCTAACTCACACCAAGTCCCGTTCACCCACCACCCCTGTGCTCGCTGCTGCCCGTGTCCTAACTCGCACCAAGTCCCGTTCACTCGTCACCCCTGTGCTCACTGCTGCCCGTGTCCTAACTCGCACCAAGTCCCGTTCACCCATCACCCCTGTGCTCACTGCTGCCCGTGTCCTAACTCACACCAAGTCCCGTTCACCCATCACCCCTGTGCTCACTGCCCCGTGTCCTAACTCGCACCAAGTCCCGTTCACCCATCACCCCTGTGCTCACTGCTGCCTGTGTCCTAACTCGCACCAAGTCCCGGTCAAACCTCACCCCTGTGCTCACTGCCGCCCGTGTCCTAACGAGCACCATGTTCCGTTCACCCATCACCCCTGTGCTCACTGCTGCCCGTGTCCTAACTCGCACTACGTCCCGTTCACCCATCACCCCTGTGCTCACTGCCCCGTGTCCTAACTCACACCAAGTCCCGTTCACCCATCACCCCTGTGCTCACTGCTGCCTGTGTCCTAACTCTAACCAAGTCCCGGTCACCCCTCACCCCTGTGCTCACTGCCGCCCGTGTCCTAACACGCACCAAGTCCCGTTCACCCATCACTCCTGTGCTCACTGCTGCCCGTGTCCTAACGCGCACCAAGTCCCATTCACCCATCACCCCTGTGCTCACTGCTGCCCGTGTCCTAACTTGCACCAAGTCCCGTTCACCCATCACCCCTGTGCTCACTGCTGCCCGTGTCCTAACTCGCACCAAGTCCCATTCACCCATCACCCCTGTGCTCACTGCTGCCCGTGTCCTAACTTGCACCAAGCCCCGTTCACCCATCACCCCTGTGCTCACTGCTGCCCATGTCCTAACTCGCACCAAGTCCCGTTCGTACATCACCCCTGTGCTCACTGCTGCCCGTGTCCTAACTCGCACCAAGTCCCGTTCACCCATCACCCCTGTGCTCACTGCTGCCCGTGTCCAAACTCGCACCAAGTCCCGTTCACCCATCCCCCCTGTGCTTACTGCTGCCCGTGTCCTAACTCGCACCAAGTCCCGTTCACCCATCCCCCCTGTGCTCACTGCTGCCCGTGACCAAACTCGCACCAAGTCCCGTTCACCCATCACCCCTGTGCTCACTGCTGCCCATGTCCTAACTCACACCAAGTCCCGTTCACCCATCAGCCCTGTGCTCACTGCCCCGTGTCCTAACTCGCACCAAGTCCCGTTCACCCATCACCTCTGTGCTCACTGCTGCCCGTGTCCTAACTCGCACCAAGTCCCGTTCACCCATCACCCCTGTGCTCACTGCTGCCCGTGTCCTAACTCGCACCAAGTCCCATTCACCCATCACCCCTGTGCTCACTGCTGCCCGTGTCCTAACTCGCACCAAGTCACGTTCACCCATCACCCCTGTGCTCACTGCTGCCCGTGTCCTAACTCGCACCAAGTCCCGTTCGCACATCACCCCTGTGCTCACTGCTGCCCATGTCCTAACTCGCAACAAGTCCCGTTCACCCATCACCCCTGTGCTCACTGCTGCCCGTGTCCTAACTCACACCAAGTCCCGTTCACCCATCAGCCCTGTGCTCACTGCCCCGTGTCCTAACTCGCACCAAGTCCCGTTCACCCATCACCCCTGTGCTCACTGCTGCCCATGTCCTAACTTGCACCAAGTCCCGTTCATCCATCACCCCTGTGCTCACTGCTGCCCGTGTCCTCACTCGCACCAAGTCCCGTTCGCCCATCACCCCTGTGCTCTCTGCTGCCCGTGTCCGAACTCGCACCAAGTCCCGTTCAATCATCACCCCCTGTGCTCACTGCTGCCCGTATCCTAAACCGCACCGAGTCCCGATCACCCATCACCCTGTGCTCACTGCTGCCCGTGTCCTAACTCGCACCAAGTCCCGTTCACCCATCCCCCCTGTACTCACTGCTGCCCGTGTCCTAACTCACACCAAGTCCCGTTCATCCACCACCCCTGTGCTCGCTGCTGCCCGTGTCCTAACTCGCACCAAGTCCCGTTCAGTCGTCACCCCTGTGCTCACTGCTGCCCGTGTCCTAACTCGCACCAAGTCCCGTTCACCCATCACCCCTGTGCTCACTGCTGCCCGTGTCCTAACTCACACCAAGTCCCGTTCACCCATCACCCCTGTGCTCACTGCCCCGTGTCCTAACTCGCACCAAGTCCCGTTCATCCATCACCCCTGTGCTCACTGCCCCGTGTTCTAACTCGCACCAAGTCCCGGTCACCCCTCACCCCTGTGCTCACTGCCGCCCGTGTCCTAACTAGCACCATGTCCCGTTCACCCATCACCCCTGTGCTCACTGCTGCCCGTGTCCTAACTCGCACTACGTCCCGTTCACCCATCTCCCCTGTGCTCACTGCCCCGTGTCCTAACTCACACCAAGTCCCGTTCACCCATCACCCCTGTGCTCACTGCTGCCTGTGTCCTAACTCTCACCAAGTCCCGGTCACCCCTCACCCCTGTGCTCACTGCCGTACGTGTCCTAACTCGCACCAAGTCCCGTTCACTCATCACCCCTGTGCTCACTGCTGCCCGTGTCCTAACGCGCACCAAGTCCCATTCACCCATCACCCCTGTGCTCACTGCTGCCCGTGTCCTAACTCGCACCAAGTCCCATTCACCCATCACCACTGTGCTCACTGCTGCCCGTGTCCTAACTCGCACCAAGTCCCATTCACCCATCACCCCCTGTGCTCACTGCTGCCCGTGTCCTAACTCGCACCAAGTCCCATTCACCCACCACCCACTGTGCTCACTGCTGCCCGTGTCCTAACTCGCACCAAGCCCCGTTCACCCATCACCCCTGTGCTCACTGCTGCCCGTGTCCTAACTCGCACCAAGTCCCGTTCGTACATCACCCCTGTGCTCACTGCTGCCCGTGTCCTAACTCGCACCAAGTCCCGTTCACCCATCACCCCTGTGCTCACTGCTGCCCGTGTCCTAACTCGCACCAAGTCCCGTTCACCCATCCCCCCTGTGCTTACTGCTGCCCGTGTCCTAACTCGCACCAAGTCCCGTTCACCCATCCCCCCTGTGCTCACTGCTGCCCGTGACCAAAGTCGCACCAAGTCCCGTTCACCCATCACCCCTGTGCTCACTGCTGCCCGTGTCCTAACTCACACCAAGTCCCGTTCACCCATCAGCCCTGTGCTCACTGCCCCATGTCCTAACTCGCACCAAGTCCCGTTCACCCATCACCTCTGTGCTCACTGCTGCCCGTGTCCTAACTCGCACCAAGTCCCGTTCACCCATCACCCCTGTGCTCACTGCAGCCCGTGTCCTAACTTGCACCAAGTCCCATTCACCCATCACCCCTGTGCTCACTGCTGCCCGTGTCCTAACTCGCACCAAGTCCCGTTCGCCCATCACCCCTTTGCTCTCTGCTGCCCGTGTCCTAACTCGCACCAAGTCCCGTTCACCCATCACGCCTGTGCTCACTGCTGCGCGTGTCCTAACTCGCACCAAGTCCCGTTCACCCATCACCCCTGTGCTCTCTGCTGCCCGTGTCCTAACTCGCACCGAGTCCCGATCACCCATCACCCCCTGTGCTCACTGCTGCCCGTGTCCTAACTCGCACCAAGTCCCGTTCACCCATCCCCCCTGTGCTCACTGCTGCCCGTGTCCTAACTCACACCAAGTCCCGTTCACCCACCACCCCCTGTGCTCGCTGCTGCCCATGTCCTAACTCGCACCAAGTCCCGTTCACCCGTCACCCCTGTGCTCACTGCTGCCCGTGTCCAAACTCACACCAAGTCCCGTTCACCCACCACCCCCTGTGCTCGCTGCTGCCCGTGTCCTAACTCGCACCAAGTCTCGTTCACCCATCACCCTGTGCTCACTGCTGCCTGTGTCCTAACTCGCACCAAGTCCCGGTCACCCATCACCCCTGTGCTGACTGCTGCCCGTGTCCTAACTCGCACCAAGTCCCGATCACCCGTCTCCCCGGTGCTCACTGCTGGCCGTGTCCTAACTCGCACCAAGTCCCGTTCACCCATCACCACTGTGCTCACTGCTGCCCGTGTCCTAACTCACACCAAGTCCCGTTCACCCATCACCACTGTGCTCACTGCTGCCTGTGTCCTAACTCGCACCAAGTCCCGGTCACCCTTCACCCCTGTGCTCACTGCTGCCCGTGTCCTAACTCGCACCAAGTCCCGTTCACCCATCACCCCTGTGCTCACTGCTGCCTGTGTCCTAACTCGCACCATGTCCCGTTCGCACATCACCCCTGTGCTCACTGCTGCCCGTGTCCTAACTCGCACCAAGTCCCGTTCGCCGATCACCCCTGTGCTCACTGCTGCCCGTGTCCTAACTCGCACCAAGTCCCGGTCACCCATCACCCCTGTGCTCACTGCTGCCCGTGTCCTAACTCGCACCAAGTCCCGTTCACCCATCCCCCCTGTACTCACTGCTGCCCGTGTCCTAACTCACACCAAGTCCCGTTCACCCACCACCCCTGTGCTCGCTGCTGCCCGTGTCCTAACTCGCACCAAGACCCGTTCACTCGTCACCCCTGTGCTCACTGCTGCCCGTGTCCTAACTCACACCAAGTCCCGTTCACCCATCACCCCTGTGCTCACTGCCCCGTGTCCTAACTCGCACCAAGTCCCGTTCACCCATCACCCCTGTGCTCACTGCTTCCTGTGTCCTAACTCGCACCAAGTCCCGGTCACCCCTCACCCCTGTGCTCACTGCCGCCCGTGTCCTAACTAGCACCATGTCCCGTTCACCCATCACCCCTGTGCTCACTGCTGCCCGTGTCCTAACTCGCACTACGTCCCGTTCACCCATCTCCCCTGTGCTCACTGCCCCGTGTCCTAACTCACACCAAGTCCCGTTCACCCATCACCCCTGTGCTCACTGCTGCCTGTGTCCTAACTCTCACCAAGTCCCGGTCACCCCTCACCCCTGTGCTCACTGCCGTACGTGTCCTAACTCGCACCAAGTCCCGTTCACTCATCACCCCTGTGCTCACTGCTGCCCGTGTCCTAACGCGCACCAAGTCCCATTCACCCATCACCCCTGTGCTCACTGCTGCCCGTGTCCTAACTCGCACCAAGTCCCATTCACCCATCACCACTGTGCTCACTGCTGCCCGTGTCCTAACTCGCACCAAGTCCCATTCACCCATCACCCACTGTGCTCACTGCTGCCCGTGTCCTAACTCGCACCAAGTCCCATTCACCCACCACCCACTGTGCTCACTGCTGCCCGTGTCCTAACTCGCACCAAGCCCCGTTCACCCATCACCCCTGTGCTCACTGCTGCCCGTGTCCTAACTCGCACCAAGTCCCGTTCGTACATCACCCCTGTGCTCACTGCTGCCCGTGTCCTAACTCGCACCAAGTCCCGTTCACCCATCACCCCTGTGCTCACTGCTGCCCGTGTCCTAACTCGCACCAAGTCCCGTTCACCCATCCCCCCTGTGCTTACTGCTGCCCGTGTCCTAACTCGCACCAAGTCCCGTTCACCCATCCCCCCTGTGCTCACTGCTGCCCGTGACCAAACTCGCACCAAGTCCCGTTCACCCATCACCCCTGTGCTCACTGCTGCCCGTGTCCTAACTCACACCAAGTCCCGTTCACCCATCAGCCCTGTGCTCACTGCCCCATGTCCTAACTCGCACCAAGTCCCGTTCACCCATCACCTCTGTGCTCACTGCTGCCCGTGTCCTAACTCGCACCAAGTCCCGTTCACCCATCACCCCTGTGCTCACTGCAGCCCGTGTCCTAACTTGCACCAAGTCCCATTCACCCATCACCCCTGTGCTCACTGCTGCCCGTGTCCTAACTCGCACCAAGTCCCGTTCGCCCATCACCCCTTTGCTCTCTGCTGCCCGTGTCCTAACTCGCACCAAGTCCCGTTCACCCATCACGCCTGTGCTCACTGCTGCGCGTGTCCTAACTCGCACCAAGTCCCGTTCACCCATCACCCCTGTGCTCTCTGCTGCCCGTGTCCTAACTCGCACCGAGTCCCGATCACCCATCACCCCCTGTGCTCACTGCTGCCCGTGTCCTAACTCGCACCAAGTCCCGTTCACCCATCCCCCCTGTGCTCACTCTGCCCGTCTCCTAACTCACACCAAGTCCCGTTCACCCACCACCCCCTGTGCTCGCTGCTGCCCATGTCCTAACTCGCACCAAGTCCCGTTCACCCGTCACCCCTGTGCTCACTGCTGCCCGTGTCCAAACTCACACCAAGTCCCGTTCACCCACCACCCCCTGTGCTCGCTGCTGCCCGTGTCCTAACTCGCACCAAGTCTCGTTCACCCATCACCCTGTGCTCACTGCTGCCTGTGTCCTAACTCGCACCAAGTCCTGGTCACCCATCACCCCTGTGCTGACTGCTGCCCGTGTCCTAACTCGCACCAAGTCCCGATCACCCGTCTCCCCGGTGCTCACTGCTGGCCGTGTCCTAACTCGCACCAAGTCCCGTTCACCCATCACCACTGTGCTCACTGCTGCCCGTGTCCTAACTCACACCAAGTCCCGTTCACCCATCACCACTGTGCTCACTGCTGCCTGTGTCCTAACTCGCACCAAGTCCCGGTCACCCTTCACCCCTGTGCTCACTGCTGCCCGTGTCCTAACTCGCACCAAGTCCCGTTCACCCATCACCCCTGTGCTCACTGCTGCCTGTGTCCTAACTCGCACCATGTCCCGTTCGCACATCACCCCTGTGCTCACTGCTGCCCGTGTCCTAACTCGCACCAAGTCCCGTTCGCCGATCACCCCTGTGCTCACTGCTGCCCGTGTCCTAACTCGCACCAAGTCCCGGTCACCCATCACCCCTGTGCTCACTGCTGCCCGTGTCCTAACTCGCACCAAGTCCCGTTCACCCATCACCCCTGTGCTCACTGCTGCCCGTGTCCTAACTCGCACCAAGTCCCGTTCACCCATCCCCCCTGTGCTCACTGCTGCCCGTGTCCTAACTCGCAACAAGTCCCTTTCACCTATCCCCCCTGTGCTCACAGCTGCCCGTGTCCTAACTCGCACCAAGTCCCGTTCACACATCACCCCTGTGCTCACTGCTGCCCGTGTCCTAACTCGCACCAAGTCCCGTTCACCCATCACCCCTGTGCTCACTGCTGCCCGTGTCCAAACTCGCACCAAGTCCCGTTCACCCATCACCCCTGTGCTCACTGCTGCCCATGTCCTAACTAGCACCAAGTCCCGTTCACCCATCACCCCTGTGCTCACTGCTGCCCGTGTCCTAACTTGCATCAAGTCCCGTTCGCCGATCACCCCTGTGCTCACTGCTGCCCGTGTCCTAACTCGCACCAAGTCCCGGTCACCCATCACCCCTGTGCTCACTGCTGCCCGTGTCCTAACTCGCACCAAGTCCCGTTCACCCATCACCCCTGTGCTCACGGCTGCCCGTGTCCTAACTCGCACCAAGTCCCGTTCACCCATCCCCCCTGTGCTCACTGCTGCCCGTGTCCTAACTCGCACCAAGTCCCGTTCGCCCATCACCCCTGTGCTCACTGCTGCCCGTGTCCTAACTCACACCAAGTCTCGTTCACCCATCACGCCTGTGCTCACTGCTGCCTGTGTCCTATCTCGCACCAAGTCCCGTTCACCCATCACCCCTGTGCTCACTGCTGCCCGTGTCCTAACTCGCACCATGTCCCGTTCGCACATCACCCCTGTGCTCACTGCTGCCCGTGTCCTAACTCGCACCAAGTCCCGTTCGCCGATCACCCCTGTGCTCACTGTTGCCCGTGTCCTAACTCGCACCAAGTCCCGGTCACCCATCACCCCTGTGCTCACTGCTGCCCGTGTCCTAACTCGCACCAAGTCCCGTTCACCCATCACCCCTCTGGTCACTGCTGCCCGTGTCCTAACTCGCACCAAGTCCCGTTCACCCATCCCCCCTGTGCTCACTGCTGCCCGTGTCCTAACTCGCACCAAGTCCCTTTCACACATCCCCCCTGTGCTCACTGCTGCCCGTGTCCTAACTCGCACCAAGTCCCGTTCACCCATCACCCCTGTGCTCACTGCTGCCCGTGTCCTAACTCACACCAAGTCCCGTTCACCCATCACCCCTGTGCTCACTGCGCCGTGTCCTAACTCGCACCAAGTCCCGTTCACCCATCACCCCTGTGCTCACTGCTGCCCGTGTCCTAACTAGCACCATGTCCCGTTCAACCATCACCCCTGTGCTCACTGCTGCCCGTGTCCTAACTCGCACTACGTCCCGTTCACCCATCACCCCTGTGCTCACTGCCCCGTGTCCTAACTCGCACCAAGTCCCGTTCACCCATCACCCCTGTGCTCACTGCTGCCTGTGTCCTAACTCTCACCAAGTCCCGGTCACCCCTCACCCCTGTGCTCACTGCCGCCCATGTCCTAACTCGCACCAAGTCCCGTTCACCCATCACCCCTGTGCTCACTGCTGCCCGTGTCCTAACGCGCACCAAGTCCCATTCACCCATCACCGCTGTGCTCACTGCTGCCCGTGTCCTAACTCGCACCAAGTCCCGTTCACCCATCACCCCTGTGCTCACTGCTGCCCGTGTCCTAACTCGCACCAAGTCCCGTTCGCACATCACCCCTGTGCTCACTGCTGCCCATGTCCTAACTCGCACCAGGTCCCGTTCACCCATCACCCCTGTGCTCACTGCTGCCCGTGTCGTAACTCGCACCAAGTCCCGTTCACCCATCCCCCCTGTGCTCACTGCTGCCCGTGTCCTAACTCGCACCAAGTCCCGTTCACCCATCCCCCCTGTGCTCACTGCTGCCCGTGTCCAAACTCGCACCAAGTCCCGTTCACCCATCACCCCTGTGCTCACTGCTGCCCGTGTCCTAACTCACACCAAGTACCGTTCACCCATCAGCCCTGTGCTCACTGCCCCGTGTCCTAACTCGCACCAAGTCCCGTTCACCCATCACCCCTGTGCTCACTGCTGCCCGTGTCCTAACTTGCACCAAGTCCCGTTCACCCATCACCCCTGTGCTCACTGCTGCCCGTGTCCTAACTCGCACCAAGTCCCGTTCGCCCATCACCCCTGTGCTCTCTGCTGCCCGTGTCCTAACTCGCACCAAGTCCCGTTCACCCATCACCCCCTGTGCTCACTGCTGCCCGTGTCCTAACTCGCACCAAGTCCCGATCGCCCATCACCCCCTGTGCTCACTGCTGCCCGTGTCCTAACTCGCACCAAGTCCCGTTCACCCATCCCCCCTGTACTCACTGCTGCCCGTGTCCGAACTCACAACAAGTCCCGTTCACCCACCACCCCTGTGCTCGCTGCTGCCCGTGTCCTAACTCGCACCAAGTCCCGTTCACTCGTCACCCCTGTGCTCACTGCTGCCTGTGTCCTAACTCGCACCAAGTCCCGTTCACCCATCACCCCTGTGCTCACTGCTGCCCGTGTCCTAACTCACACCAAGTCCTGTTCACCCATCACCCCTGTGCTCACTGCTGCCCGTGTCCTAACTCGCACCAAGTCCCATTCACCCATCACCCCTGTGCTCACTGCTGCCCGTGTCCTAACTCGCACCAAGCCCCGTTCACCGATCACCCCTGTGCTCACTGCTGCCCGAGTCCTAACTCGCACCAAGTCCCGTTCGTACATCACCCCTGTGCTCACTGCTGCCCGTGTCCTAACTCGCACCAAGTCCCGTTCACCCATCACCCCTGTGCTCACTGCTGCCCGTGTCCTAACTCGCACCAAGTCACGTTCACCCATCCCCCCTGTGCTCACTGCTGCCCGTGTCCTAACTCGCACCAAGTCCCGTTCACCCATCCCCCCTGTGCTCACTGCTGCCCGTGTCCAAACTCGCACCAAGTCCCGTTCACCCATCACCCCTGTGCTCACTGCTGCCCGTGTCCTAACTCACACCAAGTCCCGTTCACCCATCAGCCCTGTGCTCACTGCCCCGTGTCCTAACTCGCACCAAGTCCCGTTCACCCATCACCCCTGTGCTCACTGCTGCCCGTGTCCTAACTCGCACCAAGTCCCGTTCACCCATCACCCCTGTGCTCACTGCAGCCCGTGTCCTAACTTGCACCAAGTCCCATTCATCCATCACCCCTGTGCTCACTAATGCCCGTGTCCTAACTCGCACCAAGTCCCGTTCGCCCATCACCCCTGTGCTCTCTGCTGCCCGTGTCCTAACTCGCACCAAGTCCCGTTCACCCATCACCCCTGTGCTCTCTGCTGCCCGTGTCCTATCTCGCACCGAGTCCCGATCAGCCATCACCCACTGTGCTCACTGCTGCCAGTGTCCTAACTCGCACCAAGTCCCGTTCACCCATTCCCCCGTGATCACTGCTGCCCGTGTCCTAACTCACACCAAGTCCCGTTCACCCACCACCCCCTGTGCTCGCTGCTGCCCATTTCCTAACTCGCACCAAGTCCCGTTCACCCGTCACCCCTGTGCTCACTGCTGCCCGTGTCCTAACTCACACCAAGTCCCGTTCACCCAGCACCCACTGTGCTCGCTGCTGCCCGTGTCCTAACTCGCAGCAAGTCTCGTTCACCCATCACCCCTGTGCTCACTGCTGCCTGTGTCCTAACTCGCACCAAGTCCCGGTCACCCATCACCCCTGTGCTGACTGCTGCTCGTTTCCTAACTCGCACCAAGTCCCGATCACCCGTCACCACTGTGCTCACTGCAGCCCGTGTCCTAACTCACACCAAGTCCCGTTCACCCTTCACCACTGTGCTCACTGCTGCCTGTGTCCTAACTCGCACCAAGTCCCGGTCACCCTTCACCCCTGTGCTCACTGCTGCCCGTGTCCTAACTCGCACCAAGTCCCGTTCACCCGTCACCCCTGTGCTCACTGCTGCCCGTGTCCTAACTCGCAACAAGTCCCGTTCACCCATCAACCCTTTGCTCACTGCTGCCCGTGTCCTAACTCGCACCAAGTCCCGTTCACCCATCACCCCTCTGCTCACTGCTGCCCGTGTCCTAACTCGCACCAAGTCCCTTTCACCCATCCCCCCTGTGCTCACTGCTGCCCGTGTCCTAACTCGCACCAAGTCCCTTTCACACATCCCCCCTGTGCTCACTGCTGCCCGTGTCCGAACTCGCACCAAGTCCCGTTCAACCATCACCCCTGTGCTCACTGCTGCCCGTGTCCTAACTCACACCAAGTCCCGTTCACCCATCACCCCTGTGCTCACTCCACCGTGTCCTAACTCGCACCAAGTCCCGTTCACCCATCACCCCTATGCTCACTGCTGCCCGTGTCCAAACTCGCACCAAGTCCCGTTCACCCATCACCCCTGTGCTCACTGCTGCCCGTGTCCTAACTAGCACCATGTCCCGTTCACCCATCACCCCTGTGCTCACTGCTGCCCGTGTCCTAACTCACACCAAGTCCCGTTCACCCATCACCCCTGTGCTCACTGCCCCGTGTCCTAACTCGCACCAAGTCCCGTTCACCCATCACCCCTGTGCTCACTGCTGCCTGTGTCCTAACTCGCACCAAGTCCCGGTCACCCCTCACCCCTGTGCTCACTGCCGCCCGTGTCCTAACTCGCACCAAGTCCCGTTCACCCATCACCCCTGTGCTCACTGCTGCCCGTGTCCTAACTCGCACCAAGTCCCGTTCACCCATCACCCCTGTGCTCACTGCTGCCCGTGTCCTAACTCGCACCAAGCCCCGTTCACCCATCACCCCTGTGCTCACTGCTGCCCGTGTCCTAACTCGCACCAAGTCCCGTTCGTACATCACCCCTGTGCACACTGCTGCCCGTGTCCTAACTCGCACCAAGTCCCGTTCACCCATCACCCCTGTGCTCACTGCTGCCCGTGTCCTAACTCGCACCAAGTCCCGTTCACCCATCCCCCCTGTGCTCACTGCTGCCCGTGTCCTAACTCGCACCAAGTCCCGTTCACCCATCCCCCCTGTGCTCACTGCTGCCCGTGTCCAAACTCGCACCAAGTCCCGTTCACCCATCACCCCTGTGCTCACTGCTGCCCGTGTCCTAACTCGCACCAAGTCCCGTTCGCCCATCACCCCGGTGCTCACTGCTGCCCGTGTCCTAACTCGCACTAAGTCCCGTTCACCCATCACCACTGTGCTCACTGCTGCCCGTGTCCTAACTCGCACCAAGTCCCGTTCACCCATCACCACTGTGCTCACTGCTGCCCATGTCCTAACTCACACCAAGTCCCGTTCACCCATCACCACTGTGCTCACTGCTGCCTGTGTCCTAACTCGCACCAAGTCCCGGTCACCCTTCGCCCCTGTGCTCACTGCTGCCCGTGTCCTAACTCGCACCAAGTCCCGTTCACCCGTCACCACTGTGCTCACTGCTGCCCGTGTCCTAACTCGCACCAAGTCCCGTTCACCCATCAACCCTGTGCTCACTGCTGCCCGTGTCCTAACTCGCACCAAGTCCCGTTCACCCATCACCTCTGTGCTCACTGCTGCCCGTGTCCTAACTCGCACCAAGTCCCTTTCACCCATCCCCCCTGTGCTCACTGCTGCCCGTGTCCTAACTCGCACCAAGTCCCTTTCACACATCCCCCCTGTGCTCACTGCTGCCCGTGTCCTAACTCGCACCAAGTCCCGTTCAACCATCACCCCTGTGCTCACTGCTGCCCGTGTCCTAACTCACACCAAGTCCCGTTCACCCATCACCCCTGTGCTCACTCCGCCGTGTCCTAACTCGCACCAAGTCCCGTTCACCCATCACCACTATGCTCACTGCTGCCCGTGTCCAAACTCGCACCAAGTCCCGTTCACCCATCACCCCTGTGCTCACTGCTGCCCGTGTCCTAACTAGCACCATGTCCCGTTCACCCATCACCCCTGTGCTCACTGCTGCCCGTGTCCTAACTCGCACTACGTCCCGTTCACCCATCACCCCTGTGCTCACTGCCCCGTGTCCTAACTCGCACCAAGTCCTGTTCACCCATCACCCCTGTGCTCACTGCTGCCTGTGTCCTAACTCGCACCAAGTCCCGGTCACCCCTCACCCCTGTGCTCACTGCCGCCCGTGTCCTAACTCGCACCAAGTCCCGTTCACCCATCACCCCTGTGCTCACTGCTCCCCGTGTACTAACTCGCACCAAGTCCCATTCACCCATCACCCCTGTGCTCACTGCTGCCCGTGTCCTAACTCGCACCAAGTCACGTTCACCCATCACCCCTGTGCTCACTGCTGCCCGTGTCCTAACTCGCACCAAGTCCCGTTCGCACATCACCCCTGTGCTCACTGCTGCCCATGTCCTAACTCGCGCCAAGT
This sequence comes from Somniosus microcephalus, assembly GCF_052327205.1. Lineage (NCBI taxonomy): Eukaryota > Metazoa > Chordata > Chondrichthyes > Squaliformes > Somniosidae > Somniosus > Somniosus microcephalus. The sequence goes on along the minus strand of NC_140997.1, from coordinate 79,228,915 downwards.
CCCGTTCACCCATCACCCCTGTGCTCACTGCTGCCCGTGTCGTAACTCGCACCAAGTCCCGTTCACCCATCCCCCCTGTGCTCACTGCTGCCCGTGTCCTAACTCGCACCAAGTCCGGTTCACCCATCCCCCCTGTGCTCACTGCTGCCCGTGTCCAAACTCGCACCAAGTCCCGTTCACCCATCACCCCTGTGCTCACTGCTGCCCGTGTCCTAACTCGCACCAAGTCCCGTTCACCCATCACCCCTGTGCTCACTGCTGCCCGTGTCCTAACTCGCACTAAGTCCCGTTCACCCATCACCACTGTGCTCACTGCTGCCCGTGTCCTAACTCGCACCAAGTCCCGTTCACCCATCACCACTGTGCTCACTGCTGCCCGTGTCCTAACTCACACCAAGTCCCGTTCACCCATCACCACTGTGCTCACTGCTGCCTGTGTCCTAACTCGCACCAAGTCCCGGTCACCCTTCACCCCTGTGCTCACTGCTGCCCGTGTCCTAACTCGCACCAAGTCCCGTTCACCCGTCACCCCTGTGCTCACTGCTGCCCGTGTCCTAACTCGCACCAAGTCCCGTTCACCCATCAACCCTGTGCTCAGTGCTGCCCGTGTCCTAACTCGCACCAAGTCCCGTTCACCCATCACCCCTGTGCTCACTGCTGCCCGTGTCCTAACTCGCACCAAGTCCCTTTCACCCATCCCCCCTGTGCTCACTGCTGCCCGTGTCCTAACTCGCACCAAGTCCCTTTCACACATCCCCCCTGTGCTCACTGCTGCCCGTGTCCTAACTCGCACCAAGTCCCGTTCAACCATCACCCCTGTGCTCACTGCTGCCCGTGTCCTAACTCACACCAAGTCCCGTTCACCCATCACCCCTGTGCTCACTCCGCCGTGTCCTAGCTCGCACCATGTCCCGTTCACCCATCACCACTATGCTCACTGCTGCCCGTGTCCAAACTCGCACAAGTCCCGTTCACCCATCACCCCTGTGCTCACTGCTGCCCGTGTCCTAACTAGCACCAAGTCCCGTTCACCCATCACCCCTGTGCTCACTGCTGCCCGTGTCCTAACTCGCACTACGTCCCGTTCACCCATCACCCCTGTGCTCACTGCCCCGTGTCCTAACTCGCACCAAGTCCTGTTCACCCATCACCCCTGTGCTCACTGCTGCCTGTGTCCTAACTCGCACCAAGTCCCGGTCACCCCTCACCCCTGTGCTCACTGCCGCCCGTGTCCTAACTCGCACCAAGTCCCGTTCACCCATCACCCCTGTGCTCACTGCTGCCCGTGTACTAACTCGCACCAAGTCCCATTCACCCATCACCCCTGTGCTCACTGCTGCCCGTGTCCTAACTCGCACCAAGTCACGTTCACCCATCACCCCTGTGCTCACTGCTGCCCGTGTCCTAACTCGCACCAAGTCCCATTCACCCATCACCCCTGTGCTCACTGCTGCCCGTGTCCTAACTCGCACCAAGTCCCGTTCGCACATCACCCCTGTGCTCACTGCTGCCCATGTCCTAACTCGCGCCAAGTCCCGTTCACCCATCACCCCTGTGCTCACTGCTGCCCGTGTCGTAACTCGCACCAAGTCCCGTTCACCCATCCCCCCTGTGCTCACTGCTGCCCGTGTCCTAACTCGCACCAAGTCCGGTTCACCCATCCCCCCTGTGCTCACTGCTGCCCGTGTCCAAACTCGCACCAAGTCCCCTTCACCCATCACCCCTGTGCTCACTGCTGCCCGTGTCCTAACTCGCACCAAGTCCCGTTCACCCATCACCCCTGTGCTCACTGCTGCCCGTGTCCTAACTCGCACTAAGTCCCGTTCACCCATCACCACTGTGCTCACTGCTGCCCGTGTCCTAACTCGCACCAAGTCCCGTTCACCCATCACCACTGTGCTCACTGCTGCCCGTGTCCTAACTCACACCAAGTCCCGTTCACCCATCACCACTGTGCTCACTGCTGCCTGTGTCCTAACTCGCACCAAGTCCCGGTCACCCTTCACCCCTGTGCTCACTGCTGCCCGTGTCCTAACTCGCACCAAGTCCCGTTCACCCGTCACCCCTGTGCTCACTGCTGCCCGTGTCCTAACTCGCACCAAGTCCCGTTCACCCATCAACCCTGTGCTCACTGCTGCCCGTGTCCTAACTCGCACCAAGTCCCGTTCACCCATCACCCCTGTGCTCACTGCTGCCCGTGTCCTAACTCGCACCAAGTCCCTTTCACCAATCCCCCCTGTGCTCACTGCTGCCCGTGTCCTAACTCGCACCAAGTCCCTTTCACACATCCCCCCTGTGCTCACTGCTGCCCGTGTCCTAACTCGCACCAAGTCCCGTTCAACCATCACCCCTGTGCTCACTCCGCCGTGTCCTAACTCGCACCAAGTCCCGTTCACCCATCACCCCTATGCTCACTGCTGCCCGTGTCCAAACTCGCACCAAGTCCCGTTCACCCATCACCTCTGTGCTCACTGCTGCCCGTGTCCTAACTAGCACCATGTCCCGTTCACCCATCACCCCTGTGCTCACTGCTGCCCGTGTCCTAACTCGCACTACGTCCCGTTCACCATTACCCCTGTGCTCACTGCCCCGTGTCCTAACTCGCACCAAGTCCTGTTCACCCATCACCCCTCTGCTCACTGCTGCCTGTGTCCTAACTCGCACCAAGTCCCGGTCACCCCTCACCCCTGTGCTCACTGCCGCCCGTGTCCTAACTCGCACCAAGTCCCGTTCACCCATCACCCCTGTGCTCACTTCTGCCCGTGTCCTAACTCGCACCAAGTCACGTTCACCCATCATCCCTGTGCTCGCTGCTGCCCGTGTCCTAACTCGCACCAAGTCCCGTTCGCACATCACCCGTGTGCTCACTGCTGCCCATGTCCTAACTCGCGCCAAGTCCCGTTCACCCATCACCCCTGTGCTCACTGCTGCCCGTGTCGTAACTCGCACCAAGTCCCGTTCACCCATCCCCCCTGTGCTCACTGCTGCCCGTGTCCTAACTCGCACCAAGTCCGGTTCACCCATCCCCCCTGTGCTCACTGCTGCCCGTGTCCTAACTCGCACCAAGTCCCGTTCGCATATCACCCCTGTGCTCACTGCTGCCCATGTCCTAACTCGCGCCAAGTCCCGTTCACCCATCACCCCTGTGCTCACTGCTGCCCGTGTCGTAACTCGCACCAAGTCCCGTTCACCCATCCCCCCTGTGCTCACTGCTGCCCGTGTCCTAACTCGCACCAAGTCCGGTTCACCCATCCCCCCTGTGCTCACTGCTGCCCGTGTCCAAACTCGCACCAAATCCCGTTCACCCATCACCCCTGTGCTCACTGCTGCCCGTGTCCTAACTCGCACCAAGTCCCGTTCACCCATCACCCCTGTGCTCACTGCTGCCCGTGTCCTAACTCGCACCAAGTCCCATTCACCCATCACCCCTGTGCTCACTGCTGCCCGTGTCCTAACTCGCACCAAGCCCCGTTCACCCATCACCCCTGTGCTCACTGCTGCCCGTGTCCTAACTCGCACCAAGTCCCGTTCACCCATCCCCCCTGTGCTCACTGCTGCCCGTGTCCTAACTCGCACCAAGTCCCGTTCACCCATCCCCCCTGTGCTCACTGCTGCCCGTGTCCAAACTCGCACCAAGTCCCGTTCACCCATCACCCCTGTCCTCACTGCTGCCCGTGTCCTAACTCGCACCAAGTCCCGTTCACCCATCAGCCCTGTGCTCACTGCCCCGTGTCCTAACTCGCACCAAGTCCCGTTCACCCATCACCCCTGTGCTCACTGCTGCCCGTGTCCTAACTCGCACCAAGTCCCGTTCACCCATCACCCCTGTGCTCACTGCAGCCCGTGTCCTAACTTGCACCAAGTCCCATTCATCCATCACCCCTGTGCTCTCTGCTGCCCGTGTCCTAACTCGCACCAAGTCCCATTCACCCATCACCCCTGTGCTCACTGCTGCGCGTGTCCTAACTCGCACCAAGTCCCGTTCACCCATCACCCCTGTGCTCTCTGCTGCCCGTGTCCTAACTCGCACCGAGTCCCGATCAGCCATCACCCACTGTGCTCACTGCTGCCCGTGTCCTAACTGGCACCAAGTCCCATTCACCCATTCCCCCTGTGCTCACTGCTGCCCGTGTCCTAACTCACACCAAGTCCCGTTCACCCACCACCCCCTCTGCTCGCTGCTGCCCATGTCCTAACTCGCACCAAGTCCCGTTCACCCGTCACCCCTGTGCTCACTGCTGCCCGTGTCCTAACTCACACCAAGTCCCGTTCACCCACCACCCACTGTGCTCGCTGCTGCCCGTGTCCTAACTCGCACCAAGTCTCGTTCACCCATCACCCCTGTGCTCACTGCTGCCTGTGTCCTAACTCGCACCAAGTCCCGGTCACCCATCACCCCTGTGCTGACTGCTGCCCGTTTCCTAACTCGCACCAAGTCCCGATCACCCGTCTCCCCGGTGCTCACTGCTGCCCGTGTCCTAACTCGCACCAAGTCCCGTTCACCCATCACCACTGAGCTCACTGCTGCCCGTGTCCTAACTCACACCAAGTCCCGTTCACCCATCACCACTGTGCTCACTGCTGCCTGTGTCCTAACTCGCACCAAGTCCCGGTCATCCTTCACCCCTGTGCTCACTGCTGCCCGTGTCCTAACTCGCACCAAGTCCCGTTCACCCATCACCCCTGTGCTCACTGCTGCCCGTGTCCTAACTCGCACCAAGTCCCGTTCACCCATCAACCCTGTGCTCACTGCTGCCCGTGTCCTAACTCGCACCAAGTCCCGTTCACCCATCACCCCTGTGCTCACTGCTGCCCGTGTCCTAACTCGCTCCAAGTCCCTTTCACCCATCCCCCCTGTGCTCACTGCTGCCCGTGTCCTAACTCGCACCAAGTCCCTTTCACACATTCCCCCTGTGCTCACTGCTGCCCGTGTCCTAACTCGCACCAAGTCCCGTTCAACCATCACCCCTGTGCTCAGTGCTGCCCGTGTCCTAACTCACACCAAGTCCCGTTCACCCATCACCCCTGAGCTCACTCCGCCGTGTCCTAACTCGCACCAAGTCCCGTTCACCCATCACCCCTATGCTCACTGCTGCCCGTGTCCAAACTCGCACCAAATCCCGTTCACCCATCACCCCTGTGCTCACTGCTGCCCGTGTCCTAACTCGCACTATGTCCCGTTCACCCATCACCCCTGTGCTCACTGCTGCCCGTGTCCTAACTCGCACTACGTCCCGTTCACCCATCACCCCTGTGCTCACTGCCCCGTGTCCTAACTCGCACCAAGTCCCGTTCGCCCATCACCCCTGTGCTCACTGCTGCCTGTGTCCTAACTCGCACCAAGTCCCGGTCACCCCTCACCCCTGTGCTCACTGCCGCCCGTGTCCTAACTCGCACCAAGTCCCGTTCACCCATCACCCCTGTGCTCACTGCTGCCCGTGTCCTAACTCGCACCAAGTCCCATTCACCCATCACCCCTGTGCTCACTGCTGCCCGTGTCCTAACTCGCACCAAGTCACGTTCACCCATCACCCCTGTGCTCACTGCTGCCCGTGTCCTAACTCGCACCAAGTCCCGTTCGCACATCACCCCTGTGCTCACTGCTGCCCATGTCCTAACTCGCACCAAGTCCCGTTCACCCATCACCCCTGTGCTCACTGCTGCCCGTGTCGTAACTCGCACCAAGTCCCGTTCACCCATCCCCCCTGTGCTCACTGCTGCCCGTGTCCAAACTCGCACCAAGTCCCGTTCACCCATCACCCCTGTGCTCACTGCTGCCCGTGTCCTAACTCACACCAAGTCCCGTTCACCCATCAGCCCTGTGCTCACTGCCCCGTGTCCTAACTCGCACCAAGTCCCGTTCACCCATCACCCCTGTGCTCACTGCTGCCCATGTCCTAACTTGCACCAAGTCCCGTTCACCCATCACCCCTGTGCTCACTGCTGCCCGTATCCTCACTCGCACCAAGTCCCGTTCGCCCATCACCCCTGTGCTCTCTGCTGCCCGTGTCCGAACTCGCACCAAGTCCCGTTCACCCATCAGCCCTGTGCTCACTGCCCCGTGTCCTAACTCGCACCAAGTCCCGTTCACCCATCACCCCTGTGCTCACTGCTGCCCATGTCCTAACATGCACCAAGTCCCGTTCACCCATCACCCCTGTGCTCACTGCTGCCCGTATCCTCACTCGCACCAAGTCCCGTTCGCCCATCACCCCTGTGCTCACTGCTGCCCGTGTCCTAACTCGCACCAAGTCCCGTTCACTCATCACCCCCTGTGCTCACTGCTGCCCGTATCCTAAACCGCACCGAGTCCCGATCACCCATCACCCTGTGCTCACTGCTGCCCGTGTCCTAACTCGCACCAAGTCCCGTTCACCCATCCCCCCTGTACTCACTGCTGCCCGTGTCCTAACTCACACCAAGTCCCGTTCACCCACCACCCCTGTGCTCGCTGCTGCCCGTGTCCTAACTCGCACCAAGTCCCGTTCACTCGTCACCCCTGTGCTCACTGCTGCCCGTGTCCTAACTCGCACCAAGTCCCGTTCACCCATCACCCCTGTGCTCACTGCTGCCCGTGTCCTAACTCACACCAAGTCCCGTTCACCCATCACCCCTGTGCTCACTGCCCCGTGTCCTAACTCGCACCAAGTCCCGTTCAACCATCACCCCTGTGCTCACTGCTGCCTGTGTCCTAACTCGCACCAAGTCCCGGTCACCCCTCACCCCTGTACTCACTGCCGCCCGTGTCCTAACTAGCACCATGTCCCGTTCACCCATCACCCCTGTGCTCACTGCTGCCCGTGTCCTAACTCGCACTACGTCCCATTCACCCATCACCCCTGTGCTCACTGCCCCGTGTCCTAACTCGCACCAAGTCCCGTTCACCCATCACCCCTGTGCTCACTGCTGACTGTGTCCTAACTCTCACCAAGTCCCGGTCACCCCTCACCCCTGTGCTCACTGCCGCCCGTGTCCTAACTCGCACCAAGTCCCGTTCACCCATCACCCCTGTGCTCACTGCTGCCCTTGTCCTAACGCGCACCAAGTCCCATTCACCCATCACCCCTGTGCTCACTGCTGCCCGTGTCCTAACTCGCATCAAGTCCCGTTCACCCATCACCCCTGTGCTCACTGCTGCCCGTGTCCTAACTCGCACCAAGTCCCATTCACCCATCACCCCTGTGCTCACTGCTGCCCGTGTCCTAACTCGCACCAATCCCCGTTCACCCATCACCCCTGTGCTCACTGCTGCCCGTGTCCTAACTCGCACCAAGTCCCGTTCGTACATCACCCCTGTGCTCACTGCTGCCCGTGTCCTAACTCGCACCAAGTCCCGTTCACCCATCACCCCTGTGCTCACTGCTGCCCGTGTCCTAACTCGCACCAAGTCCCGTTCACCCATCCCCCCTGTGCTTACTGCTGCCCGTGTCCTAACTCGCACCAAGTCCCGTTCACCCATCCCCCCTGTGCTCACTGCTGCCCGTGTCCACACTCGCACCAAGTCCCGTTCACCCATCACCCCTGTGCTCACTGCTGCCCGTGTCCTAACTCACACCAAGTCCCGTTCACCCATCAGCCCTGTGCTCACTGCCCCGTGTCCTAACTCGCACCAAGTCCCGTTCACCCATCACCTCTGTGCTCACTGCTGCCCGTGTCCTAACTCGCACCAAGTCCCGTTCACCCATCACCCCTGTGCTCACTGCAGCCCGTGTCCTAACTTGCACCAAGTCCCATTCACCCATCACCCCTGTGCTCACTGCTGCCCGTGTCCTAACTCGCACCAAGTCCCGTTCGCCCATCACCCCTGTGCTCTCTGCTCCCCGTGTCCTAACTCGCACCAAGTCCCGTTCACCCATCACGCCTGTGCTCACTGCTGCGCGTGTCCTAACTCGCACCAAGTCCCGTTCACCCATCACCCCTGTGCTCTCTGCTGCCCGTGTCCTAACTCGCACCGAGTCCCGATCACCCATCACCCCCTGTGCTCACTGCTGCCCGTGTCCTAACTCGCACCAAGTCCCGTTCACCCATCCCCCCCTGTGCTCACTGCTGCCCGTGTCCTAACTCACACCAAGTCCCGTTCACCCACCACCCCCTGTGCTCGCTGCTGCCCATGTCCTAACTCGCACCAAGTCCCGTTCACCTGTCACCTCTGTGCTCACTGCTGCCCATGTCCTAACTCACACCAAGTCCCGTTCACCCACCACCCCCCGGTGCTCACTGCTGGCCGTGTCCTAACTCGCACCAAGTCCCGTTCACCCATCACCACTGTGCTCACTGCTGCCTGTGTCCTAACTCGCACCAAGTCCCGGTCACCCTTCACCCCTGTGCTCACTGCCGCCCGTGTCCTAACTCGCACCAAGTCCCGTTCACCCATCACCCCTGTGCTCACTGCCGCCCGTGTCCTAACTCGCACCAAGTCCCATTCACCCATCACCCCTGTGCTCACTGCTGCCCGTGTCCTAACTCGCACCAAGTCACGTTCACCCATCACCCCTGTGCTCACTGCTGCCCGTGTCCTAACTCGCACCAAGTCCCGTTCGCACATCACCCCTGTGCTCACTGCTGCCCATGTCCTAACTCGCACCAAGTCCCGTTCACCCATCACCCCCTGTGCTCACTGCTGCCCGTGTCCAAACTCGCACCAAGTCCCGTTCACCCATCACCCCTGTGCTCACTGCTGCCCGTGTCCTAACTCACACCAAGTCCCGTTCACCCATCAGCCCTGTGCTCACTGCCCCGTGTCCTAACTCGCACCAAGTCCCGTTCACCCATCACCCCTGTGCTCACTGCTGCCCATGTCCTAACTTGCACCAAGTCCCGTTCACCCATCACCCCTGTGCTCACTGCTGCCCGTATCCTCACTCGCACCAAGGCCCGTTCGCCCATCACCCCTGTGCTCTCTGCTGCCCGTGTCCGAACTCGCACCAAGTCCCGTTCACCCATCACCCCTGTGCTCACTGCTGCCCGTGTCCTAACTCACACCAAGTCCCGTTCACCCATCAGCCCTATGCTCACTGCCCCGTGTCCTAACTCGCACCAAGTCCCGTTCACCCATCACCCCTGTGCTCACTGCTGCCCATGTCCTAACTTGCACCAAGTCCCGTTCACCCATCACCCCTGTGCTCACTGCTGCCCGTGTCCTCACTCGCACCAAGTCCCGTTCGCCCATCACCCCTGTGCTCACTGCTGCCCGTGTCCTAACTCGCACCAAGTCCCGTTCACTCATCACCCCCTGTGCTCACTGCTGCCCGTATCCTAAACCGCACCGAGTCCCGATCACCCATCACCCTGTGCTCACTGCTGCCCGTGTCCTAACTCGCACCAAGTCCCGTTCACCCATCCCCCCTGTACTCACTGCTGCCCGTGTTCTAACTCACACCAAGTCCCGTTCACCCACCACCCCTGTGCTCGCTGCTGCCCGTGTCCTAACTCGCACCAAGTCCCGTTCACTCGTCACCCCTGTGCTCACTGCTGCCCGTGTCCTAACTCACACCAAGTCCCGTTCACCCATCACCCCTGTGCTCACTGCCCCGTGTCCTAACTCGCACCAAGTCCCGTTCACCCATCACCCCTGTGCTCACTGCTGCCTGTGTCCTAACTCGCACCAAGTCCCGGTCACCCCTCACCCCTGTGCTCACTGCCGCCCGTGTCCTAACTAGCACCATGTCCCGTTCACCCATCACCCCTGTGCTCACTGCTGCCCGTGTCCTAACTCGCACTACGTCCCATTCACCCATCACCCCTGTGCTCACTGCCCCGTGTCCTAACTCGCACCAAGTCCCGTTCACCCATCACCCATGTGCTCACTGCTGACTGTGTCCTAACTCTCACCAAGTCCCGGTCACCCCTCACCCCTGTGCTCACTGCCGCCCGTGTCCTAACTCGCACCAAGTCCCGTTCACCCATCACCCCTGTGCTCACTGCTGCCCGTGTCCTAACGCGCACCAAGTCCCATTCACCCATCACCCCTGTGCTCACTGCTGCCCGTGTCCTAACTCGCACCAAGTCCCGTTCACCCATCACCCCTGTGCTCACTGCTGCCCGTGTCCTAACTCGCACCAAGTCCCATTCACCCATCACCCCTGTGCTCACTGCTGCCCGTGTCCTAACTCGCACCAATCCCCGTTCACCCATCACCCCTGTGCTCACTGCTGCCCGTGTCCTAACTCGCACCAAGTCCCGTTCGTACATCACCCCTGTGCTCACTGCTGCCTGTGTCCTAACTCGCACCAAGTCCCGTTCACCCATCACCCCTGTGCTCACTGCTGCCCGTGTCCTAACTCGCACCAAGTCCCGTTCACCCATCCCCCCTGTGCTTACTGCTGCCCGTGTCCTAACTCGCACCAAGTCCCGTTCACCCATCCCCCCTGTGCTCACTGCTGCCCGTGTCCAAACTCGCACCAAGTCCCGTTCACCCATCACCCCTGTGCTCACTGCTGCCCGTGTCCTAACTCACACCAAGTCCCGTTCACCCATCAGCCCTGTGCTCACTGCCCCGTGTCCTAACTCGCACCAAGTCCCATTCACCCATCACCTCTGTGCTCACTGCTGCCCGTGTCCTAACTCGCAACAAGTCCCGTTCACCCATCACCCCTGTGCTCACTGCAGCACGTGTCCTAACTTGCACCAAGTCCCATTCACCCATCACCCCTGTGCTCACTGCTGCCCGTGTCCTAACTCGCACCAAGTCCCGTTCGCCCATCACCCCTGTGCTCTCTGCTCCCCGTGTCCTAACTCGCACCAAGTCCCGTTCACCCATCACGCCTGTGCTCACTGCTGCGCGTGTCCTAACTCGCACCAAGTCCCGTTCACCCATCACCCCTGTGCTCTCTGCTGCCCGTGTCCTAACTCGCACCGAGTCCCGATCACCCATCACCCCCTGTGCTCACTGCTGCCCGTGTCCTAACTCGCACCAAGTCCCGTTCACCCATCCCCCCTGTGCTCACTGCTGCCCGTGTCCTAACTCACACCAAGTCCCGTTCACCCACCACCCCCTGTGCTCGCTGCTGCCCATGTCCTAACTCGCACCAAGTCCCGTTCACCTGTCACCTCTGTGCTCACTGCTGCCCATGTCCTAACTCACACCAAGTCCCGTTCACCCACCACCCCCGGTGCTCACTGCTGGCCGTGTCCTAACTCGCACCAAGTCCCGTTCACCCATCACCACTGTGCTCACTGCTGCCTGTGTCCGAACTCGCACCAAGTCCCGGTCACCCTTCACCCCTGTGCTCACTGCTGCCCGTGTCCTAACTCGCACCAAGTCCCGTTCACCCATCACCCCTGTGCTCACTGCTGCCCGTGTCCTAACTCGCACCATGTCCCGTTCGCACATCACCCCTGTGCTCACTGCTGCCCGTGTCCTAACTCGCACCAAGTCCCGTTCGCCGATCACCCCTGTGCTCACTGCTGCCCGTGTCCTATCTCGCATCAAGTCCCGGTCACCCATCACCCCTGTGCTCACTGCTGCCCGTGTCCTAACTCGCACCAAGTCCCGTTCACCCATCACCCCTGTGCTCACTGCTGCCCGTGTCCTAACTCGCACCAAGTCCCGTTCACCCATCCCCCCTGTGCTCACTGCTGCCCGTGTCCTAACTCGCAACAAGTCCCTTTCACCCATCCCCCCTGTGCTCACTGCTGCCTGTGTCCTAACTCGCACCAAGTCCCGTTCACCCATCACCCCTGTGCTCACTGCTGCCCGTGTCCTAACTCGCACCAAGTCCCGTTCAACCATCACCCCTGTGCTCACTGCTGCCCGTGTCCAAACTCGCACCAAGTCCCGTTCACCCATCACCCCTGTGCTCACTGCTGCCCATGTCCTAACTGGCACCAAGTGCCGTTCACCCATCACCCCTGTGCTCACTGCTGCCCGTGTCCTAACTTGCACCAAGTCCCTTTCGCCGATCACCCCTGTGCTCACTGCTGCCCGTGTCCTAACTCGCACCAAGTCCCGGTCACCCATCACCCCTGTGCTCACTGCTGCCCGTGTTCTAACTCGCACCAAGTCTCGTTCACCTATCACCCCTGTGCTCACGGCTGCCCGTGTCCTAACTCGCACCAAGTCCCGTTCACCCATCCCCCCTGTGCTCACTGCTGCCCGTGTCCTAACTCGCACCAAGTCCCGTTCGCCCATCACCCCTGTGCTCACTGCTGCCCGTGTCCTAACTCACACCAAGTCTCGTTCACCCATCACGCCTGTGCTCACTGCTGCCTGTGTCCTATCTCGCACCAAGTCCCGTTCACCCATCACCCCTGTGCTCACTGCTGCCCGTGTCCTAACTCGCACCATGTCCCGTTCGCACATCACCCCTGTGCTCACTGCTGCCCGTGTCCTAACTCGCACCAAGTCCCGTTCGCCGATCACCCCTGTGCTCACTGTTGCCCGTGTCCTAACTCGCACCAAGTCCCGTTCACCCATCACCCCTGTGCTCACTGCTGCCCGTGTCCTAACTCGCACCATGTCCCGTTCACCCATCACCTCTGTGCTCACTGCTGCCCGTGTCCTAACTCGCACCAAGTCCCGTTCACCCATCCCCCCTGTGCTCACTGCTGCCCGTGTCCTAACTCGCACCAACTCCCTTTCACACATCCCCCCTGTGCTCACTGCTGCCCGTGTCCTAACTCGCACCAAGTCCCGTTCACCCATCACCCCTGTGCTCACTGCTGCCCGTGTCCTAACTCACACCAAGTCCCGTTCACCCATCACCCCTGTGCTCACTGCGCCGTGTCCTAACTCGCACCAAGTCCCGTTCACCCATCCCCCCTGTGCTCACTGCTGCCCGTGTCCTAACTCGCACCAAGTCCCGTTCACCCATCACCCCTGTGCTCACTGCTGCCCGTGTCCTAACTCGCACCAAGTCCCGTTCACCCATCACCCCTGTGCTCACTGCTGCCCGTGTCCAAACTCGCACCAAGTCCCGTTCACCCATCACCCCTGTGCTCACTGCTGCCCCTGTCCTAACTAGCACCAAGTCCCGTTCACCCATCACCCCTGTGCTCACTGCTGCCCGTGTCCTAACTTGCACCAAGTCCCGTTCGCCGATCACCCCTGTGCTCACTGCTGCCCGTGTCCTAGCTCGCACCAAGTCCCGGTCACCCATCACCCCTGTGCTCACTGCTGCCCGTGTCCTAACTCGCACCAAGTCCCGTTCACCCATCACCCCTGTGCTCACGGCTGCCCGTGTCCTAACTCGCACCAAGTCCCGTTCACCCATCCCCCCTGTGCTCACTGCTGCCCGTGTCCTAACTCGCACCAAGTCCCGTTCGCCCATCACCCCTGTGCTCACTGCTGCCCGTGTCCTAACTCACACCAAGTCTCGTTCACCCATCACGCCTGTGCTCACTGCTGCCTGTGTCCTATCTCGCACCAAGTCCCGTTCACCCATCACCCCTGTGCTCACTGCTGCCCGTGTCCTAACTCGCACCATGTCCCGTTCGCACATCACCCCTGTGCTCACTGCTGCCCGTGTCCTAACTCGCACCAAGTCCCGTTCGCCGATCACCCCTGTGCTCACTGTTGCCCGTGTCCTAACTCGCACCAAGTCCCGGTCACCCATCACCCCTGTGCTCACTGCTGCCCGTGTCCTAACTCGCACCATGTCCCGTTCACCCATCACCTCTGTGCTCACTGCTGCCCGTGTCCTAACTCGCACCAAGTCCCGTTCACCCATCCCCCCTGTGCTCACTGCTGCCCGTGTCCTAACTCGCACCAAGTCCCTTTCACACATCCCCCCTGTGCTCACTGCTGCCCGTGTCCTAACTCGCACCAAGTCCCGTTCACCCATCACCCCTGTGCTCACTGCTGCCCGTGTCCTAACTCACACCAAGTCCCGTTCACCCATCACCCCTGTGCTCACTGCGCCGTGTCCTAACTCGCACCAAGTCCCGTTCACCCATCACCCCTATGCTCACTGCTGCCCGTGTCCAAACTCGCACCAAGTCCCGTTCACCCATCACCCCTGTGCTCACTGCTGCCCGTGTCCTAACTAGCACCATGTCCCGTTCACCCATCACCCCTGTGCTCACTGCTGCCCGTGTCCTAACTCGCACTACGTCCCGTTCACCCATCACCCCTGTGCTCACTGCCCCGTGTCCTAACTCGCACCAAGTCCCGTTCACCCATCACCCCTGTGCTCACTGCTGCCTGTGTCCTAACTCTCACCAAGTCCCGGTCTCCCCTCACCCCTGTGCTCACTGCCGCCCGTGTCCTAACTCGCACCAAGTCCCGTTCACCCATCACCCCTGTGCTCACTGCTGCCCGTGTCCTAACGCGCACCAAGTCCCATTCACCCATCACCCCTGTGCTCACTGCTGCCCGTGTCCTAACTCGCACCAAGTCTCGTTCACCCATGACCCCTGTGCTCACTGCTGCCCGTGTCCTAACTCGCACCAAGTCCCGTTCGCACATCACCCCTGTGCTCACTGCTGCCCATGTCCTAACTCGCACCAAGTCCCGTTCACCCATCACCCCTGTGCTCACTGCTGCCCGTGTCGTAACTCGCACCGAGTCCCGTTCACCCATCCCCCCTGTGCTCACTGCTGCCCGTGTCCTAACTCGCACCAAGTCCCGTTCACCCATCCCCCCTGTGCTCACTGCTGCCCGTGTCCAAACTCGCACCAAGTCCCGTTCACCCATCACCCCTGTGCTCACTGCTGCCCGTGTCCTAACTCGCACCAAGTCCCGTTCACCCATCACCCCTGTGCTCACTGCTGCCCGTGTCCAAACTCGCACCAAGTCCCGTTCACCCATCACCCCTGTGCTCACTGCTGCCCATGTCCTAACTAGCACCAAGTCCCGTTCACCCATCACCCCTGTGCTCACTGCTACCCGTGTCCTAACTTGCACCAAGTCCCGTTCGCCGATCACCCCTGTGCTCACTGCTGCCCGTGTCCTAACTCGCACCAAGTCCCGGTCACCCATCACCCCTGTGCTCACTGCTGCCCGTGTCCTAACTCGCACCAAGTCCCGTTCACCCATCACCCCTGTGCTCACTGCTGCCCGTGTCCTAACTTGCACCAAGTCCCGTTCACCCATCACCCCTGTGCTCACTGCTGCCCGTGTCCTAACTCGCACCAAGTCCCGTTCGCCCATCACCCCTGTGCTCTCTGCTGCCCGTGTCCTAACTCGCACCAAGTCCCGTTCACCCATCCCCCCTGTACTCACTGCTGCCCGTGTCCGAACTCACAACAGGTCCCGTTCACCCACCACCCCTGTGCTCGCTGCTGCCCGTGTCCTAACTCGCACCAAGTCCCGTTCACTCGTCACCCCTGTGCTCACTGCTGCCTGTGTCCTAACTCGCACCAAGTCCCGTTCACCCATCACCCCTGTGCTCACTGCTGCCCGTGTCATAACTCACACCAAGTTCCGTTCACCCATCACCCCTGTGCTAACTGCCCCGTGTCCTAACTCGCACCATGTCCCGTTCACCCATCACCTCTGTGCTCACTGCTGCCCGTGTCCTAACTCGCACCAAGTCCCGTTCACCCATCCCCCCTGTGCTCACTGCTGCCCGTGTCCTAACTCGCACCAAGTCCCTTTCACACATCCCCCCTGTGCTCACTGCTGCCCGTGTCCTAACTCGCACCAAGTCCCGTTCACCCATCACCCCTGTGCTCACTGCTGCCCGTGTCCTAACTCACACCAAGTCCCGTTCACCCATCACCCCTGTGCTCACTGCGCCGTGTCCTAACTCGCACCAAGTCCCGTTCACCCATCCCCCCTTTGCTCACTGCTGCCCGTGTCCTAACTCGCACCAAGTCCCGTTCAACCATCACCCCTGTGCTCACTGCTGCCCGTGTCCTAACTCGCACCAAGTCCCGTTCACCCATCACCCCTGTGCTCACTGCTGCCCATGTCCTAACTAGCACCAAGTCCCGTTCACCCATCACCCCTGTGCTCACTGCTGCCCGTGTCCTAACTTGCACCAAGTCCCGTTCGCCGATCACCCCTGTGCTCACTGCTGCCCGTGTCCTAACTCGCACCAAGTCCCGGTCACCCATCACCCCTGTGCTCACTGCTGCCCGTGTCCTAACTCGCACCAATTCCCGTTCACCCATCACCCCTGTGCTCACGGCTGCCCGTGTCCTAACTCGCACCAAGTCCCGTTCACCCATCCCCCCTGTGCTCACTGCTGCCCATGTCCTAACTCGCACCAAGTCCCGTTCGCCCATCACCCCTGTGCTCACTGCTGCCCGTGTCCTAACTCACACCAAGTCTCGATCACCCATCACGCCTGTGCTCACTGCTGCCTGTGTCCTATCTCGCACCAAGTCCCGTTCACCCATCACCCCTGTGCTCACTGCTGCCCGTGTCCTAACTCGCACCATGTCCCGTTCGCACATCACCCCTGTGCTCACTGCTGCCCGTGTCCTAACTCGCACCAAGTCCCGTTCGCCGATCACCCCTGTGCTCACTGTTGCCCGTGTCCTAACTCGCACCAAGTCCCGGTCACCCATCACCCCTGTGCTCACTGCTGCCCGTGTCCTAACTCGCACCATGTCCCGTTCACCCATCACCTCTGTGCTCACTGCTGTCCGTGTCCTAACTCGCACCAAGTCCCGTTCACCCATCCCCCCTGTGCTCACTGCTGCCCGTGTCCTAACTCGCACCAACTCCCTTTCACACATCCCCCCTGTGCTCACTGCTGCCCGTGTCCTAACTCGCACCAAGTCCCGTTCACCCATCACCCCTGTGCTCACTGCTGCCCGTGTCCTAACTCACACCAAGTCCCGTTCACCCATCACCCCTGTGCTCACTGCGCCGTGTCCTAACTCGCACCAAGTCCCGTTCACCCATCCCCCCTGTGCTCACTGCTGCCCGTGTCCTAACTCGCACCAAGTCCCGTTCACCCATCACCCCTGTGCTCACTGCTGCCCGTGTCCTAACTCGCACCAAGTCCCGTTCACCCATCACCCCTGTGCTCACTGCTGCCCGTGTCCAAACTCGCACCAAGTCCCGTTCACCCATCACCCCTGTGCTCACTGCTGCCCCTGTCCTAACTAGCACCAAGTCCCGTTCACCCATCACCCCTGTGCTCACTGCTGCCCGTGTCCTAACTTGCACCAAGTCCCGTTCGCCGATCACCCCTGTGCTCACTGCTGCCCGTGTCCTAGCTCGCACCAAGTCCCGGTCACCCATCACCCCTGTGCTCACTGCTGCCCGTGTCCTAACTCGCACCAAGTCCCGTTCACCCATCACCCCTGTGCTCACGGCTGCCCGTGTCCTAACTCGCACCAAGTCCCGTTCACCCATCCCCCCTGTGCTCACTGCTGCCCGTGTCCTAACTCGCACCAAGTCCCGTTCGCCCATCACCCCTGTGCTCACTGCTGCCCGTGTCCTAACTCACACCAAGTCTCGTTCACCCATCACGCCTGTGCTCACTGCTGCCTGTGTCCTATCTCGCACCAAGTCCCGTTCACCCATCACCCCTGTGCTCACTGCTGCCCGTGTCCTAACTCGCACCATGTCCCGTTCGCACATCACCCCTGTGCTCACTGCTGCCCGTGTCCTAACTCGCACCAAGTCCCGTTCGCCGATCACCCCTGTGCTCACTG
The DNA here is from genome assembly GCF_052327205.1 of Somniosus microcephalus. Classification (NCBI taxonomy): domain Eukaryota; kingdom Metazoa; phylum Chordata; class Chondrichthyes; order Squaliformes; family Somniosidae; genus Somniosus; species Somniosus microcephalus. Next base: position 79,211,365 of record NC_140997.1, on the reverse strand, counting down.
TTGCCCGTGTCCTAAATCGCACCAAGTCCCGGTCACCCATCACCCCTGTGCTCACTGCTGCCCGTGTCCTAACTCGCACCATGTCCCGTTCACCCATCACCTCTGTGCTCACTGCTGCCCGTGTCCTAACTCGCACCAAGTCCCGTTCACCCATCCCCCCTGTGCTCACTGCTGCCCGTGTCCTAACTCGCACCAAGTCCCTTTCACACATCCCCCCTGTGCTCACTGCTGCCCGTGTCCTAACTCGCACCAAGTCCCGTTCACCCATCACCCCTGTGCTCACTGCTGCCCGTGTCCTAACTCACACCAAGTCCCGTTCACCCATCACCCCTGTGCTCACTGCGCCGTGTCCTAACTCGCACCAAGTCCCGTTCACCCATCACCCCTATGCTCACTGCTGCCCGTGTCCAAACTCGCACCAAGTCCCGTTCACCCATCACCCCTGTGCTCACTGCTGCCCGTGTCCTAACTAGCACCATGTCCCGTTCACCCATCACCCCTGTGCTCACTGCTGCCCGTGTCCTAACTCGCACTACGTCCCGTTCACCCATCACCCCTGTGCTCACTGCCCCGTGTCCTAACTCGCACCAAGTCCCGTTCACCCATCACCCCTGTGCTCACTGCTGCCTGTGTCCTAACTCTCACCAAGTCCCGGTCACCCCTCACCCCTGTGCTCACTGCCGCCCGTGTCCTAACTCGCACCAAGTCCCGTTCACCCATCACCCCTGTGCTCACTGCTGCCCGTGTCCTAACGCGCACCAAGTCCCATTCACCCATCACCCCTGTGCTCACTGCTGCCCGTGTCCTAACTCGCACCAAGTCTCGTTCACCCATGACCCCTGTGCTCACTGCTGCCCGTGTCCTAACTCGCACCAAGTCCCGTTCGCACATCACCCCTGTGCTCACTGCTGCCCATGTCCTAACTCGCACCAAGTCCCGTTCACCCATCACCCCTGTGCTCACTGCTGCCCGTGTCGTAACTCGCACCGAGTCCCGTTCACCCATCCCCCCTGTGCTCACTGCTGCCCGTGTCCTAACTCGCACCAAGTCCCGTTCACCCATCCCCCCTGTGCTCACTGCTGCCCGTGTCCAAACTCGCACCAAGTCCCGTTCACCCATCAACCCTGTGCTCACTGCTGCCCGTGTCCTAACTCGCACCAAGTCCCGTTCACCCATCACCCCTGTGCTCACTGCTGCCCGTGTCCAAACTCGCACCAAGTCCCGTTCACCCATCACCCCTGTGCTCACTGCTGCCCATGTCCTAACTAGCACCTAGTCCCGTTCACCCATCACCCCTGTGCTCACTGCTACCCGTGTCCTAACTTGCACCAAGTCCCGTTCGCCGATCACCCCTGTGCTCACTGCTGCCCGTGTCCTAACTCGCACCAAGTCCCGGTCACCCATCACCCCTGTGCTCACTGCTGCCCGTGTCCTAACTCGCACCAAGTCCCGTTCACCCATCACCCCTGTGCTCACTGCTGCCCGTGTCCTAACTTGCACCAAGTCCCGTTCACCCATCACCCCTGTGCTCACTGCTGCCCGTGTCCTAACTCGCACCAAGTCCCGTTCGCCCATCACCCCTGTGCTCTCTGCTGCCCGTGTCCTAACTCGCACCAAGTCCCGTTCACCCATCCCCCCTGTACTCACTGCTGCCCGTGTCCGAACTCACAACAGGTCCCGTTCACCCACCACCCCTGTGCTCGCTGCTGCCCGTGTCCTAACTCGCACCAAGTCCCGTTCACTCGTCACCCCTGTGCTCACTGCTGCCTGTGTCCTAACTCGCACCAAGTCCCGTTCACCCATCACCCCTGTGCTCACTGCTGCCCGTGTCTTAACTCACACCAAGTTCCGTTCACCCATCACCCCTGTGCTAACTGCCCCGTGTCCTAACTCGCACCATGTCCCGTTCACCCATCACCTCTGTGCTCACTGCTGCCCGTGTCCTAACTCGCACCAAGTCCCGTTCACCCATCCCCCCTGTGCTCACTGCTGCCCGTGTCCTAACTCGCACCAAGTCCCTTTCACACATCCCCCCTGTGCTCACTGCTGCCCGTGTCCTAACTCGCACCAAGTCCCGTTCACCCATCACCCCTGTGCTCACTGCTGCCCGTGTCCTAACTCACACCAAGTCCCGTTCACCCATCACCCCTGTGCTCACTGCGCCGTGTCCTAACTCGCACCAAGTCCCGTTCACCCATCCCCCCTTTGCTCACTGCTGCCCGTGTCCTAACTCGCACCAAGTCCCGTTCAACCATCACCCCTGTGCTCACTGCTGCCCGTGTCCTAACTCGCACCAAGTCCCGTTCACCCATCACCCCTGTGCTCACTGCTGCCCGTGTCCAAACTCGCACCAAGTCCCGTTCACCCATCACCCCTGTGCTCACTGCTGCCCATGTCCTAACTAGCACCAAGTCCCGTTCACCCATCACCCCTGTGCTCACTGCTGCCCGTGTCCTAACTTGCACCAAGTCCCGTTCGCCGATCACCCCTGTGCTCACTGCTGCCCGTGTCCTAACTCGCACCAAGTCCCGGTCACCCATCACCCCTGTGCTCACTGCTGCCCGTGTCCTAACTCGCACCAATTCCCGTTCACCCATCACCCCTGTGCTCACGGCTGCCCGTGTCCTAACTCGCACCAAGTCCCGTTCACCCATCCCCCCTGTGCTCACTGCTGCCCATGTCCTAACTCGCACCAAGTCCCGTTCGCCCATCACCCCTGTGCTCACTGCTGCCCGTGTCCTAACTCACACCAAGTCTCGATCACCCATCACGCCTGTGCTCACTGCTGCCTGTGTCCTATCTCGCACCAAGTCCCGTTCACCCATTACCCCTGTGCTCACTGCTGCCCGTGTCCTAACTCGCACCATGTCCCGTTCGCACATCACCCCTGTGCTCACTGCTGCCCGTGTCCTAACTCGCACCAAGTCCCGTTCGCCGATCACCCCTGTGCTCACTGTTGCCCGTGTCCTAACTCGCACCAAGTCCCGGTCACCCATCACCCCTGTGCTCACTGCTGCCCGTGTCCTAACTCGCACCATGTCCCGTTCACCCATCACCTCTGTGCTCACTGCTGTCCGTGTCCTAACTCGCACCAAGTCCCGTTCACCCATCCCCGCTGTGCTCACTGCTGCCCGTGTCCTAACTCGCACCAAGTCCCTTTCACACATCCCCCCTGTGCTCACTGCTGCCCATGTCCTAACTCGCACCAAGTCCCGTTCACCCATCACCCCTGTGCTCACTGCTGCCCGTGTCCTAACTCACACCAAGTCCCGTTCACCCATCACCCCTGTGCTCACTGCGCCGTGTCCTAACTCGCACCAAGTCCCGTTCACCCATCACCCCTATGCTCACTGCTGCCCGTGTCCAAACTCGCACTACGTCCCGGTCACCCATCACCCCTGTGCTCACTGCCCCGTGTCCTAACTCGCACCAAGTCCTGTTCACCCATCACCCCTGTGCTCACTGCTGCCTGTGTCCTAACTCGCACCAAGTCCCGGTCACCCCTCACCCCTGTGCTCACTGCCGCCCGTGTCCTAACTCGCACCAAGTCCCGTTCACCCATCACCCCTGTGCTCACTGCTGCCCGTGTCCTAACTCGCACCAAGTCCCATTCACCCATCACCACTGTGCTCACTGCTGCCCGTGTCCTAACTCGCACCAAGTCACGTTCACCCATCACCCCTGTGCTCACTGCTGTCCGTGTCCTAACTCGCACCAAGTCCCGTTCGCCCATCACCCCTGTGCTCTCTGCTGCCCGTGTCCGAACTCGCACCAAGTCCCGTTCACTCATCACCCCCTGTGCTCACTGCTGCCCGTGTCCTAACTCGCACCAAGTCCCGTTCACCCAACGCCCCTGTGCTCACTGCTGCGCGTGTCCTAACTCGCACCAAGTCCCGTTCACCCATCACCCCTGTGCTCTCTGCTGCCCGTATCCTAAATCGCACCGAGTCCCGATCACCCATCACCCCCAGTGCACACTGCTGCCCGTGTCCTAACTCGCACCAAGTCCCGTTCACCCATCCCCCCTGTACTCACTGCTGCCCGTGTCCTAACTCACACCAAGTCCCGTTCACCCACCACCCCTGTGCTCGCTGCTGCCCGTGTCCTAACTCGCACCAAGTCCCGTTCACTCGTCACCCCTGTGCTCACTGCTGCCCGTGTCCTAACTCGCACCAAGTCCCGTTCACCCATCACCCCTGTGCTCACTGCTGCCCGTGTCCTAACTCACACCAAGTCCCGTTCACCCATCAGCCCTGTGCTCACTGCCCCGTGTCCTAACTCGCACCAAGTCCCGTTCACCCATCACCCCTGTGCTCACTGCTGCCTGTGTCCTAACTCGCACCAAGTCCCGGTCACCCCTCACCCCTGTGCTCACTGCCGCCCGTGTCCTAACTCGCACCAAGTCCCGTTCACCCATCACCCCTGTGCTCACTGCTGCCCGTGTCCTAACTCGCACCAAGTCCCATTCACCCATCACCCCTGTGCTCACTGCTGCCCGTGTCCTAACTCGCACCAAGCCCCGTTCACCCATCACCCCTGTGCTCACTGCTGCCCGTGTCCTAACTAGCACCATGTCCCGTTCACCCATCACCCCTGTGCTCACTGCTGCCCGTGTCCTAACTCGCACTACGTCCCGTTCACCCATCACCCCTGTGCTCACTGCCCCGTGTCCTAACTCGCACCAAGTCCCGTTCACCCATCACCCCTGTGCTCACTGCTGCCTGTGTCCTAACTCTCACCAAGTCCCGGTCACCCCTCACCCCTGTGCTCACTGCCGCCCGTGTCCTAACTCGCACCAAGTCCCGTTCACCCATCACCCCTGTGCTCACTGCTGCCCGTGTCCTAACGCGCACCAAGTCCCATTCACCCATCACCCCTGTGCTCACTGCTGCCCGTGTCCTAACTCGCACCAAGTCCCGTTCACCCATGACCCCTGTGCTCACTGCTGCCCGTGTCCTAACTCGCACCAAGTCCCGTTCGCACATCACCCCTGTGCTCACTGCTGCCCATGTCCTAACTCGCACCAAGTCCCGTTCACCCATCACCCCTGTGCTCACTGCTGCCCGTGTCGTAACTCGCACCGAGTCCCGTTCACCCATCCCCCCTGTGCTCACTGCTGCCCGTGTCCTAACTCGCACCAAGTCCCGTTCACCCATCCCCCCTGTGCTCACTGCTGCCCGTGTCCAAACTCGCACCAAGTCCCGTTCACCCATCACCCCTGTGCTCACTGCTGCCCGTGTCCTAACTCGCACCAAGTCCCGTTCACCCATCACCCCTGTGCTCACTGCTGCCCGTGTCCAAACTCGCACCAAGTCCCGTTCACCCATCACCCCTGTGCTCACTGCTGCCCATGTCCTAACTAGCACCAAGTCCCGTTCACCCATCACCCCTGTGCTCACTGCTACCCGTGTCCTAACTTGCACCAAGTCCCGTTCGCCGATCACCCCTGTGCTCACTGCTGCCCGTGTCCTAACTCGCACCAAGTCCCGGTCACCCATCACCCCTGTGCTCACTGCTGCCCGTGTCCTAACTCGCACCAAGTCCCGTTCACCCATCACCGCTGTGCTCACTGCTGCCCGTGTCCTAACTTGCACCAAGTCCCGTTCACCCATCACCCCTGTGCTCACTGCTGCCCGTGTCCTAACTCGCACCAAGTCCCGTTCGCCCATCACCCCTGTGCTCTCTGCTGCCCGTGTCCTAACTCGCACCAAGTCCCGTTCACCCATCCCCCCTGTACTCACTGCTGCCCGTGTCCGAACTCACAACAGGTCCCGTTCACCCACCACCCCTGTGCTCGCTGCTGCCCGTGTCCTAACTCGCACCAAGTCCCGTTCACTCGTCACCCCTGTGCTCACTGCTGCCTGTGTCCTAACTCGCACCAAGTCCCGTTCACCCATCACCCCTGTGCTCACTGCTGCCCGTGTCATAACTCACACCAAGTTCCGTTCACCCATCACCCCTGTGCTAACTGCCCCGTGTCCTAACTCGCACCATGTCCCGTTCACCCATCACCTCTGTGCTCACTGCTGCCCGTGTCCTAACTCGCACCAAGTCCCGTTCACCCATCCCCCCTGTGCTCACTGCTGCCCGTGTCCTAACTCGCACCAAGTCCCTTTCACACATCCCCCCTGTGCTCACTGCTGCCCGTGTCCTAACTCGCACCAAGTCCCGTTCACCCATCACCCCTGTGCTCACTGCTGCCCGTGTCCTAACTCACACCAAGTCCCGTTCACCCATCACCCCTGTGCTCACTGCGCCGTGTCCTAACTCGCACCAAGTCCCGTTCACCCATCCCCCCTTTGCTCACTGCTGCCCGTGTCCTAACTCGCACCAAGTCCCGTTCAACCATCACCCCTGTGCTCACTGCTGCCCGTGTCCTAACTCGCACCAAGTCCCGTTCACCCATCACCCCTGTGCTCACTGCTGCCCGTGTCCAAACTCGCACCAAGTCCCGTTCACCCATCACCCCTGTGCTCACTGCTGCCCATGTCCTAACTAGCACCAAGTCCCGTTCACCCATCACCCCTGTGCTCACTGCTGCCCGTGTCCTAACTTGCACCAAGTCCCGTTCGCCGATCACCCCTGTGCTCACTGCTGCCCGTGTCCTAACTCGCACCAAGTCCCGGTCACCCATCACCCCTGTGCTCACTGCTGCCCGTGTCCTAACTCGCACCAATTCCCGTTCACCCATCACCCCTGTGCTCACGGCTGCCCGTGTCCTAACTCGCACCAAGTCCCGTTCACCCATCCCCCCTGTGCTCACTGCTGCCCATGTCCTAACTCGCACCAAGTCCCGTTCGCCCATCACCCCTGTGCTCACTGCTGCCCGTGTCCTAACTCACACCAAGTCTCGATCACCCATCACGCCTGTGCTCACTGCTGCCTGTGTCCTATCTCGCACCAAGTCCCGTTCACCCATCACCCCTGTGCTCACTGCTGCCCGTGTCCTAACTCGCACCATGTCCCGTTCGCACATCACCCCTGTGCTCACTGCTGCCCGTGTCCTAACTCGCACCAAGTCCCGTTCGCCGATCACCCCTGTGCTCACTGTTGCCCGTGTCCTAACTCGCACCAAGTCCCGGTCACCCATCACCCCTGTGCTCACTGCTGCCCGTGTCCTAACTCGCACCATGTCCCGTTCACCCATCACCTCTGTGCTCACTGCTGTCCGTGTCCTAACTCGCACCAAGTCCCGTTCACCCATCCCCCCTGTGCTCACTGCTGCCCGTGTCCTAACTCGCACCAAGTCCCTTTCACACATCCCCCCTGTGCTCACTGCTGCCCATGTCCTAACTCGCACCAAGTCCCGTTCACCCATCACCCCTGTGCTCACTGCTGCCCGTGTCCTAACTCACACCAAGTCCCGTTCACCCATCACCCCTGTGCTCACTGCGCCGTGTCCTAACTCGCACCAAGTCCCGTTCACCCATCACCCCTATGCTCACTGCTGCCCGTGTCCAAACTCGCACTACGTCCCGGTCACCCATCACCCCTGTGCTCACTGCCCCGTGTCCTAACTCGCACCAAGTCCTGTTCACCCATCACCCCTGTGCTCACTGCTGCCTGTGTCCTAACTCGCACCAAGTCCCGGTCACCCCTCACCCCTGTGCTCACTGCCGCCCGTGTCCTAACTCGCACCAAGTCCCGTTCACCCATCACCCCTGTGCTCACTGCTGCCCGTGTCCTAACTCGCACCAAGTCCCATTCACCCATCACCACTCTGCTCACTGCTGCCCGTGTCCTAACTCGCACCAAGTCACGTTCACCCATCACCCCTGTGCTCACTGCTGTCCGTGTCCTAACTCGCACCAAGTCCCGTTCGCCCATCACCCCTGTGCTCACTGCTGCCCGTGTCCTAACTCACACCAAGTCTCGATCACCCATCACGCCTGTGCTCACTGCTGCCTGTGTCCTATCTCGCACCAAGTCCCGTTCACCCATCACCCCTGTGCTCACTGCTGCCCGTGTCCTAACTCGCACCATGTCCCGTTCGCACATCACCCCTGTGCTCACTGCTGCCCGTGTCCTAACTCGCACCAAGTCCCGTTCGCCGATCACCCCTGTGCTCACTGTTGCCCGTGTCCTAACTCGCACCAAGTCCCGGTCACCCATCACCCCTGTGCTCACTGCTGCCCGTGTCCTAACTCGCACCATGTCCCGTTCACCCATCACCTCTGTGCTCACTGCTGTCCGTGTCCTAACTCGCACCAAGTCCCGTTCACCCATCCCCCCTGTGCTCACTGCTGCCCGTGTCCTAACTCGCACCAAGTCCCTTTCACACATCCCCCCTGTGCTCACTGCTGCCCATGTCCTAACTCGCACCAAGTCCCGTTCACCCATCACCCCTGTGCTCACTGCTGCCCGTGTCCTAACTCACACCAAGTCCCGTTCACCCATCACCCCTGTGCTCACTGCGCCGTGTCCTAACTCGCACCAAGTCCCGTTCACCCATCACCCCTATGCTCACTGCTGCCCGTGTCCAAACTCGCACTACGTCCCGGTCACCCATCACCCCTGTGCTCACTGCCCCGTGTCCTAACTCGCACCAAGTCCTGTTCACCCATCACCCCTGTGCTCACTGCTGCCTGTGTCCTAACTCGCACCAAGTCCCGGTCACCCCTCACCCCTGTGCTCACTGCCGCCCGTGTCCTAACTCGCACCAAGTCCCGTTCACCCATCACCCCTGTGCTCACTGCTGCCCGTGTCCTAACTCGCACCAAGTCCCATTCACCCATCACCACTGTGCTCACTGCTGCCCGTGTCCTAACTCGCACCAAGTCACGTTCACCCATCACCCCTGTGCTCACTGCTGTCCGTGTCCTAACTCGCACCAAGTCCCGTTCGCCCATCACCCCTGTGCTCTCTGCTGCCCGTGTCCGAACTCGCACCAAGTCCCGTTCACTCATCACCCCCTGTGCTCACTGCTGCCCGTGTCCTAACTCGCACCAAGTCCCGTTCACCCAACGCCCCTGTGCTCACTGCTGCGCGTGTCCTAACTCGCACCAAGTCCCGTTCACCCATCACCCCTGTGCTCTCTGCTGCCCGTATCCTAAATCGCACCGAGTCCCGATCACCCATCACCCCCAGTGCACACTGCTGCCCGTGTCCTAACTCGCACCAAGTCCCGTTCACCCATCCCCCCTGTACTCACTGCTGCCCGTGTCCTAACTCACACCAAGTCCCGTTCACCCACCACCCCTGTGCTCGCTGCTGCCCGTGTCCTAACTCGCACCAAGTCCCGTTCACTCGTCACCCCTGTGCTCACTGCTGCCCGTGTCCTAACTCGCACCAAGTCCCGTTCACCCATCACCCCTGTGCTCACTGCTGCCCGTGTCCTAACTCACACCAAGTCCCGTTCACCCATCAGCCCTGTGCTCACTGCCCCGTGTCCTAACTCGCACCAAGTCCCGTTCACCCATCACCCCTGTGCTCACTGCTGCCTGTGTCCTAACTCGCACCAAGTCCCGGTCACCCCTCACCCCTGTGCTCACTGCCGCCCGTGTCCTAACTCGCACCAAGTCCCGTTCACCCATCACCCCTGTGCTCACTGCTGCCCGTGTCCTAACTCGCACCAAGTCCCATTCACCCATCACCCCTGTGCTCACTGCTGCCCGTGTCCTAACTCGCACCAAGCCCCGTTCACCCATCACCCCTGTGCTCACTGCTGCCCGTGTCCTAACTAGCACCATGTCCCGTTCACCCATCACCCCTGTGCTCACTGCTGCCCGTGTCCTAACTCGCACTACGTCCCGTTCACCCATCACCCCTGTGCTCACTGCCCCGTGTCCTAACTCGCACCAAGTCCCGTTCACCCATCACCCCTGTGCTCACTGCTGCCTGTGTCCTAACTCTCACCAAGTCCCGGTCACCCCTCACCCCTGTGCTCACTGCCGCCCGTGTCCTAACTCGCACCAAGTCCCGTTCACCCATCACCCCTGTGCTCACTGCTGCCCGTGTCCTAACGCGCACCAAGTCCCATTCACCCATCACCCCTGTGCTCACTGCTGCCCGTGTCCTAACTCGCACCAAGTCCCGTTCACCCATGACCCCTGTGCTCACTGCTGCCCGTGTCCTAACTCGCACCAAGTCCCGTTCGCACATCACCCCTGTGCTCACTGCTGCCCATGTCCTAACTCGCACCAAGTCCCGTTCACCCATCACCCCTGTGCTCACTGCTGCCCGTGTCGTAACTCGCACCGAGTCCCGTTCACCCATCCCCCCTGTGCTCACTGCTGCCCGTGTCCTAACTCGCACCAAGTCCCGTTCACCCATCCCCCCTGTGCTCACTGCTGCCCGTGTCCAAACTCGCACCAAGTCCCGTTCACCCATCACCCCTGTGCTCACTGCTGCCCGTGTCCTAACTCGCACCAAGTCCCGTTCACCCATCACCCCTGTGCTCACTGCTGCCCGTGTCCAAACTCGCACCAAGTCCCGTTCACCCATCACCCCTGTGCTCACTGCTGCCCATGTCCTAACTAGCACCAAGTCCCGTTCACCCATCACCCCTGTGCTCACTGCTACCCGTGTCCTAACTTGCACCAAGTCCCGTTCGCCGATCACCCCTGTGCTCACTGCTGCCCGTGTCCTAACTCGCACCAAGTCCCGGTCACCCATCACCCCTGTGCTCACTGCTGCCCGTGTCCTAACTCGCACCAAGTCCCGTTCACCCATCACCCCTGTGCTCACTGCTGCCCGTGTCCTAACTTGCACCAAGTCCCGTTCACCCATCACCCCTGTGCTCACTGCTGCCCGTGTCCTAACTCGCACCAAGTCCCGTTCGCCCATCACCCCTGTGCTCTCTGCTGCCCGTGTCCTAACTCGCACCAAGTCCCGTTCACCCATCCCCCCTGTGCTCACTGCTGCCCGTGTCCTAACTCGCACCAAGTCCCTTTCACACATCCCCCCTGTGCTCACTGCTGCCCATGTCCTAACTCGCACCAAGTCCCGTTCACCCATCACCCCTGTGCTCACTGCTGCCCGTGTCCTAACTCACACCAAGTCCCGTTCACCCATCACCCCTGTGCTCACTGCGCCGTGTCCTAACTCGCACCAAGTCCCGTTCACCCATCACCCCTATGCTCACTGCTGCCCGTGTCCAAACTCGCACTACGTCCCGGTCACCCATCACCCCTGTGCTCACTGCCCCGTGTCCTAACTCGCACCAAGTCCTGTTCACCCATCACCCCTGTGCTCACTGCTGCCTGTGTCCTAACTCGCACCAAGTCCCGGTCACCCCTCACCCCTGTGCTCACTGCCGCCCGTGTCCTAACTCGCACCAAGTCCCGTTCACCCATCACCCCTGTGCTCACTGCTGCCCGTGTCCTAACTCGCACCAAGTCCCATTCACCCATCACCACTCTGCTCACTGCTGCCCGTGTCCTAACTCGCACCAAGTCACGTTCACCCATCACCCCTGTGCTCACTGCTGTCCGTGTCCTAACTCGCACCAAGTCCCGTTCGCCCATCACCCCTGTGCTCACTGCTGCCCGTGTCCTAACTCACACCAAGTCTCGATCACCCATCACGCCTGTGCTCACTGCTGCCTGTGTCCTATCTCGCACCAAGTCCCGTTCACCCATCACCCCTGTGCTCACTGCTGCCCGTGTCCTAACTCGCACCATGTCCCGTTCGCACATCACCCCTGTGCTCACTGCTGCCCGTGTCCTAACTCGCACCAAGTCCCGTTCGCCGATCACCCCTGTGCTCACTGTTGCCCGTGTCCTAACTCGCACCAAGTCCCGGTCACCCATCACCCCTGTGCTCACTGCTGCCCGTGTCCTAACTCGCACCATGTCCCGTTCACCCATCACCTCTGTGCTCACTGCTGTCCGTGTCCTAACTCGCACCAAGTCCCGTTCACCCATCCCCCCTGTGCTCACTGCTGCCCGTGTCCTAACTCGCACCAAGTCCCTTTCACACATCCCCCCTGTGCTCACTGCTGCCCATGTCCTAACTCGCACCAAGTCCCGTTCACCCATCACCCCTGTGCTCACTGCTGCCCGTGTCCTAACTCACACCAAGTCCCGTTCACCCATCACCCCTGTGCTCACTGCGCCGTGTCCTAACTCGCACCAAGTCCCGTTCACCCATCACCCCTATGCTCACTGCTGCCCGTGTCCAAACTCGCACTACGTCCCGGTCACCCATCACCCCTGTGCTCACTGCCCCGTGTCCTAACTCGCACCAAGTCCTGTTCACCCATCACCCCTGTGCTCACTGCTGCCTGTGTCCTAACTCGCACCAAGTCCCGGTCACCCCTCACCCCTGTGCTCACTGCCGCCCGTGTCCTAACTCGCACCAAGTCCCGTTCACCCATCACCCCTGTGCTCACTGCTGCCCGTGTCCTAACTCGCACCAAGTCCCATTCACCCATCACCACTGTGCTCACTGCTGCCCGTGTCCTAACTCGCACCAAGTCACGTTCACCCATCACCCCTGTGCTCACTGCTGTCCGTGTCCTAACTCGCACCAAGTCCCGTTCGCCCATCACCCCTGTGCTCTCTGCTGCCCGTGTCCGAACTCGCACCAAGTCCCGTTCACTCATCACCCCCTGTGCTCACTGCTGCCCGTGTCCTAACTCGCACCAAGTCCCGTTCACCCAACGCCCCTGTGCTCACTGCTGCGCGTGTCCTAACTCGCACCAAGTCCCGTTCACCCATCACCCCTGTGCTCTCTGCTGCCCGTATCCTAAATCGCACCGAGTCCCGATCACCCATCACCCCCAGTGCACACTGCTGCCCGTGTCCTAACTCGCACCAAGTCCCGTTCACCCATCCCCCCTGTACTCACTGCTGCCCGTGTCCTAACTCACACCAAGTCCCGTTCACCCACCACCCCTGTGCTCGCTGCTGCCCGTGTCCTAACTCGCACCAAGTCCCGTTCACTCGTCACCCCTGTGCTCACTGCTGCCCGTGTCCTAACTCGCACCAAGTCCCGTTCACCCATCACCCCTGTGCTCACTGCTGCCCGTGTCCTAACTCACACCAAGTCCCGTTCACCCATCAGCCCTGTGCTCACTGCCCCGTGTCCTAACTCGCACCAAGTCCCGTTCACCCATCACCCCTGTGCTCACTGCTGCCTGTGTCCTAACTCGCACCAAGTCCCGGTCACCCCTCACCCCTGTGCTCACTGCCGCCCGTGTCCTAACTCGCACCAAGTCCCGTTCACCCATCACCCCTGTGCTCACTGCTGCCCGTGTCCTAACTCGCACCAAGTCCCATTCACCCATCACCCCTGTGCTCACTGCTGCCCGTGTCCTAACTCGCACCAAGCCCCGTTCACCCATCACCCCTGTGCTCACTGCTGCCCGTGTCCTAACTAGCACCATGTCCCGTTCACCCATCACCCCTGTGCTCACTGCTGCCCGTGTCCTAACTCGCACTACGTCCCGTTCACCCATCACCCCTGTGCTCACTGCCCCGTGTCCTAACTCGCACCAAGTCCCGTTCACCCATCACCCCTGTGCTCACTGCTGCCTGTGTCCTAACTCTCACCAAGTCCCGGTCACCCCTCACCCCTGTGCTCACTGCCGCCCGTGTCCTAACTCGCACCAAGTCCCGTTCACCCATCACCCCTGTGCTCACTGCTGCCCGTGTCCTAACGCGCACCAAGTCCCATTCACCCATCACCCCTGTGCTCACTGCTGCCCGTGTCCTAACTCGCACCAAGTCCCGTTCACCCATGACCCCTGTGCTCACTGCTGCCCGTGTCCTAACTCGCACCAAGTCCCGTTCGCACATCACCCCTGTGCTCACTGCTGCCCATGTCCTAACTCGCACCAAGTCCCGTTCACCCATCACCCCTGTGCTCACTGCTGCCCGTGTCGTAACTCGCACCGAGTCCCGTTCACCCATCCCCCCTGTGCTCACTGCTGCCCGTGTCCTAACTCGCACCAAGTCCCGTTCACCCATCCCCCCTGTGCTCACTGCTGCCCGTGTCCAAACTCGCACCAAGTCCCGTTCACCCATCACCCCTGTGCTCACTGCTGCCCGTGTCCTAACTCGCACCAAGTCCCGTTCACCCATCACCCCTGTGCTCACTGCTGCCCGTGTCCAAACTCGCACCAAGTCCCGTTCACCCATCACCCCTGTGCTCACTGCTGCCCATGTCCTAACTAGCACCAAGTCCCGTTCACCCATCACCCCTGTGCTCACTGCTACCCGTGTCCTAACTTGCACCAAGTCCCGTTCGCCGATCACCCCTGTGCTCACTGCTGCCCGTGTCCTAACTCGCACCAAGTCCCGGTCACCCATCACCCCTGTGCTCACTGCTGCCCGTGTCCTAACTCGCACCAAGTCCCGTTCACCCATCACCCCTGTGCTCACTGCTGCCCGTGTCCTAACTTGCACCAAGTCCCGTTCACCCATCACCCCTGTGCTCACTGCTGCCCGTGTCCTAACTCGCACCAAGTCCCGTTCGCCCATCACCCCTGTGCTCTCTGCTGCCCGTGTCCTAACTCGCACCAAGTCCCGTTCACCCATCCCCCCTGTACTCACTGCTGCCCGTGTCCGAACTCACAACAGGTCCCGTTCACCCACCACCCCTGTGCTCGCTGCTGCCCGTGTCCTAACTCGCACCAAGTCCCGTTCACTCGTCACCCCTGTGCTCACTGCTGCCTGTGTCCTAACTCGCACCAAGTCCCGTTCACCCATCACCCCTGTGCTCACTGCTGCCCGTGTCATAACTCACACCAAGTTCCGTTCACCCATCACCCCTGTGCTAACTGCCCCGTGTCCTAACTCGCACCATGTCCCGTTCACCCATCACCTCTGTGCTCACTGCTGCCCGTGTCCTAACTCGCACCAAGTCCCGTTCACCCATCCCCCCTGTGCTCACTGCTGCCCGTGTCCTAACTCGCACCAAGTCCCTTTCACACATCCCCCCTGTGCTCACTGCTGCCCGTGTCCTAACTCGCACCAAGTCCCGTTCACCCATCACCCCTGTGCTCACTGCTGCCCGTGTCCTAACTCACACCAAGTCCCGTTCACCCATCACCCCTGTGCTCACTGCGCCGTGTCCTAACTCGCACCAAGTCCCGTTCACCCATCCCCCCTTTGCTCACTGCTGCCCGTGTCCTAACTCGCACCAAGTCCCGTTCAACCATCACCCCTGTGCTCACTGCTGCCCGTGTCCTAACTCGCACCAAGTCCCGTTCACCCATCACCCCTGTGCTCACTGCTGCCCGTGTCCAAACTCGCACCAAGTCCCGTTCACCCATCACCCCTGTGCTCACTGCTGCCCATGTCCTAACTAGCACCAAGTCCCGTTC
Organism: Somniosus microcephalus; assembly: GCF_052327205.1. NCBI lineage: Eukaryota > Metazoa > Chordata > Chondrichthyes > Squaliformes > Somniosidae > Somniosus > Somniosus microcephalus. Next base: position 79,196,097 of record NC_140997.1, on the reverse strand, counting down.
ACCCATCACCCCTGTGCTCACTGCTGCCCGTGTCCTAACTTGCACCAAGTCCCGTTCGCCGATCACCCCTGTGCTCACTGCTGCCCGTGTCCTAACTCGCACCAAGTCCCGGTCACCCATCACCCCTGTGCTCACTGCTGCCCGTGTCCTAACTCGCACCAATTCCCGTTCACCCATCACCCCTGTGCTCACGGCTGCCCGTGTCCTAACTCGCACCAAGTCCCGTTCACCCATCCCCCCTGTGCTCACTGCTGCCCATGTCCTAACTCGCACCAAGTCCCGTTCGCCCATCACCCCTGTGCTCACTGCTGCCCGTGTCCTAACTCACACCAAGTCTCGATCACCCATCACGCCTGTGCTCACTGCTGCCTGTGTCCTATCTCGCACCAAGTCCCGTTCACCCATCACCCCTGTGCTCACTGCTGCCCGTGTCCTAACTCGCACCATGTCCCGTTCGCACATCACCCCTGTGCTCACTGCTGCCCGTGTCCTAACTCGCACCAAGTCCCGTTCGCCGATCACCCCTGTGCTCACTGTTGCCCGTGTCCTAACTCGCACCAAGTCCCGGTCACCCATCACCCCTGTGCTCACTGCTGCCCGTGTCCTAACTCGCACCATGTCCCGTTCACCCATCACCTCTGTGCTCACTGCTGTCCGTGTCCTAACTCGCACCAAGTCCCGTTCACCCATCCCCCCTGTGCTCACTGCTGCCCGTGTCCTAACTCGCACCAAGTCCCTTTCACACATCCCCCCTGTGCTCACTGCTGCCCATGTCCTAACTCGCACCAAGTCCCGTTCACCCATCACCCCTGTGCTCACTGCTGCCCGTGTCCTAACTCACACCAAGTCCCGTTCACCCATCACCCCTGTGCTCACTGCGCCGTGTCCTAACTCGCACCAAGTCCCGTTCACCCATCACCCCTATGCTCACTGCTGCCCGTGTCCAAACTCGCACTACGTCCCGGTCACCCATCACCCCTGTGCTCACTGCCCCGTGTCCTAACTCGCACCAAGTCCTGTTCACCCATCACCCCTGTGCTCACTGCTGCCTGTGTCCTAACTCGCACCAAGTCCCGGTCACCCCTCACCCCTGTGCTCACTGCCGCCCGTGTCCTAACTCGCACCAAGTCCCGTTCACCCATCACCCCTGTGCTCACTGCTGCCCGTGTCCTAACTCGCACCAAGTCCCATTCACCCATCACCACTGTGCTCACTGCTGCCCGTGTCCTAACTCGCACCAAGTCACGTTCACCCATCACCCCTGTGCTCACTGCTGTCCGTGTCCTAACTCGCACCAAGTCCCGTTCGCCCATCACCCCTGTGCTCTCTGCTGCCCGTGTCCGAACTCGCACCAAGTCCCGTTCACTCATCACCCCCTGTGCTCACTGCTGCCCGTGTCCTAACTCGCACCAAGTCCCGTTCACCCATCACCCCTGTGCTCACTGCTGCCCGTGTCCTAACTCACACCAAGTCCCGTTCACCCATCACCCCTGTGCTCACTGCGCCGTGTCCTAACTCGCACCAAGTCCCGTTCACCCATCCCCCCTTTGCTCACTGCTGCCCGTGTCCTAACTCGCACCAAGTCCCGTTCAACCATCACCCCTGTGCTCACTGCTGCCCGTGTCCTAACTCGCACCAAGTCCCGTTCACCCATCACCCCTGTGCTCACTGCTGCCCGTGTCCAAACTCGCACCAAGTCCCGTTCACCCATCACCCCTGTGCTCACTGCTGCCCATGTCCTAACTAGCACCAAGTCCCGTTCACCCATCACCCCTGTGCTCACTGCTGCCCGTGTCCTAACTTGCACCAAGTCCCGTTCGCCGATCACCCCTGTGCTCACTGCTGCCCGTGTCCTAACTCGCACCAAGTCCCGGTCACCCATCACCCCTGTGCTCACTGCTGCCCGTGTCCTAACTCGCACCAATTCCCGTTCACCCATCACCCCTGTGCTCACGGCTGCCCGTGTCCTAACTCGCACCAAGTCCCGTTCACCCATCCCCCCTGTGCTCACTGCTGCCCATGTCCTAACTCGCACCAAGTCCCGTTCGCCCATCACCCCTGTGCTCACTGCTGCCCGTGTCCTAACTCACACCAAGTCTCGATCACCCATCACGCCTGTGCTCACTGCTGCCTGTGTCCTATCTCGCACCAAGTCCCGTTCACCCATCACCCCTGTGCTCACTGCTGCCCGTGTCCTAACTCGCACCATGTCCCGTTCGCACATCACCCCTGTGCTCACTGCTGCCCGTGTCCTAACTCGCACCAAGTCCCGTTCGCCGATCACCCCTGTGCTCACTGTTGCCCGTGTCCTAACTCGCACCAAGTCCCGGTCACCCATCACCCCTGTGCTCACTGCTGCCCGTGTCCTAACTCGCACCATGTCCCGTTCACCCATCACCTCTGTGCTCACTGCTGTCCGTGTCCTAACTCGCACCAAGTCCCGTTCACCCATCCCCCCTGTGCTCACTGCTGCCCGTGTCCTAACTCGCACCAAGTCCCTTTCACACATCCCCCCTGTGCTCACTGCTGCCCATGTCCTAACTCGCACCAAGTCCCGTTCACCCATCACCCCTGTGCTCACTGCTGCCCGTGTCCTAACTCACACCAAGTCCCGTTCACCCATCACCCCTGTGCTCACTGCGCCGTGTCCTAACTCGCACCAAGTCCCGTTCACCCATCACCCCTATGCTCACTGCTGCCCGTGTCCAAACTCGCACTACGTCCCGGTCACCCATCACCCCTGTGCTCACTGCCCCGTGTCCTAACTCGCACCAAGTCCTGTTCACCCATCACCCCTGTGCTCACTGCTGCCTGTGTCCTAACTCGCACCAAGTCCCGGTCACCCCTCACCCCTGTGCTCACTGCCGCCCGTGTCCTAACTCGCACCAAGTCCCGTTCACCCATCACCCCTGTGCTCACTGCTGCCCGTGTCCTAACTCGCACCAAGTCCCATTCACCCATCACCACTGTGCTCACTGCTGCCCGTGTCCTAACTCGCACCAAGTCACGTTCACCCATCACCCCTGTGCTCACTGCTGTCCGTGTCCTAACTCGCACCAAGTCCCGTTCGCCCATCACCCCTGTGCTCTCTGCTGCCCGTGTCCGAACTCGCACCAAGTCCCGTTCACTCATCACCCCCTGTGCTCACTGCTGCCCGTGTCCTAACTCGCACCAAGTCCCGTTCACCCAACGCCCCTGTGCTCACTGCTGCGCGTGTCCTAACTCGCACCAAGTCCCGTTCACCCATCACTCCTGTGCTCTCTGCTGCCCGTATCCTAAATCGCACCGAGTCCCGATCACCCATCACCCCCAGTGCACACTGCTGCCCGTGTCCTAACTCGCACCAAGTCCCGTTCACCCATCCCCCCTGTACTCACTGCTGCCCGTGTCCTAACTCACACCAAGTCCCGTTCACCCACCACCCCTGTGCTCGCTGCTGCCCGTGTCCTAACTCGCACCAAGTCCCGTTCACTCGTCACCCCTGTGCTCACTGCTGCCCGTGTCCTAACTCGCACCAAGTCCCGTTCACCCATCACCCCTGTGCTCACTGCTGCCCGTGTCCTAACTCACACCAAGTCCCGTTCACCCATCACCCCTGTGCTCACTGCCCCGTGTCCTAACTCGCACCAAGTCCCGTTCACCCATCACCCCTGTGCTCACTGCTGCCTGTGTCCTAACTCGCACCAAGTCCCGGTCACCCCTCACCCCTGTGCTCACTGCCGCCCGTGTCCTAACTCGCACCAAGTCCCGTTCACCCATCACCCCTGTGCTCACTGCTGCCCGTGTCCTAACTCGCACCAAGTCCCATTCACCCATCACCCCTGTGCTCACTGCTGCCCGTGTCCTAACTCGCACCAAGCCCCGTTCACCCATCACCCCTGTGCTCACTGCTGCCCGTGTCCTAACTAGCACCATGTCCCGTTCACCCATCACCCCTGTGCTCACTGCTGCCCGTGTCCTAACTCGCACTACGTCCCGTTCACCCATCACCCCTGTGCTCACTGCCCCGTGTCCTAACTCGCACCAAGTCCCGTTCACCCATCACCCCTGTGCTCACTGCTGCCTGTGTCCTAACTCTCACCAAGTCCCGGTCACCCCTCACCCCTGTGCTCACTGCCGCCCGTGTCCTAACTCGCACCAAGTCCCGTTCACCCATCACCCCTGTGCTCACTGCTGCCCGTGTCCTAACGCGCACCAAGTCCCATTCACCCATCACCCCTGTGCTCACTGCTGCCCGTGTCCTAACTCGCACCAAGTCCCGTTCACCCATGACCCCTGTGCTCACTGCTGCCCGTGTCCTAACTCGCACCAAGTCCCGTTCGGACATCACCCCTGTGCTCACTGCTGCCCATGTCCTAACTCGCACCAAGTCCCGTTCACCCATCACCCCTGTGCTCACTGCTGCCCGTGTCGTAACTCGCACCGAGTCCCGTTCACCCATCCCCCCTGTGCTCACTGCTGCCCGTGTCCTAACTCGCACCAAGTCCCGTTCACCCATCCCCCCTGTGCTCACTGCTGCCCGTGTCCAAACTCGCACCAAGTCCCGTTCACCCATCACCCCTGTGCTCACTGCTGCCCGTGTCCTAACTCTCACCAAGTACCGTTCACCCATCAGCCCTGTGCTCACTGCCCCGTGTCCTAACTCGCACCAAGTCCCGTTCACCCATCACCCCTGTGCTCACTGCTGCCCGTGTCCTAACTCGCACCAAGTCCCGTTCGCCCATCACCCCTGTGCTCTCTGCTGCCCGTGTCCTAACTCGCACCAAGTCCCGTTCACCCATCACCCCCTGTGCTCACTGCTGCCCGTGTCCTAACTCGCACCGAGTCCCGATCACCCATCACCCCCTGTGCTCACTGCTGCCCGTGTCCTAACTCGCACCAAGTCCCGTTCACCCATCCCCCCTGTACTCACTGCTGCCCGTTTCCGAACTCACAACAGGTCCCGTTCACCCACCACCCCTGTGCTCGCTGCTGCCCGTGTCCTAACTCGCACCAAGTCCCGTTCACTCGTCACCCCTGTGCTCACTGCTGCCTGTGTCCTAACTCGCACCAAGTCCCGTTCACCCATCACCCCTGTGCTCACTGCTGCCCGTGTCATAACTCACACCAAGTTCCGTTCACCCATCACCCCTGTGCTCACTGCCCCGTGTCCTAACTCGCACCAAGTCCCGTTCACCCATCACCCCTGTGCTCACTGCTGCCTGTGTCCTAACTCGCACCACGTCCCGGTCACCCCTCACCCCTGTGCTCACTGCCGCCCGTGTCCTAACTCGCACCAGGTCCCGTTCACCCATCACCCCTGTGCTCACTGCTGCCCGTGTCCTAACTCGCACAAAGTCCCATTCACCCATCACCCCTGTGCTCACTGCTGCCCGTGTCCTAACTCGCACCAAGTCCCGTTCACCCATCACCCCTGTGCTCACTGCTGCCCGTGTCCTAACTCACACCAAGTCCCGTTCACCCATCAGCCCTGTGCTCACTGCCCCGTGTCCTAACTCGCACCAAGTCCCGTTCACCCATCACCCCTGTGCTCACTGCTGCCCGTATCCTAACTCGCACCAAGTCCCGTTCACCCATCACCCCTGTGCTCACTGCAGCCCGTGTCCTAACTTGCACCAAGTCCCATTCATCCATCACCCCTGTGCTCACTGATGCCCGTGTCCTAACTCGCACCAAGTCCCGTTCGCCCATCACCCCTGTGCTCTCTGCTGCCCGTGTCCTAACTCGCACCAAGTCCCGTTCACCCATCACCCCTGTGCTCACTGCTGCGCGTGTCCTAACTCGCACCAAGTCCCGTTCACCCATCACCCCTGTGCTCTCTGCTGCCCGTGTCCTAACTCGCACCGAGTCCCGATCAGCCATCACCCACTGTGCTCACTGCTGCCCGTGTCCTAACTCGCACCAAGTCCCGTTCACCCATCCCCCCTGTGCTCACTGCTGCCCGTGTCCTAACTCACACCAAGTCCCGTTCACCCACCACCCCCTGTGCTCGCTGCTGCCCATGTCCTAACTCGCACCAAGTCCCGTTCACCCGTCACCCCTGTGCTCACTGCTGCCCGTGTCCTAACTCACACCAAGTCCCGTTCACCCACCACCCACTGTGCTCGCTGCTGCCCGTGTCCTAACTCGCACCAAGTCCCGTTCACCCGTCACCCCTGTGCTCACTGCTGCCCGTGTCCTAACTCACACCAAGTCCCGTTCACCCACCACCCACTGTGCTCACTGCTGCCCGTGTCCTAACTCACACCAAGTCCCGTTCACCCATCACCCCTGTGCTCACTGCGCCGTGTCCTAACTCGCACCAAGTCCCGTTCACCCATCACCCCTATGCTCACTGCTGCCCGTGTCCAAACTCGCACTACGTCCCGGTCACCCATCACCCCTGTGCTCACTGCCCCGTGTCCTAACTCGCACCAAGTCCTGTTCACCCATCACCCCTGTGCTCACTGCTGCCTGTGTCCTAACTCGCACCAAGTCCCGGTCACCCCTCACCCCTGTGCTCACTGCCGCCCGTGTCCTAACTCGCACCAAGTCCCGTTCACCCATCACCCCTGTGCTCACTGCTGCCCGTGTCCTAACTCGCACCAAGTCCCATTCACCCATCACCACTGTGCTCACTGCTGCCCGTGTCCTAACTCGCACCAAGTCACGTTCACCCATCACCCCTGTGCTCACTGCTGTCCGTGTCCTAACTCGCACCAAGTCCCGTTCGCCCATCACCCCTGTGCTCTCTGCTGCCCGTGTCCGAACTCGCACCAAGTCCCGTTCACTCATCACCCCCTGTGCTCACTGCTGCCCGTGTCCTAACTCGCACCAAGTCCCGTTCACCCAACGCCCCTGTGCTCACTGCTGCGCGTGTCCTAACTCGCACCAAGTCCCGTTCACCCATCACCCCTGTGCTCTCTGCTGCCCGTATCCTAAATCGCACCGAGTCCCGATCACCCATCACCCCCAGTGCACACTGCTGCCCGTGTCCTAACTCGCACCAAGTCCCGTTCACCCATCCCCCCTGTACTCACTGCTGCCCGTGTCCTAACTCACACCAAGTCCCGTTCACCCACCACCCCTGTGCTCGCTGCTGCCCGTGTCCTAACTCGCACCAAGTCCCGTTCACTCGTCACCCCTGTGCTCACTGCTGCCCGTGTCCTAACTCGCACCAAGTCCCGTTCACCCATCACCCCTGTGCTCACTGCTGCCCGTGTCCTAACTCACACCAAGTCCCGTTCACCCATCACCCCTGTGCTCACTGCCCCGTGTCCTAACTCGCACCAAGTCCCGTTCACCCATCACCCCTGTGCTCACTGCTGCCTGTGTCCTAACTCGCACCAAGTCCCGGTCACCCCTCACCCCTGTGCTCACTGCCGCCCGTGTCCTAACTCGCACCAAGTCCCGTTCACCCATCACCCCTGTGCTCACTGCTGCCCGTGTCCTAACTCGCACCAAGTCCCATTCACCCATCACCCCTGTGCTCACTGCTGCCCGTGTCCTAACTCGCACCAAGCCCCGTTCACCCATCACCCCTGTGCTCACTGCTGCCCGTGTCCTAACTAGCACCATGTCCCGTTCACCCATCACCCCTGTGCTCACTGCTGCCCGTGTCCTAACTCGCACTACGTCCCGTTCACCCATCACCCCTGTGCTCACTGCCCCGTGTCCTAACTCGCACCAAGTCCCGTTCACCCATCACCCCTGTGCTCACTGCTGCCTGTGTCCTAACTCTCACCAAGTCCCGGTCACCCCTCACCCCTGTGCTCACTGCCGCCCGTGTCCTAACTCGCACCAAGTCCCGTTCACCCATCACCCCTGTGCTCACTGCTGCCCGTGTCCTAACGCGCACCAAGTCCCATTCACCCATCACCCCTGTGCTCACTGCTGCCCGTGTCCTAACTCGCACCAAGTCCCGTTCACCCATGACCCCTGTGCTCACTGCTGCACGTGTCCTAACTCGCACCAAGTCCTGTTCGGACATCACCCCTGTGCTCACTGCTGCCCATGTCCTAACTCGCACCAAGTCCCGTTCACCCATCACCCCTGTGCTCACTGCTGCCCGTGTCGTAACTCGCACCGAGTCCCGTTCACCCATCCCCCCTGTGCTCACTGCTGCCCGTGTCCTAACTCGCACCAAGTCCCGTTCACCCATCCCCCCTGTGCTCACTGCTGCCCGTGTCCAAACTCGCACCAAGTCCCGTTCACCCATCACCCCTGTGCTCACTGCTGCCCGTGTCCTAACTCTCACCAAGTACCGTTCACCCATCAGCCCTGTGCTCACTGCCCCGTGTCCTAACTCGCACCAAGTCCCGTTCACCCATCACCCCTGTGCTCACTGCTGCCCGTGTCCTAACTCGCACCAAGTCCCGTTCGCCCATCACCCCTGTGCTCTCTGCTGCCCGTGTCCTAACTCGCACCAAGTCCCGTTCACCCATCACCCCCTGTGCTCACTGCTGCCCGTGTCCTAACTCGCACCGAGTCCCGATCACCCATCACCCCCTGTGCTCACTGCCGCCCGTGTCCTAACTCGCACCAAGTCCCGTTCACCCATCACCCCTGTGCTCACTGCTGCCCGTGTCCTAACTCGCACCAAGTCCCATTCACCCATCACCCCTGTGCTCACTGCTGCCCGTGTCCTAACTCGCACCAAGCCCCGTTCACCCATCACCCCTGTGCTCACTGCTGCCCGTGTCCTAACTCGCACCAAGCCCCGTTCACCCATCACCCCTGTGCTCACTGCTGCCCGTGTCCTAACTCGCACCAAGTCCAGTTCACCCATCAACCCTGTGCTCACTGCTGCCCGTGTCCTAACTCGCACCAAGTCCCGATCACCCATCACCCCTGTGCTCGCTGCTGCCCGTGTCCTAACTCGCACCAAGTCCCGTTCACTCGTCACCCCTGTGCTCACTGCTGCCCGTGTCCTAACTCGCACCAAGTCCCGTTCACCCATCACCCCTGTGCTCACTGCTGCCCGTGTCCTAACTCACACCAAGTCCCGTTCACCCATCACCCCTGTGCTCACTGCCCCGTGTCCTAACTCGCACCAAGTCCCGTTCACCCATCACCCCTGTGCTCACTGCTGCCCGTGTCCTAACTCACACCAAGTACCGTTCACCCATCCCCACTGTGCTCACTGCTGCCCGTGTCCCAACTCACACCAAGTCCCGTTCACCCACCACCCCCTGTGCTCGCTGCGGCCCGTGTCCTAACTCGCACCAAGTCCCGTTCACCCATCACCCCTGTGCTCACTGCTGCCCGTGTCCTAACTCGCACCAAGTCCCGTTCACCCATCACCCCTGTGCTCACTGCTGCCCGTGTCATAACTCGCACCAAGTCCCGTTCACCCATCACCCCTGTGCTCTCTGCTGCCCGTGTCCTAACTCGCACCAAGTCCCTTTCACCCATCCCCCCTGTGCTCACTGCTGCCCGTGTCCTAACTCGCACCAAGTCCCTTTCACACATCCCCCCTGTGCTCACTGCTGCCCGTGTCCTAACTCGCACCAAGTCCCTTTAAACCATCACCCCTGTGCTCACTGCCCCGTGTCCTAACTCGCACCAAGTCCCGTTCACCCATCACCTCTGTGCTCACTGCTGCCCGTGTCCTAACTCGCACCAAGTCCCGTTCACCCATCACCCCTGTGCTCACTGCAGCCCGTGTCCTAACTTGCACCAAGTCCCATTCACCCGTCACCCCTGTGCTCACTGCTGCCCGTGTCCTAACTCGCACCAAGTCCCGTTCGCCCATCACCCCTGTGCTCTCTGCTGCCAATGTCCTAACTCGCACCAAGTCCCGTTCACCCATCACGCCAGTGCTCACTGCTGCGCGTGTCCTAACTCGCACCAAGTCCCGTTCACCCATCACCCCTGTGCTCTCTGCTGCCCGTGTCCTAACTCGCACCGAGTCCCGATCACCCATCAGCCCCTGTGCTCACTGCTGCCCGTGTCCTAACTCGCACCAAGTCCCGTTCACCCATCACCCCTGTGCTCACTGCTGCCCGTGTCCTAACTCACACCAAGTCCCGTTCACCCATCACCCCTGTGCTCACTGCCCCGTGTCCTAACTCGCACCAAGTCCCGTTCACCCATCACCCCTGTGCTCACTGCTGCCTGTGTCCTAACTCGCACCAAGTCCCGATCACCCCTCACCCCTGTGCTCACTGCCGCCCGTGTCCTAACTCGCACCAAGTCCCGTTCACCCATCACCCCTGTGCTCACTGCTGCCCGTGTCCTAACTCGCACCAAGTCCCATTCACCCATCACCCCTGTGCTCACTGCTGCCCGTGTCCTAACTCGCACCAAGTCCCGTTCGTACATCACCCCTGTGCTCACTGCTGCCCGTGTCCTAACTCGCACCAAGTCCCGTTCACCCATCACCCCTGTGCTCACTGCTGCCCGTGTCCTAACTCGCACCAAGTCCCGTTCACCCATCCCCCCTGTGCTCACTGCTGCCCGTGTCCTAACTCACACCAAGTCCCGTTCACCCATCAGCCCTGTGCTCACTGCCCCGTGTCCTAACTCGCACCAAGTCCCGTTCACCCATCACCTCTGTGCTCACTGCTGCCCGTGTCCTAACTCGCACCAAGTCCCGTTCACCCATCACCCCTGTGCTCACTGCTGCCCGTGTCCTAACTCGCACCAAGTCCCGTTCGCCCATCACCCCTGTGCTCTCTGCTGCCCATGTCCTAACTCGCACCAAGTCCCGTTCACCCATCACGCCTGTGCTCACTGCTGCGCGTGTCCTAACTCGCACCAAGTCCCGTTCACCCATCACCCCTGTGCTCTCTGCTGCCCGTGTCCTAACTCGCACCGAGTCCCGATCACCCATCAGCCCCTGTGCTCACTGCTGCCCGTGTCCTAACTCGCACCAAGTCCCGTTCACCCACCCCCCCTGTGCTCACTGCTGCCCGTGTCCTAACTCACACCAAGTCCCGTTCACCCACCACCCCCTGTGCTCGCTGCTGCCCATGTCCTAACTCGCACCAAGTCCCGTTCACCCGTCACCCCTGTGCTCACTGCTGCCCATGTCCTAACTCACACCAAGTCCCGTTCACCCAGCACCCCCTGTGCTCGCTGCTGCCCGTGTCCTAACTCGCACCAAGTCTCGTTCAACCATCACCCCTGTGCTCACTGCTGCCTGTGTCCTAACTCGCACCAAGTCCCGGTCACCCATCACCCCTGTGCTGACTGCTGCCCGTGTCCTAACTCGCACCAAGTCCCGATCACCCGTCTCCCCGGTGCTCACTGCTGCCCGTGTCCTAACTCGCACCAAGTCCCGTTCACCCATCACCACTGTGCTCACTGCTGCCCGTGTCCTAACTCACACCAAGTCCCGTTCACCCATCACCACTGTGCTCACTGCTGCCTGTGTCCTAACTCGCACCAAGTCCCGGTCACCCTTCACCCCTGTGTTCACTGCTGCCCGTGTCCTAACTCGCACCAAGTCCCGTTCACCCGTCACCCCTGTGCTCACTGCTGCCCGTGTCCTAACTCGCACCAAGTCCAGTTCACCCATCAACCCTGTGCTCACTGCTGCCCGTGTCCTAACTCGCACCAAGTCCCGGTCACCCATCAGCCCTGTGCTCTCTGCTGCCCGTGTCCTAACTCGCACCAAGTCCCGTTCACCCATCACCCCTGTGCTCACTGCTGCCCGTGTCCTAACTCGCACCATGTCCCGTTCGCACATCACCCCTGTGCTCACTGCTGCCCGTGTCCTAACTCGCACCAAGTCCCGTTCGCCGATCACCCCTGTGCTCACTGCTGCCCGTGTCCTAACTCGCACCAAGTCCCGATCACCCATCACCCCTGTGCTCACTGCTGCCCGTGTCCTAACTCGCACCAAGTCCCGTTCACCCATCACCCCTGTGCTCACTGCTGCCCGTGTCCTAACTCGCACCAAGTCCCGTTCACCCATCCCCCCTGTGCTCACTGCTGCCCGTGTCCTAACTCGCACCAAGTCCCGTTCACCCATCACCCCTGTGCTCACTGCTGCCCGTGTCCTAACTCACACCAAGTCCCGTTCACCCATCACCCCTGTGCTCACTGCCCCGTGTCCTAACTCGCACCAAGTCCCGTTCACCCATCACCCCTGTGCTCACTGCTGCCTGTGTCCTAACTCGCACCAAGTCCCGATCACCCCTCACCCCTGTGCTCACTGCCGCCCGTGTCCTAACTCGCACCAAGTCCCGTTCACCCATCACCCCTGTGCTCACTGCTGCCCGTGTCCTAACTCGCACCAAGTCCCATTCACCCATCACCCCTGTGCTCACTGCTGCCCGTGTCCTAACTCGCACCAAGTCCCGTTCGTACATCACCCCTGTGCTCACTGCTGCCCGTGTCCTAACTCGCACCAAGTCCCGTTCACCCATCACCCCTGTGCTCACTGCTGCCCGTGTCCTAACTCGCACCAAGTCCCGTTCACCCATCCCCCCTGTGCTCACTGCTGCCCGTGTCCTAACTCACACCAAGTCCCGTTCACCCATCAGCCCTGTGCTCACTGCCCCGTGTCCTAACTCGCACCAAGTCCCGTTCACCCATCACCTCTGTGCTCACTGCTGCCCGTGTCCTAACTCGCACCAAGTCCCGTTCACCCATCACCCCTGTGCTCACTGCTGCCCGTGTCCTAACTCGCACCAAGTCCCGTTCGCCCATCACCCCTGTGCTCTCTGCTGCCCATGTCCTAACTCGCACCAAGTCCCGTTCACCCATCACGCCTGTGCTCACTGCTGCGCGTGTCCTAACTCGCACCAAGTCCCGTTCACCCATCACCCCTGTGCTCTCTGCTGCCCGTGTCCTAACTCGCACCGAGTCCCGATCACCCATCAGCCCCTGTGCTCACTGCTGCCCGTGTCCTAACTCGCACCAAGTCCCGTTCACCCACCCCCCCTGTGCTCACTGCTGCCCGTGTCCTAACTCACACCAAGTCCCGTTCACCCACCACCCCCTGTGCTCGCTGCTGCCCATGTCCTAACTCGCACCAAGTCCCGTTCACCCGTCACCCCTGTGCTCACTGCTGCCCATGTCCTAACTCACACCAAGTCCCGTTCACCCAGCACCCCCTGTGCTCGCTGCTGCCCGTGTCCTAACTCGCACCAAGTCTCGTTCAACCATCACCCCTGTGCTCACTGCTGCCTGTGTCCTAACTCGCACCAAGTCCCGGTCACCCATCACCCCTGTGCTGACTGCTGCCCGTGTCCTAACTCGCACCAAGTCCCGATCACCCGTCTCCCCGGTGCTCACTGCTGCCCGTGTCCTAACTCGCACCAAGTCCCGTTCACCCATCACCACTGTGCTCACTGCTGCCCGTGTCCTAACTCACACCAAGTCCCGTTCACCCATCACCACTGTGCTCACTGCTGCCTGTGTCCTAACTCGCACCAAGTCCCGGTCACCCTTCACCCCTGTGTTCACTGCTGCCCGTGTCCTAACTCGCACCAAGTCCCGTTCACCCGTCACCCCTGTGCTCACTGCTGCCCGTGTCCTAACTCGCACCAAGTCCAGTTCACCCATCAACCCTGTGCTCACTGCTGCCCGTGTCCTAACTCGCACCAAGTCCCGGTCACCCATCAGCCCTGTGCTCTCTGCTGCCCGTGTCCTAACTCGCACCAAGTCCCGTTCACCCATCACCCCTGTGCTCACTGCTGCCCGTGTCCTAACTCGCACCATGTCCCGTTCGCACATCACCCCTGTGCTCACTGCTGCCCGTGTCCTAACTCGCACCAAGTCCCGTTCGCCGATCACCCCTGTGCTCACTGCTGCCCGTGTCCTAACTCGCACCAAGTCCCGATCACCCATCACCCCTGTGCTCACTGCTGCCCGTGTCCTAACTCGCACCAAGTCCCGTTCACCCATCACCCCTGTGCTCACTGCTGCCCGTGTCCTAACTCGCACCAAGTCCCGTTCACCCATCCCCCCTGTGCTCACTGCTGCCCGTGTCCTAACTCGCACCAAGTCCCGTTCACCCATCACCCCTGTGCTCACTGCTGCCCGTGTCCTAACTCACACCAAGTCCCGTTCACCCATCACCCCTGTGCTCACTGCCCCGTGTCCTAACTCGCACCAAGTCCCGTTCACCCATCACCCCTGTGCTCACTTCTGCCCGTGTCCAAACTCGCACCAAGTCCCGTTCACCCATCACCCCTGTGCTCACTGCTGCCCGTGTCCTAACTAGCACCAAGTCCCGTTCACCCATCACCCCTGTGCTCACTGCTGCCCGTGTCCTAACTCGCACTACGTCCCGTTCGCCCATCACCCCTGTGCTCTCTGCTGCCCGTGTCCTAACTCGCACCAAGTCCCGTTCATCCATCACCCCCTGTGCTCACTGCTGCCCGTGTCCTAACTCGCACCAAGTCCCGTTCACCCATCACCCCTGTGCTCACTGCTGCCCGTGTCATAACTCGCACCAAGTCCCGTTCACCCATCACCCCTGTGCTCTCTGCTGCCCGTGTCCTAACTCGCAGAAAGTCCCGATTACCCATCAGCCCCTGTGCTCACTGCTGCCCGTGTCCTAACTCGCACCAAGTCCCGTTCACCCATCACCCCTGTGCTCACTGCTGCCCGTGTCCTAACTCACACCAAGTACCGTTCACCCATCCCCACTGTGCTCACTGCTGCCCGTGTCCCAACTCACACCAAGTCCCGTTCACCCACCACCCCCTGTGCTCGCTGCGGCCCGTGTCCTAACTCGCACCAAGTCCCGTTCACCCATCACCCCTGTGCTCACTGCTGCCCGTGTCCTAACTCGCACCAAGTCCCGTTCACCCATCACCCCTGTGCTCACTGCTGCCCGTGTCATAACTCGCACCAAGTCCCGTTCACACATCACCCCTGTGCTCTCTGCTGCCCGTGTCCTAACTCGCACCAAGTCCCTTTCACCCATCCCCCCTGTGCTCACTGCTGCCCGTGTCCTAACTCGCACCAAGTCCCTTTCACACATCCCCCCTGTGCTCACTGCTGCCCGTGTCCTAACTTGCACCAAGTCCCTTTCAACCATCACCCCTGTGCTCACTGCCCCGTGTCCTAACTCGCACCAAGTCCCGTTCACCCATCACCTCTGTGCTCACTGCTGCCCGTGTCCTAACTCGCACCAAGTCCCGTTCACCCATCACCCCTGTGCTCACTGCAGCCCGTGTCCTAACTTGCACCAAGTCCCATTCACCCGTCACCCCTGTGCTCACTGCTGCCCGTGTCCTAACTCGCACCAAGTCCCGTTCGCCCATCACCCCTGTGCTCACTGCTGCCTGTGTCCTAACTCGCACCAAGTCCCGATCACCCCTCACCCCTGTGCTCACTGCCGCCCGTGTCCTAACTCGCACCAAGTCCCGTTCACCCATCACCCCTGTGCTCACTGCTGCCCGTGTCCTAACTCGCACCAAGTCCCATTCACCCATCACCCCTGTGCTCACTGCTGCCCGTGTCCTAACTCGCACCAAGTCCCGTTCGTACATCACCCCTGTGCTCACTGCTGCCCGTGTCCTAACTCGCACCAAGTCCCGTTCACCCATCACCCCTGTGCTCACTGCTGCCCGTGTCCTAACTCGCACCAAGTCCCGTTCACCCATCCCCCCTGTGCTCACTGCTGCCCGTGTCCTAACTCACACCAAGTCCCGTTCACCCATCAGCCCTGTGCTCACTGCCCCGTGTCCTAACTCGCACCAAGTCCCGTTCACCCATCACCTCTGTGCTCACTGCTGCCCGTGTCCTAACTCGCACCAAGTCCCGTTCACCCATCACCCCTGTGCTCACTGCTGCCCGTGTCCTAACTCGCACCAAGTCCCGTTCGCCCATCACCCCTGTGCTCTCTGCTGCCCATGTCCTAACTCGCACCAAGTCCCGTTCACCCATCACGCCTGTGCTCACTGCTGCGCGTGTCCTAACTCGCACCAAGTCCCGTTCACCCATCACCCCTGTGCTCTCTGCTGCCCGTGTCCTAACTCGCACCGAGTCCCGATCACCCATCAGCCCCTGTGCTCACTGCTGCCCGTGTCCTAACTCGCACCAAGTCCCGTTCACCCACCCCCCCTGTGCTCACTGCTGCCCGTGTCCTAACTCACACCAAGTCCCGTTCACCCACCACCCCCTGTGCTCGCTGCTGCCCATGTCCTAACTCGCACCAAGTCCCGTTCACCCGTCACCCCTGTGCTCACTGCTGCCCGTGTCCTAACTCGCACCAAGTCCAGTTCACCCATCAACCCTGTGCTCACTGCTGCCCGTGTCCTAACTCGCACCAAGTCCCGGTCACCCATCAGCCCTGTGCTCTCTGCTGCCCGTGTCCTAACTCGCACCAAGTCCCGTTCACCCATCACCCCTGTGCTCACTGCTGCCCGTGTCCTAACTCGCACCATGTCCCGTTCGCACATCACCCCTGTGCTCACTGCTGCCCGTGTCCTAACTCGCACCAAGTCCCGTTCGCCGATCACCCCTGTGCTCACTGCTGCCCGTGTCCTAACTCGCACCAAGTCCCGATCACCCATCACCCCTGTGCTCACTGCTGCCCGTGTCCTAACTCGCACCAAGTCCCGTTCACCCATCACCCCTGTGCTCACTGCTGCCCGTGTCCTAACTCGCACCAAGTCCCGTTCACCCATCCCCCCTGTGCTCACTGCTGCCCGTGTCCTAACTCGCACCAAGTCCCGTTCACCCATCACCCCTGTGCTCACTGCTGCCCGTGTCCTAACTCACACCAAGTCCCGTTCACCCATCACCCCTGTGCTCACTGCCCCGTGTCCTAACTCGCACCAAGTCCCGTTCACCCATCACCCCTGTGCTCACTTCTGCCCGTGTCCAAACTCGCACCAAGTCCCGTTCACCCATCACCCCTGTGCTCACTGCTGCCCGTGTCCTAACTAGCACCAAGTCCCGTTCACCCATCACCCCTGTGCTCACTGCTGCCCGTGTCCTAACTCGCACTACGTCCCGTTTGCCCATCACCCCTGTGCTCTCTGCTGCCCGTGTCCTAACTCGCACCAAGTCCCGTTCATCCATCACCCCCTGTGCTCACTGCTGCCCGTGTCCTAACTCGCACCAAGTCCCGTTCACCCATCACCCCTGTGCTCACTGCTGCCCGTGTCATAACTCGCACCAAGTCCCGTTCACCCATCACCCCTGTGCTCTCTGCTGCCCGTGTCCTAACTCGCACAAAGTCCCGATTACCCATCAGCCCCTGTGCTCACTGCTGCCCGTGTCATAACTCGCACCAAGTCCCGTTCACACATCACCCCTGTGCTCTCTGCTGCCCGTGTCCTAACTCGCACCAAGTCCCTTTCACCCATCCCCCCTGTGCTCACTGCTGCCCGTGTCCTAACTCGCACCAAGTCCCTTTCACACATCCCCCCTGTGCTCACTGCTGCCCGTGTCCTAACTTGCACCAAGTCCCTTTCAACCATCACCCCTGTGCTCACTGCCCCGTGTCCTAACTCGCACCAAGTCCCGTTCACCCATCACCTCTGTGCTCACTGCTGCCCGTGTCCTAACTCGCACCAAGTCCCGTTCACCCATCACCCCTGTGCTCACTGCAGCCCGTGTCCTAACTTGCACCAAGTCCCATTCACCCGTCACCCCTGTGCTCACTGCTGCCCGTGTCCTAACTCGCACCAAGTCCCGTTCGCCCATCACCCCTGTGCTCTCTGCTGCCCATGTCCTAACTCGCACCAAGTCCCGTTCACCCATCACGCCTGTGCTCACTGCTGCGCGTGTCCTAACTCGCACCAAGTCCCGTTCACCCATCACCCCTGTGCTCTCTGCTGCCCGTGTCCTAACTCGCACCGAGTCCCGATCACCCATCAGCCCCTGTGCTCACTGCTGCCCGTGTCCTAACTCGCACCAAGTCCCGTTCACCCACCCCCCCTGTGCTCACTGCTGCCCGTGTCCTAACTCACACCAAGTCCCGTTCACCCACCACCCCCTGTGCTCGCTGCTGCCCATGTCCTAACTCGCACCAAGTCCCGTTCACCCGTCACCCCTGTGCTCACTGCTGCCCGTGTCCTAACTCACACCAAGTCCCGTTCACCCAGCACTCCCTGTGCTCGCTGCTGCCCGTGTCCTAACTCGCACCAAGTCTCGTTCAACCATCACCCCTGTGCTCACTGCTGCCTGTGTCCTAACTCGCACCAAGTCCCGGTCACCCATCACCCCTGTGCTGACTGCTGCCCGTGTCCTAACTCGCACCAAGTCCCGATCACCCGTCTCCCCGGTGCTCACTGCTGCCCGTGTCCTAACTCGCACCAAGTCCCGTTCACCCATCACCACTGTGCTCACTGCTGCCCGTGTCCTAACTCACACCAAGTCCCGTTCACCCATCACCACTGTGCTCACTGCTGCCTGTGTCCTAACTCGCACCAAGTCCCGGTCACCCTTCACCCCTGTGTTCACTGCTGCCCGTGTCCTAACTCGCACCAAGTCCCGTTCACCCGTCACCCCTGTGCTCACTGCTGCCCGTGTCCTAACTCGCACCAAGTCCAGTTCACCCATCAACCCTGTGCTCACTGCTGCCCGTGTCCTAACTCGCACCAAGTCCCGGTCACCCATCAGCCCTGTGCTCTCTGCTGCCCGTGTCCTAACTCGCACCAAGTCCCGTTCACCCATCACCCCTGTGCTCACTGCTGCCCGTGTCCTAACTCGCACCATGTCCCGTTCGCACATCACCCCTGTGCTCACTGCTGCCCGTGTCCTAACTCGCACCAAGTCCCGTTCGCCGATCACCCCTGTGCCCACTGCTGCCCGTGTCCTAACTCGCACCAAGTCCCGATCACCCATCACCCCTGTGCTCACTGCTGCCCGTGTCCTAACTCGCACCAAGTCCCGTTCACCCATCACACCTGTGCTCACTGCTGCCCGTGTCCTAACTCGCACCAAGTCCCGTTCACCCATCCCCCCTGTGCTCACTGCTGCCCGTGTCCTAACTCGCACCAAGTCCCTTTCACCCATCCCCCCTGTGCTCACTGCTGCCCGTGTCCTAACTCGCACCAAGTCCCGTTCACCCATCACCCCTGTGCTCACTGCTGCCCGTGTCCTAACTCACACCAAGTCCCGTTCACCCATCACCCCTGTGCTCACTGCCCCGTGTCCTAACTCGCACCAAGTCCCGTTCACCCATCACCCCTGTGCTCACTTCTGCCCGTGTCCAAACTCGCACCAAGTCCCGTTCACCCATCACCCCTGTGCTCACTGCTGCCCGTGTACTAACTAGCACCAAGTCCCCTTCACCCATCACCCCTGTGCTCACTGCTGCCCGTGTCCTAACTCGCACGACGTCCCGTTCGCCCATCACCCCTGTGCTCTCTGCTGCCCGTGTCCAAACTCGCACCAAGTCCCGTTCATCCATCACCCCCTGTGCTCACTGCTGCCCGTGTCCTAACTCGCACCAAGTCCCGTTCACCCATCACCCCTGTGCTCACTGCTGCCCGTGTCATAACTCGCACCAAGTCCCGTTCACCCATCACCCCTGTGCTCTCTGCTGCCCGTGTCCTAACTCGCACAAAGTCCCGATTACCCATCAGCCCCTGTGCTCACTGCTGCCCGTGTCCTAACTCGCACCAAGTCCCGTTCACCCATCACCCCTGTGCTCACTGCTGCCCGTGTCCTAACTCACACCAAGTACCGTTCACCCATCCCCACTGTGCTCACTGCTGCCCGTGTCCTAACTCACACCAAGTCCCGTTCACCCACCACCCCCTGTGCTCGCTGCGGCCCGTGTCCTAACTCGCACCAAGTCCCGTTCACCCATCACCCCTGTGCTCACTGCTGCCCGTGTCCTAACTCGCACCAAGTCCCGTTCACCCATCACCCCTGTGCTCACTGCTGCCCGTGTCATAACTCGCACCAAGTCCCGTTCACCCATCACCCCTGTGCTCTCTGCTGCCCGTGTCCTAACTCGCACCAAGTCCCTTTCACCCATCCCCCCTGTGCTCACTGCTGCCCGTGTCCTAACTCGCACCAAGTCCCTTTCACACATCCCCCCTGTGCTCACTGCTGCCCGTGTCCTAACTCGCACCAAGTCCCTTTCAACCATCACCCCTGTGCTCACTGCTGCCCGTGTCCTAACTCACACCAAGTCCCGTTCACCCATCACCCCTGTGCTCACTCCGCCGTGTCCTAACTCGCACCAAGTCCCGTTCACCCATCACCCCTATGCTCACTGCTGCCCGTGTCCAAACTCGCACCAAGTCCCGTTCACCCATCACCCCTGTGCTCACTGCTGCCCGTGTCCTAACTAGCACCATGTCCCGTTCACCCATCAACCCTGTGCTCACTGCTGCCCGTGTCCTAACTCGCACTACGTCCCGTTCACCCATCACCCCTGTGCTCACTGCCCCGTGTCCTAACTCGCACCAAGTCCTGTTCACCCATCACCCCTGTGCTCACTGCTGCCTGTGTCCTAACTCGCACCAAGT
The DNA here is from genome assembly GCF_052327205.1 of Somniosus microcephalus. Classification (NCBI taxonomy): domain Eukaryota; kingdom Metazoa; phylum Chordata; class Chondrichthyes; order Squaliformes; family Somniosidae; genus Somniosus; species Somniosus microcephalus. The sequence continues at coordinate 79,175,722 of NC_140997.1, read as the reverse complement.
CCCGGTCACCCCTCACCCCTGTGCTCACTGCCGCCCGTGTCCTAACTCGCACCAAGTCCCGTTCACCCATCACCCCTGTGCTCACTGCTGCCCGTGTCCTAACTCGCACCAAGTCCCGTTCGCACATCACCCCTGTGCTCAGTGCTGCCCATGTCCTAACTCGCGCCAAGTCCCGTTCACCCATCACCCCTGTGCTCACTGCTGCCCGTGTCGTAACTCGCACGAAGTCCCGTTCACCCATCCCCCCTGTGCTCACTGCTGCCCGTGTCCTAACTCGCACCAAGTCCGGTTCACCCATCCCCCCTGTGCTCACTGCTGCCTGTGTCCAAACTCGCACCAAGTCCCGTTCACCCATCACCCCTGTGCTCACTGCTGCCCGTGTCCTAACTCACACCAAGTCCCGTTCACCCATTAGCCCTGTGCTCACTGCCCCGTGTCCTAACTCGCACCAAGTCCCGTTCACCCATCACCCCTGTGCTCACTGCTGCCCATGTCCTAACTCGCACCAAGTCCCGTTCACCCATCACCCCTGTGCTCACTGCTGCCCGTGTCCTAACTCGCACCAAGTCCCGTTCGCCCATCACCCCTGTGCTCTCTGCTGCCCGTGTCCGAACTCGCACCAAGTCCCGTTCACTCATCACCCCCTGTGCTCACTGCTGCCCGTGTCCTAACTCGCACCAAGTCCCGTTCACCCAACGCCCCTGTGCTCACTGCTGCGCGTGTCCTAACTCGCACCAAGTCCCGTTCACCCATCACCCCTGTGCTCTCTGCTGCCCGTATCCTAAATCGCACCGATTCCCGATCACCCATCACCCCCAGTGCTCACTGCTGCCCGTGTCCTAACTCGCACCAAGTCCCGTTCACCCATCCCCCCTGTGCTCACTGCTGCCCGTGTCCTAACTCACACCAAGTCCCGTTCACCCACCACCCCTGTGCTCGCTGCTGCCCGTGTCCTAACTCGCACCAAGTCCCGTTCACTCGTCACCCCTGTGCTCACTGCTGCCCGTGTCCTAACTCGCACCAAGTCCCGTTCACCCATCACCCCTGTGCTCACTGCTGCCCGTGTCCTAACTCGCACCAAGTCCCGTTCACCCATCACCCCTGTGCTCACTGCCCCGTGTCCTAACTCGCACCAAGTCCCGTTGACCCATCACCCCTGTGCTCACTGCTGCCTGTGTCCTAACTCGCACCAAGTCCCGGTCACCCCGCACCCCTGTGCTCACTGCCGCCCGTGTCCTAACTCGCACCAAGTCCCGTTCACCCATCACCACTGTGCTCACTGCTGCCCGTGTCCTAACTCGCACCAAGTCCCATTCACCCATCACCCCTGTGCTCACTGCTGCCCGTGTCCTAACTCGCACCAAGCCCCGTTCACCCATCACCCCTGTGCTCACTGCTGCCCGTGTCCTAACTCGCACCAAGTCCCGTTCGTACATCACCCCTGTGCTCACTGCAGCCCGTGTCCTAACTCGCACCAAGTACCGTTCACCCATCACCCCTGTGCTCACTGCTGCCCGTGTCCTAACTCGCACCAAGTCCCGTTCACCCATCCCCCCTGTGCTCACTGCTGCCCGTGTCCTAACTCACACCAAGTCCCGTTCACCCATCAGCACTGTGCTCAATGCCCCGTGTCCTAACTCGCACCAAGTCCCGTTCACCCATCACCTCTGTGCTCACTGCTGCCCGTGTCCTAACTCGCACCAAGTCCCGTTCACCCATCACCCCTGTGCTCACTGCAGCCCGTGTCCTAACTTGCACCAAGTCCCATTCACCCATCACCCCTGTGCTCACTGCTGCCCGTGTCCTAACTCGCACCAAGTCCCGTTCGCCCATCACCCCTGTGCTCTCTGCTGCCCATGTCCTAACTCGCACCAAGTCCCGTTCACCCATCACGCCTGTGCTCACTGCTGCGCGTGTCCTAACTCGCACCAAGTCCCGTTCACCCATCACCCCTGTGCTCTCTGCTGCCCGTGTCCTAACTCGCACCGAGTCCCGATCACCCATCAGCCCCTGTGCTCACTGCTGCCCGTGTCCTAACTCGCACCAAGTCCCGTTCACCCACCCCCCCTGTGCTCACTGCTGCCCGTGTCCTAACTCACACCAAGTCCCGTTCACCCACCACCCCCTGTGCTCGCTGCTGCCCATGTCCTAACTCGCACCAAGTCCCGTTCACCCGTCACCCCTGTGCTCACTGCTGCCCGTGTCCTAACTCACACCAAGTCCCGTTCACCCAGCACCCCCTGTGCTCGCTGCTGCCCGTGTCCTAACTCGCACCAAGTCTCGTTCAACCATCACCCCTGTGCTCACTGCTGCCTGTGTCCTAACTCGCACCAAGTCCCGGTCACCCATCACCCCTGTGCTGACTGCTGCCCGTGTCCTAACTCGCACCAAGTCCCATTCACCCATCACCACTGTGCTCACTGCTGCCCGTGTCCTAACTCACACCAAGTCCCGTTCACCCATCACCACTGTGCTCACTGCTGCCTGTGTCCTAACTCGCACCAAGTCCCGGTCACCCTTCACCCCTGTGTTCACTGCTGCCCGTGTCCTAACTCGCACCAAGTCCCGTTCACCCGTCACCCCTGTGCTCACTGCTGCCCGTGTCCTAACTCGCACCAAGTCCAGTTCACCCATCAACCCTGTGCTCACTGCTGCCCGTGTCCTAACTCGCACCAAGTCCCGGTCACCCATCAGCCCTGTGCTCTCTGCTGCCCGTGTCCTAACTCGCACCAAGTCCCGTTCACCCATCACCCCTGTGCTCACTGCTGCCCGTGTCCTAACTCGCACCATGTCCCGTTCGCACATCACCCCTGTGCTCACTGCTGCCCGTGTCCTAACTCGCACCAATCCCGTTCGCCGATCACCCCTGTGCTCACTGCTGCCCGTGTCCTAACTCGCACCAAGTCCCGATCACCCATCACCCCTGTGCTCACTGCTGCCCGTGTCCTAACTCGCACCAAGTCCCGTTCACCCATCACCCCTGTGCTCACTGCTGCCCGTGTCCTAACTCGCACCAAGTCCCGTTCACCCATCCACCCTGGGCTCACTGCTGCCCGTGTCCTAACTCGCACCAAGTCCCTTTCACCCATCCCCCCTGTGCTCACTGCTGCCCGTGTCCTAACTCGCACCAAGTCCCGTTCACCCATCACCCCTGTGCTCACTGCTGCCCGTGTCCTAACTCACACCAAGTCCCGTTCACCCATCACCCCTGTGCTCACTGCCCCGTGTCCTAACTTGCACCAAGTCCTGTTCACCCATCACCCCTGTGCTCACTTCTGCCCATGTCCAAACTCGCACCAAGTCCCGTTCACCCATCACCCCTGTGCTCACTGCTGCCCGTATCCTCACTAGCACCAAGTCCCGTTCACCCATCACCCCTGTGCTCACTGCTGCCCGTGTCCTAACTCGCACTACGTCCCGTTCGCCCATCACCCCTGTGCTCTCTGCTGCCCGTGTCCTAACTCGCACCAAGTCCCGTTCATCCATCACCCCCTGTGCTCACTGCTGCCCGTGTCCTAACTCGCACCAAGTCCCGTTCACCCATCACCCCTGTGCTCACTGCTGCCCGTGTCATAACTCGCACCAAGTCCCGTTCACCCATCACCCCTGTGCTCTCTGCTGCCCGTGTCCTAACTCGCACAAAGTCCCGATTACCCATCAGCCCCTGTGCTCACTGCTGCCCGTGTCCTAACTCGCACCAAGTCCCGTTCACCCATCACCCCTGTGCTCACTGCTGCCCGTGTCCTAACTCACACCAAGTACCGTTCACCCATCCCCACTGTGCTCACTGCTGCCCGTGTCCTAACTCACACCAAGTCCCGTTCACCCACCACCCCCTGTGCTCGCTGCGGCCCGTGTCCTAACTCGCACCAAGTCCCGTTCACCCATCACCCCTGTGCTCGCTGCTGCCCGTGTCCTAACTCGCACCAAGTCCCGTTCACCCATCACCCCTGTGCTCACTGCTACCCGTGTCATAACTCGCACCAAGTCCCGTTCACCCATCACCCCTGTGCTCTCTGCTGCCCGTGTCCTAACTCGCACAAAGTCCCGATTACACATCACCCCTGTGCTCACTGCTGCCCGTGTCCTAACTCGCACCATGTCCCGTTCGCACATCACCCCTGTGCTCACTGCTGCCCGTGTCCTAACTCGCACCAAGTCCCGTTCGCCGATCACCCCTGTGCTCACTGCTGCCCGTGTCCTAACTCGCACCAAGTCCCGGTCACACATCACCCCTGTGCTCACTGCTGCCCGTGTCCTAACTCGCACCAAGTCCCGTTCACCCATCACCCCTGTGCTCACTGCTGCCCGTGTCCTAACTCGCACCAAGTCCCGTTCACCCATCCCCCCTGTGCTCACTGCTGCCCGTGTCCTAACTCGCAACAAGTCCCTTTCACCCATCCCCCCTGTGCTCATTGCTGCCCGTGTCCTAACTCGCACCAAGTCCCGTTCACCCATCACCCCTGTGCTCACTGCTGCCCGTGTCCTAACTCGCACCAAGTCCCGTTCACCCATCACCCCTGTGCTCACTGCTGCCCGTGTCCAAACTCGCACCAAGTCCCGTTCACCCATCACCCCTGTGCTCACTGCTGCCCATGTCCTAACTAGCACCAAGTCCCGTTCACCCATCACCCCTGTGCTCACTGCTGCCCGTGTCCTAACTTGCACCAAGTCCCGTTCGTCGATCACCCCTGTGCTCACTGCTGCCCGTGTCCTAACTCGCACCAAGTCCCGGTCACCCATCACCCCTGTGCTCACTGCTGCCCGTGTCCTAACTCGCACCAAGTCCCGTTCACCCATCACCCCTGTGCTCACGGCTGCCCGTGTCCTAACTCGCACCAAGTCCCATTCACCCAGCCCCCCTGTGCTCACTGATGCCCGTGTCCTAACTCGCACCAAGTCCCGTTCGCCCATCACCCCTGTGCTCACTGCTGCCCGTGTCCTAACTCACACCAGGTCTCGTTCACCCATCACGCCTGTGCTCACTGCTGCCTGTGTCCTATCTCGCACCAAGTCCCGTTCACCCATCACCCCTGTGCTCACTGCTGCCCGTGTCCTAACTCGCACCATGTCCCGTTCGCACATCACCCCTGTGCTCACTGCTGCCCGTGTCCTAACTCGCACCAACTCCCTTCGCCGATCACCCCTGTGCTCACTGTTGCCCGTGTCCTAACTCGCACGAAGTCCCGGTCACCCATCACCCCTGTGCTCACTGCTGCCCGTGTCCTAACTCGCACCAAGTCCCGTTCACCCATCACCCCTGTGCTCACTGCTGCCCGTGTCCTAACTCGCACCAAGTCCCGTTCACCCATCCCCCCTGTGCTCACTGCTGCCCGTGTCCTAACTCGCACCAAGTCCCTTTCACACATCCCCCCTGTGCTCACTGCTGCCAGTGTCCTAACTCGCACCAAGTCCCGTTCACCCATCACCCCTGTGCTCACTGCTGCCCGTGTCCTAACTCACACCAAGTCCCGTTCACCCATCACCCCTGTGCTCACTGCGCCGTGTCCTAACTCGCACCAAGTCCCGTTCACCCATCACCCCTATGCTCACTGCTGCCCGTGTCCAAACTCGCACCAAGTCCCGTTCACCCATCACCCCTGTGCTCACTGCTGCCCGTGTCCTAACTCGCACCAAGTCCCGTTCACTCGTCACCCCTGTGCTCACTGCTGCCCGTGTCCTAACTCGCACCAAGTCCCGTTCACCCATCACCCCTGTGCTCACTGCTGCCCGTGTCCTAACTCACACCAAGTCCCGTTCACCCATCACCCCTGTGCTCACTGCCCCGTGTCCTAACTCGCACCAAGTCCCGTTCACCCATCACCCCTGTGCTCACTGCTGCCTGTGTCCTAACTCGCACCAAGTCCCGGTCACCCCTCACCCCTGTGCTCACTGCCGCCCGTGTCCTAACTCGCACCAAGTCCCGTTCACCCATCGCCACTGTGCTCACTGCTGCCCGTGTCCTAACTCGCACCAAGTCCCATTCACCCATCACCCCTGTGCTCACTGCTGCCCGTGTCCTAACTCGCACCAAGCCCCGTTCACCCATCACCCCTGTGCTCACTGCTGCCCGTGTCCTAACTCGCACCAAGTCCCGTTCGTACATCACCCCTGTGCTCACTGCTGCCCGTGTCCTAACTCGCACCAAGTCCCGTTCACCCATCACCCCTGTGCTCACTGCTGCCCGTGTCCTAACTCGCACCAAGTCCCGTTCACCCATCCCCCCTGTGCTCACTGCTGCCCGTGTCCTAACTCACACCAAGTCCCGTTCACCCATCAGCCCTGTGCTCACTGCCCCGTGTCCTAACTCGCACCAAGTCCCGTTCACCCATCACCTCTGTGCTCACTGCTGCCCGTGTCCTAACTCGCACCAAGTCCCGTTCACCCATCACCCCTGTGCTCACTGCAGCCCGTGTCCTAACTTGCACCAAGTCCCATTCACCCATCACCCCTGTGCTCACTGCTGCCCGTGTCCTAACTCGCACCAAGTCCCGTTCGCCCATCACCCCTGTGCTCTCTGCTGCCCATGTCCTAACTCGCACCAAGTCCCGTTCACCCATCACCCCTGTGCTCTCTGCTGCCCGTGTCCTAACTCGCACCGAGTCCCGATCACCCATCAGCCCCTGTGCTCACTGCTGCCCGTGTCCTAACTCGCACCAAGTCCCGTTCACCCACCCCCCCTGTGCTCACTGCTGCCCGTGTCCTAACTCACACCAACTCCCGTTCACCCACCACCCCCTGTGCTCGCTGCTGCCCATGTCCTAACTCGCACCAAGTCCCGTTCACCCGTCACCCCTGTGCTCACTGCTGCCCGTGTCCTAACTCACACCAAGTCCCGTTCACCCAGCACCCCCTGTGCTCGCTGCTGCCCGTGTCCTAACTCGCACCAAGTCTCGTTCAACCATCACCCCTGTGCTCACTGCTGCCTGTGTCCTAACTCGCACCAAGTCCCGGTCACCCATCACCCCTGTGCTGACTGCTGCCCGTGTCCTAACTCGCACCAAGTCCCGATCACCCGTCTCCCCGGTGCTCACTGCTGCCCGTGTCCTAACTCGCACCAAGTCCCATTCACCCATCACCACTGTGCTCACTGCTGCCCGTGTCCTAACTCACACCAAGTCCCGTTCACCCATCACCACTGTGCTCACTGCTGCCTGTGTCCTAACTCGCACCAAGTCCCGGTCACCCTTCACCCCTGTGTTCACTGCTGCCCGTGTCCTAACTCGCACCAAGTCCCGTTCACCCGTCACCCCTGTGCTCACTGCTGCCCGTGTCCTAACTCGCACCAAGTCCAGTTCACCCATCAACCCTGTGCTCACTGCTGCCCGTGTCCTAACTCGCACCAAGTCCCGGTCACCCATCAGCCCTGTGCTCTCTGCTGCCCGTGTCCTAACTCGCACCAAGTCCCGTTCACCCATCACCCCTGTGCTCACTGCTGCCCGTGTCCTAACTCGCACCATGTCCCGTTCGCACATCACCCCTGTGCTCACTGCTGCCCATGTCCTAACTCGCACCAATCCCGTTCGCCGATCACCCCTGTGCTCACTGCTGCCCGTGTCCTAACTCGCACAAAGTCCCGATCACCCATCACCCCTGTGCTCACTGCTGCCCGTGTCCTAACTCGCACCAAGTCCCGTTCACCCATCACCCCTGTGCTCACTGCTGCCCGTGTCCTAACTCGCACCAAGTCCCGTTCACCCATCCCCCCTGTGCTCACTGCTGCCCGTGTCCTAACTCGCACCAAGTCCCTTTCACCCATCCCCCCTCTGCTCACTGCTGCCCGTGTCCTAACTCGCACCAAGTCCCGTTCACCCATCACCCCTGTGCTCACTGCTGCCCGTGTCCTAACTCACACCAAGTCCCGTTCACCCATCACCCCTGTGCTCACTGCCCCGTGTCCTAACTTGCACCAAGTCCCGTTCACCCATCACCCCTGTGCTCACTTCTGCCCATGTCCAAACTCGCACCAAGTTCCGTTCACCCATCACCCCTGTGCTCACTGCTGCCCGTATCCTCACTAGCACCAAGTCCCGTTCACCCATCACCCCTGTGCTCACTGCTGCCCGTGTCCTAACTCGCACTACGTCCCGTTCGCCCATCACCCCTGTGCTCTCTGCTGCCCGTGTCCTAACTCGCACCAAGTCCCGTTCATCCATCACCCCCTGTGCTCACTGCTGCCCGTGTCCTAACTCGCACCAAGTCCCGTTCACCCATCACCCCTGTGCTCACTGCTGCCCGTGTCATAACTCGCACCAAGTCCCGTTCACCCATCACCCCTGTGCTCTCTGCTGCCCGTGTCCTAACTCGCACAAAGTCCCGATTACCCATCAGCCCCTGTGCTCACTGCTGCCCGTGTCCTAACTCGCACCAAGTCCCGTTCACCCATCACCCCTGTGCTCACTGCTGCCCGTGTCCTAACTCACACCAAGTACCGTTCACCCATCCCCACTGTGCTCACTGCTGCCCGTGTCCTAACTCACACCAAGTCCCGTTCACCCACCACCCCCTGTGCTCGCTGCGGCCCGTGTCCTAACTCGCACCAAGTCCCGTTCACCCATCACCCCTGTGCTCACTGCTGCCCGTGTCCTAACTCGCACCAAGTCCCGTTCACCCATCACCCCTGTGCTCACTGCTACCCGTGTCATAACTCGCACCAAGTCCCGTTCACCCATCACCCCTGTGCTCTCTGCTGCCCGTGTCCTAACTCGCACAAAGTCCCGATTACACATCACCCCTGTGCTCACTGCTGCCCGTGTCCTAACTCGCACCATGTCCCGTTCGCACATCACCCCTGTGCTCACAGCTGCCCGTGTCCTAACTCGCACCAAGTCCCGTTCGCCGATCACCCCTGTGCTCACTGCTGCCCGTGTCCTAACTCGCACCAAGTCCCGGTCACACATCACCCCTGTGCTCACTGCTGCCCGTGTCCTAACTCGCACCAAGTCCCGTTCACCCATCACCCCTGTGCTCACTGCTGCCCGTGTCCTAACTCGCACCAAGTCCCGTTCACCCATCCCCCCTGTGCTCACTGCTGCCCGTGTCCTAACTCGCAACAAGTCCCTTTCACCCATCCCCCCTGTGCTCATTGCTGCCCGTGTCCTAACTCGCACCAAGTCCCGTTCACCCATCACCCCTGTGCTCACTGCTGCCCGTGTCCTAACTCGCACCAAGTCCCGTTCACCCATCACCCCTGTGCTCACTGCTGCCCGTGTCCAAACTCGCACCAAGTCCCGTTCACCCATCACCCCTGTGCTCACTGCTGCCCATGTCCTAACTAGCACCAAGTCCCGTTCACCCATCACCCCTGTGCTCACTGCTGCCCGTGTCCTAACTTGCACCAAGTCCCGTTCGTCGATCACCCCTGTGCTCACTGCTGCCCGTGTCCTAACTCGCACCAAGTCCCGGTCACCCATCACCCCTGTGCTCACTGCTGCCCGTGTCCTAACTCGCACCAAGTCCCGTTCACCCATCACCCCTGTGCTCACGGCTGCCCGTGTCCTAACTCGCACCAAGTCCCATTCACCCAGCCCCCCTGTGCTCACTGATGCCCGTGTCCTAACTCGCACCAAGTCCCGTTCGCCCATCACCCCTGTGCTCACTGCTGCCCGTGTCCTAACTCACACCAGGTCTCGTTCACCCATCACGCCTGTGCTCACTGCTGCCTGTGTCCTATCTCGCACCAAGTCCCGTTCACCCATCACCCCTGTGCTCACTGCTGCCCGTGTCCTAACTCGCACCATGTCCCGTTCGCACATCACCCCTGTGCTCACTGCTGCCCGTGTCCTAACTCGCACCAAGTCCCGTTCACCCATCCCCCCTATGCTCACTGCTGCCCGTGTCCTAACTCGCACCAAGTCCCTTTCACACATCCCCCCTGTGCTCACTGCTGCCAGTGTCCTAACTCGCACCAAGTCCCGTTCACCCATCACCCCTGTGCTCACTGCTGCCCGTGTCCTAACTCACACCAAGTCCCGTTCACCCATCACCCCTGTGCTCACTGCGCCGTGTCCTAACTCGCACCAAGTCCCGTTCACCCATCACCCCTATGCTCACTGCTGCCCGTGTCCAAACTCGCACCAAGTCCCGTTCACCCATCACCCCTGTGCTCACTGCTGCCCGTGTCCTAACTAGCACCATGTCCCGTTCACCCATCACCCCTGTGCTCACTGCTGCCCGTGTCCTAACTCGCACTACGTCCCGTTTACCCATCACCCCTGTGCTCACTGCCCCGTGTCCTAACTCGCACCAAGTCCCGTTCACCCATCACCCCTGTGCTCACTGCTGCCTGTGTCCTAACTCTCACCAAGTCCCGGTCACCCCTCACCCCTGTGCTCACTGCCGCCCGTGTCCTAACTCGCACCAAGTCCCGTTCACCCATCACCCCTGTGCTCACTGCTGCCCGTGTCCTAACGCGCACCAAGTCCCATTCACCCATCACCCCTGTGCTCACTGCTGCCCGTGTCCTAACTCGCACCAAGTCCCGTTCACCCATGACCCCTGTGCTCACTGCTGCCCGTGTCCTAACTCGCACCAAGTCCCGTTCACCCATCACCCCTGTGCTCACTGCTGCCCGTGTCCAAACTCGCACCAAGTCCCGTTCACCCATCACCCCTGTGCTCACTGCTGCCCGTGTCCTAACTAGCACCAAGTCCCGTTCACCCATCACCCCTGTGCTCACTGCTGCCCGTGTCCTAACTCGCACTATGTCCCGTTCGCCCATCACCCCTGTGCTCTCTGCTGCCAGTGTCCTAACTCGCACCAAGTCCCGTTCATCCATCACCCCCTGTGCTCACTGCTGCCCGTGTCCTAACTCGCACCAAGTCCCGTTCACCCATCACCCCTGTGCTCACTGCTGCCCGTGTCATAACTCGCACCAAGTCCCGTTCACCCATCACCCCTGTGCTCTCTGCTGCCCGTGTCCTAACTCGCACAAAGTCCCGATTACCCATCAGCCCCTGTGCTCACTGCTGCCCGTGTCCTAACTCGCACCAAGTCCCGTTCACCCATCACCCCTGTGCTCACTGCTGCCCATGTCCTAACTCACACCAAGTACCGTTCACCCATCCCCACTGTGCTCACTGCTGCCCGTGTCCTAACTCACACCAAGTCCCGTTCACCCACCACCCCCTGTGCTCGCTGCGGCCCGTGTCCTAACTCGCACCAAGTCCCGTTCACCCATCACCCCTGTGCTCACTGCTGCCCGTGTCCTAACTCGCACCAAATCCCGTTCACCCATCACCCCTGTGCTCACTGCTGCCCGTGTCATAACTCGCACCAAGTCCCGTTCACCCATCACCCCTGTGCTCTCTGCTGCCCGTGTCCTAACTCGCACAAAGTCCCGATTACACATCACCCCTGTGCTCACTGCTGCCCGTGTCCTAACTCGCACCATGTCCCGTTCGCACATCACCCCTGTGCTCACTGCTGCCCGTGTCCTAACTCGCACCAAGTCCCGTTCGCCGATCACCCCTGTGCTCACTGCTGCCCGTGTCCTAACTCGCACCAAGTCCCGGTCACCCATCACCCCTGTGCTCACTGCTGCCCGTGTCCTAACTCGCACCAAGTCCCGTTCACCCATCACCCCTGTGCTCACTGCTGCCCGTGTCCTAACTCGCACCAAGTCCCGTTCACCCATCCCCCCTGTGCTCACTGCTGCCCGTGTCCTAACTCGCAACAAGTCCCTTTCACCCATCCCCCCTGTGCTCATTGCTGCCCGTGTCCTAACTCGCACCAAGTCCCGTTCACCCATCACCCCTGTGCTCACTGCTGCCCGTGTCCTAACTCGCACCAAGTCCCGTTCACCCATCACCCCTGTGCTCACTGCTGCCCGTGTCCAAACTCGCACCAAGTCCCGTTCACCCATCACCCCTGTGCTCACTGCTGCCCATGTCCTAACTAGCACCAAGTCCCGTTCACCCATCACCCCTGTGCTCACTGCTGCCCGTGTCCTAACTTGCACCAAGTCCCGTTCGCCGATCACCCCTGTGCTCACTGCTGCCCGTGTCCTAACTCGCACCAAGTCCCGGTCACCCATCACCCCTGTGCTCACTGCTGCCCGTGTCCTAACTCGCAGCAAGTCCCGTTCACTATTCACCCCTGTGCTCACGGCTGCCCGTGACCGAACTCGCACCAAGTCCCGTTCTCCCATCCCCCCTGTGCTCACTGCTGCCCGTGTCCTAACTCGCACCAAGTCCCGTTCGCCCATCACCCCTGTGCTCACTGCTGCCCGTGTCCTAACTCACACCAAGTCTCGTTCACCCATCACGCCTGTGCTCACTGCTGCCTGTGTCCTATCTCGCACCAAGTCCCGTTCACCCATCACCCCTGTGCTCACTGCTGCCCGTGTCCTAACTCGCACCATGTCCCGTTCGCACATCACCCCTGTGCTCACTGCTGCCCGTGTCCTAACTCGCACCAAGTCCCGTTCGCCGATCACCCCTGTGCTCACTGCTGCCCATGTCCTAACTCACACCAAGTCCCGTTCGCCGATCACCCCTGTGCTCACTGCTGCCCGTGTCCTAACTCGCACCAAGTCCCGGTCACCCATCACCCCTGTGCTCACTGCTGCCCGTGTCCTAACTCGCACCAAGTCCCGTTCACCCATCACCCCTGTGCTCACTGCTGCCCGTGTCCTAACTCACACCAAGTCCCGTTCACCCATCACCCCTGTGCTCACTGCGCCGTGTCCTAACTCGCACCAAGTCCCGTTCACCCATCACCCCTATGCTCACTGCTGCCCGTGTCCAAACTCGCACCAAGTCCCGTTCACCCATCACCCCTGTGCTCACTGCTGCCCGTGTCCTAACTAGCACCATGTCCCGTTCACCCATCACCCCTGTGCTCACTGCTGCCCGTGTCCTAACTCGCACTACGTCCCGTTCACCCATCACCCCTGTGCTCACTGCCCCGTGTCCTAACTCGCACCAAGTCCCGTTCACCCATCACCCCTGTGCTCACTGCTGCCTGTGTCCTAACTCTCACCAAGTCCCGGTCACCCCTCACCCCTGTGCTCACTGCCGCCCGTGTCCTAACTCGCACCAAGTCCCGTTCACCCATCACCCCTGTGCTCACTGCTGCCCGTGTCCTAACGCGCACCAAGTCCCATTCACCCATCACCCCTGTGCTCACTGCTGCCCGTGTCCTAACTCGCACCAAGTCCCGTTCACCCATGACCCCTGTGCTCACTGCTGCCCGTGTCCTAACTCGCACCAAGTCCCGTTCACCCATCACCCCTGTGCTCACTGCTGCCCGTGTCCAAACTCGCACCAAGTCCCGTTCACCCATCACCCCTGTGCTCACTGCTGCCCGTGTCCTAACTTGCACCAAGTCCCGTTCACCCATCACCCCTGTGCTCACTGCTGCCCGTGTCCTAACTCGCACTACGTCCCGTTCGCCCATCACCCCTGTGCTCTCTGCTGCCCGTGTCCTAACTCGCACCAAGTCCCGTTCATCCATCACCCCCTGTGCTCACTGCTGCCCGTGTCCTAACTCGCACCAAGTCCCGTTCACCCATCATCCCTGTGCTCACTGCTGCCCGTGTCATAACTCGCACCAAGTCCCGTTCACCCATCACCCCTGTGCTCTCTGCTGCCCGTGTCCTAACTCGCACAAAGTCCCGATTACCCATCAGCCCCTGTGCTCACTGCTGCCCGTGTCCTAACTCGCACCAAGTCCCGTTCACCCATCACCCCTGTGCTCACTGCTGCCCATGTCCTAACTCACACCAAGTACCGTTCACCCATCCCCACTGTGCTCACTGCTGCCCGTGTCCTAACTCACACCAAGTCCCGTTCACCCACCACCCCCTGTGCTCGCTGCGGCCCGTGTCCTAACTCGCACCAAGTCCCGTTCACCCATCACCCCTGTGCTCACTGCTGCCCGTGTCCTAACTCGCACCAAATCCCGTTCACCCATCACCCCTGTGCTCACTGCTGCCCGTGTCATAACTCGCACCAAGTCCCGTTCACCCATCACCCCTGTGCTCTCTGCTGCCTGTGTCCTAACTCGCACAAAGTCCCGATTACACATCACCCCTGTGCTCACTGCTGCCCGTGTCCTAACTCGCACCATGTCCCGTTCGCACATCACCCCTGTGCTCACTGCTGCCCGTGTCCTAACTCGCACCAAGTCCCGTTCGCCGATCACCCCTGTGCTCACTGCTGCCCGTGTCCTAACTCGCACCAAGTCCCGGTCACCCATCACCCCTGTGCTCACTGCTGCCCGTGTCCTAACTCGCACCAAGTCCCGTTCACCCATCACCCCTGTGCTCACTGCTGCCCGTGTCCTAACTCGCACCAAGTCCCGTTCACCCATCCCCCCTGTGCTCACTGCTGCCCGTGTCCTAACTCGCAACAAGTCCCTTTCACCCATCCCCCCTGTGCTCATTGCTGCCCGTGTCCTAACTCGCACCAAGTCCCGTTCACCCATCACCCCTGTGCTCACTGCTGCCCGTGTCCTAACTCGCACCAAGTCCCGTTCACCCATCACCCCTGTGCTCACTGCTGCCCGTGTCCAAACTCGCACCAAGTCCCGTTCACCCATCACCCCTGTGCTCACTGCTGCCCATGTTCTAACTAGCACCAAGTCCCGTTCACCCATCACCCCTGTGCTCACTGCTGCCCGTGTCCTAACTTGCACCAAGTCCCGTTCGCCGATCACCCCTGTGCTCACTGCTGCCCGTGTCCTAACTCGCACCAAGTCCCGGTCACCCATCACCCCTGTGCTCACTGCTGCCCGTGTCCTAACTCGCACCAAGTCCCGTTCACCCATCACCCCTGTGCTCACGGCTGCCCGTGTCCGAACTCGCACCAAGTCCCGTTCTCCCATCCCCCCTGTGCTCACTGCTGCCCGTGTCCTAACTCGCACCAAGTCCCGTTCGCCCATCACCCCTGTGCTCACTGCTGCCCGTGTCCTAACTCACACCAAGTCTCGTTCACCCATCACGCCTGTGCTCACTGCTGCCTGTGTCCTATCTCGCACCAAGTCCCGTTCACCCATCACCCCTGTGCTCACTGCTGCCCGTGTCCTAACTCGCACCATGTCCCGTTCGCACATCACCCCTGTGCTCACTGCTGCCCGTGTCCTAACTCGCACCAAGTCCCGTTCGCCGATCACCCCTGTGCTCACTGCTGCCCATGTCCTAACTCACACCAAGTACCGTTCACCCATCCCCACTGTGCTCACTGCTGCCCGTGTCCTAACTCACACCAAGTCCCGTTCACCCACCACCCCCTGTGCTCGCTGCGGCCCGTGTCCTAACTCGCACCAAGTCCCGTTCACCCATCACCCCTGTGCTCACTGCTGCCCGTGTCCTAACTCGCACCAAATCCCGTTCACCCATCACCCCTGTGCTCACTGCTGCCCGTGTCATAACTCGCACCAAGTCCCGTTCACCCATCACCCCTGTGCTCTCTGCTGCCCGTGTCCTAACTCGCACAAAGTCCCGATTACACATCACCCCTGTGCTCACTGCTGCCCGTGTCCTAACTCGCACCATGTCCCGTTCGCACATCACCCCTGTGCTCACTGCTGCCCGTGTCCTAACTCGCACCAAGTCCCGTTCGCCGATCACCCCTGTGCTCACTGCTGCCCGTGTCCTAACTCGCACCAAGTCCCGGTCACCCATCACCCCTGTGCTCACTGCTGCCCGTGTCCTAACTCGCACCAAGTCCCGTTCACCCATCACCCCTGTGCTCACTGCTGCCCGTGTCCTAACTCGCACCAAGTCCCGTTCACCCATCCCCCCTGTGCTCACTGCTGCCCGTGTCCTAACTCGCAACAAGTCCCTTTCACCCATCCCCCCTGTGCTCATTGCTGCCCGTGTCCTAACTCGCACCAAGTCCCGTTCACCCATCACCCCTGTGCTCACTGCTGCCCGTGTCCTAACTCGCACCAAGTCCCGTTCACCCATCACCCCTGTGCTCACTGCTGCCCGTGTCCAAACTCGCACCAAGTCCCGTTCACCCATCACCCCTGTGCTCACAGCTGCCCATGTCCTAACTAGCACCAAGTCCCGTTCACCCATCACCCCTGTGCTCACTGCTGCCCGTGTCCTAACTTGCACCAAGTCCCGTTCGCCGATCACCCCTGTGCTCACTGCTGCCCGTGTCCTAACTCGCACCAAGTCCCGGTCACCCATCACCCCTGTGCTCACTGCTGCCCGTGTCCTAACTCGCAGCAAGTCCCGTTCACTATTCACCCCTGTGCTCACGGCTGCCCGTGACCGAACTCGCACCAAGTCCCGTTCTCCCATCCCCCCTGTGCTCACTGCTGCCCGTGTCCTAACTCGCACCAAGTCCCGTTCGCCCATCACCCCTGTGCTCACTGCTGCCCGTGTCCTAACTCACACCAAGTCTCGTTCACCCATCACGCCTGTGCTCACTGCTGCCTGTGTCCTATCTCGCACCAAGTCCCGTTCACCCATCACCCCTGTGCTCACTGCTGCCCGTGTCCTAACTCGCACCATGTCCCGTTCGCACATCACCCCTGTGCTCACTGCTGCCCGTGTCCTAACTCGCACCAAGTCCCGTTCGCCGATCACCCCTGTGCTCACTGCTGCCCATGTCCTAACTCACACCAAGTCCCGTTCGCCGATCACCCCTGTGCTCACTGCTGCCCGTGTCCTAACTCGCACCAAGTCCCGGTCACCCATCACCCCTGTGCTCACTGCTGCCCGTGTCCTAACTCGCACCAAGTCCCGTTCACCCATCACCCCTGTGCTCACTGCTGCCCGTGTCCTAACTCACACCAAGTCCCGTTCACCCATCACCCCTGTGCTCACTGCGCCGTGTCCTAACTCGCACCAAGTCCCGTTCACCCATCACCCCTATGCTCACTGCTGCCCGTGTCCAAACTCGCACCAAGTCCCGTTCACCCATCACCCCTGTGCTCACTGCTGCCCGTGTCCTAACTAGCACCATGTCCCGTTCACCCATCACCCCTGTGCTCACTGCTGCCCGTGTCCTAACTCGCACTACGTCCCGTTCACACCATCACCCCTGTGCTCACTGCCCCGTGTCCTAACTCGCACCAAGTCCCGTTCACCCATCACCCCTGTGCTCACTGCTGCCTGTGTCCTAACTCTCACCAAGTCCCGGTCACCCCTCACCCCTGTGCTCACTGCCGCCCGTGTCCTAACTCGCACCAAGTCCCGTTCACCCATCACCCCTGTGCTCACTGCTGCCCGTGTCCTAACGCGCACCAAGTCCCATTCACCCATCACCCCTGTGCTCACTGCTGCCCGTGTCCTAACTCGCACCAAGTCCCGTTCACCCATGACCCCTGTGCTCACTGCTGCCCGTGTCCTAACTCGCACCAAGTCCCGTTCACCCATCACCCCTGTGCTCACTGCTGCCCGTGTCCAAACTCGCACCAAGTCCCGTTCACCCATCACCCCTGTGCTCACTGCTGCCCGTGTCCTAACTAGCACCAAGTCCCGTTCACCCATCACCCCTGTGCTCACTGCTGCCCGTGTCCTAACTCGCACTACGTCCCGTTCGCCCATCACCCCTGTGCTCTCTGCTGCCCGTGTCCTAACTCGCACCAAGTCCCGTTCATCCATCACCCCCTGTGCTCACTGCTGCCCGTGTCCTAACTCGCACCAAGTCCCGTTCACCCATCATCCCTGTGCTCACTGCTGCCCGTGTCATAACTCGCACCAAGTCCCGTTCACCCATCACCCCTGTGCTCTCTGCTGCCCGTGTCCTAACTCGCACAAAGTCCCGATTACCCATCAGCCCCTGTGCTCACTGCTGCCCGTGTCCTAACTCGCACCAAGTCCCGTTCACCCATCACCCCTGTGCTCACTGCTGCCCATGTCCTAACTCACACCAAGTACCGTTCACCCATCCCCACTGTGCTCACTGCTGCCCGTGTCCTAACTCACACCAAGTCCCGTTCACCCACCACCCCCTGTGCTCGCTGCGGCCCGTGTCCTAACTCGCACCAAGTCCCGTTCACCCATCACCCCTGTGCTCACTGCTGCCCGTGTCCTAACTCGCACCAAATCCCGTTCACCCATCACCCCTGTGCTCACAGCTGCCCGTGTCATAACTCGCACCAAGTCCCGTTCACCCATCACCCCTGTGCTCTCTGCTGCCCGTGTCCTAACTCGCACAAAGTCCCGATTACACATCACCCCTGTGCTCACTGCTGCCCGTGTCCTAACTCGCACCATGTCCCGTTCGCACATCACCCCTGTGCTCACTGCTGCCCGTGTCCTAACTCGCACCAAGTCCCGTTCGCCGATCACCCCTGTGCTCACTGCTGCCCGTGTCCTAACTCGCACCAAGTCCCGGTCACCCATCACCCCTGTGCTCACTGCTGCCCGTGTCCTAACTCGCACCAAGTCCCGTTCACCCATCACCCCTGTGCTCACTGCTGCCCGTGTCCTAACTCGCACCAAGTCCCGTTCACCCATCCCCCCTGTGCTCACTGCTGCCCGTGTCCTAACTCGCAACAAGTCCCTTTCACCCATCCCCCCTGTGCTCATTGCTGCCCGTGTCCTAACTCGCACCAAGTCCCGTTCACCCATCACCCCTGTGCTCACTGCTGCCCGTGTCCTAACTCGCACCAAGTCCCGTTCACCCATCACCCCTGTGCTCACTGCTGCCCGTGTCCAAACTCGCACCAAGTCCCGTTCACCCATCACCCCTGTGCTCACTGCTGCCCATGTTCTAACTAGCACCAAGTCCCGTTCACCCATCACCCCTGTGCTCACTGCTGCCCGTGTCCTAACTTGCACCAAGTCCCGTTCGCCGATCACCCCTGTGCTCACTGCTGCCCGTGTCCTAACTCGCACCAAGTCCCGGTCACCCATCACCCCTGTGCTCACTGCTGCCCGTGTCCTAACTCGCACCAAGTCCCGTTCACCCATCACCCCTGTGCTCACGGCTGCCCGTGTCCGAACTCGCACCAAGTCCCGTTCTCCCATCCCCCCTGTGCTCACTGCTGCCCGTGTCCTAACTCGCACCAAGTCCCGTTCGCCCATCACCCCTGTGCTCACTGCTGCCCGTGTCCTAACTCACACCAAGTCTCGTTCACCCATCACGCCTGTGCTCACTGCTGCCTGTGTCCTATCTCGCACCAAGTCCCGTTCACCCATCACCCCTGTGCTCACTGCTGCCCGTGTCCTAACTCGCACCATGTCCCGTTCGCACATCACCCCTGTGCTCACTGCTGCCCGTGTCCTAACTCGCACCAAGTCCCGTTCGCCGATCACCCCTGTGCTCACTGCTGCCCATGTCCTAACTCACACCAAGTACCGTTCACCCATCCCCACTGTGCTCACTGCTGCCCGTGTCCTAACTCACACCAAGTCCCGTTCACCCACCACCCCCTGTGCTCGCTGCGGCCCGTGTCCTAACTCGCACCAAGTCCCGTTCACCCATCACCCCTGTGCTCACTGCTGCCCGTGTCCTAACTCGCACCAAATCCCGTTCACCCATCACCCCTGTGCTCACTGCTGCCCGTGTCATAACTCGCACCAAGTCCCGTTCACCCATCACCCCTGTGCTCTCTGCTGCCCGTGTCCTAACTCGCACAAAGTCCCGATTACACATCACCCCTGTGCTCACTGCTGCCCGTGTCCTAACTCGCACCATGTCCCGTTCGCACATCACCCCTGTGCTCACTGCTGCCCGTGTCCTAACTCGCACCAAGTCCCGTTCGCCGATCACCCCTGTGCTCACTGCTGCCCGTGTCCTAACTCGCACCAAGTCCCGGTCACCCATCACCCCTGTGCTCACTGCTGCCCGTGTCCTAACTCGCACCAAGTCCCGTTCACCCATCACCCCTGTGCTCACTGCTGCCCGTGTCCTAACTCGCACCAAGTCCCGTTCACCCATCCCCCCTGTGCTCACTGCTGCCCGTGTCCTAACTCGCAACAAGTCCCTTTCACCCATCCCCCCTGTGCTCATTGCTGCCCGTGTCCTAACTCGCACCAAGTCCCGTTCACCCATCACCCCTGTGCTCACTGCTGCCCGTGTCCTAACTCGCACCAAGTCCCGTTCACCCATCACCCCTGTGCTCACTGCTGCCCGTGTCCGAACTCGCACCAAGTCCCGTTCACCCATCCCCCCTGTGCTCACTGCTGCCCGTGTCCTAACTCGCACCAAGTCCCGTTCGCCCATCACCCCTGTGCTCACTGCTGCCCGTGTCCTAACTCACACCAAGTCTCGTTCACCCATCACGCCTGTGCTCACTGCTGCCTGTGTCCTATCTCGCAACTAGTCCCGTTCACCCATCACCCTTGTGCTCACTGCTGCCCGTGTCCTAACTCGCACCATGTCCCGTTCGCACATCACCCCTGTGCTCACTGCTGCCCGTGTCCTAACTCGCACCAAGTCCCGTTCGCCGATCACCCCTGTGCTCACTGTTGCCCGTGTCCTAACTCGCACCAAGTCCCGGTCACCCATCACCCCTGTGCTCACTGCTGCCCGTGTCCTAACTCGCACCAAGTCCCGTTCACCCATCACCCCTGTGCTCACTGCTGCCCGTGTCCTAACTCGCACCAAGTCCCGTTCACCCATCCCCCCTGTGCTCACTGCTGCCCGTGTCCTAACTCGCACCAAGTCCCTTTCACACATCCCCCCTGTGCTCACTGCTGCCCGTGTCCTAACTCGCACCAAGTCCCGTTCACCCATCACCCCTGTGCTCACTGCTGCCCGTGTCCTAACTCACACCAAGTCCCGTTCACCCATCACCCCTGTGCTCACTGCGCCGTGTCCTAACTCGCACCAAGTCCCGTTCACCCATCACCCCTATGCTCACTGCTGCCCGTGTCCAAACTCGCACCAAGTCCCGTTCACCCATCACCCCTGTGCTCACTGCTGCCCGTGTCCTAACTAGCACCATGTCCCGTTCACCCATCACCCCTGTGCTCACTGCTGCCCGTGTCCTAACTCGCACTACGTCCCGTTCACCCATCACCCCTGTGCTCACTGCCCCGTGTCCTAACTCGCACCAATTCCCGTTCACCCATCACCCCTGTGCTCACTGCTGCCTGTGTCCTAACTCTCACCAAGTCCCGGTCACCCCTCACCCCTGTGCTCACTGCCGCCCGTGTCCTAACTCGCACCAAGTCCCGTTCAGCCATCACCCCTGTGCTCACTGCTGCCCGTGTCCTAACGCGCACCAAGTCCCATTCACCCATCACCCCTGTGCTCACTGCTGCCCGTGTCCTAACTCGCACCAAGTCCCGTTCACCCATGACCCCTGTGCTCACTGCTGCCCGTGTCCTAACTCGCACCAAGTCCCGTTCGCACATCACCCCTGTGCTCACTGCTGCCCATGTCCGAACTCGCACCAAGTCCCGTTCACCCATCACCCCTGTGCTCACTGCTGCCCGTGTCGTAACTCGCACCGAGTCCCGTTCACCCATCCCCCCTGTGCTCACTGCTGCCCGTGTCCTAACTCGCACCAAGTC
Source organism: Somniosus microcephalus (assembly GCF_052327205.1). Taxonomy (NCBI): domain Eukaryota; kingdom Metazoa; phylum Chordata; class Chondrichthyes; order Squaliformes; family Somniosidae; genus Somniosus; species Somniosus microcephalus. The sequence goes on along the minus strand of NC_140997.1, from coordinate 79,154,298 downwards.
CCGTTCACCCATCCCCCCTGTGCTCACTGCTGCCCGTGTCCAAACTCGCACCAAGTCCCGTTCACCCATCACCCCTGTGCTCACTGCTGCCCGTGTCCTAACTCGCACCAAGTCCCGTTCACCCATCACCCCTGTGCTCACTGCTGCCCGTGTCCTAACTCACACCAAGTCCCGTTCACCCATCACCCCTGTGCTCACTGCGCCGTGTCCTAACTCGCACCAAGTCCCGTTCACCCATCACCCCTATGCTCACTGCTGCCCGTGACCAAACTCGCACCAAGTCCCGTTCACCCATCACCCCTGTGCTCACTGCTGCCCGTGTCCTAACTAGCACCATGTCCCGTTCACCCATCACCCCTGTGCTCACTGCTGCCCGTGTCCTAACTCGCACTACGTCCCGTTCACCCATCACCCCTGTGCTCACTGCCCCGTGTCCTAACTCGCACCAATTCCCGTTCACCCATCACCCCTGTGCTCACTGCTGCCTGTGTCCTAACTCTCACCAAGTCCCGGTCACCCCTCACCCCTGTGCTCACTGCCGCCCGTGTCCTAACTCGCACCAAGTCCCGTTCACCCATCACCCCTGTGCTCACTGCTGCCCGTGTCCTAACGCGCACCAAGTCCCATTCACCCATCACCCCTGTGCTCACTGCTGCCCGTGTCCTAACTCGCACCAAGTCCCGTTCACCCATGACCCCTGTGCTCACTGCTGCCCGTGTCCTAACTCGCACCAAGTCCCGTTCGCACATCACCCCTGTGCTCACTGCTGCCCATGTCCGAACTCGCACCAAGTCCCGTTCACCCATCACCCCTGTGCTCACTGCTGCCCGTGTCGTAACTCGCACCGAGTCCCGTTCACCCATCCCCCCTGTGCTCACTGCTGCCCGTGTCCTAACTCGCACCAAGTCCCGTTCACCCATCCCCCCTGTGCTCACTGCTGCCCGTGTCCAAACTCGCACCAAGTCCCGTTCACCCATCACCCCTGTGCTCACTGCTGCCCGTGTCCTAACTCACACCAAGTACCGTTCACCCATCAGCCCTGTGCTCACTGCCCCGTGTCCTAACTCGCACCAAGTCCCGTTCACCCATCACCCCTGTGCTCACTGCTGCCCGTGTCCTAACTTGCACCAAGTCCCGTTCACCCATCACCCCTGTGCTCACTGCTGCCCGTGTCCTAACTCGCACCAAGTCCCGTTCGCCCATCACCCCTGTGCTCTCTGCTGCCCGTGTCCTAACTCGCACCAAGTCCCGTTCACCCATCACCCCCTGTGCTCACTGCTGCCCGTGTCCTAACTCGCACCGAGTCCCGATCACCCATCACCCCCTGTGCTCACTGCTGCCCGTGTCCTAACTCGCACCAAGTCCCATTCACCCATCCCCCCTGTACTCACTGCTGCCCGTGTCCGAACTCACAACAGGTCCCGTTCACCCACCACCCATGTGCTCGCTGCTGCCCGTGTCCTAACTCGCACCAAGTCCCGTTCACTCGTCACCCCTGTGCTCACTGCTGCCTGTGTCCTAACTCGCACCAAGTCCCGTTCACCCATCACCCCTGTGCTCACTGCTGCACGTGTCCTAACTCACACCAAGTTCCGTTCACCCATCACCCCTGTGCTCACTGCCCCGTGTCCTAACTCGCACCAAGTCCCGTTCACCCATCACCCCTGTGCTCACTGCTGCCTGTGTCCTAACTCGCACCAATTCCCGGTCACCCCTCACCCCTGTGTTCACTGCCGCCCGTGTCCTAACTCGCACCAAATCCCGTTCACCCATCACCCCTGTGCTCACTGCTGCCCGTGTCCTAACTCGCACCAAGTCCCATTCACCCATCACCCCTGTGCTCACTGCTGCCCGTGTCCTAACTCGCACCAAGCCCCGTTCACCCATCACCCCTGTGCTCACTGCTGCCCGTGTCCAAACTCGCACCAAGTCCCGTTCGTACATCACCCCTGTGCTCACTGCTGCCCGTGTCCTAACTCGCACCAAGTCCCGTTCACCCATCACCCCCGTGGTCACTGCTGCCCGTGTCCTAACTCGCACCAAGTCCCGTTCACCCATCCCCCCTGTGCTCACTGCTGCCCGTGTCCTAACTCGCACCAAGTCCCGCTCACCCATCCCCCCTGTGCTCACTGCTGCCCGTGTCCAAACTCGCACCAAGTCCCGTTCACCCATCACCCCTGTGCTCACTGCTGCCCGTGTCCTAACTCACACCAAGTCCCGTTCACCCATCAGCCCTGTGCTCACTGCCCCGTGTCCTAACTCGCACCAAGTCCCGTTCACCCATCACCCCTGTGCTCACTGCTGCCCGTGTCCTAACTCGCACCAAGTCCCGTTCACCCATGACCCCTGTGCTCACTGCTGCCCGTGTCCTAACTCGCACCAAGTCCCGTTCGCACATCACCCCTGTGCTCACTGCTGCCCATGTCCTAACTCGCACCAAGTCCCGTTCACCCATCACCCCTGTGCTCACTGCTGCCCGTGTCGTAACTCGCACCGAGTCCCGTTCACCCATCCCCCCTGTGCTCACTGCTGCCCGTGTCCTAACTCGCACCAAGTCCCGTTCACCCATCCCCCCTGTGCTCACTGCTGCCCGTGTCCAAACTCGCACCAAGTCCCGTTCACCCATCACCCCTGTGCTTACTGCTGCCCGTGTCCTAACTCACACCAAGTACCGTTCACCCATCAGCCCTGTGCTCACTGCCCCGTGTCCTAACTCGCACCAAGTCCCGTTCACCCATCACCCCTGTGCTCACTGCTGCCCGTGTCCTAACTTGCACCAAGTCCCGTTCACCCATCACCCCTGTGCTCACTGCTGCCCGTGTCCTAACTCGCACCAAGTCCCGTTCGCCCATCACCCCTGTGCTCTCTGCTGCCCGTGTCCTAACTCACACCAAGTCCCGTTCACCCATCAGCCCTGTGCTCACTGCCCCGTGTCCTAACTCGCACCAAGTCCCGTTCACCCATCACCCCTGTGCTCACTGCTGCCCGTGTCCTAACTCGCACCAAGTCCCGTTCACCCATGACCCCTGTGCTCACTGCTGCCCGTGTCCTAACTCGCACCAAGTCCCGTTCGCACATCACCCCTGTGCTCACTGCTGCCCATGTCCTAACTCGCACCAAGTCCCGTTCACCCATCACCCCTGTGCTCACTGCTGCCCGTGTCGTAACTCGCACCGAGTCCCGTTCACCCATCCCCCCTGTGCTCACTGCTGCCCGTGTCCTAACTCGCACCAAGTCCCGTTCACCCATCCCCCCTGTGCTCACTGCTGCCCGTGTCCAAACTCGCACCAAGTCCCGTTCACCCATCACCCCTGTGCTTACTGCTGCCCATGTCCTAACTCGCACCAAGTCCCGTTCACTCGTCACCCCTGTGCTCACTGCTGCCTGTGTCCTAACTCGCACCAAGTCCCGTTCACCCATCACCCCTGTGCTCACTGCTGCCCGTGTCCTAACTCACACCAAGTTCCGTTCACCCATCACCCCTGTGCTCACTGCCCTGTGTCATAACTCGCACCAAGTCCCGTTCACCCATCACCCCTGTGCTCACTGCTGCCTGTGTCCTAACTCGCACCAAGTCCCGGTCACCCCTCACCCCTGTGTTCACTGCCGCCCGTGTCCTAACTCGCACCAAGTCCCGTTCACCCATCACCCCTGTGCTCACTGCTGCCCGTGTCCTAACTCGCACCAAGTCCCATTCACCCATCACCCCTGTGCTCACTGCTGCCCGTGTCCTAACTCGCACCAAGCCCCGTTCACCCATCACCCCTGTGCTCACTGCTGCCCGTGTCCTAACTCGCACCAAGTCCCGTTCGTACATCACCCCTGTGCTCACTGCTGCCCGTGTCCTAACTCGCACCAAGTCCCGTTCACCCATCACCCCTGTGGTCACTGCTGCCCGTGTCCTAACTCGCACCAAGTCCCGTTCACCCATCCCCCCTGTGCTCACTGCTGCCCGTGTCCTAACTCGCACCAAGTCCCGTTCACCCATCCCCCCTGTGCTCACTGCTGCCCGTGTCCAAACTCGCACCAAGTCCCGTTCACCCATCACCCCTGTGCTCACTGCTGCCCGTGTCCTAACTCACACCAAGTCCCGTTCACCCATCAGCCCTGTGCTCACTGCCCCGTGTCCTAACTCGCACCAAGTCCCGTTCACCCATCACCCCTGTGCTCACTGCTGCCCGTGTCCTAACTCGCACCAAGTCCCGTTCACCCATCACCCCTGTGCTCACTGCAGCCCGTGTCCTAACTTGCACCAAGTCCCATTCATCCATCACCCCTGTGCTCACTGATGCCCGTGTCCTAACTCGCACCAAGTCCCGTTCACTCGTCACCCCTGTGCTCACTGCTGCCTGTGTCCTAACTCGCACCAAGTCCCGTTCACCCATCACCCCTGTGCTCACTGCTGCACGTGTCCTAACTCACACCAAGTTCCGTTCACCCATCACCCCTGTGCTCACTGCCCCGTGTCCTAACTCGCACCAAGTCCCGTTCACCCATCACCCCTGTGCTCACTGCTGCCTGTGTCCTAACTCGCACCAAGTCCCGGTCACCCCTCACCCCTGTGTTCACTGCCGCCCGTGTCCTAACTCGCACCAAGTCCCGTTCACCCATCACCCCTGTGCTCACTGCTGCCCGTGTCCTAACTCGCACCAAGTCCCATTCACCCATCACCCCTGTGCTCACTGCTGCCCGTGTCCTAACTCGCACCAAGCCCCGTTCACCCATCACCCCTGTGCTCACTGCTGCCCGTGTCCAAACTCGCACCAAGTCCCGTTCGTACATCACCCCTGTGCTCACTGCTGCCCGTGTCCTAACTCGCACCAAGTCCCGTTCACCCATCACCCCTGTGGTCACTGCTGCCCGTGTCCTAACTCGCACCAAGTCCCGTTCACCCATCCCCCCTGTGCTCACTGCTGCCCGTGTCCTAACTCGCACCAAGTCCCGTTCACCCATCCCCCCTGTGCTCACTGCTGCCCGTGTCCAAACTCGCACCAAGTCCCGTTCACCCATCACCCTTGTGCTCACTGCTGCCCGTGTCCTAACTCACACCAAGTCCCGTTCACCCATCAGCCCTGTGCTCACTGCCCCGTGTCCTAACTCGCACCAAGTCCCGTTCACCCATCACCCCTGTGCTCACTGCTGCCCGTGTCCTAACTCGCACCAAGTCCCGTTCACCCATGACCCCTGTGCTCACTGCTGCCCGTGTCCTAACTCGCACCAAGTCCCGTTCGCACATCACCCCTGTGCTCTCTGCTGCCCATGTCCTAACTCGCACCAAGTCCCGTTCACCCATCACCCCTGTGCTCACTGCTGCCCGTGTCGTAACTCGCACCGAGTCCCGTTCACCCATCCCCCCTGTGCTCACTGCTGCCCGTGTCCTAACTCGCACCAAGTCCCGTTCACCCATCCCCCCTGTGCTCACTGCTGCCCGTGTCCAAACTCGCACCAAGTCCCGTTCACCCATCACCCCTGTGCTTACTGCTGCCCGTGTCCTAACTCACACCAAGTACCGTTCACCCATCAGCCCTGTGCTCACTGCCCCGTGTCCTAACTCGCACCAAGTCCCGTTCACCCATCACCCCTGTGCTCACTGCTGCCCGTGTCCTAACTTGCACCAAGTCCCGTTCACCCATCACCCCTGTGCTCACTGCTGCCCGTGTCCTAACTCGCACCAAGTCCCGTTCGCCCATCACCCCTGTGCTCTCTGCTGCCCGTGTCCTAACTAGCACCAAGTCCCGTTCACCCATCACCCCCTGTGCTCACTGCTGCCCGTGTCCTAACTCGCACCGAGTCCCGATCACCCATCACCCCCTGTGCTCACTGCTGCCCGTGTCCTAACTCGCACCAAGTCCCGTTCACCCATCCCCCCTGTACTCACTGCTGCCCGTGTCCGAACTCACAACAGGTCCCGTTCACCCACCACCCATGTGCTCGCTGCTGCCCGTGTCCTAACTCGCACCAAGTCCCGTTCACTCGTCACCCCTGTGCTCACTGCTGCCTGTGTCCTAACTCGCACCAAGTCCCGTTCACCCATCACCCCTGTGCTCACTGCTGCCCGTGTCCTAACTCACACCAAGTTCCGTTCACCCATCACCCCTGTGCTCACTGCCCTGTGTCCTAACTCGCACCAAGTCCCGTTCACCCATCACCCCTGTGCTCACTGCTGCCTGTGTCCTAACTCGCACCAAGTCCCGGTCACCCCTCACCCCTGTGTTCACTGCCGCCCGTGTCCTAACTCGCACCAAGTCCCGTTCACCCATCACCCCTGTGCTCACTGCTGCCCGTGTCCTAACTCGCACCAAGTCCCATTCACCCATCACCTCTGTGCTCACTGCTGCCCGTGTCCTAACTCGCACCAAGCCCCGTTCACCCATCACCCCTGTGCTCACTGCTGCCCGTGTCCTAACTCGCACCAAGTCCCGTTCGTACATCACCCCTGTGCTCACTGCTGCCCGTGTCCTAACTCGCACCAAGTCCCGTTCACCCATCACCCCTGTGGTCACTGCTGCCCGTGTCCTAACTCGCACCAAGTCCCGTTCACCCATCCCCCCTGTGCTCACTGCTGCCAGTGTCCTAACTCGCACCAAGTCCCGTTCACCCATCCCCCCTGTGCTCACTGCTGCCCGTGTCTAAACTCGCACCAAGTCCCGTTCACCCATCACCCCTGTGCTCACTGCTGCCCGTGTCCTAACTCACACCAAGTCCCGTTCACCCATCAGCCCTGTGCTCACTGCCCCGTGTCCTAACTCGCACCAAGTCCCGTTCACCCATCACCCCTGTGCTTACTGCTGCCCGTGTCCTAACTCGCACCAAGTCCCGTTCACCCATCACCCCTGTGCTCACTGCAGCCCGTGTCCTAACTTGCACCAAGTCCCATTCATCCATCACCCCTGTGCTCACTGATGCCCGTGTCCTAACTCGCACCAAGTCCCGTTCGCCCATCACCCCTGTGCTCTCTGCTGCCCGTGTCCTAACTCGCACCAAGTCCCGTTCACCCATCACCCCTGTGCTCACTGCTGCGCGTGTCCTAACTCGCACCAAGTCCCGTTCACCCATCACCCCTGTGCTCTCTGCTGCCCGTGTCCTAACTCGCACCGAGTCCCGATCAGCCATCCCCCACTGTGCTCACTGCTGCCCGTGTCCTAACTCGCACCAAGTCCCGTTCACCCATCCCCCCTGTGCTCACTGCTGCCCGTGTCCTAACTCACACCAAGTCCCGTTCACCCACCACCCCCTGTGCTCGCTGCGGACCGTGTCCTAACTCGCACCAAGTCCCGTTCGCCCATCACCCCTGTGATCACTGCTGCCCGTGTCCTAACTCGCACCAAGTCCCGTTCGCCCATCACCCCTGTGCTCACTGCTGCCCGTGTCCTAACTCGCACCAACTCCCGTTCACTCGTCACCCCTGTGCTCACTGCTGCCCGTATCCTAACTCGCACCAAGTCCCGTTCACCCATCCCCCCTGTGCTCACTGCTGACCGTGTCCAAACTCGCACCAAGTCCCGTTCACCCATCACCCCTGTGCTCACTGCTGCCCGTGTCCAAACTCGCACCAAGTCCCGTTCACCCATCACCCCTGTGCTCACTGCTGCCCGTGTCCAAACTCGCACCAAGTCCCGTTCACCCATCACCCCTGTGCTCACTGCTGCCCGTGTCCTAACACGCACCAAGTCCCGTTCACCCATCACCCCTGTGCTCACTGCTGCCCGTGTCCTAACTTGCACCAAGACCCGTTCACCCATCACCCCTGTGCTCACTGCTGCCCGTGTCCTAACTCGCACCAAGTCCCGTTCGCCCATCACCCCTGTGCTCTCTGCTGCCCGTGTCCTAACTCGCACCAAGTCCCGTTCACCCATCACCCCCTGTGCTCACTGCTGCCCGTGTCCTAACTCGCACTGAGTCCCGTTCACCCATCACCCCCTGTGCTCACTGCTGCCCGTGTCCTAACTCGCACCAAGTCCCGTTCACCCATCCCCCCTGTACTCACTGCTGCCCGTGTCCGAACTCACAACAAGTCCCGTTCACTCGTCACCCCTGTGCTCACTGCTGCCTGTGTCCTAACTCGCACCAAGACCCGTTCACCCATCACCCCTGTGCTCACTGCTGCCCGTGTCCTAACTCACACCAAGTCCCGTTCACCCATCACCCCTGTGCTCACTGCCCCGTGTCCTAACTCGCACCAAGTCCCGTTCACCCATCACCCCTGTGCTCACTGCTGCCTGTGTCCTAACTCGCACCAAGTCCCGGTCACCACTCACCCCTGTGCTCACTGCCGCCCGTGTCCTAACTCGCACCAAGTCCCGTTCACCCATCACCCCTGTGCTCACTGCTGCCCGTGGCCTAACTCGCACCAAGTCCCATTCACCCATCACCCCTGTGCTCACTGCTGCCCGTGTCCTAACTCGCACCAAGCCCCGTTCACCCATCACCCCTGTGCTCACTGCTGCCCGTGTCCTAACTCGCACCAAGTCCGGTTCGTACATCACCCCTGTGCTCACTGCTGCCCGTGTCCTAACTCGCACCAAATCCCGTTCACCCATCACCCCTGTGCTCACTGCTGCCCGTGTCCTAACTCGCACCAAGTCCCGTTCACCCATCCCCCCTGTGCTCACTGCTGCCCGTGTCCTAACTCGCACCAAGTCCCGTTCACCCATCCCCCCTGTGCTCACTGCTGCCCGTGTCCAAACTCGCACCAAGTCCCGTTCACCCATCACCCCTGTGCTCACTGCTGCCCGTGTCCTAACTCACACCAAGTCCCGTTCACCCATCAGCCCTGTGCTCACTGCCCCGTGTCCTAACTCGCACCAAGTCCCGTTCACCCATCACCCCTTTGCTCACTGCTGCCCGTGTCCAAACTCGCACCAAGTCCCGTTCACCCATCACCCCTGTGCTCACTGCTGCCCGTGTCCTAACACGCACCAAGTCCCGTTCACCCATCACCCCTGTGCTCACTGCTGCCCGTGTCCTAACTTGCACCAAGTCCCGTTCACCCATCACCCCTGTGCTCACTGCTGCCCGTGTCCTAACTCGCACCAAATCCCGTTCGCCCATCACCCCTGTGCTCTCTGCTGCCCGTGTCCTAACTCGCACCAAGTCCCGTTCTCCCATCACCCCCTGTGCTCACTGCTGCCCGTGTCCTAACTCGCACCGAGTCCCGATCACCCATCACCCCCTGTGCTCACTGCTGCCCGTGTCCTAACTCGCAGCAAGTCCCGTTCACCCATCCCCCCTGTACTCACTGCTGCCCGTGTCCGAACTCACAACAAGTCCCGTTCACCCATCCCCCCTGTGCTCACTGCTGCCCGTGTCCTAACTCGCACCAAGTCCCGTTCACCCATCCCCCCTGTGCTCACTGCTGCCCGTGTCCAAACTCGCACCAAGTCCCGTTCACCCATCACCCCTGTGCTCACTGCTGCCCGTGTCCTAACTCACACCAAGTCCCGTTCACCCATCAGCCCTGTGCTCACTGCCCCGTGTCCTAACTCGCACCAAGTCCCGTTCACCCATCACCCCTTTGCTCACTGCTGCCCGTGTCCAAACTCGCACCAAGTCCCGTTCACCCATCACCCCTGTGCTCACTGCTGCCCGTGTCCTAACACGCACCAAGTCCCGTTCACCCATCACCCCTGTGCTCACTGCTGCCCGTGTCCTAACTTGCACCAAGTCCCGTTCACCCATCACCCCTGTGCTCACTGCTGCCCGTGTCCTAACTCGCACCAAGTCCCGTTCGCCCATCACCCCTGTGCTCTCTGCTGCCCGTGTCCTAACTCGCACCAAGTCCCGTTCTCCCATCACCCCCTGTGCTCACTGCTGCCCGTGTCCTAACTCGCACCGAGTCCCGATCACCCATCACCCCCTGTGCTCACTGCTGCCCGTGTCCTAACTCGCACCAAGTCCCGTTCGTACATCACCCCTGTGCTCACTGCTGCCCGTGTCCTAACTCGCACCAAGTCCCGTTCACCCATCACCCCTGTGCTCACTGCTGCCCGTGTCCTAACTCGCACCAAGTCCCGTTCACCCATCCCCCCTGTGCTCACTGCTGCCCGTGTCCTAACTCGCACCAAGTCCCGTTCACCCATCCCCCCTGTGCTCACTGCTGCCCGTGTCCAAACTCGCACCAAGTCCCGTTCACCCATCACCCCTGTGCTCACTGCTGCCCGTGTCCTAACTCACACCAAGTCCCGTTCACCCATCAGCCCTGTGCTCACTGCCCCGTGTCCTAACTCGCACCAAGTCCCGTTCACCCATCACCCCTGTGCTCACTGCTGCCCGTGTCCTAACTCGCACCAAGTCCCGTTCACCCATCAACCCTGTGCTCACTGCAGCCCGTGTCCTAACTTGCACCAAGTCCCATTCATCCATCACCCCTGTGCTCACTGCTGCCCGTGTCCTAACTCGCACCAAGTCCCGTTCGCCCAACACCCCTGTGCTCTCTGCTGCCCGTGTCCTAACTCGCACCAAGTCCCGTTCACCCATCACCCCTGTGCTCTCTGCTGCCCGTGTCGTGACTCGCACCGAGTCCCAATCAGCCATCACCCACTGTGCTCACTGCTGCCCGTGTCCTAACTCGCACCAAGTCCCGTTCACCCATCCCCCCTGTGCTCACTGCTGCCCGTGTCCTAACTCACACCAAGTCCCGTTCACCCACCACCACCTGTGCTCGCTGCTGCCCATGTCCTAACTCGCACCAAGTCCCGTTCACCCATCACCCCTGTGCTCACTGCTGCCCGTGTTCTAACTCACACCAAGTCCCGTTCACCCACCACCCACTGTGCTCGCTGCTGCCCGTGTCCTAACTCGCACCAAGTCTCTTTCAACCATCACCCCTGTGCTCACTGCTGCCTGTGTCCTAACTCGCACCAAGTCCCGTTCACCCATCACCCCTGTGCTGACTGCTGCCCGTTTCCTAACTCGCACCAAGTCCCGATCACCCGTCTCCCCGGTGCTCACTGCTGCCCGTGTCCTAACTCGCACCAAGTCCCGTTCACCCATCACCACTGTGCTCACTGCTGCCCGTGTCCTAACTCACACCAAGTCCCGTTCACCCATCACCACTGTGCTCACTGCTGCCTGTGTCCTAACTCGCACCAAGTCCCGGTCACCCTTCACCCCTGTGCTCACTGCTGCCCGTGTCCTAACTCGTACCAAGTCCCGTTCACCCGTCACCCCTGTGCTCACTGCTGCCCGTGTCCTAACTCGCACCAAGTCCCGTTCACCCATCAACCCTGTGCTCACTGCTGCCCGTGTCCTAACTCGCACCAAGTCCCGTTCACCCATCACCCCTGTGCTCACTGCTGCCCGTGTCCTAACTCGCACCAAGTCCCTTTCACCCATCCGCCCTGTGCTCACTGCTGCCCGTGTCCTAACTCGCACCAAGTCCCTTTCACACATCCCCCCTGTGCTCACTGCTGCCCGAGTCCTAACTCGCACCAAGTCCCGTTCGCACATCAACCCTGTGCTCACTGCTGCCCGTGTCCTAACTCGCACCAAGTCCCGTTCACCCATCACCCCTGTGCTCACTGCTACCCGTGTCCTAACTCGCACCAAGTCCCTTTCACCCATCCCCCCTGTGCTCACTGCTGCCCGTGTCCTAACTCGCACCAAGTCCCTTTCACACATCCCCCCTGTGCTCACTGCTGCCCGTGTCCTAACTCGCACCAATTCCCGTTCAACCATCACCCCTGTGCTCACTGCTGCCCGTGTCCTAACTCACACCAAGTCCCGTTCACCCATCACCCCTGTGCTCACTGCGCCGTGTCCTAACTCGCACCAAGTCCCGTTCACCCATCACCCCTATGCTCACTGCTGCCCGTGTCCAAACTCGCACCAAGTCACGTTCACCCATCACCCCTGTGCTCACTGCTGCCCGTGTCCTAACTAGCACCATGTCCCGTTCACCCATCACCCCTGTGCTCACTGCTGCCCGTGTCCTAACTCGCACTACGTCCCGTTCACCCATCACCCCTGTGCTCACTGCCCCGTGTCCTAACTCGCACCAAGTCCCGTTCACCCATCACCCCTGTGCTCACTGCTGCCTGTGTCCTAACTCGCACCAAGTCCCGGTCACCCCTCACCCCTGTGCTCACTGCTGCCCGTGTCCTAACTCGCACCAAGTCCCATTCACCCATCACCCCTGTGCTCACTGCTGCCCGTGTCCTAACTCGCACCAAGTCCCGTTCACCCATCCCCCCTGTGCTCACTGCTGCCCGTGTCCCAACTCACACCAAGTCCCGTTCACCCATCAGCCCTGTGCTCACTGCCCCGTGTCCTAACTCGCACCAAGTCCCGTTCACCCATCACCCCTTTGCTCACTGCTGCCCGTGTCCAAACTCGCACCAAGTCCCGTTCACCCATCACCCCTGTGCTCACTGCTGCCCGTGTCCTAACACGCACCAAGTCCCGTTCACCCATCACCCCTGTGCTCACTGCTGCCCGTGTCCTAACTTGCACCAAGTCCCGTTCACCCATCACCCCTGTGCTCACTGCTGCCCGTGTCCTAACTCGCACCAAGTCCCGTTCGCCCATCACCCCTGTGCTCTCTGCTGCCCGTGTCCTAACTCGCACCAAGTCCCGTTCTCCCATCACCCCCTGTGCTCACTGCTGCCCGTGTCCTAACTCGCACCGAGTCCCGATCACCCATCACCCCCTGTGCTCACTGCTGCCCGTGTCCTAACTCGCACCAAGTCCCGTTCGTACATCACCCCTGTGCTCACTGCTGCCCGTGTCCTAACTCGCACCAAGTCCCGTTCACCCATCACCCCTGTGCTCACTGCTGCCCGTGTCCTAACTCGCACCAAGTCCCGTTCACCCATCCCCCCTGTGCTCACTGCTGCCCGTGTCCTAACTCGCACCAAGTCCCGTTCACCCATCCCCCCTGTGCTCACTGCTGCCCGTGTCCAAACTCGCACCAAGTCCCGTTCACCCATCACCCCTGTGCTCACTGCTGCCCGTGTCGTAACTCACACCAAGTCCCGTTCACCCATCAGCCCTGTGCTCACTGCCCCGTGTCCTAACTCGCACCAAGTCCCGTTCACCCATCACCCCTGTGCTCACTGCTGCCCGTGTCCTAACTCGCACCAAGTCCCGTTCACCCATCAACCCTGTGCTCACTGCAGCCCGTGTCCTAACTTGCACCAAGTCCCATTCATCCATCACCCCTGTGCTCACTGCTGCCCGTGTCCTAACTTGCACCAAGTCCCGTTCGCCCAACACCCCTGTGCTCTCTGCTGCCCGTGTCCTAACTCGCACCAAGTCCCGTTCACCCATCACCCCTGTGCTCACTGCTGCGCGTGTCCTAACTCGCACCAAGTCCCGTTCACCCATCACCCCTGTGCTCTCTGCTGCCCGTGTCGTGACTCGCACCGAGTCCCAATCAGCCATCACCCACTGTGCTCACTGCTGCCCGTGTCCTAACTCGCACCAAGTCCCGTTCACCCATCCCCCCTGTGCTCACTGCTGCCCGTGTCCTAACTCACACCAAGTCCCGTTCACCCACCACCACCTGTGCTCGCTGCTGCCCATGTCCTAACTCGCACCAAGTCCCGTTCACCCATCACCCCTGTGCTCACTGCTGCCCGTGTCCTAACTCACACCAAGTCCCGTTCACCCACCACCCACTGTGCTCGCTGCTGCCCGTGTCCTAACTCGCACCAAGTCTCTTTCAACCATCACCCCTGTGCTCACTGCTGCCTGTGTCCTAACTCGCACCAAGTCCCGTTCACCCATCACCCCTGTGCTGACTGCTGCCCGTTTCCTAACTCGCACCAAGTCCCGATCACCCGTCTCCCCGGTGCTCACTGCTGCCCGTGTCCTAACTCGCACCAAGTCCCGTTCACCCATCACCACTGTGCTCACTGCTGCCCGTGTCCTAACTCACACCAAGTCCCGTTCACCCATCACCACTGTGCTCACTGCTGCCTGTGTCCTAACTCGCACCAAGTCCCGGTCACCCTTCACCCCTGTGCTCACTGCTGCCCGTGTCCTAACTCGTACCAAGTCCCGTTCACACCGTCACCCCTGTGCTCACTGCTGCCCGTGTCCTAACTCGCACCAAGTCCCGTTCACCCATCAACCCTGTGCTCACTGCTGCCCGTGTCCTAACTCGCACCAAGTCCCGTTCACCCATCACCCCTGTGCTCACTGCTGCCCGTGTCCTAACTCGCACCAAGTCCCTTTCACCCATCCGCCCTGTGCTCACTGCTGCCCGTGTCCTAACTCGCACCAAGTCCCTTTCACACATCCCCCTGTGCTCACTGCTGCCCGAGTCCTAACTCGCACCAAGTCCCGTTCGCACATCAACCCTGTGCTCACTGCTGCCCGTGTCCTAACTCGCACCAAGTCCCGTTCACCCATCACCCCTGTGCTCACTGCTGCCCGTGTCCTAACTCGCACCAAGTCCCGTTCACCCATCACCCCTGTGCTCACTGCTGCCCGTGTCCGAACTCACAACAAGTCCCGTTCACCCATCCCCCCTGTGCTCACTGCTGCCCGTGTCCTAACTCGCACCAAGTCCCGTTCACCCATCCCCCCTGTGCTCACTGCTGCCCGTGTCCAAACTCGCACCAAGTCCCGTTCACCCATCACCCCTGTGCTCACTGCTGCCCGTGTCCTAACTCACACCAAGTCCCGTTCACCCATCAGCCCTGTGCTCACTGCCCCGTGTCCTAACTCGCACCAAGTCCCGTTCACCCATCACCCCTTTGCTCACTGCTGCCTGTGTCCAAACTCGCACCAAGTCCCGTTCACCCATCACCCCTGTGCTCACTGCTGCCCGTGTCCTAACACGCACCAAGTCCCGTTCACCCATCACCCCTGTGCTCACTGCTGCCCGTGTCCTAACTTGCACCAAGTCCCGTTCACCCATCACCCCTGTGCTCACTGCTGCCCGTGTCCTAACTCGCACCAAATCCCGTTCGCCCATCACCCCTGTGCTCTCTGCTGCCCGTGTCCTAACTCGCACCAAGTCCCGTTCACCCATCACCCCTGTGCTCACTGCTGCCCGTGTCCTAACTCACACCAAGTCCCGTTCACCCATCAGCCCTGTGCTCACTGCCCCGTGTCCTAACTCGCACCAAGTCCCGTTCACCCATCACCCCTGTGCTCACTGCTGCCCGTGTCCTAACTCGCACCAAGTCCCGTTCACCCATCAACCCTGTGCTCACTGCAGCCCGTGTCCTAACTTGCACCAAGTCCCATTCATCCATCACCCCTGTGCTCACTGCTGCCCGTGTCCTAACTCGCACCAAGTCCCGTTCGCCCAACACCCCTGTGCTCTCTGCTGCCCGTGTCCTAACTCGCACCAAGTCCCGTTCACCCATCACCCCTGTGCTCACTGCTGCGCGTGTCCTAACTCGCACCAAGTCCCGTTCACCCATCACCCCTGTGCTCTCTGCTGCCCGTGTCGTGACTCGCACCGAGTCCCAATCAGCCATCACCCACTGTGCTCACTGCTGCCCGTGTCCTAACTCGCACCAAGTCCCGTTCACCCATCCCCCCTGTGCTCACTGCTGCCCGTGTCCTAACTCACACCAAGTCCCGTTCACCCACCACCACCTGTGCTCGCTGCTGCCCATGTCCTAACTCGCACCAAGTCCCGTTCACCCATCACCCCTGTGCTCACTGCTGCCCGTGTCCTAACTCACACCAAGTCCCGTTCACCCACCACCCACTGTGCTCGCTGCTGCCCGTGTCCTAACTCGCACCAAGTCTCTTTCAACCATCACCCCTGTGCTCACTGCTGCCTGTGTCCTAACTCGCACCAAGTCCCGTTCACCCATCACCCCTGTGCTGACTGCTGCCCGTTTCCTAACTCGCACCAAGTCCCGATCACCCGTCTCCCCGGTGCTCACTGCTGCCCGTGTCCTAACTCGCACCAAGTCCCGTTCACCCATCACCACTGTGCTCACTGCTGCCCGTGTCCTAACTCACACCAAGTCCCGTTCACCCATCACCACTGTGCTCACTGCTGCCTGTGTCCTAACTCGCACCAAGTCCCGGTCACCCTTCACCCCTGTGCTCACTGCTGCCCGTGTCCTAACTCGTACCAAGTCCCGTTCACCCGTCACCCCTGTGCTCACTGCTGCCCGTGTCCTAACTCGCACCAAGTCCCGTTCACCCATCAACCCTGTGCTCACTGCTGCCCGTGTCCTAACTCGCACCAAGTCCCGTTCACCCATCACCCCTGTGCTCACTGCTGCCCGTGTCCTAACTCGCACCAAGTCCCTTTCACCCATCCGCCCTGTGCTCACTGCTGCCCGTGTCCTAACTCGCACCAAGTCCCTTTCACACATCCCCCCTGTGCTCACTGCTGCCCGAGTCCTAACTCGCACCAAGTCCCGTTCGCACATCAACCCTGTGCTCACTGCTGCCCGTGTCCTAACTCGCAGCAAGTCCCGTTCACCCATCACCCCTGTGCTCACTGCTGCCCGTGTCCTAACTCGCACCAAGTCCCTTTCACCCATCCCCCCTGTGCTCACTGCTGCCCGTGTCCTAACTCGCACCAAGTCCCTTTCACACATCCCCCCTGTGCTCACTGCTGCCCGTGTCCTAACTCGCACCAATTCCCGTTCAACCATCACCCCTGTGCTCACTGCTGCCCGTGTCCTAACTCACACCAAGTCCCGTTCACCCATCACCCCTGTGCTCACTGCGCCGTGTCCTAACTCGCACCAAGTCCCGTTCACCCATCACCCCTATGCTCACTGCTGCCCGTGTCCAAACTCGCACCAAGTCCCGTTCACCCATCACCCCTGTGCTCACTGCTGCCCGTGTCCTAACTAGCACCATGTCCCGTTCACCCATCACCCCTGTGCTCACTGCTGCCCGTGTCCTAACTCGCACTACGTCCCGTTCACCCATCACCCCTGTGCTCACTGCCCCGTGTCCTAACTCGCACCAAGTCCCGTTCACCCATCACCCCTGTGCTCACTGCTGCCTGTGTCCTAACTCGCACCAAGTCCCGGTCACCCCTCACCCCTGTGCTCACTGCTGCCCGTGTCCTAACTCGCACCAAGTCCCATTCACCCATCACCCCTGTGCTCACTGCTGCCCGTGTCCTAACTCGCACCAAGTCCCGTTCACCCATCCCCCCTGTGCTCACTGCTGCCCGTGTCCCAACTCACACCAAGTCCCGTTCACCCATCAGCCCTGTGCTCACTGCCCCGTGTCCTAACTCGCACCAAGTCCCGTTCACCCATCACCCCTTTGCTCACTGCTGCCCGTGTCCAAACTCGCACCAAGTCCCGTTCACCCATCACCCCTGTGCTCACTGCTGCCCGTGTCCTAACACGCACCAAGTCCCGTTCACCCATCACCCCTGTGCTCACTGCTGCCCGTGTCCTAACTTGCACCAAGTCCCGTTCACCCATCACCCCTGTGCTCACTGCTGCCCGTGTCCTAACTCGCACCAAGTCCCGTTCGCCCATCACCCCTGTGCTCTCTGCTGCCCGTGTCCTAACTCGCACCAAGTCCCGTTCTCCCATCACCCCCTGTGCTCACTGCTGCCCGTGTCCTAACTCGCACCGAGTCCCGATCACCCATCACCCCCTGTGCTCACTGCTGCCCGTGTCCTAACTCGCACCAAGTCCCGTTCGTACATCACCCCTGTGCTCACTGCTGCCCGTGTCCTAACTCGCACCAAGTCCCGTTCACCCATCACCCCTGTGCTCACTGCTGCCCGTGTCCTAACTCGCACCAAGTCCCGTTCACCCATCCCCCCTGTGCTCACTGCTGCCCGTGTCCTAACTCGCACCAAGTCCCGTTCACCCATCCCCCCTGTGCTCACTGCTGCCCGTGTCCAAACTCGCACCAAGTCCCGTTCACCCATCACCCCTGTGCTCACTGCTGCCCGTGTCGTAACTCACACCAAGTCCCGTTCACCCATCAGCCCTGTGCTCACTGCCCCGTGTCCTAACTCGCACCAAGTCCCGTTCACCCATCACCCCTGTGCTCACTGCTGCCCGTGTCCTAACTCGCACCAAGTCCCGTTCACCCATCAACCCTGTGCTCACTGCAGCCCGTGTCCTAACTTGCACCAAGTCCCATTCATCCATCACCCCTGTGCTCACTGCTGCCCGTGTCCTAACTCGCACCAAGTCCCGTTCGCCCAACACCCCTGTGCTCTCTGCTGCCCGTGTCCTAACTCGCACCAAGTCCCGTTCACCCATCACCCCTGTGCTCACTGCTGCGCGTGTCCTAACTCGCACCAAGTCCCGTTCACCCATCACCCCTGTGCTCTCTGCTGCCCGTGTCGTGACTCGCACCGAGTCCCAATCAGCCATCACCCACTGTGCTCACTGCTGCCCGTGTCCTAACTCGCACCAAGTCCCGTTCACCCATCCCCCCTGTGCTCACTGCTGCCCGTGTCCTAACTCACACCAAGTCCCGTTCACCCACCACCACCTGTGCTCGCTGCTGCCCATGTCCTAACTCGCACCAAGTCCCGTTCACCCATCACCCCTGTGCTCACTGCTGCCCGTGTCCTAATTCACACCAAGTCCCGTTCACCCACCACCCACTGTGCTCGCTGCTGCCCGTGTCCTAACTCGCACCAAGTCTCTTTCAACCATCACCCCTGTGCTCACTGCTGCCTGTGTCCTAACTCGCACCAAGTCCCGTTCACCCATCACCCCTGTGCTGACTGCTGCCCGTTTCCTAACTCGCACCAAGTCCCGATCACCCGTCTCCCCGGTGCTCACTGCTGCCCGTGTCCTAACTCGCACCAAGTCCCGTTCACCCATCACCACTGTGCTCACTGCTGCCCGTGTCCTAACTCACACCAAGTCCCGTTCACCCATCACCACTGTGCTCACTGCTGCCTGTGTCCTAACTCGCACCAAGTCCCGGTCACCCTTCACCCCTGTGCTCACTGCTGCCCGTGTCCTAACTCGTACCAAGTCCCGTTCACCCGTCACCCCTGTGCTCACTGCTGCCCGTGTCCTAACTCGCACCAAGTCCCGTTCACCCATCAACCCTGTGCTCACTGCTGCCCGTGTCCTAACTCGCACCAAGTCCCGTTCACCCATCACCCCTGTGCTCACTGCTGCCCGTGTCCTAACTCGCACCAAGTCCCTTTCACCCATCCGCCCTGTGCTCACTGCTGCCCGTGTCCTAACTCGCACCAAGTCCCTTTCACACATCCCCCCTGTGCTCACTGCTGCCCGAGTCCTAACTCGCACCAAGTCCCGTTCGCACATCAACCCTGTGCTCACTGCTGCCCGTGTCCTAACTCGCACCAAGTCCCGTTCACCCATCACCCCTGTGCTCACTGCTGCCCGTGTCCTAACTCGCACCAAGTCCCGTTCACCCATCACCCCTGTGCTCACTGCTGCCCGTGTCCGAACTCACAACAAGTCCCGTTCACCCATCCCCCCTGTGCTCACTGCTGCCCGTGTCCTAACTCGCACCAAGTCCCGTTCACCCATCCCCCCTGTGCTCACTGCTGCCCGTGTCCAAACTCGCACCAAGTCCCGTTCACCCATCACCCCTGTGCTCACTGCTGCCCGTGTCCTAACTCACACCAAGTCCCGTTCACCCATCAGCCCTGTGCTCACTGCCCCGTGTCCTAACTCGCACCAAGTCCCGTTCACCCATCACCCCTTTGCTCACTGCTGCCTGTGTCCAAACTCGCACCAAGTCCCGTTCACCCATCACCCCTGTGCTCACTGCTGCCCGTGTCCTAACACGCACCAAGTCCCGTTCACCCATCACCCCTGTGCTCACTGCTGCCCGTGTCCTAACTTGCACCAAGTCCCGTTCACCCATCACCCCTGTGCTCACTGCTGCCCGTGTCCTAACTCGCACCAAATCCCGTTCGCCCATCACCCCTGTGCTCTCTGCTGCCCGTGTCCTAACTCGCACCAAGTCCCGTTCTCCCATCACCCCCTGTGCTCACTGCTGCCCGTGTCCTAACTCGCACCGAGTCCCGATCACCCATCACCCCCTGTGCTCACTGCTGCCCGTGTCCTAACTCGCACCAAGTCCCGTTCACCCATCCCCCCTGTACTCACTGCTGCCCGTGTCCGAACTCACAACAAGTCCCGTTCACCCATCCCCCCTGTGCTCACTGCTGCCCGTGTCCTAACTCGCACCAAGTCCCGTTCACCCATCCCCCCTGTGCTCACTGCTGCCCGTGTCCAAACTCGCACCAAGTCCCGTTCACCCATCACCCCTGTGCACACTGCTGCCCGTGTCCTAACTCACACCAAGTCCCGTTCACCCATCAGCCCTGTGCTCACTGCCCCGTGTCCTAACTCGCACCAAGTCCCGTTCACCCATCACCCCTTTGCTCACTGCTGCCCGTGTCCAAACTCGCACCAAGTCCCGTTCACCCATCACCCCTGTGCTCACTGCTGCCCGTGTCCTAACACGCACCAAGTCCCGTTCACCCATCACCCCTGTGCTCACTGCTGCCCGTGTCCTAACTTGCACCAAGTCCCGTTCACCCATCACCCCTGTGCTCACTGCTGCCCGTGTCCTAACTCGCACCAAGTCCCGTTCGCCCATCACCCCTGTGCTCTCTGCTGCCCGTGTCCTAACTCGCACCAAGTCCCGTTCGCCCATCACCCCTGTGCTCACTGCTGCCCGTGTCCTAACTCACACCAAGTCCCGTTCACCCATCACCCCTGTGCTCACTGCTGCCCGTGTCCTAACTTGCACCAAGTCCCGTTCACCCATCACCCCTGTGCTCACTGCTGCCCGTGTCCTAACTCGCACCAAATCCCGTTCGCCCATCACCCCTGTGCTCTCTGCTGCCCGTGTCCTAACTCGCACCAAGTCCCGTTCTCCCATCACCCCCTGTGCTCACTGCTGCCCGTGTCCTAACTCGCACCGAGTCCCGATCACCCATCACCCCTGTGCTCACTGCTGCCCGTGTCCTAACACGCACCAAGTCCCGTTCACCCATCACCCCTGTGCTCACTGCTGCCCGTGTCCTAACTTGCACCAAGTCCCGTTCACCCATCACCCCTGTGCTCACTGCTGCCCGTGTCCTAACTCGCACCAAATCCCGTTCGCCCATCACCCCTGTGCTCTCTGCTGCCCGTGTCCTAACTCGCACCAAGTCCCGTTCTCCCATCACCCCCTGTGCTCACTGCTGCCCGTGTCCTAACTCGCACCGAGTCCCGATCACCCATCACCCCCTGTGCTCACTGCTGCCCGTGTCCTAACTCGCACCAAGTCCCGTTCACCCATCCCCCCTGTACTCACTGCTGCCCGTGTCCGAACTCACAACAAGTCCCGTTCACCCATCCCCCCTGTGCTCACTGCTGCCCGTGTCCTAACTCGCACCAAGTCCCGTTCACCCATCCCCCCTGTGCTCACTGCTGCCCGTGTCCAAACTCGCACCAAGTCCCGTTCACCCATCACCCCTGTGCTCACTGCTGCCCGTGTCCTAACTCACACCAAGTCCCGTTCACCCATCAGCCCTGTGCTCACTGCCCCGTGTCCTAACTCGCACCAAGTCCCGTTCACCCATCACCCCTTTGCTCACTGCTGCCCGTGTCCAAACTCGCACCAAGTCCCGTTCACCCATCACCCCTGTGCTCACTGCTGCCCGTGTCCTAACACGCACCAAGTCCCGTTCACCCATCACCCCTGTGCTCACTGCTGCCCGTGTCCTAACTTGCACCAAGTCCCGTTCACCCATCACCCCTGTGCTCACTGCTGCCCGTGTCCTAACTCGCACCAAGTCCCGTTCGCCCATCACCCCTGTGCTCTCTGCTGCCCGTGTCCTAACTCGCACCAAGTCCCGTTCGCCCATCACCCCTGTGCTCACTGCTGCCCGTGTCCTAACTCACACCAAGTCCCGTTCACCCATCACCACTGTGCTCAATGCTGCCCGTGTCCTAACTCGCACCAAGTCCCGTTCACCCATCCCCCCTGTGCTCACTGCTGCCCGTGTCCTAACTCGCACCAAGTCCCGTTCACCCATCCCCCCTGTGCTCACTGCTGCCCGTGTCCTAACTCGCACCAAGTCCCGTTCACCCATCCCCCCTGTGCTCACTGCTGCCCGTGTCCAAACTCGCACCAAGTCCCGTTCACCCATCACCCCTGTGCTCACTGCTGCCCGTGTCCTAACTCACACCAAGTCCCGTTCACCCATCAGCCCTGTGCTCACTGCCCCATGTCCTAACTCGCACCAAGTCCCGTTCACCCATCACCCCTGTGCTCACTGCTGCCCGTGTCCTAACTCGCACCAAGTCCCGTTCACCCATCAACCCTGTGCTCACTGCAGCCCGTGTCCTAACTTGCACCAAGTCCCATTCATCCATCACCCCTGTGCTCACTGCTGCCCGTGTCCTAACTCGCACCAAGTCCCGTTCGCCCATCACCCCTGTGCTCTCTGCTGCCCGTGTCCTAACTCGCACCAAGTCCCGTTCACCCATCACCCCTGTGCTCACTGCTGCGCGTGTCCTAACTCGCACCAAGTCCCGTTCACCCATCACCCCTGTGCTCTCTGCTGCCCGTGTCGTGACTCGCACCGAGTCCCAATCAGCCATCACCCACTGTGCTCACTGCTGCCCGTGTCCTAACTCGCACCAAGTCCCGTTCACCCCTCCCCCCTGTGCTCACTGCTGCCCGTGTCCTAACTCACACCAAGTCCCGTTCACCCACCACCACCTGTGCTCGCTGCTGCCCATGTCCTAACTCGCACCAAGTCCCGTTCACCCATCACCCCTGTGCTAACTGCTGCCTGTGTCCTAACTCGCACCAAGTCCCGGTCACCCATCACCCCTGTGCTGACTGCTGCCCGTTTCCTAACTCGCACCAAGTCCCGATCACCCGTCTCCCCGGTGCTCACTGCTGCCCGTGTCCTAACTCGCACCAAGTCCCGTTCACCCATCACCACTGTGCTCACTGCTGCCCGTGTCCTAACTCACACCAAGTCCCGTTCACCCATCACCACTGTGCTCAATGCTGCCTGTGTCCTAACTCGCACCAAGTCCCGGTCACCCTTCACCCCTGTGCTCACTGCTGCCCGTGTCCTAACTCGTACCAAGTCCCGTTCACCCGTCACCCCTGTGCTCACTGCTGCCCGTGTCCTAACTCGCACCAAGTCCCGTTCACCCATCAACCCTGTGCTCACTGCTGCCCGTGTCCTAACTCGCACCAAGTCCCGTTCACCCATCACCCCTGTGCTCACTGCTGCCCGTGTCCTAACTCGCACCAAGTCCCTTTCACCCATCCGCCCTGTGCTCAGTGCTGCCCGTGTCCTAACTCGCACCAAGTCCCTTTCACACATCCCCCCTGTGCTCACTGCTGCCCGAGTCCTAACTCGCACCAAGTCCCGTTCGCACATCAACCCTGTGCTCACTGCTGCCCGTGTCCTAACTCGCACCAAGTCCCGATCACCCATCACCCCTGTGCTCACTGCTGCCCGTGTCCTAACTCGCACCAAGTCCCTTTCACCCATCCCCCCTGTGCTCACTGCTGCCCGTGTCCTAACTCGCACCAAGTCCCTTTCACACATCCCCCCTGTGCTCACTGCTGCCCGTGTCCTAACTCGCACCAATTCCCGTTCAACCATCACCCCTGTGCTCACTGCGCCGTGTCCTAACTCACACCAAGTCCCGTTCACCCATCACCCCTGTGCTCACTGCGCCGTGTCCTAACTCGCACCAAGTCCCATTCACCCATCACCCCTGTGCTCACTGCTGCCCGTGTCCTAACTCGCACCAAGCCCCGTTCACCCATCACCCCTGTGCTCACTGCTGCCCGTGTCCTAACTCGCACCAAGTCCGGTTCGTACATCACCCCTGTGCTCACTGCTGCCCGTGTCCTAACTCGCACCAAATCCCGTTCACCCATCACCCCTGTGCTCACTGCTGCCCGTGTCCTAACTCGCACCAAGTCCCGTTCACCCATCCCCCCTGTGCTCACTGCTGCCCGTGTCCTAACTCGCACCAAGTCCCGTTCACCCATCCCCCCTGTGCTCACTGCTGCCCGTGTCCAAACTCGCACCAAGTCCCGTTCACCCATCACCCCTGTGCTCACTGCTGCCCGTGTCCTAACTCACACCAAGTCCCGTTCACCCATCAGCCCTGTGCTCACTGCCCCGTGTCCTAACTCGCACCAAGTCCCGTTCACCCATCACCCCTTTGCTCACTGCTGCCCGTGTCCAAACTCGCACCAAGTCCCGTTCACCCATCACCCCTGTGCTCACTGCTGCCCGTGTCCTAACACGCACCAAGTCCCGTTCACCCATCACCCCTGTGCTCACTGCTGCCCGTGTCCTAACTTGCACCAAGTCCCGTTCACCCATCACCCCTGTGCTCACTGCTGCCCGTGTCCTAACTCGCACCAAATCCCGTTCGCCCATCACCCCTGTGCTCACTGCTGCCCGTGTCCTAACTCGCACCGAGTCCCGATCACCCATCACCCCCTGTGCTCACTGCTGCCCGTGTCCTAACTCGCACCAAGTCCCGTTCACCCATCCCCCCTGTACTCACTGCTGCCCGTGTCCGAACTCACAACAAGTCCCGTTCACCCATCCCCCCTGTGCTCACTGCTGCCCGTGTCCTAACTCGCACCAAGTCCCGTTCACCCATCCCCCCTGTGCTCACTGCTGCCCGTGTCCAAACTCGCACCAAGTCCCGTTCACCCATCACCCCTGTGCTCACTGCTGCCCGTGTCCTAACTCACACCAAGTCCCGTTCACCCATCAGCCCTGTGCTCACTGCCCCGTGTCCTAACTCGCACCAAGTCCCGTTCACCCATCACCCCTTTGCTCACTGCTGCCCGTGTCCAAACTCGCACCAAGTCCCGTTCACCCATCACCCCTGTGCTCACTGCTGCCCGTGTCCTAACACGCACCAAGTCCCGTTCACCCATCACCCCTGTGCTCACTGCTGCCCGTGTCCTAACTTGCACCAAGTCCCGTTCACCCATCACCCCTGTGCTCACTGCTGCCCGTGTCCTAACTCGCACCAAGTCCCGTTCGCCCATCACCCCTGTGCTCTCTGCTGCCCGTGTCCTAACTCGCACCAAGTCCCGTTCTCCCATCACCCCCTGTGCTCACTGCTGCCCGTGTCCTAACTCGCACCGAGTCCCGATCACCCATCACCCCCTGTGCTCACTGCTGCCCGTGTCCTAACTCGCACCAAGTCCCGTTCGTACATCACCCCTGTGCTCACTGCTGCCCGTGTCCTAACTCGCACCAAGTCCCGTTCACCCATCACCCCTGTGCTCACTGCTGCCCGTGTCCTAACTCGCACCAAGTCCCGTTCATCCATCCCCCCTGTGCTCACTGCTGCCCGTGTCCTAACTCGCACCAAGTCCCGTTCACCCATCCCCCCTGTGCTCACTGCTGCCCGTGTCCAAACTCGCACCAAGTCCCGTTCACCCATCACCCCTGTGCTCACTGCTGCCCGTGTCCTAACTCACACCAAGTCCCGTTCACCCATCAGCCCTGTGCTCACTGCCCCGTGTCCTAACTCGCACCAAGTCCCGTTCACCCATCACCCCTGTGCTCACTGCTGCCCGTGTCCTAACTCGCACCAAGTCCCGTTCACCCATCAACCCTGTGCTCACTGCAGCCCGTGTCCTAACTTGCACCAAGTCCCATTCATCCATCACCCCTGTGCTCACTGCTGCCCGTGTCCTAACTCGCACCAAGTCCCGTTCGCCCAACACCCCTGTGCTCTCTGCTGCCCGTGTCCTAACTCGCACCAAGTCCCGTTCACCCATCACCCCTGTGCTCACTGCTGCGCGTGTCCTAACTCGCACCAAGTCCCGTTCACCCATCACCCCTGTGCTCTCTGCTGCCCGTGTCGTGACTCGCACCGAGTCCCAATCAGCCATCACCCACTGTGCTCACTGCTGCCCGTGTCCTAACTCGCACCAAGTCCCGTTCACCCATCCCCCCTGTGCTCACTGCTGCCCGTGTCCTAACTCACACCAAGTCCCGTTCACCCACCACCACCTGTGCTCGCTGCTGCCCATGTCCTAACTCGCACCAAGTCCCGTTCACCCATCACCCCTGTGCTCACTGCTGCCCGTGTCCTAACTCACACCAAGTCCCGTTCACCCACCACCCACTGTGCTCGCTGCTGCCCGTGTCCTAACTCGCACCAAGTCTCTTTCAACCATCACCCCTGTGCTCACTGCTGCCTGTGTCCTAACTCGCACCAAGTCCCGTTCACCCATCACCCCTGTGCTGACTGCTGCCCGTTTCCTAACTCGCACCAAGTCCCGATCACCCGTCTCCCCGGTGCTCACTGCTGCCCGTGTCCTAACTCGCACCAAGTCCCGTTCACCCATCACCACTGTGCTCACTGCTGCCCGTGTCCTAACTCACACCAAGTCCCGTTCACCCATCACCACTGTGCTCACTGCTGCCTGTGTCCTAACTCGCACCAAGTCCCGGTCACCCTTCACCCCTGTGCTCAGTGCTGCCCGTGTCCTAACTCGTACCAAGTCCCGTTCACCCGTCACCCCTGTGCTCACTGCTGCCCGTGTCCTAACTCGCACCAAGTCCCGTTCACCCATCAACCCTGTGCTCACTGCTGCCCGTGTCCTAACTCGCACCAAGTCCCGTTCACCCATCACCCCTGTGCTCACTGCTGCCCGTGTCCTAACTCGCACCAAGTCCCTTTCACCCATCCGCCCTGTGCTCACTGCTGCCCGTGTCCTAACTCGCACCAAGTCCCTTTCACACATCCCCCCTGTGCTCACTGCTGCCCGAGTCCTAACTCGCACCAAGTCCCGTTCGCACATCAACCCTGTGCTCACTGCTGCCCGTGTCCTAACTCGCACCAAGTCCCGTTCACCCATCACCCCTGTGCTCACTGCTGCCCGTGTCCTAACTCGCACCAAGTCCCTTTCACCCATCCCCCCTGTGCTCACTGCTGCCCGTGTCCTAACTCGCACCAAGTCCCTTTCACACATCCCCCCTGTGCTCACTGCTGCCCGTGTCCTAACTCGCACCAATTCCCGTTCAACCATCACCCCTGTGCTCACTGCTGCCCGTGTCCTAACTCACACCAAGTCCCGTTCACCCATCACCCCTGTGCTCACTGCGCCGTGTCCTAACTCGCACCAAGTCCCGTTCACCCATCACCCCTATGCTCACTGCTGCCCGTGTCCAAACTCGCACCAAGTCCCGTTCACCCATCACCCCTGTGCTCACTGCTGCCCGTGTCCTAACTAGCACCATGTCCCGTTCACCCATCACCCCTGTGCTCACTGCTGCCCGTGTCCTAACTCACACTACGTCCCGTTCACCCATCACCCCTGTGCTCACTGCCCCGTGTCCTAACTCGCACCAAGTCCCGTTCACCCATCACCCCTGTGCTCACTGCTGCCTGTGTCCTAACTCGCACCAAGTCCCGGTCACCCCTCACCCCTGTGCTCACTGCTGCCCGTGTCCTAACTCGCACCAAGTCCCATTCACCCATCACCCCTGTGCTCACTGCTGCCCGTGTCCTAACTCGCACCAAGTCCCGTTCACCCATCCCCCCTGTGCTCACTGCTGCCCGTGTCCAAACTCGCACCAAGTCCCGTTCACCCATCACCCCTGTGCTCACTGCTGCCCGTGTCCCAACTCACACCAAGTCCCGTTCACCCATCAGCCCTGTGCTCACTGCCCCGTGTCCTAACTCGCACCAAGTCCCGTTCACCCATCACCCCTTTGCTCACTGCTGCCCGTGTCCAAACTCGCACCAAGTCCCGTTCACCCATCACCCCTGTGCTCACTGCTGCCCGTGTCCTAACACGCACCAAGTCCCGTTCACCCATCACCCCTGTGCTCACTGCTGCCCGTGTCCTAACTTGCACCAAGTCCCGTTCACCCATCACCCCTGTGCTCACTGCTGCCCGTGTCCTAACTCGCACCAAGTCCCGTTCGCCCATCACCCCTGTGCTCTCTGCTGCCCGTGTCCTAACTCGCACCAAGTCCCGTTCTCCCATCACCCCCTGTGCTCACTGCTGCCCGTGTCCTAACTCGCACCGAGTCCCGATCACCCATCACCCCCTGTGCTCACTGCTGCCCGTGTCCTAACTCGCACCAAGTCCCGTTCGTACATCACCCCTGTGCTCACTGCTGCCCGTGTCCTAACTCGCACCAAGTCCCGTTCACCCATCACCCCTGTGCTCACTGCTGCCCGTGTCCTAACTCGCACCAAGTCCCGTTCACCCATCCCCCCTGTGCTCACTGCTGCCCGTGTCCTAACTCGCACCAAGTCCCGTTCACCCATCCCCCCTGTGCTCACTGCTGCCCGTGTCCAAACTCGCACCAAGTCCCGTTCACCCATCACCCCTGTGCTCACTGCTGCCCGTGTCCTAACTCACACCAAGTCCCGTTCACCCATCAGCCCTGTGCTCACTGCCCCATGTCCTAACTCGCACCAAGTCCCGTTCACCCATCACCCCTGTGCTCACTGCTGCCCGTGTCCTAACTCGCACCAAGTCCCGTTCACCCATCAACCCTGTGCTCACTGCAGCCCGTGTCCTAACTTGCACCAAGTCCCATTCATCCATCACCCCTGTGCTCACTGCTGCCCGTGTCCTAACTCGCACCAAGTCCCGTTCGCCCATCACCCCTGTGCTCTCTGCTGCCCGTGTCCTAACTCGCACCAAGTCCCGTTCACCCATCACCCCTGTGCTCACTGCTGCGCGTGTCCTAACTCGCACCAAGTCCCGTTCACCCATCACCCCTGTGCTCTCTGCTGCCCGTGTCGTGACTCGCACCGAGTCCCAATCAGCCATCACCCACTGTGCTCACTGCTGCCCGTGTCCTAACTCGCACCAAGTCCCGTTCACCCCTCCCCCCTGTGCTCACTGCTGCCCGTGTCCTAACTCACACCAAGTCCCGTTCACCCACCACCACCTGTGCTCGCTGCTGCCCATGTCCTAACTCGCACCAAGTCCCGTTCACCCATCACCCCTGTGCTCACTGCTGCCTGTGTCCTAACTCGCACCAAGTCCCGGTCACCCATCAGCCCTGTGCTGACTGCTGCCCGTTTCCTAACTCGCACCAAGTCCCGATCACCCGTCTCCCCGGTGCTCACTGCTGCCCGTGTCCTAACTCGCACCAAGTCCCGTTCACCCATCACCACTGTGCTCACTGCTGCCCGTGTCCTAACTCACACCAAGTCCCGTTCACCCATCACCACTGTGCTCAATGCTGCCTGTGTCCTAACTCGCACCAAGTCCCGGTCACCCTTCACCCCTGTGCTCACTGCTGCCCGTGTCCTAACTCGTACCAAGTCCCGTTCACCCGTCACCCCTGTGCTCACTGCTGCCCGTGTCCTAACTCGCACCAAGTCCCGTTCACCCATCAACCGTGTGCTCACTGCTGCCCGTGTCCTAACTCGCACCAAGTCCCGTTCACCCATCACCCCTGTGCTCACTGCTGCCCGTGTCCTAACTCGCACCAAGTCCCTTTCACCCATCCGCCCTGTGCTCACTGCTGCCCGTGTCCTAACTCGCACCAAGTCCCTTTCACACATCCCCCCTGTGCTCACTGCTGCCCGAGTCCTAACTCGCACCAAGTCCCGTTCGCACATCAACCCTGTGCTCACTGCTGCCCGTGTCCTAACTCGCACCAAGTCCCGATCACCCATCACCCCTGTGCTCACTGCTGCCCGTGTCCTAACTCGCACCAAGTCCCTTTCACCCATCCCCCCTGTGCTCACTGCTGCCCGTGTCCTAACTCGCACCAAGTCCCTTTCACACATCCCCCCTGTGCTCACTGCTGCCCGTGTCCTAACTCGCACCAATTCCCGTTCAACCATCACCCCTGTGCTCACTGCTGCCCGTGTCCTAACTCACACCAAGTCCCGTTCACCCATCACCCCTGTGCTCACTGCGCCGTGTCCTAACTCGCACCAAGTCCCGTTCACCCATCACCCCTATGCTCACTGCTGCCCGTGTCCAAACTCGCACCAAGTCCCGTTCACCCATCACCCCTGTGCTCACTGCTGCCCGTGTCCTAACTAGCACCATGTCCCGTTCACCCATCACCCCTGTGCTCACTGCTGCCCGTGTCCTAACTCGCACTACGTCCCGTTCACCCATCACCCCTGTGCTCACTGCCCCGTGTCCTAACTCGCACCAAGTCCCGTTCACCCATCACCCCTGTGCTCACTGCTGCCTGTGTCCTAACTCGCACCAAGTCCCGGTCACCCCTCACCCCTGTGCTCACTGCTGCCCGTGTCCTAACTCGCACCAAGTCCCATTCACCCATCACCCCTGTGCTCACTGCTGCCCGTGTCCTAACTCGCACCAAGTCCCATTCACCCATCACCCCTGTGCTCACTGCTGCCCGTGTCCTAACTCGCACCAAGTCCCGTTCGCACACCACCCCTGTGCTCACTGCTGCCCATGTCCTAACTCGCACCAAGTCCCGTTCACCCATCACCCCTGTGCTCACTGCTGCCCGTGTCCTAACTCGCACCAAGTCCCGTTCACTCATCACCCCTGTGCTCACTGCTGCCCTTGTCCTAACTCGCACCAAGTCCCGTTCGTACATCACCCCTGTGCTCACTGCTGCCCGTGTCCTAACTCGCACCAAGTCCCGTTCACCCATCACCCCTGTGCTCACTGCTGCCCGTGTCCTAACTCGCACCAAGTCCCGTTCACCCATCCCCCCTGTGCTGACTGCTGCCCGTGTCCTAACTCGCACCAAGTCCCGTTCACCCATCCCCCCTGTGCTCACTGCTGCCCGTGTCCAAACTCGCACCAAGTCCCGTTCACCCATCACCCCTGTGCTCACTGCTGCCCGTGTCCTAACTCACACCAAGTCCCGTTCACCAATTAGCCCTGTGCTCACTGCCCCGTGTCCTAACTCGCACCAAGTCCCGTTCACCCATCAACCCTGTGCTCACTGCAGCCCGTGTCCTAACTTGCACCAAGTCCCATTCATCCATCACCCCTGTGCTCACTGCTGCCCGTGTCCTAACTCGCACCAAGTCCCGTTCGCCCATCACCCCTGTGCTCTCTGCTGCCCGTGTCCTAACTCGCACCAAGTCCCGTTCACCCATCACCCCTGTGCTCACTGCTGCGCGTGTCCTAACTCGCACCAAGTCCCGTTCACCCATCACCCCTGTGCTCTCTGCTGCCCGTGTCCTGACTCGCACCGAGTCCCAATCAGCCATCACCCACTGTGCTCACTGCTGCCCGTGTCCTTACTCGCACCAAGTCCCGTTCACCCATCCCCCCTGTGCTAACTGCTGCCCGTGTCCTAACTCACACCAAGTCCCGTTCACCCACCACCACCTGTGCTCGCTGCTGCCCATGTCCTAACTCGCACCAAGTCCCGTTCACCCATCACCCCTGTGCTCACTGCTGCCCGTGTCCTAACTCACACCAAGTCCCGTTCACCCACCACCCACTGTGCTCGCTGCTGCCCGTGTCCTAACTCGCACCAAGTCTCTTTCACCCATCACCCCTGTGCTCACTGCTGCCTGTGTCCTAACTCGCACCAAGTCCCGGTCACCCATCACCCCTGTGCTGACTGCTGCCCGTTTCCTAACTCGCACCAAGTCCCGATCACCCGTCTCCCCGGTGCTCACTGCTGCCCGTGTCCTAACTCGCACCAAGTCCCGTTCACCCATCACCACTGTGCTCACTGCTGCCCGTGTCCTAACTCACACCAAGTCCCGTTCACCCATCACCACTGTGCTCACTGCTGCCTGTGTCCTAACTCGCACCAAGTCCCGGTCACCCTTCACCCCTGTGCTCACTGCTGCCCGTGTCCTAACTCGCACCAAGTCCCGTTCACCCGTCACCCCTGTGCTCACTGCTGCCCGTGTCCTAACTCGCACCAAGTCCCGTTCACCCATCAACCCTGTGCTCACTGCTGCCCGTGTCCTAACTCGCACCAAGTCCCGTTCACCCATCACCCCTGTGCTCACTGCTGCCCGTGTCCTAACTCGCACCAAGTCCCTTTCACCCATCCGCCCTGTGCTCACTGCTGCCCGTGTCCTAACTCGCACCAAGTCCCTTTCACACATCCCCCCTGTGCTCACTGCTGCCCGAGTCCTAACTCGCACCAAGTCCCGTTCGCACATCAACCCTGTGCTCACTGCTGCCCGTGTCCTAACTCGCACCAAGTCCCGTTCACCCATCACCCCTGTGCTCACTGCTGCCCGTGTCCTAACTCGCACCAAGTCCCGGTCACCCTTCACCCCTGTGCTCACTGCTGCCCGTGGCCTAACTCGTACCAAGTCCCGTTCACCCGTCACCCCTGTGCTCACTGCTGCCCGTGTCCTAACTCGCACCAAGTCCCGTTCACCCATCAACCCTGTGCTCACTGCTGCCCGTGTCCTAACTCGCACCAAGTCCCGTTCACCCATCACCCCTGTGCTCACTGCTGCCCGTGTCCTAACTCGCACCAAGTCCCTTTCACCCATCCGCCCTGTGCTCACTGCTGCCCGTGTCCTAACTCGCACCAAGTCCCTTTCACACATCCCCCCTGTGCTCACTGCTGCCCGAGTCCTAACTCGCACCAAGTCCCGTTCGCACATCAACCCTGTGCTCACTGCTGCCCGTGTCCTAACTCGCACCAAGTCCCGTTCACCCATCACCCCTGTGCTCACTGCTGCCCGTGTCCTAACTCGCACCAAGTCCCTTTCACCCATCCCCCCTGTGCTCACTGCTGCCCGTGTCCTAACTCGCACCAAGTCCCTTTCACACATCCCCCCTGTGCTCACTGCTGCCCGTGTCCTAACTCGCACCAAGTCCCGTTCAACCATCACCCCTGTGCTCACTGCTGCCCGTGTCCTAACTCACACCAAGTCCCGTTCACCCATCACCCCTGTGCTAACTGCGCCGTGTCCTAACTCGCACCAAGTCCCGTTCACCCATCACCCCTATGCTCACTGCTGCCCGTGTCCAAACTCGCACCAAGTCCCGTTCACCCATCACCCCTGTGCTCACTGCTGCCCGTGTCCTAACTAGCACCATGTCCCGTTCACCCATCACCCCTGTGCTCACTGCTGCCCGTGTCCTAACTCGCACTACGTCCCGTTCACCCATCACCCCTGTGCTCACTGCCCCGTGTCCTAACTCGCACCAAGTCCCGTTCACCCATCACCCCTGTGCTCACTGCTGCCTGTGTCCTAACTCGCACCAAGTCCCGGTCACCCCTCACCCCTGTGCTCACTGCTGTCCGTGTCCTAACTCGCACCAAGTCCCATTCACCCATCACCCCTGTGCTCACTGCTGCCCGTGTCCTAACTCGCACCAAGTCACGTTCACCCATCACCCCTGTGCTCACTGCTGCCCGTGTCCTAACTCGCACCAAGTCCCATTCACCCATCACCCCTGTGCTCACTGCTGCCCGTGTCCTAACTCGCACCAAGTCCCGTTCACCCATCACCCCTGTGCTCACTGCTGCCCGTGTCCTAACTCGCACCAAGTCCCGTTCACTCATCACCCCTGTGCTCACTGCTGCCCTTGTCCTAACTCGCACCAAGTCCCGTTCGTACATCACCCCTGTGCTCACTGCTGCCCGAGTCCTAACTCGCACCAAGTCCCGTTCGCACATCAACCCTGTGCTCACTGCTGCCCGTGTCCTAACTCGCACCAAGTCCCGTTCACCCATCACCCCTGTGCTCACTGCTGCCCGTGTCCTAACTCGCACCAAGTCCCGGTCACACTTCACCCCTGTGCTCACTGCTGCCCGTGGCCTAACTCGTACCAAGTCCCGTTCACCCGTCACCCCTGTGCTCACTGCTGCCCGTGTCCTAACTCGCACCAAGTCCCGTTCACCCATCAACCCTGTGCTCACTGCTGCCCGTGTCCTAACTCGCACCAAGTCCCGTTCACCCATCACCCCTGTGCTCACTGCTGCCCGTGTCCTAACTCGCACCAAGTCCCTTTCACCCATCCGCCCTGTGCTCACTGCTGCCCGTGTCCTAACTCGCACCAAGTCCCTTTCACACATCCCCCCTGTGCTCACTGCTGCCCGAGTCCTAACTCGCACCAAGTCCCGTTCGCACATCAACCCTGTGCTCACTGCTGCCCGTGTCCTAACTCGCACCAAGTCCCGTTCACCCATCACCCCTGTGCTCACTGCTGCCCGTGTCCTAACTCGCACCAAGTCCCTTTCACCCATCCCCCCTGTGCTCACTGCTGCCCGTGTCCTAACTCGCACCAAGTCCCTTTGACACATCCCCCCTGTGCTCACTGCTGCCCGTGTCCTAACTCGCACCAAGTCCCGTTCAACCATCACCCCTGTGCTCACTGCTGCCCGTGTCCTAACTCACACCAAGTCCCGTTCACCCATCACCCCTGTGCTAACTGCGCCGTGTCCTAACTCGCACCAAGTCCCGTTCACCCATCACCC
The DNA here is from genome assembly GCF_052327205.1 of Somniosus microcephalus. Lineage (NCBI taxonomy): Eukaryota > Metazoa > Chordata > Chondrichthyes > Squaliformes > Somniosidae > Somniosus > Somniosus microcephalus. Next base: position 79,120,013 of record NC_140997.1, on the reverse strand, counting down.
CTATGCTCACTGCTGCCCGTGTCCAAACTCGCACCAAGTCCCGTTCACCCATCACCCCTGTGCTCACTGCTGCCCGTGTCCTAACTAGCACCATGTCCCGTTCACCCATCACCCCTGTGCTCACTGCTGCCCGTGTCCTAACTCGCACTACGTCCCGTTCACCCATCACCCCTGTGCTCACTGCCCCGTGTCCTAACTCGCACCAAGTCCCGTTCACCCATCACCCCTGTGCTCACTGCTGCCTGTGTCCTAACTCGCACCAAGTCCCGGTCACCCCTCACCCCTGTGCTCACTGCTGTCCGTGTCCTAACTCGCACCAAGTCCCATTCACCCATCACCCCTGTGCTCACTGCTGCCCGTGTCCTAACTCGCACCAAGTCACGTTCACCCATCACCCCTGTGCTCACTGCTGCCCGTGTCCTAACTCGCACCAAGTCCCATTCACCCATCACCCCTGTGCTCACTGCTGCCCGTGTCCTAACTCGCACCAAGTCCCGTTCACCCATCACCCCTGTGCTCACTGCTGCCCGTGTCCTAACTCGCACCAAGTCCCGTTCACTCATCACCCCTGTGCTCACTGCTGCCCTTGTCCTAACTCGCACCAAGTCCCGTTCGTACATCACCCCTGTGCTCACTGCTGCCCGTGTCCTAACTCGCACCAAGTCCCGTTCACCCATCACCCCTGTGCTCACTGCTGCCCGTGTCCTAACTCGCACCAAGTCCCGTTCACCCATCCCCCCTGTGCTCACTGCTGCCCGTGTCCTAACTCGCACCAAGACCCGTTCACCCATCCCCCCTGTGCTCACTGCTGCCCGTGTCCAAACTCGCACCATGTCCCGTTCACCCATCACCCCTGTGCTCACTGCTGCCCGTGTCCTAACTCACACCAAGTCCCGTTCACCAATCAGCCCTGTGCTCACTGCCCCGTGTCCTAACTCGCACCAAGTCCCGTTCACCCATCACCCCTGTGCTCACTGCTGCCCGTGTCCTAACTCGCACCAAGTCCCGTTCACCCATCAACCCTGTGCTCACTGCAGCCCGTGTCCTAACTCGCACCAAGTCCCGTTCACCCATCACCCCTGTGCTCACTGCTGCCCGTGTCCTAACTCGCACCAAGTCCCTTTCACCCATCCGCCCTGTGCTCACTGCTGCCCGTGTCCTAACTCGCACCAAGTCCCTTTCACACATCCCCCCTGTGCTCACTGCTGCCCGAGTCCTAACTCGCACCAAGTCCCGTTCGCACATCAACCCTGTGCTCACTGCTGCCCGTGTCCTAACTCGCACCAAGTCCCGTTCACCCATCACCCCTGTGCTCACTGCTGCCCGTGTCCTAACTCGCACCAAGTCCCTTTCACCCATCCCCCCTGTGCTCACTGCTGCCCGTGTCCTAACTCGCACCAAGTCCCTTTCACACATCCCCCCTGTGCTCACTGCTGCCCGTGTCCTAACTCGCACCAAGTCCCGTTCAACCATCACCCCTGTGCTCACTGCTGCCCGTGTCCTAACTCACACCAAGTCCCGTTCACCCATCACCCCTGTGCTCACTGCGCCGTGTCCTAACTCGCACCAAGTCCCGTTCACCCATCACCCCTATGCTCACTGCTGCCCGTGTCCAAACTCGCACCAAGTCCCGTTCACCCATCACCCCTGTGCTCACTGCTGCCCGTGTCCTAACTAGCACCATGTCCCGTTCACCCATCACCCCTGTGCTCACTGCTGCCCGTGTCCTAACTCGCACTACGTCCCGTTCACCCATCACCCCTGTGCTCACTGCCCCGTGTCCTAACTCGCACCAAGTCCCGTTCACCCATCACCCCTGTGCTCACTGCTGCCTGTGTCCTAACTCGCACCAAGTCCCGGTCACCCCTCACCCCTGTGCTCACTGCTGCCCGTGTCCTAACTCGCACCAAGTCCCATTCACCCATCACCCCTGTGCTCACTGCTGCCCGTGTCCTAACTCGCACCAAGTCACGTTCACCCATCACCCCTGTGCTCACTGCTGCCCGTGTCCTAACTCGCACCAAGTCCCGTTCGCACACCACCCCTGTGCTCACTGCTGCCCATGTCCTAACTCGCACCAAGTCCCGTTCACCCATCACCCCTGTGCTCACTGCTGCCCGTGTCCTAACTCGCACCAAGTCCCGTTCACTCATCACCCCTGTGCTCACTGCTGCCCTTGTCCTAACTCGCACCAAGTCCCGTTCGTACATCACCCCTGTGCTCACTGCTGCCCGTGTCCTAACTCGCACCAAGTCCCGTTCACCCATCACCCCTGTGCTCACTGCTGCCCGTGTCCTAACTCGCACCAAGTCCCGTTCACCCATCAACCCTGTGCTCACTGCAGCCCGTGTCCTAACTTGCACCAAGTCCCATTCATCCATCACCCCTGTGCTCACTGCTGCCCGTGTCCTAACTCGCACCAAGTCCCGTTCACCCATCCCCCCTGTGCTAACTGCTGCCCGTGTCCTAACTCACACCAAGTCCCGTTCACCCACCACCACCTGTGCTCGCTGCTGCCCATGTCCTAACTCGCACCAAGTCCCGTTCACCCATCACCCCTGTGCTCACTGCTGCCCGTGTCCTAACTCACACCAAGTCCCGTTCACCCACCACCCACTGTGCTCGCTGCTGCCCGTGTCCTAACTCGCACCAAGTCTCTTTCACCCATCACCCCTGTGCTCACTGCTGCCTGTGTCCTAACTCGCACCAAGTCCCGGTCACCCATCACCCCTGTGCTGACTGCTGCCCGTTTCCTAACTCGCACCAAGTCCCGAACACCCGTCTCCCCGGTGCTCACTGCTGCCCGTGTCCTAACTCGCACCAAGTCCCGTTCACCCATCACCACTGTGCTCACTGCTGCCCGTGTCCTAACTCACACCAAGTCCCGTTCACCCATCACCACTGTGCTCACTGCTGCCTGTGTCCTAACTCGCACCAAGTCCCGGTCACCCTTCACCCCTGTGCTCACTGCTGCCCGTGTCCTAACTCGCACCAAGTCCCGTTCACCCGTCACCCCTGTGCTCACTGCTGCCCGTGTCCTAACTCGCACCAAGTCCCGTTCACCCATCAACCCTGTGCTCACTGCTGCCCGTGTCCTAACTCGCACCAAGTCCCGTTCACCCATTACCCCTGTGCTCACTGCTGCCCGTGTCCTAACTCGCACCAAGTCCCTTTCACCCATCCGCCCTGTGCTCACTGCTGCCCGTGTCCTAACTCGCACCAAGTCCCTTTCACACATCCCCCCTGTGCTCACTGCTGCCCGAGTCCTAACTCGCACCAAGTCCCGTTCGCACATCAACCCTGTGCTCACTGCTGCCCGTGTCCTAACTCGCACCAAGTCCCGTTCACCCATCACCCCTGTGCTCACTGCTGCCCGTGTCCTAACTCGCACCAAGTCCCTTTCACCCATCCCCCCTGTGCTCACTGCTGCCCGTGTCCTAACTCGCACCAAGTCCCTTTCACACATCCCCCCTGTGCTCACTGCTGCCCGTGTCCTAACTCGCACCAAGTCCCGTTCAACCATCACCCCTGTGCTCACTGCTGCCCGTGTCCTAACTCACACCAAGTCCCGTTCACCCATCACCCCTGTGCTCACTGCGCCGTGTCCTAACTCGCACCAAGTCCCGTTCACCCATCACCCCTATGCTCACTGCTGCCCGTGTCCTAACTAGCACCATGTCCCGTTCACCCATCACCCCTGTGCTCACTGCTGCCCGTGTCCTAACTCGCACTACGTCCCGTTCACCCATCACCCCTGTGCTCACTGCCCCGTGTCCTAACTCGCACCAAGTCCCGTTCACCCATCACCCCTGTGCTCACTGCTGCCTGTGTCCTAACTCGCACCAAGTCCCGGTCACCCCTCACCCCTGTGCTCACTGCCGCCCGTGTCCTAACTCGCACCAAGTCCCGTTCACCCATCACCCCTGTGCTCACTGCTGCCCGTGTCCTAACTCGCACCAAGTCCCATTCACCCATCACCCCTGTGCTCACTGCTGCCCGTGTCCTAACTCGCACCAAGTCACGTTCACCCATCACCCCTGTGCTCACTGCTGCCCGTGTCCTAACTCGCACCAAGTCCCGTTCGCACACCACCCCTGTGCTCACTGCTGCCCATGTCCTAACTCGCACCAAGTCCCGTTCACACATCACCCCTGTGCTCACTGCTGCCCGTGTCGTAACTCGCACCAAGTCCCGTTCACCCATCCCCCCTGTGCTCACTGCTGCCCGTGTCCTAACTCGCACCAAGTCCCGTTCACCCATCCCCCCTGTGCTCACTGCTGCCCGTGTCCAAACTCGCACCAAGTCCCGTTCACCCATCACCCCTGTGCTCACTGCTGCCCGTGTCCTAACTCACACCAAGTCCCGTTCACCCATCAGCCCTGTGCTCACTGCCCCGTGTCCTAACTCGCACCAAGTCCCGTTCACCCATCACCCCTGTGCTCACTGCTGCCCATGTCCTAACTTGCACCAAGTCCCGCTCACCCATCACCCCTGTGCTCACTGCTGCCCGTGTCCTAACTCGCACCAAGTCCCGTTCGCCCATCACCCCTGTGCTCTCTGCTGCCCGTGTCCGAACTCGCACCAAGTCCCGTTCACTCATCACCCCCTGTGCTCACTGCTGCCCGTGTCCTAACTCGCACCAAGTCCCGTTCACCCAACACCCCTGTGCTCACTGCTGCGCGTGTCCTAACTCGCACCAAGTCCCGTTCACCCATCACCCCTGTGCTCTCTGCTGCCCGTATCCTAAATCGCAACGAGTCCCGATCACCCATCACCCCCTGTGCTCACTGCTGCCCGTGTCCTAACTCGCACCAAGTCCCGTTCACCCATCCCCCCTGTACTCACTGCTGCCCGTGTCCTAACTCACACCAAGTCCCGTTCACCCACCACCCCTGTGCTCGCTGCTGCCCGTGTCCTAACTCGCACCAAGTCCCGTTCACTCATCACCCCTGTGCTCACTGCTGCCCGTGTCCTAACTCGCACCAAGTCCCGTTCACCAATCACCCCTGTGCTCACTGCTGCCCGTGTCCTAACTCACACCAAGTCCCGTTCACCCATCACCCCTGTGCTCACTGCCCCGTGTCCTAACTCGCACCAAGTCCCGTTCACCCATCACCCCTGTGCTCACTGCTGCATGTATCCTAACTCGCACCAAGTCCCGGTCACCCCTCACCCCTGTGCTCACTGCCGCCCGTGTCCTAACTCGCACCAAGTCCCGTTCACCCATCACCCCTGTGCTCACTGCTGCCCGTGTCCTAACTCGCACCAAGTCCCATTCACCCATCACCCCTGTGCTCACTGCTGCCCGTGTCCTAACTCGCACCAAGCCCCGTTCACCCATCACCCCTGTGCTCACTGCTGCCCGTGTCCTAACTCACACCAAGTCCCGTTCACCCATCACCCCTGTGCTCACTGCCCCGTGTCCTAACTCGCACCAAGTCCCGTTCACCCATCACCCCTGTGCTCACTGCTGCCCGTGTCTTAACTCGCACCAAGTCCCGTTCACCCATCACCCCTGTGCTCACTGCTGCCCGTGTCCTAACTCGCACCAAGTCCCGTTCACCCATCCCCCCTGTGCTCACTGCTGCCCGTGTCCTAACTCGCACCAAGTCCCGTTCACCCATCCCCCCTGTGCTCACTGCTGCCCGTGTCCAAACTCGCACCAAGTCCCGTTCACCCATCACCCCTGTGCTCACTGCTGCCCGTGGCCTAACTCACACCAAGTCCCGTTCACCCATCAGCCCTGTGCTCACTGCCCCGTGTCCTAACTCGCACCAAGTCCCGTTCACCCATCACCTCTGTGCTCACTGCTGCCCGTGTCCTACCTCGCACCAAGTCCCGTTCACCCATCACCCCTGTGCTCACTGCAGCCCGTGTCCTAACTTGCACCAAGTCCCATTCACCCATCACCCCTGTGCTCACTGCTGCCCGTGTCCTAACTCGCACCAAGTCCCGTTCGCCCATGACCCCTGTGCTCACTGCTGCCCGTGTCCTAACTCGCACCAAGTCCCATTCACCCATCACCCCTGTGCTCACTGCTGCCCGTGTCCTAACTCGCACCAAGCCCCGTTCACCCATCACCCCTGTGCTCACTGCTGCCCGTGTCCTAACTCGCACCAAGTCCCGTTCGTACATCACCCCTGTGCTCACTGCTGCCCGTGTCCTAACTCGCACCAAGTCCCGTTCACCCATCACCCCTGTGCTCACTGCTGCCCGTGTCCTAACTCGCACCAAGTCCCGTTCACCCATCCCCCCTGTGCTCACTGCTGCCCGTGTCCTAACTCGCACCAAGTCCCGTTCACCCATTCCCCCTGTGCTCACTGCTGGCCGTGTCCAAACTCGCACCAAGTCCCGTTCACCCATCACCCCTGTTCTCACTGCTGCCCGTGTCCAAACTCACACCAAGTCCCGTTCACCCATCAGCCCTGTGCTCACTGCCCCGTGTCCTAACTCGCACCAAGTCCCGTTCACCCATCACCTCTGTGCTCACTGCTGCCCGTGTCCTAACTCGCACCAAGTCCCGTTCACCCATCACCCCTGTGCTCACTGCAGCCCGTGTCCTAACTCGCACCAAGTCCCGTTCACCCATCACCCCTGTGCTCACTGCTGCCCGTGTCCTAACTCGCACCAAGTCCCGTTCGCCCATCACCCCGTGCTCTCTGCTGCCCGTGTCCTAACTCGCACCAAGTCCCGTTCACCCATCACGCCTGTGCTCACCGCTGCGAGTGTCCTAACTCGCACCAAGTCCCGTTCACCCATCACCCCTGTGCTCTCTGCTGCCCGTGTCCTAACTCGCACCGAGTCCCGATCACCCATCACCCCCTGTGCTCACTGCTGCCCGTGTCCTAACTCGCACCAAGTCCCGTTCACCCATCCCCCCTGTGCTCAATGCTGCCCGTGTCCTAACTCACACCAAGTCCCGTTCACCCACCACCCCCTTTGCTCGCTGCTGCCCATGTCCTAACTCGCACCAAGTCCCGTTCACCCGTCACCCCTGTGCTCACTGCTGCCCGTGTCCTAACTCACACCAAGTCCCGTTCACCCACCACCCCCTGTGCTCGCTGCTGCCCGTGTCGTAACTCGCACCAAGTCTCGTTCACCCATCAACCCTGGGCTCACTGCTGCCTGTGTCCTAACTCGCACCAAGTCCCGGTCACCCATCACCCCTGTGCTGACTGCTGCCCGTGTCCTAACTCGCACCAAGTCCCGATCACCCGTCTCCCCGGTGCTCACTGCTGCCCGTGTCCTAACTCGCACCAAGTCCCGTTCACCCATCACCACTGTGCTCACTGCTGCCCGTGTCCTAACTCACACCAAGTCCCGTTCACCCATCACCACTGTGCTCACTGCTGCCTGTGTCCTAACTCGCACCAAGTCCCGGTCACTCTTCACCCCTGTGCTCACTGCTGCCCGTGTCCTAACTCGCACCAAGTCCCGTTCACCCATCACCCCTGTGCTCACTGCTGCCCGTGTCCTAACCCGCACCAAGCCCCGTTCACCCATCAACCCTGTGCTCACTGCTGCCCGTGTCCTAACTCGCACCAAGTCCCGGTCACCCATCACCCCTGTGCTCTCTGCTGCCCGTGTCCTAACTCGCACCAAGTCCCGTTCACCCATCACCCCTGTGCTCACTGCTGCCCGTGTCCTAACTCGCACCATGTCCCGTTCGCACATCACCCCTGTGCTCACTGCTGCCCGTGTCCTAACTCGCACCAAGTCCCGTTCGCCGATCACCCCTGTGCTCATTGCTGCCCGTGTCCTAACTCGCACCAAGTCCCGATCACCCATCACCCCTGTGCTCACTGCTGCCCGTGTCCTAACTCGCACCAAGTCCCGTTCGCCCATCACCCCTGTGCTCACTGCTGCCCGTGTCCTAACTCGCACCAAGTCCCGTTCGCCCATCCCCCCTGTGCTCACTGCTGCCCGTGTCCTAACTCGCACCAAGTCCCTTTCACCCATCCCCCCTGTGCTCACTGCTGCCCGTGTCCTAACTCGCACCAAGTCCCGTTCACCCATCACCCCTGTGCTCACTGCTGCCCGTGTCCTAACTCACACCAAGTCCCGTTCACCCATCACCCCTGTGCTCACTGCTGACCGTGTCCTAACTAGCACCAAGTCCCGTTCACCCATCACCCCTGTGCTCACTGCTGCCCGTGTCCTAACTCGCACTACGTCCCGTTCGCCCATCACCCCTGTGCTCTCTGCTGCCCGTGTCCAAACTCGCACCAAGTCCCGTTCATCCATCACCCCCTGTGCTCACTGCTGCCCGTGTCCTAACTCGCACCAAGTCCCGTTCACCCATCACCCCTGTGCTCACTGCTGCCCGTGTCATAACTCGCACCAAGTCCCGTTCACCCTTCACCCCTGTGCTCTCTGCTGCCCGTGTCCTAACTCGCACAAAGTCCCGATTACCCATCAGCCCCTGTGCTCACTGCTGCCCGTGTCCTAACTCGCACCAAGTCCCGTTCACCCATCACCCCTGTGCTCACTGCTGCCCGTGTCCTAACTCACACCAAGTCCCGTTCACCCATCCCCACTGTGCTCACTGCTGCCCGTGTCCTCACTCACACCAAGGCCCGTTCACCCACCACCCCCTGTGCTCGCTTTGGCCCGTTTCCTAACTCGCACCAAGTCCCGTTCGCCCATCACCCCTGTGCTCACTGCTGCCCGTGTCCTAACTCACACCAAGTCCCGTTCACCCATCACCCCTGTGCTCACTGCTGCCCGTGTCCTAACTCGCACCAAGTCCCGTTCGCCCATCACCCCTGTGCTCACTGCTGCCCGTGTCCTAACTCGCACCAACTCCCGTACACCCGTCACCCCTGTGCTCACTGCTGCCCGTGTCCGAACTCACACCAAGTCCCGTTCTCCCACCACCCCCTGTGCTCGCTGCTACCCCTGTCCTAGCTCGCACCAAGTCCCGTTCACCCGTCACCCCTGTGCTCACTGCTGCCTGTGTCCTAACTCGCACCAAGTCCCGTTCACACATCACCCCTGTGCTCACTGCTGCCCGTGTCCTAACTCACACCAAGTCTCGTTCACCCATTACCCCTGTGCTCACTGCTGCCTGTGTCCTAACTCGCACCAAGTCCCGGTCACACATCACCCCTGTGCTCATTGCTGCCCGTGTCCCAACTCGCACCAAGTCCCGGTCACCCTTCTCCCCGGTGCTCATTGCTGACCGTGTCCTAACTCGCACCAAGTCCCATTCACCCATCACCACTGTGCTCACTGCTGCCCGTGTCCTAACTCGCACCAAGTCCCGTTCACCCATCACCCCTGTGCTCACTGCTGCCCGTGTCCTAACTCGCACCAAGTCCCGGTCACCCATCACCCCTGTGCTCACTGCTGCCTGTGTCCTAACTCGCACCAAGTCCCGTTCACCCATCACCCCTGTGCTCACTGCTGCCCGTGTCCTAACTCGCACCAAGTCCCGTTCACCCATCACACCTGTGCTCACTGCTGCCCGGGTCCTAACTCGCACCAAGTCCCGTTCGCCCATCACCCCTGTGCTCACTGCTGCCCGTGTCCTAACTCGCACCAAGTCCCGTTCGCCCATCACCCCTGTGCTCACTTCTGCCCGTGTCCTAACTCGCACCAAGTCCCGTTCCCCCATCACCCCTGTGCTCACTGCTGCCCGTGTCCTAACTCGCACCAAGTCCCGTTCGCCCATCACCCCTGTGCTCACTGCTGCCCGTGTCCTAACTCGCACCAAGTCCCGTTCGCCCATCACCCCTGTGCTCACTTCTGCCCGTGTCCTAACTCGCACCAAGTCCCGTTCACTCGTCACCCCTGTGCTCACTGCTGCCTGTGTCCTAACTCGCACCAAGACCCGTTCACCCATCACCCCTGTGCTCACTGCTGCCCGTGTCCTAACTCACACCAAGTCCCGTTCACCCATCACCCCTGTGCTCACTGCCCCGTGTCCTAACTCGCACCAAGTCCCGTTCACCCATCACCCCTGTGCTCTCTGCTGCCTGTGTCCTAACTCGCACCAAGTCCGGTCACCACTCACCCCTGTGCTCACTGCCGCCCGTGTCCTAACTCGCACCATGTCCCGTTCACCCATCACCCCTGTGCTCACTGCTGCCCGTGTCCTAACTCGCACCAAGTCCCATTCACCCATCACCCCTGTGCTCACTGCTGCCCGTGTCCTAACTCGCACCAAGCCCCGTTCACCCATCACCCCTGTGCTCACTGCTGCCCGTGTCCTAACTCGCACCAAGTCCCGTTCGTACATCACCCCTGTGCTCACTGCTGCCCGTGTCCTAACTCGCACCAAGTCCCGTTCACCCATCACCCCTGTGCTCACTGCTGCCCGTGTCCTAACTCGCACCAAGTCCCGTTCACCCATCCCCCCTGTGCTCACTGCTGCCCGTGTCCTAACTCGCACCAAGTCCCGTTCACCCATCCCCCCTGTGCTCACTGCTGCCCGTGTCCAAACTCGCACCAAGTCCCGTTCACCCATCACCCCTGTGCTCACTGCTGCCCGTGTCCTAACTCACACCAAGTCCCGTTCACCCATCAGCCCTGTGCTCACTGCCCCGTGTCCTAACTCGCACCAAGTCCCGTTCACCCATCAACCCTTTGCTCACTGCTGCCCGTGTCCAAACTCGCACCAAGTCCCGTTCACCCATCACCCCTGTGCTCCCTGCTGCCCGTGTCCTAACACGCACCAAGTCCCGTTCACCCATCACCCCTGTGCTCACTGCTGCCCGTGTCCTAACTTGCACCAAGTCCCGTTCACCCATCACCCCTGTGCTCACTGCTGCCCGTGTCCTAACTCGCACCAAGTCCCGTTCGCCCATCACCCCTGTGCTCTCTGCTGCCCGTGTCCTAACTCGCACCAAGTCCCGTTCTCCCATCACCCCCTGTGCTCACTGCTGCCCGTGTCCTAACTCGCACCGAGTCCCGATCACCCATCACCCCCTGTGCTCACTGCTGCCCGTGTCCTAACTCGCACCAAGTCCCGTTCACCCATCCCCCCTGTACTCACTGCTGCCCGTGTCCGAACGCACAACAAGTCCCGTTCACCCACCACCCCTGTGCTCGCTGCTGCCCGTGTCCTAACTCGCACCAAGTCCCGTTCACTCGTCACCCCTGTGCTCACTGCTGCCTGTGTCCTAACTCGCACCAAGTCCCATTCAACCATCACCACTGTGCTCACTGCTGCCCGTGTCCTAACTCACACCAAGTCCCGTTCACCCATCACCCCTGTGCTCACTGCCCCGTGTCCTAACTCGCACTAAGTCCCGTTCACCCATCACCCCTGTGCTCACTGCTGCCCGTGTCCTAACTCGCACCAAGTCCCATTCACCCATCACCCCTGTGCTCACTGCTGCCCGTGCCCTAACTCGCACCAAGCCCCGTTCACCCATCACCCCTGTGCTCACTGCTGCCCGTGTCCTAACTCGCACCAAGTCCCGTTCGTACATCACCCCTGTGCTCACTGCTGCCCGTGTCCTAACTCGCACCAAGTCCCGTTCACCCATCACCCCTGTGCTCACTGCTGCCCGTGTCCTAACTCGCACCAAGTCCCGTTCACCCATCCCCCCTGTGCTCACTGCTGCCCGTGTCCTAACTCGCACCAAGTCCCGTTCACCCATCCCCCCTGTGCTCACTGCTGGCCGTGTCCAAACTCGCACCAAGTCCCGTTCACCCATCACCCCTGTTCTCACTGCTGCCCGTGTCCAAACTCACACCAAGTCCCGTTCACCCATCAGCCCTGTGCTCACTGCCCCGTGTCCTAACTCGCACCAAGTCCCGTTCACCCATCACCTCTGTGCTCACTGCTGCCCGTGTCCTAACTCGCACCAAGTCCCGTTCACCCATCACCCCTGTGCTCACTGCAGCCCGTGTCCTAACTCGCACCAAGTCCCGTTCACCCATCACCCCTGTGCTCACTGCTGCCCGTGTCCTAACTCGCACCAAGTCCCGTTCGCCCATCACCCCGTGCTCTCTGCTGCCCGTGTCCTAACTCGCACCAAGTCCCGTTCACCCATCACGCCTGTGCTCACCGCTGCGAGTGTCCTAACTCGCACCAAGTCCCGTTCACCCATCACCCCTGTGCTCTCTGCTGCCCGTGTCCTAACTCGCACCGAGTCCCGATCACCCATCACCCCCTGTGCTCACTGCTGCCCGTGTCCTAACTCGCACCAAGTCCCGTTCACCCATCCCCCCTGTGCTCAATGCTGCCCGTGTCCTAACTCACACCAAGTCCCGTTCACCCACCACCCCCTTTGCTCGCTGCTGCCCATGTCCTAACTCGCACCAAGTCCCGTTCACCCGTCACCCCTGTGCTCACTGCTGCCCGTGTCCTAACTCACACCAAGTCCCGTTCACCCACCACCCCCTGTGCTCGCTGCTGCCCGTGTCGTAACTCGCACCAAGTCTCGTTCACCCATCAACCCTGGGCTCACTGCTGCCTGTGTCCTAACTCGCACCAAGTCCCGGTCACCCATCACCCCTGTGCTGACTGCTGCCCGTGTCCTAACTCGCACCAAGTCCCGATCACCCGTCTCCCCGGTGCTCACTGCTGCCCGTGTCCTAACTCGCACCAAGTCCCGTTCACCCATCACCACTGTGCTCACTGCTGCCCGTGTCCTAACTCACACCAAGTCCCGTTCACCCATCACCACTGTGCTCACTGCTGCCTGTGTCCTAACTCGCACCAAGTCCCGGTCACTCTTCACCCCTGTGCTCACTGCTGCCCGTGTCCTAACTCGCACCAAGTCCCGTTCACCCATCACCCCTGTGCTCACTGCTGCCCGTGTCCTAACCCGCACCAAGCCCCGTTCACCCATCAACCCTGTGCTCACTGCTGCCCGTGTCCTAACTCGCACCAAGTCCCGGTCACCCATCACCCCTGTGCTCTCTGCTGCCCGTGTCCTAACTCGCACCAAGTCCCGTTCACCCATCACCCCTGTGCTCACTGCTGCCCGTGTCCTAACTCGCACCATGTCCCGTTCGCACATCACCCCTGTGCTCACTGCTGCCCGTGTCCTAACTCGCACCAAGTCCCGTTCGCCGATCACCCCTGTGCTCATTGCTGCCCGTGTCCTAACTCGCACCAAGTCCCGATCACCCATCACCCCTGTGCTCACTGCTGCCCGTGTCCTAACTCGCACCAAGTCCCGTTCGCCCATCACCCCTGTGCTCACTGCTGCCCGTGTCCTAACTCGCACCAAGTCCCGTTCGCCCATCCCCCCTGTGCTCACTGCTGCCCGTGTCCTAACTCGCACCAAGTCCCTTTCACCCATCCCCCCTGTGCTCACTGCTGCCCGTGTCCTAACTCGCACCAAGTCCCGTTCACCCATCACCCCTGTGCTCACTGCTGCCCGTGTCCTAACTCACACCAAGTCCCGTTCACCCATCACCCCTGTGCTCACTGCTGACCGTGTCCTAACTAGCACCAAGTCCCGTTCACCCATCACCCCTGTGCTCACTGCTGCCCGTGTCCTAACTCGCACTACGTCCCGTTCGCCCATCACCCCTGTGCTCTCTGCTGCCCGTGTCCAAACTCGCACCAAGTCCCGTTCATCCATCACCCCCTGTGCTCACTGCTGCCCGTGTCCTAACTCGCACCAAGTCCCGTTCACCCATCACCCCTGTGCTCACTGCTGCCCATGTCATAACTCGCACCAAGTCCCGTTCACCCTTCACCCCTGTGCTCTCTGCTGCCCGTGTCCTAACTCGCACAAAGTCCCGATTACCCATCAGCCCCTGTGCTCACTGCTGCCCGTGTCCTAACTCGCACCAAGTCCCGTTCACCCATCACCCCTGTGCTCACTGCTGCCCGTGTCCTAACTCACACCAAGTCCCGTTCACCCATCCCCACTGTGCTCACTGCTGCCCGTGTCCTCACTCACACCAAGGCCCGTTCACCCACCACCCCCTGTGCTCGCTTTGGCCCGTGTCCTAACTCGCACCAAGTCCCGTTCGCCCATCACCCCTGTGCTCACTGCTGCCCGTGTCCTAACTCACACCAAGTCCCGTTCACCCATCACCCCTGTGCTCACTGCTGCCCGTGTCCTAACTCGCACCAAGTCCCGTTCGCCCATCACCCCTGTGCTCACTGCTGCCCGTGTCCTAACTCGCACCAACTCCCGTACACCCGTCACCCCTGTGCTCACTGCTGCCCGTGTCCGAACTCACACCAAGTCCCGTTCTCCCACCACCCCCTGTGCTCGCTGCTACCCGTGTCCTAGCTCGCACCAAGTCCCGTTCACCCGTCACCCCTGTGCTCACTGCTGCCTGTGTCCTAACTCGCACCAAGTCCCGTTCACACATCACCCCTGTGCTCACTGCTGCCCGTGTCCTAACTCACACCAAGTCTCGTTCACCCATTACCCCTGTGCTCACTGCTGCCTGTGTCCTAACTCGCACCAAGTCCCGGTCACACATCACCCCTGTGCTCATTGCTGCCCGTGTCCCAACTCGCACCAAGTCCCGGTCACCCTTCTCCCCGGTGCTCATTGCTGACCGTGTCCTAACTCGCACCAAGTCCCATTCACCCATCACCACTGTGCTCACTGCTGCCCGTGTCCTAACTCGCACCAAGTCCCGTTCACTCATCACCCCTGTGCTCACTGCTGCCCGTGTCCTAACTCGCACCAAGTCCCGGTCACCCATCACCCCTGTGCTCACTGCTGCCTGTGTCCTAACTCGCACCAAGTCCCGTTCACCCATCACCCCTGTGCTCACTGCTGCCCGTGTCCTAACTCGCACCAAGTCCCGTTCACCCATCACACCTGTGCTCACTGCTGCCCGGGTCCTAACTCGCACCAAGTCCCGTTCGCCCATCACCCCTGTGCTCACTGCTGCCCGTGTCCTAACTCGCACCAAGTCCCGTTCGCCCATCACCCCTGTGCTCACTTCTGCCCGTGTCCTAACTCGCACCAAGTCCCGTTCCCCCATCACCCCTGTGCTCACTGCTGCCCGTGTCCTAACTCGCACCAAGTCCCGTTCGCCCATCACCCCTGTGCTCACTGCTGCCCGTGTCCTAACTCGCACCAAGTCCCGTTCGCCCATCACCCCTGTGCTCACTTCTGCCCGTGTCCTAACTCGCACCAAGTCCCGTTCACTCGTCACCCCTGTGCTCACTGCTGCCTGTGTCCTAACTCGCACCAAGACCCGTTCACCCATCACCCCTGTGCTCACTGCTGCCCGTGTCCTAACTCACACCAAGTCCCGTTCACCCATCACCCCTGTGCTCACTGCCCCGTGTCCTAACTCGCACCAAGTCCCGTTCACCCATCACCCCTGTGCTCTCTGCTGCCTGTGTCCTAACTCGCACCAAGTCCCATTCACCCATCACCCCTGTGCTCACTGCTGCCCGTGTCCTAACTCGCACCAAGCCCCGTTCACCCATCACCCCTGTGCTCACTGCTGCCCGTGTCCTAACTCGCACCAAGTCCCGTTCGTACATCACCCCTGTGCTCACTGCTGCCCGTGTCCTAACTCGCACCAAGTCCCGTTCACCCATCACCCCTGTGCTCACTGCTGCCCGTGTCCTAACTCGCACCAAGTCCCGTTCACCCATCCCCCCTGTGCTCACTGCTGCCCGTGTCCTAACTCGCACCAAGTCCCGTTCACCCATCCCCCCTGTGCTCACTGCTGCCCGTGTCCAAACTCGCACCAAGTCCCGTTCACCCATCACCCCTGTGCTCACTGCTGCCCGTGTCCTAACTCACACCAAGTCCCGTTCACCCATCAGCCCTGTGCTCACTGCCCCGTGTCCTAACTCGCACCAAGTCCCGTTCACCCATCAACCCTTTGCTCACTGCTGCCCGTGTCCAAACTCGCACCAAGTCCCGTTCACCCATCACCCCTGTGCTCCCTGCTGCCCGTGTCCTAACACGCACCAAGTCCCGTTCACCCATCACCCCTGTGCTCACTGCTGCCCGTGTCCTAACTTGCACCAAGTCCCGTTCACCCATCACCCCTGTGCTCACTGCTGCCCGTGTCCTAACTCGCACCAAGTCCCGTTCGCCCATCACCCCTGTGCTCTCTGCTGCCCGTGTCCTAACTCGCACCAAGTCCCGTTCTCCCATCACCCCCTGTGCTCACTGCTGCCCGTGTCCTAACTCACACCGAGTCCCGATCACCCATCACCCCCTGTGCTCACTGCTGCCCGTGTCCTAACTCGCACCAAGTCCCGTTCACCCATCCCCCCTGTACTCACTGCTGCCCGTGTCCGAACGCACAACAAGTCCCGTTCACCCACCACCCCTGTGCTCGCTGCTGCCCGTGTCCTAACTCGCACCAAGTCCCGTTCACTCGTCACCCCTGTGCTCACTGCTGCCTGTGTCCTAACTCGCACCAAGTCCCATTCAACCATCACCACTGTGCTCACTGCTGCCCGTGTCCTAACTCACACCAAGTCCCGTTCACCCATCACCCCTGTGCTCACTGCCCCGTGTCCTAACTCGCACTAAGTCCCGTTCACCCATCACCCCTGTGCTCACTGCTGCCTGTGTCCTAACTCGCACCAAGTCCCGGTCACCCCTCACCCCTGTGCTCACTGCCGCCCGTGTCCTAACTCGCACCAAGTCCCGTTCACCCATCACCCCTGTGCTCACTGCTGCCCGTGTCCTAACTCGCACCAAGTCCCATTCACCCATCACCCCTGTGCTCACTGCTGCCCGTGTCCTAACTCGCACCAAGCCCCGTTCACTCATCACCCCTGTGCTCACTGCTGCCCGTGTCCTAACTCGCACCAAGTCCCGTTCGTACATCACCCCTGTGCTCACTGCTGCCCGTGTCCTAACTCGCACCAAGTCCCGTTCACCCATCACCCCTGTGCTCACTGCTGCCCGTGTCCTAACTCGCACCAAGTCCCTTTCACCCATCCCCCCTGTGCTCACTGCTGCCCGTGTCCTAACTCGCACCAAGTCCCGTTCACCCATCCCCCCTGTGCTCACTGCTGCCCGTGTCCAAACTCGCACCAAGTCCCGTTCACCCATCACCCCTGTGCTCACTGCTGCCCGTGTCCTAACTCACACCAAGTCCCGTTCACCCATCAGCCCTGTGCTCACTGCCCCGTGTCCTAACTCGCACCAAGTCCCGTTCACCCATCACCCCTGTGCTCACTGCTGCCCGTGTCCTAACTCGCACCAAGTCCCGTTCACCCATCAACCCTGTGCTCACTGCAGCCCGTGTCCTAACTTGCACCAAGTCCCATTCATCCATCACCCCTGTGCTCACTGCTGCCCGTGTCCTAACTCGCACCAAGTCCCGTTCGCCCATCACCCCTGTGCTCTCTGCTGCCCGTGTCCTAACTCGCACCAAGTCCTGTTCACCCATCACCCCTGTGCTCACTGCTGCGCGTGTCCTAACTCGCACCAAGTCCCGTTCACCCATCACCCCTGTGCTCTCTGCTGCCCGTGTCCTGACTCGCACCGAGTCCCAATCAGCCATCACCCACTGTGCTCACTGCTGCCCGTGTCCTAACTCGCACCAAGTCCCGTTCACCCATCCCCCCTGTGCACACTGCTGCCCGTGTCCTAACTCACACCAAGTCCCGTTCACCCACCACCACCTGTGCTCGCTGCTGCCCATGTCCTAACTCGCACCAAGTCCCGTTCACCCATCACCCCTGTGCTCACTGCTGCCCGTGTCCTAACTCACACCAAGTCCCGTTCACCCACCACCCGCTGTGCTCGCTGCTGCCCGTGTCCTAACTTGCACCAAGTCTCTTTCACCCATCACCCCTGTGCTCACTGCTGCCTGTGTCCTAACTCGCACCAAGTCCCGGTCACCCATCACCCCTGTGCTGACTGCTGCCCGTTTCCTAACTCGCACCAAGTCCCGATCACCCGTCTCCCCGGTGCTCACTGCTGCCCGTGTCCTAACTCGCACCAAGTCCCGTTCACCCATCACCACTGTGCTCACTGCTGCCCGTGTCCTAACTCACACCAAGTCCCGTTCACCCATCACCACTGTGCTCACTGCTGCCTGTGTCCTAACTCGCACCAAGTCCCGTTCACCCTTCACCCCTGTGCTCACTGCTTCCCGTGTCCTAACTCGCACCAAGTCCCGTTCACCCGTCACCCCTGTGCTCACTGCTGCCCGTGTCCTAACTCGCACCAAGTCCCGTTCACCCATCAACCCTGTGCTCACTGCTGCCCATGTCCTAACTCGCACCAAGTCCCGTTCACCCATCACCCCTGTGCTCACTGCTGCCCGTGTCCTAACTCGCACCAAGTCCCTTTCACACATCCCCCCTGTGCTCACTGCTGCCCGAGTCCTAACTCGCACCAAGTCCCGTTCGCACATCAACCCTGTGCTCACTGCTGCCCGTGCCCTAACTCGCACCAAGTCCCGTTCACCCATCACCCCTGTGCTCACTGCTGCCCGTGTCCTAACTCGCACCAAGTCCCTTTCACCCATCCCCCCTGTGCTCACTGCTGCCCGTGTCCTAACTCGCACCAAGTCCCTTTCACACATCCCCCCTGTGCTCACTGCTGCCCGTGTCCTAACTCGCACCAAGTCCCGTTCAACCATCACCCCTGTGCTCACTGCTGCCCGTGTCCTAACTCACACCAAGTCCCATTCACCCATCACCCATGTGCTCACTGCGCCGTGTCCTAACTCGCACCAAGTCCCGTTCACCCATCACACCTATGCTCACTGCTGCCCGTGTCCAAACTCGCACCAAGTCCCGTTCACCCATCACCCCTGTGCTCACTGCTGCCCGTGTCCTAACTAGCACCATGTCCCGTTCACCCATCACCCCTGTGCTCACTGCTGCCCGTGTCCTAACTCGCACTACGTCCCGTTCACCCATCACCCCTGTGCTCACTGCCCCGTGTCCTAACTCGCACCAAGTCCCGTTCACCCATCACCCCTGTGCTCACTGCTGCCTGTGTCCTAACTCGCACCAAGTCCCGGTCACCCCTCACCCCTGTGCTCACTGCCGCCCGTGTCCTAACTCGCACCAAGTCCCGTTCACCCATCACCCC
The DNA here is from genome assembly GCF_052327205.1 of Somniosus microcephalus. Lineage (NCBI taxonomy): Eukaryota > Metazoa > Chordata > Chondrichthyes > Squaliformes > Somniosidae > Somniosus > Somniosus microcephalus. The sequence continues at coordinate 79,101,051 of NC_140997.1, read as the reverse complement.
TGTGCTCACTGCTGCCCGTGTCCTAACTCGCACCAAGTCCCATTCACCCATCACCCCTGTGCTCACTGCTGCCCGTGTCCTAACTCGCACCAAGTCACGTTCACCCATCACCCCTGTGCTCACTGCTGCCCGTGTCCTAACTCGCACCAAGTCCCGTTCGCACATCACCCCTGTGCTCACTGCTGCCCATGTCCTAACTCGCACCAAGTCCCGTTCACCCATCACCCCTGTGCTCACTGCTGCCCGTGTCGTAACTCGCACCAAGTCCCGTTCACCCATCCCCCCTGTGCTCACTGCTGCCCGTGTCCTAACTCGCACCAAGCCCCGTTCACCCATCACCCCTGTGCTCACTGCTGCCCGTGTCCAAACTCGCACCAAGTCCCGTTCACCCATCACCCCTGTGCTCACTGCTGCCCGTGTCCTAACTCACACCAAGTCCCGTTCACCCATCAGCCCTGTGCTCACTGCCCCGTGTCCTAACTCGCACCAAGTCCCGTTCACCCATCACCCCTGTGCTCACTGCTGCCCATGTCCTAACTTGCACCAAGTCCCGTTCACCCATCACCCCTGTGCTCACTGCTGCCCGTGTCCTAACTCGCACCAAGTCCCGTTCGCCCATCACCCCTGTGCTCTCTGCTGCCCGTGTCCGAACTCGCACCAAGTCCCGTTCACTCATCACCCCCTGTGCTCACTGCTGCCCGTGTCCTAACTCGCACCAAGTCCCGTTCACCCAACACCCCTGTGCTCACTGCTGCGCGTGTCCTAACTCGCACCAAGTCCCGTTCACCCATCACCCCTGTGCTCTCTGCTGCCCGTATCCTAAATCGCAACGAGTCCCGATCACCCATCACCCCCTGTGCTCACTGCTGCCCGTGTCCTAACTCGCACCAAGTCCCGTTCACCCATCCCCCCTGTACTCACTGCTGCCCGTGTCCTAACTCACACCAAGTCCCGTTCACCCACCACCCCTGTGCTCGCTGCTGCCCGTGTCCTAACTCGCACCAAGTCCCGTTCGTACATCACCCCTGTGCTCACTGCTGCCCGTGTCCTAACTCGCACCAAGTCCCGTTCACCCATCACCCCTGTGCTCACTGCTGCCCGTGTCCTAACTCGCACCAAGTCCCGTTCACCCATCCCCCATGTGCTCACTGCTGCCCGTGTCCTAACTCGCACCAAGTCCCGTTCACCCATCCCCTCTGTGCTCACTGCTGCCCGTGTCCAAACTCGCACCAAGTCCCGTTCACCCATCACCCCTGTTCTCACTGCTGCCCGTGTCCAAACTCACACCAAGTCCCGTTCACCCATCAGCCCTGTGCTCACTGCCCCGTGTCCTAACTCGCACCAAGTCCCGTTCACCCATCACCTCTGTGCTCACTGCTGCCCGTGTCCTAACTCGCACCAAGTCCCGTTCACCCATCACCCCTGTGCTCACTGCAGCCCGTGTCCTAACTCGCACCAAGTCCCGTTCACCCATCACCCCTGTGCTCACTGCTGCCCGTGACCTAACTCGCACCAAGTCCCGTTCGCCCATCACCCCGTGCTCTCTGCTGCCCGTGTCCTAACTCGCACCAAGTCCCGTTCACCCATCACGCATGTGCTCACTGCTGCGCGTGTCCTAACTCGCACCAAGTCCCGTTCATCCATCACCCCTGTGCTCTCTGCTGCCCGTGTCCTAACTCGCACCGAGTCCCGATCACCCATCACCCCCTGTGCTCACTGCTGCCCGTGTCCTAACTCGCACCAAGTCCCGTTCACCCATCCCCCCTGTGCTCAATGCTGCCCGTGTCCTAACTCACACCAAGTCCCGTTCACCCACCACCCCCTGTGCTCGCTGCTGCCCATGTCCTAACTCGCACCAAGTCCCGTTCACCCGTCACCCCTGTGCTCACTGCTGCCCGTGTCCTAACTCACACCAAGTCCCGTTCACCCACCACCCCCTGTGCTCGCTGCTGCCCGTGTCGTAACTCGCACCAAGTCTCGTTCACCCATCACCCCTGGGCTCACTGCTGCCTGTGTCCTAACTCGCACCAAGTCCCGGTCAACCATCACCCCTGTGCTGACTGCTGCCCGTGTCCTAACTCGCACCAAGTCCCGATCACCCGTCTCCCCGGTGCTCACTGCTGCCCGTGTCCTAACTCGCACCAAGTCCCGTTCACCCATCACCATTGTGCTCACTGCTGCCCGTGTCCTAACTCACACCAAGTCCCGTTCACCCATCACCACTGTGCTCACTGCTGCCTGTGTCCTAACTCGCACCAAGTCCCGGTCACTCTTCACCCCTGTGTTCACTGCTGCCCGTGTCCTAACTCGCACCAAGTCCCGTTCACCCATCACCCCTGTGCTCACTGCGGCCCGTGTCCTAACCCGCACCAAGTCCCGTTCACCCATCAACCCTGTGCTGACTGCTGCCCGTGTCCTAACTCGCACCAAGTCCCGATCACCCGTCTCCCCGGTGCTCACTGCTGCCCGTGTCCTAACTCGCACCAAGTCCCGTTCACCCATCACCACTGTGCTCACTGCTGCCCGTGTCCTAACTCACACCAAGTCCCGTTCACCCATCACCACTGTGCTCACTGCTGCCTGTGTCCTAACTCGCACCAAGTCCCGGTCACTCTTCACCCCTGTGTTCACTGCTGCCCGTGTCCTAACTCGCACCAAGTCCCGTTCACCCATCACCCCTGTGCTCACTGCTGCCCGTGTCCTAACCCGCACCAAGTCCCGTTCACCCATCAACCCTGTGCTCACTGCTGCCCGTGTCCTAACTCGCACCAAGTCCCGGTCACCCATCACCCCTGTGCTCTCTGCTGCCCGTGTCCTAACTCGCACCAAGTCCCGTTCACCCATCACCCCTGTGCTCACTGCTGCCCGTGTCCTAACTCGCACCATGTCCCGTTCGCACATCACCCCTGTGCTCATTGCTGCCCGTGTCCTAACTCGCACCAAGTCCCGATCACCCATCACCCCTGTGCTCACTGCTGCCCGTGTCCTAACTCGCACCAAGTCCCGTTCGCCCATCACCCCTGTGCTCACTGCTGCCCGTGTCCTAACTCGCACCAAGTCCCGTTCACCCATCCCCCCTGTGCTCACTGCTGCCCGTGTCCTAACTCGCACCAAGTCCCTTTCACCCATCCCCCCTGTGCTCACGGCTGCCCGTGTCCTAACTCGCACCAAGTCCCGTTCACCCATCACCCCTGTGCTCACTGCTGCCCGTGTCCTAACTCACACCAAGTCCCGTTCACCCATCACCCCTGTGCTCACTGCTGACCGTGTCCTAACTAGCACCAAGTCCCGTTCACCCATCACCCCTGTGCTCACTGCTGCCCGTGTCCTAACTCGCACTACGTCCCGTTCGCCCATCACCCCTGTGCTCTCTGCTGCCCGTGTCCAAACTCGCACCAAGTCCCGTTCATCCATCACCCCCTGTGCTCACTGCTGCCCGTGTCCTAACTCGCACCAAGTCCCGTTCACCCATCACCCCTGTGCTCACTGCTGCCCGTGTCATAACTCGCACCAAGTCCCGTTCACCCATCACCCCTGTGCTCTCTGCTGCCCGTGTCCTAACTCGCACAAAGTCCCGATTACCCATCAGCCCCTGTGCTCACTGCTGCCCGTGTCCTAACTCGCACCAAGTCCCGTTCACCCATCACCCCTGTGCTCACTGCTGCCCGTGTCCTAACTCACACCAAGTCCCGTTCACCCATCCCCACTGTGCTCACTGCTGCCCGTGTCCTAACTCACACCAAGGCCCGTTCACCCACCACCCCCTGTGCTCGCTGCGGCCCGTGTCCTAACACGCACCAAGTCCCGTTCGCCCATCACCCCTGTGCTCACTGCTGCCCGTGTCCTAACTCACACCAAGTCCCGTTCACCCATCACCCCTGTGCTCACTGCTGCCCGTGTCCTAACTCGCACCAAGTCCCGTTCGCCCATCACCGCTGTGCTCACTGCTGCCCGTGTCCTAACTCGCACCAATTCCCGTACACCCGTCACCCCTGTGCTCGCTGCTGCCCGTGTCCTAGCTCGCACCAAGTCCCGTTCACCCGTCACCCCTGTGCTCACTGCTGCCTGTGTCCTAACTCGCACCAAGTCCCGTTCACACATCACCCCTGTGCTCACTGCTGCCCGTGTCCTAACTCACACCAAGTCTCGTTCACCCATTACCCCTGTGCTCACTGCTGCCTGTGTCCTAACTCGCACCAAGTCCCGGTCACACATCACCCCTGTGCTCATTGCTGCCCGTGTCCCAACTCGCACCAAGTCCTGTTCACCCGTCTCCCCGGTGCTCATTGCTGCCCGTGTCCTTACTCGCACCAAGTCCCATTCACCCATCACCACTGTGCTCACTGCTGCCCGTGTCCTAACTCGCACCAAGTCCCGTTCACCCATCACCCCTGTGCTCACTGCTGCCCGTGTCCTAACTCGCACCAAGTCCCGGTCACCCATCACCCCTGTGCTCACTGCTGCCCGTGTCCTAACTCGCACCAAGTCCCGTTCACCCATCACCCCTGTGCTCACTGCTGCCCGTGTCCTAACTCGCACCAAGTCCCGTTCACCCATCACACCTGTGCTCACTGCTGCCCGGGTCCTAACTCGCACCAAGTCCCGTTCGCCCATCACCCCTGTGCTCATTGCTGCCCGTGTCCTAACTCGCACCAAGTCCCGTTCGCCCATCACCCCTGTGCTCACTTCTGCCCGTGTCCTAACTCGCACCAAGTCCCGTTCACCCATCACCACTGTGCTCACTGCTGCCTGTGTCCTAACTCGCACCAAGTCCCGGTCACTCTTCACCCCTGTGTTCACTGCTGCCCGTGTCCTAACTCGCACCAAGTCCCGTTCACCCATCACCCCTGTGCTCACTGCGGCCCGTGTCCTAACCCGCACCAAGTCCCGTTCACCCATCAACCCTGTGCTGACTGCTGCCCGTGTCCTAACTCGCACCAAGTCCCGATCACCCGTCTCCCCGGTGCTCACTGCTGCCCGTGTCCTAACTCGCACCAAGTCCCGTTCACCCATCACCACTGTGCTCACTGCTGCCCGTGTCCTAACTCACACCAAGTCCCGTTCACCCATCACCACTGTGCTCACTGCTGCCTGTGTCCTAACTCGCACCAAGTCCCGGTCACTCTTCACCCCTGTGTTCACTGCTGCCCGTGTCCTAACTCGCACCAAGTCCCGTTCACCCATCACCCCTGTGCTCACTGCTGCCCGTGTCCTAACCCGCACCAAGTCCCGTTCACCCATCAACCCTGTGCTCACTGCTGCCCGTGTCCTAACTCGCACCAAGTCCCGGTCACCCATCACCCCTGTGCTCTCTGCTGCCCGTGTCCTAACTCGCACCAAGTCCCGTTCACCCATCACCCCTGTGCTCACTGCTGCCCGTGTCCTAACTCGCACCATGTCCCGTTCGCACATCACCCCTGTGCTCACTGCTGCCCGTGTCCTAACTCGCACCAAGTCCCGTTCGCCGATCACCCCTGTGCTCATTGCTGCCCGTGTCCTAACTCGCACCAAGTCCCGATCACCCATCACCCCTGTGCTCACTGCTGCCCGTGTCCTAACTCGCACCAAGTCCCGTTCGCCCATCACCCCTGTGCTCACTGCTGCCCGTGTCCTAACTCGCACCAAGTCCCGTTCACCCATCCCCCCTGTGCTCACTGCTGCCCGTGTCCTAACTCGCACCAAGTCCCTTTCACCCATCCCCCCTGTGCTCACGGCTGCCCGTGTCCTAACTCGCACCAAGTCCCGTTCACCCATCACCCCTGTGCTCACTGCTGCCCGTGTCCTAACTCACACCAAGTCCCGTTCACCCATCACCCCTGTGCTCACTGCTGACCGTGTCCTAACTAGCACCAAGTCCCGTTCACCCATCACCCCTGTGCTCACTGCTGCCCGTGTCCTAACTCGCACTACGTCCCGTTCGCCCATCACCCCTGTGCTCTCTGCTGCCCGTGTCCAAACTCGCACCAAGTCCCGTTCATCCATCACCCCCTGTGCTCACTGCTGCCCGTGTCCTAACTCGCACCAAGTCCCGTTCACCCATCACCCCTGTGCTCACTGCTGCCCGTGTCATAACTCGCACCAAGTCCCGTTCACCCATCACCCCTGTGCTCTCTGCTGCCCGTGTCCTAACTCGCACAAAGTCCCGATTACCCATCAGCCCCTGTGCTCACTGCTGCCCGTGTCCTAACTCGCACCAAGTCCCGTTCACCCATCACCCCTGTGCTCACTGCTGCCCGTGTCCTAACTCACACCAAGTCCCGTTCACCCATCCCCACTGTGCTCACTGCTGCCCGTGTCCTAACTCACACCAAGGCCCGTTCACCCACCACCCCCTGTGCTCGCTGCGGCCCGTGTCCTAACACGCACCAAGTCCCGTTCGCCCATCACCCCTGTGCTCACTGCTGCCCGTGTCCTAACTCACACCAAGTCCCGTTCACCCATCACCCCTGTGCTCACTGCTGCCCGTGTCCTAACTCGCACCAAGTCCCGTTCGCCCATCACCGCTGTGCTCACTGCTGCCCGTGTCCTAACTCGCACCAATTCCCGTACACCCGTCACCCCTGTGCTCGCTGCTGCCCGTGTCCTAGCTCGCACCAAGTCCCGTTCACCCGTCACCCCTGTGCTCACTGCTGCCTGTGTCCTAACTCGCACCAAGTCCCGTTCACACATCACCCCTGTGCTCACTGCTGCCCGTGTCCTAACTCACACCAAGTCTCGTTCACCCATTACCCCTGTGCTCACTGCTGCCTGTGTCCTAACTCGCACCAAGTCCCGGTCACACATCACCCCTGTGCTCATTGCTGCCCGTGTCCCAACTCGCACCAAGTCCTGTTCACCCGTCTCCCCGGTGCTCATTGCTGCCCGTGTCCTTACTCGCACCAAGTCCCATTCACCCATCACCACTGTGCTCACTGCTGCCCGTGTCCTAACTCGCACCAAGTCCCGTTCACCCATCACCCCTGTGCTCACTGCTGCCCGTGTCCTAACTCGCACCAAGTCCCGGTCACCCATCACCCCTGTGCTCACTGCTGCCCGTGTCCTAACTCGCACCAAGTCCCGTTCACCCATCACCCCTGTGCTCACTGCTGCCCGTGTCCTAACTCGCACCAAGTCCCGTTCACCCATCACACCTGTGCTCACTGCTGCCCGGGTCCTAACTCGCACCAAGTCCCGTTCGCCCATCACCCCTGTGCTCATTGCTGCCCGTGTCCTAACTCGCACCAAGTCCCGTTCGCCCATCACCCCTGTGCTCACTTCTGCCCGTGTCCTAACTCGCACCAAGTCCCGTTCCCCCATCACCCCTGTGCTCACTGCTGCCCGTGTCCTAACTCGCACCAAGTCTCGTTCACCCATCACCCCTGTGCTCACTGCTGCCCGTGACCTAACTCGCACCATGTCCCGTTCGCACATCACCCCTGTGCTCACTGCCCCGTGCCCTAACTCGCACCAAGTCCCGTTCACCCACCACCCCTGTGCTCGCTGCTGCCCGTGTCCTTACTCGCACCAAGTCCCGTTCACTCGTCACCCCTGTGCTCACTGCTGCCCATGTCCTAACTCGCACCAAGTCCCGTTCACCCATCACCCCTGTGCTCACTGCTGCCCGTGTCCAAACTCACACCAAGTCCCGTTCACCCATCACCCCTGTGCTCACTGCCCCGTGTCCTAACTCGCACCAAGTCCCGTTCACCCATCACCCCTGTGCTCACTGCTGCCTGTGTCCTAACTCGCACCAAGTCCCGGTCACCCCTCACCCCTGTGCTCACTGCCGCCCGTGTCCTAACTCGCACCAAGTCCCGTTCACCCATCACCCCTGTGCTCACTGCTGCCCGTGTCCTAACTCGCACCAAGTGCCATTCACCCATCACCCCTGTGCTCACTGCTGCCCGTGTCCTAACTCGCACCAAGCCCCGTTCACCCTTCACCCCTGTGCTCACTGCTGCCCATGTCCTAACTCGCACCAAGTCCCGTTCGTACATCACCCCTGTGCTCACTGCTGCCCGTGTCCTAACTCGCACCAAGTCCCGTTCACCCATCACCCCTGTGCTCACTGCTGCCCGTGTCCTAACTCACACCAAGTCCCGTTCACCCATCCCCACTGTGCTCACTGCTGCCCGTGTCCTAACTCACACCAAGGCCCGTTCACCCACCACCCCCTGTGCTCGCTGCGGCCCGTGTCCTAACTCGCACCAAGTCCCGTTCGCCCATCACCCCTGTGCTCACTGCTGCCCGTGTCCTAACTCACACCAAGTCCCGTTCACCCATCACCCCTGTGCTCACTGCTGCCCGTGTCCTAACTCGCACCAAGTCCCGTTCGCCCATCACCCCTGTGCTCACTGCTGCCCGTGTCCTAACTCGCACCAACTCCCGTACACCCGTCACCCCTGTGCTCACAGCTGCCCGTGTCCTAACTCACACCAAGTCCCGTTCACCCATCACCCCTGTGCTCACTGCTGCCCGTGTCCAAACTCGCACCAAGTCCCGTTCACCCATCACCCCTGTGCTCACTGCTGCCCGTGTCCTAACTCACACCAAGTCCCGTTCACCCATCAGCCCTGTGCTCACTGCCCCGTGTCCTAACTCGCACCAAGTCCCGTTCACCCATCACCCCTGTGCTCACTGCTGCCCGTGTCCTAACTCGCACCAAGTCCCATTCATCCATCACCCCTGTGCTCACTGCTGCCCGTGTCCTAACTCGCACCAAGTCCCGTTCGCCCATCACCCCTGTGCTCTCTGCTGCCCGTGTCCTAACTCGCACCAAGTCCTGTTCACCCATCACCCCTGTGCTCACTGCTGCGCGTGTCCTAACTCGCACCAAGTCCCGTTCACCCATCACCCCTGTGCTCTCTGCTGCCCGTGTCCTGACTCGCACCGAGTCCCAATCAGCCATCACCCACTGTGCTCACTGCTGCCCGTGTCCTAACTCGCACCAAGTCCCGTTCACCCATCCCCCCTGTGCACACTGCTGCCCGTGTCCTAACTCACACCAAGTCCCGTTCACCCACCACCACCTGTGCTCGCTGCTGCCCATGTCCTAACTCGCACCAAGTCCCGTTCACCCATCACCCCTGTGCTCACTGCTGCCCGTGTCCTAACTCACACCAAGTCCCGTTCACCCACCACCCGCTGTGCTCGCTGCTGCCCGTGTCCTAACTTGCACCAAGTCTCTTTCACCCATCACCCCTGTGCTCACTGCTGCCTGTGTCCTAACTCGCACCAAGTCCCGGTCACCCATCACCCCTGTGCTCACTGCTGCCCGTGTCCTAACTCACACCAAGTCCCGTTCACCCATCACCACTGTGCTCACTGCTGCCTGTGTCCTAACTCGCACCAAGTCCCGTTCACCCTTCACCCCTGTGCTCACTGCTTCCCGTGTCCTAACTCGCACCAAGTCCCGTTCACCCGTCACCCCTGTGCTCACTGCTGCCCGTGTCCTAACTCGCACCAAGTCCCGTTCACCCATCAACCCTGTGCTCACTGCTGCCCGTGTCCTAACTCGCACCAAGTCCCTTTCACACATCCCCCCTGTGCTCACTGCTGCCCGAGTCCTAACTCGCACCAAGTCCCGTTCGCACATCAACCCTGTGCTCACTGCTGCCCGTGCCCTAACTCGCACCAAGTCCCGTTCACCCATCACCCCTGTGCTCACTGCTGCCCGTGTCCTAACTCGCACCAAGTCCCTTTCACCCATCCCCCCTGTGCTCACTGCTGCCCGTGTCCTAACTCGCACCAAGTCCCTTTCACACATCCCCCCTGTGCTCACTGCTGCCCGTGTCCTAACTCGCACCAAGTCCCGTTCAACCATCACCCCTGTGCTCACTGCTGCCCGTGTCCTAACTCACACCAAGTCCCGTTCACCCATCACCCATGTGCTCACTGCGCCGTGTCCTAACTCGCACCAAGTCCCGTTCACCCATCACACCTATGCTCACTGCTGCCCGTGTCCAAACTCGCACCAAGTCCCGTTCACCCATCACCCCTGTGCTCACTGCTGCCCGTGTCCTAACTAGCACCATGTCCCGTTCACCCATCACCCCTGTGCTCACTGCTGCCCGTGTCCTAACTCGCACTACGTCCCGTTCACCCATCACCCCTGTGCTCACTGCCCCGTGTCCTAACTCGCACCAAGTCCCGTTCACCCATCACCCCTGTGCTCACTGCTGCCTGTGTCCTAACTCGCACCAAGTCCCGGTCACCCCTCACCCCTGTGCTCACTGCCGCCCGTGTCCTAACTCGCACCAAGTCCCGTTCACCCATCACCCCTGTGCTCACTGCTGCCCGTGTCCTAACTCGCACCAAGTCCCATTCACCCATCACCCCTGTGCTCACTGCTGCCCATGTCCTAACTCGCACCAAGTCACGTTCACCCATCACCCCTGTGCTCACTGCTGCCCGTGTCCTAACTCGCACCAAGTCCCGTTCGCACATCACCCCTGTGCTCACTGCTGCCCATGTCCTAACTCGCACCAAGTCCCGTTCACCCATCACCCCTGTGCTCACTGCTGCCCGTGTCGTAACTCGCACCAAGTCCCGTTCACCCATCCCCCCTGTGCTCACTGCTGCCCGTGTCCTAACTCGCACCAAGCCCCGTTCACCCATCACCCCTGTGCTCACTGCTGCCCGTGTCCAAACTCGCACCAAGTCCCGTTCACCCATCACCCCTGTGCTCACTGCTGCCCGTGTCCTAACTCACACCAAGTCCCGTTCACCCATCAGCCCTGTGCTCACTGCCCCGTGTCCTAACTCGCACCAAGTCCCGTTCACCCATCACCCCTGTGCTCACTGCTGCCCATGTCCTAACTTGCACCAAGTCCCGTTCACCCATCACCCCTGTGCTCACTGCTGCCCGTGTCCTAACTCGCACCAAGTCCCGTTCGCCCATCACCCCTGTGCTCTCTGCTGCCCGTGTCCGAACTCGCACCAAGTCCCGTTCACTCATCACCCCCTGTGCTCACTGCTGCCCGTGTCCTAACTCGCACCAAGTCCCGTTCACCCAACACCCCTGTGCTCACTGCTGCGCGTGTCCTAACTCGCACCAAGTCCCGTTCACCCATCACCCCTGTGCTCTCTGCTGCCCGTATCATAAATCGCAACGAGTCCCGATCACCCATCACCCCCTATGCTCACTGCTGCCCGTGTCCTAACTCGCACCAAGTCCCGTTCACCCATCCCCCCTGTACTCACTGCTGCCCGTGTCCTAACCCACACCAAGTCCCGTTCACCCACCACCCCTGTGCTCGCTGCTGCCCGTGTCCTAACTCGCACCAAGTCCCGTTCGTACATCACCCCTGTGCTCACTGCTGCCCGTGTCCTAACTCGCACCAAGTCCCGTTCACCCATCACCCCTGTGCTCACTGCTGCCCGTGTCCTAACTCGCACCAAGTCCCGTTCACCCATCCCCCATGTGCTCACTGCTGCCCGTGTCCTAACTCGCACCAAGTCCCGTTCACACATCCCCTCTGTGCTCACTGCTGCCCGTGTCCAAACTCGCACCAAGTCCCGTTCACCCATCACCCCTGTTCTCACTGCTGCCCGTGTCCAAACTCACACCAAGTCCCGTTCACCCATCAGCCCTGTGCTCACTGCCCCGTGTCCTAACTCGCACCAAGTCCCGTTCACCCATCACCTCTGTGCTCACTGCTGCCCGTGTCCTAACTCGCACCAAGTCCCGTTCACCCATCACCCCTGTGCTCACTGCAGCCCGTGTCCTAACTCGCACCAAGTCCCGTTCACCCATCACCCCTGTGCTCACTGCTGCCCGTGACCTAACTCGCACCAAGTCCCGTTCGCCCATCACCCCGTGCTCTCTGCTGCCCGTGTCCTAACTCGCACCAAGTCCCGTTCACCCATCACGCATGTGCTCACTGCTGCGCGTGTCCTAACTCGCACCAAGTCCCGTTCACCCATCACCCCTGTGCTCTCTGCTGCCCGTGTCCTAACTCGCACCGAGTCCCGATCACCCATCACCCCCTGTGCTCACTGCTGCCCGTGTCCTAACTCGCACCAAGTCTCGTTCACCCATCCCCCCTGTGCTCAATGCTGCCCGTGTCCTAACTCACACCAAGTCCCGTTCACCCACCACCCCCTGTGCTCGCTGCTGCCCATGTCCTAACTCGCACCAAGTCCCGTTCACCCGTCACCCCTGTGCTCACTGCTGCCCGTGTCCTAACTCACACCAAGTCCCGTTCACCCACCACCCCCTGTGCTCGCTGCTGCCCGTGTCGTAACTCGCACCAAGTCTCGTTCACCCATCACCCCTGGGCTCACTGCTGCCTGTGTCCTAACTCGCACCAAGTCCCGGTCAACCATCACCCCTGTGCTGACTGCTGCCCGTGTCCTAACTCGCACCAAGTCCCGATCACCCGTCTCCCCGGTGCTCACTGCTGCCCGTGTCCTAACTCGCACCAAGTCCCGTTCACCCATCACCACTGTGCTCACTGCTGCCCGTGTCCTAACTCACACCAAGTCCCGTTCACCCATCACCACTGTGCTCACTGCTGCCTGTGTCCTAACTCGCACCAAGTCCCGGTCACTCTTCACCCCTGTGTTCACTGCTGCCCGTGTCCTAACTCGCACCAAGTCCCGTTCACCCATCACCCCTGTGCTCACTGCTGCCCGTGTCCTAACCCGCACCAAGTCCCGTTCACCCATCAACCCTGTGCTGACTGCTGCCCGTGTCCTAACTCGCACCAAGTCCCGATCACCCGTCTCCCCGGTGCTCACTGCTGCCCGTGTCCTAACTCGCACCAAGTCCCGTTCACCCATCACCACTGTGCTCACTGCTGCCCGTGTCCTAACTCACACCAAGTCCCGTTCACCCATCACCACTGTGCTCACTGCTGCCTGTGTCCTAACTCGCACCAAGTCCCGGTCACTCTTCACCCCTGTGTTCACTGCTGCCCGTGTCCTAACTCGCACCAAGTCCCGTTCACCCATCACCCCTGTGCTCACTGCTGCCCGTGTCCTAACCCGCACCAAGTCCCGTTCACCCATCAACCCTGTGCTCACTGCTGCCCGTGTCCTAACTCGCACCAAGTCCCGGTCACCCATCACCCCTGTGCTCTCTGCTGCCCGTGTCCTAACTCGCACCAAGTCCCGTTCACCCATCACCCCTGTGCTCACTGCTGCCCGTGTCCTAACTCGCACCATGTCCCGTTCGCACATCACCCCTGTGCTCACTGCTGCCCGTGTCCTAACTCGCACCAAGTCCCGTTCGCCGATCACCCCTGTGCTCATTGCTGCCCGTGTCCTAACTCGCACCAAGTCCCGATCACCCATCACCCCTGTGCTCACTGCTGCCCGTGTCCTAACTCGCACCAAGTCCCGTTCGCCCATCACCCCTGTGCTCACTGCTGCCCGTGTCCTAACTCGCACCAAGTCCCGTTCACCCATCCCCCCTGTGCTCACTGCTGCCCGTGTCCTAACTCGCACCAAGTCCCTTTCACCCATCCCCCCTGTGCTCACGGCTGCCCGTGTCCTAACTCGCACCAAGTCCCGTTCACCCATCACCCCTGTGCTCACTGCTGCCCGTGTCCTAACTCACACCAAGTCCCGTTCACCCATCACCCCTGTGCTCACTGCTGACCGTGTCCTAACTAGCACCAAGTCCCGTTCACCCATCACCCCTGTGCTCACTGCTGCCCGTGTCCTAACTCGCACTACGTCCCGTTCGCCCATCACCCCTGTGCTCTCTGCTGCCCGTGTCCAAACTCGCACCAAGTCCCGTTCATCCATCACCCCCTGTGCTCACTGCTGCCCGTGTCCTAACTCGCACCAAGTCCCGTTCACCCATCACCCCTGTGCTCACTGCTGCCCGTGTCATAACTCGCACCAAGTCCCGTTCACCCATCACCCCTGTGCTCTCTGCTGCCCGTGTCCTAACTCGCACAAAGTCCCGATTACCCATCAGCCCCTGTGCTCACTGCTGCCCGTGTCCTAACTCGCACCAAGTCCCGTTCACCCATCACCCCTGTGCTCACTGCTGCCCGTGTCCTAACTCACACCAAGTCCCGTTCACCCATCCCCACTGTGCTCACTGCTGCCCGTGTCCTAACTCACACCAAGGCCCGTTCACCCACCACCCCCTGTGCTCGCTGCGGCCCGTGTCCTAACTCGCACCAAGTCCCGTTCGCCCATCACCCCTGTGCTCACTGCTGCCCGTGTCCTAACTCACACCAAGTCCCGTTCACCCATCACCCCTGTGCTCACTGCTGCCCGTGTCCTAACTCGCACCAAGTCCCGTTCGCCCATCACCGCTGTGCTCACTGCTGCCCGTGTCCTAACTCGCACCAATTCCCGTACACCCGTCACCCCTGTGCTCGCTGCTGCCCGTGTCCTAGCTCGCACCAAGTCCCGTTCACCCGTCACCCCTGTGCTCACTGCTGCCTGTGTCCTAACTCGCACCAAGTCCCGTTCACACATCACCCCTGTGCTCACTGCTGCCCGTGTCCTAACTCACACCAAGTCTCGTTCACCCATTACCCCTGTGCTCACTGCTGCCTGTGTCCTAACTCGCACCAAGTCCCGGTCACACATCACCCCTGTGCTCATTGCTGCCCGTGTCCCAACTCGCACCAAGTCCTGTTCACCCGTCTCCCCGGTGCTCATTGCTGCCCGTGTCCTTACTCGCACCAAGTCCCATTCACCCATCACCACTGTGCTCACTGCTGCCCGTGTCCTAACTCGCACCAAGTCCCGTTCACCCATCACCCCTGTGCTCACTGCTGCCCGTGTCCTAACTCGCACCAAGTCCCGGTCACCCATCACCCCTGTGCTCACTGCTGCCCGTGTCCTAACTCGCACCAAGTCCCGTTCACCCATCACCCCTGTGCTCACTGCTGCCCGTGTCCTAACTCGCACCAAGTCCCGTTCACCCATCACACCTGTGCTCACTGCTGCCCGGGTCCTAACTCGCACCAAGTCCCGTTCGCCCATCACCCCTGTGCTCACTGCTGCCCGTGTCCTAACTCGCACCAAGTCCCGTTCGCCCATCACCCCTGTGCTCACTTCTGCCCGTGTCCTAACTCGCACCAAGTCCCGTTCCCCCATCACCCCTGTGCTCACTGCTGCCCGTGTCCTAACTCGCACCAAGTCTCGTTCACCCATCACCCCTGTGCTCACTGCTGCCCGTGACCTAACTCGCACCATGTCCCGTTCGCACATCACCCCTGTGCTCACTGCCCCGTGCCCTAACTCGCACCAAGTCCCGTTCACCCACCACCCCTGTGCTCGCTGCTGCCCGTGTCCTTACTCGCACCAAGTCCCGTTCACTCGTCACCCCTGTGCTCACTGCTGCCCATGTCCTAACTCGCACCAAGTCCCGTTCACCCATCACCCCTGTGCTCACTGCTGCCCGTGTCCAAACTCACACCAAGTCCCGTTCACCCATCACCCCTGTGCTCACTGCCCCGTGTCCTAACTCGCACCAAGTGCCATTCACCCATCACCCCTGTGCTCACTGCTGCCCGTGTCCTAACTCGCACCAAGCCCCGTTCACCCTTCACCCCTGTGCTCACTGCTGCCCATGTCCTAACTCGCACCAAGTCCCGTTCGTACATCACCCCTGTGCTCACTGCTGCCCGTGTCCTAACTCGCACCAAGTCCCGTTCACCCATCACCCCTGTGCTCACTGCTGCCCGTGTCCTAACTCACACCAAGTCCCGTTCACCCATCCCCACTGTGCTCACTGCTGCCCGTGTCCTAACTCACACCAAGGCCCGTTCACCCACCACCCCCTGTGCTCGCTGCGGCCCGTGTCCTAACTCGCACCAAGTCCCGTTCGCCCATCACCCCTGTGCTCACTGCTGCCCGTGTCCTAACTCACACCAAGTCCCGTTCACCCATCACCCCTGTGCTCACTGCTGCCCGTGTCCTAACTCGCACCAAGTCCCGTTCGCCCATCACCCCTGTGCTCACTGCTGCCCGTGTCCTAACTCGCACCAACTCCCGTACACCCGTCACCCCTGTGCTCACAGCTGCCCGTGTCCTAACTCACACCAAGTCCCGTTCACCCACCACCCCCTGTGCTCGCTGCTGCCCGTGTCCTAGCTCGCACCAAGTCCCGTTCACCCGTCACCCCTGTGCTCACTGCTGCCTGTGTCCTAACTCGCACCAAGTCCCGTTCACACATCACCCCTGTGCTCACTGCTGCCCGTGTCCTAACTCACACCAAGTCTCGTTCACCCATTACCCCTGTGCTCACTGCTGCCTGTGTCCTAACTCGCACCAAGTCCCGGTCACACATCACCCCTGTGCTCATTGCTGCCCGTGTCCCAACTCGCACCAAGTCCTGTTCACCCGTCTCCCCGGTGCTCATTGCTGCCCGTGTCCTAACTCGCACCAAGTCCCATTCACCCATCACCACTGTGCTCACTGCTGCCCGTGTCCTAACTCGCACCAAGTCCCGTTCACCCATCACCCCTGTGCTCACTGCTGCCCGTGTCCTAACTCGCACCAAGTCCCGGTCACCCATCACCCCTGTGCTCACTGCTGCCCGTGTCCTAACTCGCACCAAGTCCCGTTCACCCATCACCCCTGTGCTCACTGCTGCCCGTGTCCTAACTCGCACCAAGTCCCGTTCACCCATCACACCTGTGCTCACTGCTGCCCGGGTCCTAACTCGCACCAAGTCCCGTTCGCCCATCACCCCTGTGCTCACTGCTGCCCGTGTCCTAACTCGCACCAAGTCCCGTTCGCCCATCACCCCTGTGCTCACTTCTGCCCGTGTCCTAACTCGCACCAAGTCCCGTTCCCCCATCACCCCTGTGCTCACTGCTGCCCGTGTCCTAACTCGCACCAAGTCTCGTTCACCCATCACCCCTGTGCTCACTGCTGCCCGTGACCTAACTCGCACCATGTCCCGTTCGCACATCACCCCTGTGCTCACTGCCCCGTGCCCTAACTCGCACCAAGTCCCGTTCACCCACCACCCCTGTGCTCGCTGCTGCCCGTGTCCTTACTCGCACCAAGTCTCGTTCACTCGTCACCCCTGTGCTCACTGCTGCCCATGTCCTAACTCGCACCAAGTCCCGTTCACCCATCACCCCTGTGCTCACTGCTGCCCGTGTCCAAACTCACACCAAGTCCCGTTCACCCATCACCCCTGTGCTCACTGCCCCATGTCCTAACTCGCACCAAGTCCCGTTCACCCATCACCCCTGTGCTCACTGCTGCCTGTGTCCTAACTCGCACCAAGTCCCGGTCACCCCTCACCCCTGTGCTCACTGCCGCCCGTGTCCTAACTCGCACCAAGTCCCGTTCACCCATCACCCCTGTGCTCACTGCTGCCCGTGTCCTAACTCGCACCAAGTGCCATTCACCCATCACCCCTGTGCTCACTGCTGCCCGTGTCCTAACTCGCACCAAGCCCCGTTCACCCTTCACCCCTGTGCTCACTGCTGCCCGTGTCCTAACTCGCACCAAGTCCCGTTCACCCATCACCCCTGTGCTCACTGCTGCCCGTGTCCTAACTCGCACCAAGTCCCGTTCACCCATCCCCCCTGTGCTCACTGCTGCCCGTGTCCTAACTCGCACCAAGTCCCGTTCACCCATCCCCCCTGTGCTCACTTCTGCCCGTGTCCAAACTCGCACCAAGTCCCGTTCACCCATCACCCCTGTGCTCACTGCTACCCGTGTCCTAACTCACACCAAGTCCCGTTCACCCATCAGCCCTTTGCTCACTGCCCCGTGTCCTAACTCGCACCAAGTCCCGTTCACCCATCACCCCTGTGCTCACTGCTGCCCGTGTCCTAACTCGCACCAAGTCCCGTTCACCCATCACCCCTGTGCTCACTGCAGCCCGTGTCCTAACTTGCACCAAGTCCCATTCACCCATCACCCCTGTGCTCTCTGCTGCCCGTGTCCTAACTCGCACCAAGTCCCGTTCGCCCATCACCCCTGTGCTCTCTGCTGCCCGTGTCCTAACTCGCACCAAGTCCCGTTCACCCATCACGCCTGTGCTCACTGCTGCGCGTGTCCTAACTCGCACCAAGTCCCGTTCACCCATCACACCTGTGCTCTCTGCTGCCCGTGTCCTAACTCGCACCGAGTCCCGATCACCCATCACCCCCTGTGCTCACTGCTGCCCGTGTCCTAACTCGCACCAAGTCCCGTTCACCCATCCCCACTGTGCTCACTGCTGCCCGTGTCCTAACTCACACCAAGTCCCGTTCACCCACCACCCCCTGTGCTCGCTGCTGCCCATGTCCTAACTCGCACCAAGTCCCGTTCACCCGTCACCCCTGTGCTCACTGCTGCCCGTGTCCTAACTCATATCAAGTCCCGTTCACCCACCACCCCCTGTGCTCGCTGCTGCCCGTGTCCTAACTCGCACCAAGTCTCGTTCACCCATCACCCCTGTGCTCACTGCTGCCTGTGCCCTAACTCGCACCAAGTCCCGGTCACCCATCACCCCTGTGCTGACTGCTGCTCGTGTCCTAACTCGCACCAAGTCCCGTTCACCCATCACCACTGTGCTCACTTCTGCCCG
Source organism: Somniosus microcephalus (assembly GCF_052327205.1). Classification (NCBI taxonomy): domain Eukaryota; kingdom Metazoa; phylum Chordata; class Chondrichthyes; order Squaliformes; family Somniosidae; genus Somniosus; species Somniosus microcephalus. The sequence continues at coordinate 79,082,567 of NC_140997.1, read as the reverse complement.
TGTCCTAACTCGCACCAAGTCCCGTTCCCCCATCACCCCTGTGCTCACTGCTGCCCATGTCCTAACTCGCACCAAGTCTCGTTCACCCATCACACCTGTGCTCACTGCTGCCTGTGTCCTATCTCGCACCAAGTCCCGTTCACCCATCACCCCTGTGCTCACTGCTGCCCGTGACCTAACTCGCACCATGTCCCGTTCGCACATCACCCCTGTGCTCACTGCCCCGTGTCCTAACTCGCACCAAGTCCCGTTCACTCGTCACCCCTGTGCTCACTGCTGCCCGTGTCCTAACTCGCACCAAGTCCCATTCACCCATCACCCCTGTGCTCACTGCTGCCCGTGTCCTAACTCACACCAAGTCCCGTTCACCCATCACCCCTGTGCTCACTGCCCCGTGTCCTAACTCGCACCAAGTCCCGTTCACCCATCACCCCTGTGCTCACTGCTGCCTGTGTCCTAACTCGCACCAAGTCCCGGTCACCCCTCACCCCTGTGCTCACTGCCGCCCGTGTCCTAACTCGCACCAAGTCCCGTTCACCCATCACCCCTGTGCTCACTGCTGCCCGTGTCCTAACTCGCACCAAGTGCCATTCACCCATCACCCCTGTGCTCACTGCTGCCCGTGTCCTAACTCGCACCAAGCCCCGTTCACCCTTCACCCCTGTGCTCACTGCTGCCCGTGTCCTAACTCGCACCAAGTCCCGTTCGTACATCACCCCTGTGCTCACTGCTGCCCGTGTCCTAACTCGCACCAAGTCCCGTTCACCCATCACCCCTGTGCTCACTGCTGCCCGTGTCCTAACTCACACCAAGTCCCGTTCACCCATCCCCACTGTGCTCACTGCTGCCCGTGTCCTAACTCACACCAAGGCCCGTTCACCCACCACCCCCTGTGCTCGCTGCGGCCCGTGTCCTAACTCGCACCAAGTCCCGTTCGCCCATCACCCCTGTGCTCACTGCTGCCCGTGTCCTAACTCACACCAAGTCCCGTTCACCCATCACCCCTGTGCTCACTGCTGCCCGTGTCCTAACTCGCACCAAGTCCCGTTCGCCCATCACCCCTGTGCTCACTGCTGCCCGTGTCCTAACTCGCACCAACTCCCGTACACCCGTCACCCCTGTGCTCACAGCTGCCCGTGTCCTAACTCACACCAAGTCCCGTTCACCCACCACCCCCTGTGCTCGCTGCTGCCCGTGTCCTAGCTCGCACCAAGTCCCGTTCACCCGTCACCCCTGTGCTCACTGCTGCCTGTGTCCTAACTCGCACCAAGTCCCGTTCACACATCACCCCTGTGCTCACTGCTGCCCGTGTCCTAACTCACACCAAGTCTCGTTCACCCATTACCCCTGTGCTCACTGCTGCCTGTGTCCTAACTCGCACCAAGTCCCGGTCACACATCACCCCTGTGCTCATTGCTGCCCGTGTCCCAACTCGCACCAAGTCCTGTTCACCCGTCTCCCCGGTGCTCACAGCTGCCCGTGTCCTAACTCACACCAAGTCCCGTTCACCCACCACCCCCTGTGCTCGCTGCTGCCCGTGTCCTAGCTCGCACCAAGTCCCGTTCACCCGTCACCCCTGTGCTCACTGCTGCCTGTGTCCTAACTCGCACCAAGTCCCGTTCACACATCACCCCTGTGCTCACTGCTGCCCGTGTCCTAACTCACACCAAGTCTCGTTCACCCATTACCCCTGTGCTCACTGCTGCCTGTGTCCTAACTCGCACCAAGTCCCGGTCACACATCACCCCTGTGCTCATTGCTGCCCGTGTCCTAACTCGCACCAACTCCCGTACACCCGTCACCCCTGTGCTCACAGCTGCCCGTGTCCTAACTCACACCAAGTCCCGTTCACCCACCACCCCCTGTGCTCACTGCTGCCCGTGTCCTAGCTCGCACCAAGTCCCGTTCACCCGTCACCCCTGTGCTCACTGCTGCCTGTGTCCTAACTCGCACCAAGTCCCGTTCACACATCACCCCTGTGCTCACTGCTGCCCGTGTCCTAACTCACACCAAGTCTCGTTCACCCATTACCCCTGTGCTCACTGCTGCCCGTGTCCTAACTCGCACCAAGTCCCGTTCACCCATCACCCCTGTGCTCACTGCTGCCCGTGTCCTAACTCGCACCAAGTCCCGGTCACCCATCACCCCTGTGCTCACTGCTGCCCGTGTCCTAACTCGCACCAAGTCCCGTTCACCCATCACCCCTGTGCTCACTGCTGCCCGTGTCCTAACTCGCACCAAGTCCCGTTCACCCATCACACCTGTGCTCACTGCTGCCCGGGTCCTAACTCGCACCAAGTCCCGTTCCCCCATCACCCCTGTGCTCACTGCTGCCCGTGTCCTAACTCGCACCAAGTCTCGTTCACCCATCACCCCTGTGCTCACTGCTGCCCGTGACCTAACTCGCACCATGTCCCGTTCGCACATCACCCCTGTGCTCACTGCCCCGTGCCCTAACTCGCACCAAGTCCCGTTCACCCACCACCCCTGTGCTCGCTGCTGCCCGTGTCCTTACTCGCACCAAGTCCCGTTCACTCGTCACCCCTGTGCTCACTGCTGCCCATGTCCTAACTCGCACCAAGTCCCGTTCACCCATCACCCCTGTGCTCACTGCTGCCCGTGTCCAAACTCACACCAAGTCCCGTTCACCCATCACCCCTGTGCTCACTGCCCCATGTCCTAACTCGCACCAAGTCCCGTTCACCCATCACCCCTGTGCTCACTGCTGCCTGTGTCCTAACTCGCACCAAGTCCCGGTCACCCCTCACCCCTGTGCTCACTGCCGCCCGTGTCCTAACTCGCACCAAGTCCCGTTCACCCATCACCCCTGTGCTCACTGCTGCCCGTGTCCTAACTCGCACCAAGTGCCATTCACCCATCACCCCTGTGCTCACTGCTGCCCGTGTCCTAACTCGCACCAAGCCCCGTTCACCCTTCACCCCTGTGCTCACTGCTGCCCGTGTCCTAACTCGCACCAAGTCCCATTCGTACATCACCCCTGTGCTCACTGCTGCCCGTGTCCTAACTCGCACCAAGTCCCGTTCACCCATCACCCCTGTGCTCACTGCTGCCCGTGTCCTAACTCGCACCAAGTCCCGTTCACCCATCCCCCCTGTGCTCACTGCTGCCCGTGTCCTAACTCGCACCAAGTCCCGTTCACCCATCCCCCCTGTGCTCACTGCTGCCCGTGTCCAAACTCGCACCAAGTCCCGTTCACCCATCACCCCTGTGCTCACTGCTACCCGTGTCCTAACTCACACCAAGTCCCGTTCACCCATCAGCCCTGTGCTCACTGCCCCGTGTCCTAACTCGCACCAAGTCCCGTTCACCCATCACCCCTGTGCTCACTGCTGCCCGTGTCCTAACTCGCACCAAGTCCCGTTCACCCATCACCCCTGTGCTCACTGCTGCCCATGTCCTAACTTGCACCAAGTCCCGCTCACCCATCACCCCTGTGCTCACTGCTGCCCGTGTCCTAACTCGCACCAAGTCCCGTTCGCCCATCACCCCTGTGCTCTCTGCTGCCCGTGTCCGAACTCGCACCAAGTCCCGTTCACTCATCACCCGCTGTGCTCACTGCTGCCCGTGTCCTAACTCGCACCAAGTCCCGTTCACCCAACACCCCTGTGCTCACTGCTGCGCGTGTCCTAACTCGCACCAAGTCCCGTTCACCCATCACCCCTGTGCTCTCTGCTGCCCGTATCCTAAATCGCAACGAGTCCCGATCACCCATCACCCCCTGTGCTCACTGCTGCCCGTGTCCTAACTCGCACCAAGTCCCGTTCACCCATCCCCCCTGTACTCACTGCTGCCCGTGTCCTAACTCACACCAAGTCCCGTTCACCCACCACCCCTGTGCTCGCTGCTGCCCGTGTCCTAACTCGCACCAAGTCCCGTTCACTCATCACCCCTGTGCTCACTGCTGCCCGTGTCCTAACTCGCACCAAGTCCCGTTCACCAATCACCCCTGTGCTCACTGCTGCCCGTGTCCTAACTCACACCAAGTCCCGTTCACCCATCACCCCTGTGCTCACTGCCCCGTGTCCTAACTCGCACCAAGTCCCGTTCACCCATCACCCCTGTGCTCACTGCTGCATGTATCCTAACTCGCACCAAGTCCCGGTCACCCCTCACCCCTGTGCTCACTGCCGCCCGTGTCCTAACTCGCACCAAGTCCCGTTCACCCATCACCCCTGTGCTCACTGCTGCCCGTGTCCTAACTCGCACCAAGTCCCATTCACCCATCACCCCTGTGCTCACTGCTGCCCGTGTCCTAACTCGCACCAAGCCCCGTTCACCCATCACCCCTGTGCTCACTGCTGACCGTGTCCTAACTCACACCAAGTCCCGTTCACCCATCACCCCTGTGCTCACTGCCCCGTGTCCTAACTCGCACCAAGTCCCGTTCACCCATCACCCCTGTGCTCACTGCTGCCCGTGTCTTAACTCGCACCAAGTCCCGTTCACCCATCACCCCTGTGCTCACTGCTGCCCGTGTCCTAACTCGCACCAAGTCCCGTTCACCCATCCCCCCTGTGCTCACTGCTGCCCGTGTCCTAACTCGCACCAAGTCCCGTTCACCCATCCCCCCTGTGCTCACTGCTGCCCGTGTCCAAACTCGCACCAAGTCCCGTTCACCCATCACCCCTGTGCTCACTGCTGCCCGTGGCCTAACTCACACCAAGTCCCGTTCACCCATCAGCCCTGTGCTCACTGCCCCGTGTCCTAACTCGCACCAAGTCCCGTTCACCCATCACCTCTGTGCTCACTGCTGCCCGTGTCCTACCTCGCACCAAGTCCCGTTCACCCATCACCCCTGTGCTCACTGCAGCCCGTGTCCTAACTTGCACCAAGTCCCATTCACCCATCACCCCTGTGCTCACTGCTGCCCGTGTCCTAACTCGCACCAAGTCCCGTTCGCCCATGACCCCTGTGCTCACTGCTGCCCGTGTCCTAACTCGCACCAAGTCCCATTCACCCATCACCCCTGTGCTCACTGCTGCCCGTGTCCTAACTCGCACCAAGCCCCGTTCACCCATCACCCCTGTGCTCACTGCTGCCCGTGTCCTAACTCGCACCAAGTCCCGTTCGTACATCACCCCTGTGCTCACTGCTGCCCGTGTCCTAACTCGCACCAAGTCCCGTTCACCCATCACCCCTGTGCTCACTGCTGCCCGTGTCCTAACTCGCACCAAGTCCCGTTCACCCATCCCCCCTGTGCTCACTGCTGCCCGTGTCCTAACTCGCACCAAGTCCCGTTCACCCATCCCCCCTGTGCTCACTGCTGGCCGTGTCCAAACTCGCACCAAGTCCCGTTCACCCATCACCCCTGTTCTCACTGCTGCCCGTGTCCAAACTCACACCAAGTCCCGTTCACCCATCAGCCCTGTGCTCACTGCCCCGTGTCCTAACTCGCACCAAGTCCCGTTCACCCATCACCTCTGTGCTCACTGCTGCCCGTGTCCTAACTCGCACCAAGTCCCGTTCACCCATCACCCCTGTGCTCACTGCAGCCCGTGTCCTAACTCGCACCAAGTCCCGTTCACCCATCACCCCTGTGCTCACTGCTGCCCGTGTCCTAACTCGCACCAAGTCCCGTTCGCCCATCACCCCGTGCTCTCTGCTGCCCGTGTCCTAACTCGCACCAAGTCCCGTTCACCCATCACGCCTGTGCTCACCGCTGCGAGTGTCCTAACTCGCACCAAGTCCCGTTCACCCATCACCCCTGTGCTCTCTGCTGCCCGTGTCCTAACTCGCACCGAGTCCCGATCACCCATCACCCCCTGTGCTCACTGCTGCCCGTGTCCTAACTCGCACCAAGTCCCGTTCACCCATCCCCCCTGTGCTCAATGCTGCCCGTGTCCTAACTCACACCAAGTCCCGTTCACCCACCACCCCCTTTGCTCGCTGCTGCCCATGTCCTAACTCGCACCAAGTCCCGTTCACCCGTCACCCCTGTGCTCACTGCTGCCCGTGTCCTAACTCACACCAAGTCCCGTTCACCCACCACCCCCTGTGCTCGCTGCTGCCCGTGTCGTAACTCGCACCAAGTCTCGTTCACCCATCAACCCTGGGCTCACTGCTGCCTGTGTCCTAACTCGCACCAAGTCCCGGTCACCCATCACCCCTGTGCTGACTGCTGCCCGTGTCCTAACTCGCACCAAGTCCCGATCACCCGTCTCCCCGGTGCTCACTGCTGCCCGTGTCCTAACTCGCACCAAGTCCCGTTCACCCATCACCACTGTGCTCACTGCTGCCCGTGTCCTAACTCACACCAAGTCCCGTTCACCCATCACCACTGTGCTCACTGCTGCCTGTGTCCTAACTCGCACCAAGTCCCGGTCACTCTTCACCCCTGTGCTCACTGCTGCCCGTGTCCTAACTCGCACCAAGTCCCGTTCACCCATCACCCCTGTGCTCACTGCTGCCCGTGTCCTAACCCGCACCAAGCCCCGTTCACCCATCAACCCTGTGCTCACTGCTGCCCGTGTCCTAACTCGCACCAAGTCCCGGTCACCCATCACCCCTGTGCTCTCTGCTGCCCGTGTCCTAACTCGCACCAAGTCCCGTTCACCCATCACCCCTGTGCTCACTGCTGCCCGTGTCCTAACTCGCACCATGTCCCGTTCGCACATCACCCCTGTGCTCACTGCTGCCCGTGTCCTAACTCGCACCAAGTCCCGTTCGCCGATCACCCCTGTGCTCATTGCTGCCCGTGTCCTAACTCGCACCAAGTCCCGATCACCCATCACCCCTGTGCTCACTGCTGCCCGTGTCCTAACTCGCACCAAGTCCCGTTCGCCCATCACCCCTGTGCTCACTGCTGCCCGTGTCCTAACTCGCACCAAGTCCCGTTCGCCCATCCCCCCTGTGCTCACTGCTGCCCGTGTCCTAACTCGCACCAAGTCCCTTTCACCCATCCCCCCTGTGCTCACTGCTGCCCGTGTCCTAACTCGCACCAAGTCCCGTTCACCCATCACCCCTGTGCTCACTGCTGCCCGTGTCCTAACTCACACCAAGTCCCGTTCACCCATCACCCCTGTGCTCACTGCTGACCGTGTCCTAACTAGCACCAAGTCCTGTTCACCCATCACCCCTGTGCTCACTGCTGCCCGTGTCCTAACTCGCACTACGTCCCGTTCGCCCATCACCCCTGTGCTCTCTGCTGCCCGTGTCCAAACTCGCACCAAGTCCCGTTCATCCATCACCCCCTGTGCTCACTGCTGCCCGTGTCCTAACTCGCACCAAGTCCCGTTCACCCATCACCCCTGTGCTCACTGCTGCCCGTGTCATAACTCGCACCAAGTCCCGTTCACCCTTCACCCCTGTGCTCTCTGCTGCCCGTGTCCTAACTCGCACAAAGTCCCGATTACCCATCAGCCCCTGTGCTCACTGCTGCCCGTGTCCTAACTCGCACCAAGTCCCGTTCACCCATCACCCCTGTGCTCACTGCTGCCCGTGTCCTAACTCACACCAAGTCCCGTTCACCCATCCCCACTGTGCTCACTGCTGCCCGTGTCCTCACTCACACCAAGGCCCGTTCACCCACCACCCCCTGTGCTCGCTTTGGCCCGTTTCCTAACTCGCACCAAGTCCCGTTCGCCCATCACCCCTGTGCTCACTGCTGCCCGTGTCCTAACTCACACCAAGTCCCGTTCACCCATCACCCCTGTGCTCACTGCTGCCCGTGTCCTAACTCGCACCAAGTCCCGTTCGCCCATCACCCCTGTGCTCACTGCTGCCCGTGTCCTAACTCGCACCAACTCCCGTACACCCGTCACCCCTGTGCTCACTGCTGCCCGTGTCCGAACTCACACCAAGTCCCGTTCTCCCACCACCCCCTGTGCTCGCTGCTACCCGTGTCCTAGCTCGCACCAAGTCCCGTTCACCCGTCACCCCTGTGCTCACTGCTGCCTGTGTCCTAACTCGCACCAAGTCCCGTTCACACATCACCCCTGTGCTCACTGCTGCCCGTGTCCTAACTCACACCAAGTCTCGTTCACCCATTACCCCTGTGCTCACTGCTGCCTGTGTCCTAACTCGCACCAAGTCCCGGTCACACATCACCCCTGTGCTCATTGCTGCCCGTGTCCCAACTCGCACCAAGTCCCGGTCACCCTTCTCCCCGGTGCTCATTGCTGACCGTGTCCTAACTCGCACCAAGTCCCATTCACCCATCACCACTGTGCTCACTGCTGCCCGTGTCCTAACTCGCACCAAGTCCCGTTCACCCATCACCCCTGTGCTCACTGCTGCCCGTGTCCTAACTCGCACCAAGTCCCGGTCACCCATCACCCCTGTGCTCACTGCTGCCTGTGTCCTAACTCGCACCAAGTCCCGTTCACCCATCACCCCTGTGCTCACTGCTGCCCGTGTCCTAACTCGCACCAAGTCCCGTTCACCCATCACACCTGTGCTCACTGCTGCCCGGGTCCTAACTCGCACCAAGTCCCGTTCGCCCATCACCCCTGTGCTCACTGCTGCCCGTGTCCTAACTCGCACCAAGTCCCGTTCGCCCATCACCCCTGTGCTCACTTCTGCCCGTGTCCTAACTCGCACCAAGTCCCGTTCCCCCATCACCCCTGTGCTCACTGCTGCCCGTGTCCTAACTCGCACCAAGTCCCGTTCGCCCATCACCCCTGTGCTCACTGCTGCCCGTGTCCTAACTCGCACCAAGTCCCGTTCGCCCATCACCCCTGTGCTCACTTCTGCCCGTGTCCTAACTCGCACCAAGTCCCGTTCACTCGTCACCCCTGTGCTCACTGCTGCCTGTGTCCTAACTCGCACCAAGACCCGTTCACCCATCACCCCTGTGCTCACTGCTGCCCGTGTCCTAACTCACACCAAGTCCCGTTCACCCATCACCCCTGTGCTCACTGCCCCGTGTCCTAACTCGCACCAAGTCCCGTTCACCCATCACCCCTGTGCTCTCTGCTGCCTGTGTCCTAACTCGCACCAAGTCCGGTCACCACTCACCCCTGTGCTCACTGCCGCCCGTGTCCTAACTCGCACCATGTCCCGTTCACCCATCACCCCTGTGCTCACTGCTGCCCGTGTCCTAACTCGCACCAAGTCCCATTCACCCATCACCCCTGTGCTCTCTGCTGCCCGTGTCCTAACTCGCACCAAGCCCCGTTCACCCATCACCCCTGTGCTCACTGCTGCCCGTGTCCTAACTCGCACCAAGTCCCGTTCGTACATCACCCCTGTGCTCACTGCTGCCCGTGTCCTAACTCGCACCAAGTCCCGTTCACCCATCACCCCTGTGCTCACTGCTGCCCGTGTCCTAACTCGCACCAAGTCCCGTTCACCCATCCCCCCTGTGCTCACTGCTGCCCGTGTCCTAACTCGCACCAAGTCCCGTTCACCCATCCCCCCTGTGCTCACTGCTGCCCGTGTCCAAACTCGCACCAAGTCCCGTTCACCCATCACCCCTGTGCTCACTGCTGCCCGTGTCCTAACTCACACCAAGTCCCGTTCACCCATCAGCCCTGTGCTCACTGCCCCGTGTCCTAACTCGCACCAAGTCCCGTTCACCCATCAACCCTTTGCTCACTGCTGCCCGTGTCCAAACTCGCACCAAGTCCCGTTCACCCATCACCCCTGTGCTCCCTGCTGCCCGTGTCCTAACACGCACCAAGTCCCGTTCACCCATCACCCCTGTGCTCACTGCTGCCCGTGTCCTAACTTGCACCAAGTCCCGTTCACCCATCACCCCTGTGCTCACTGCTGCCCGTGTCCTAACTCGCACCAAGTCCCGTTCGCCCATCACCCCTGTGCTCTCTGCTGCCCGTGTCCTAACTCGCACCAAGTCCCGTTCTCCCATCACCCCCTGTGCTCACTGCTGCCCGTGTCCTAACTCGCACCGAGTCCCGATCACCCATCACCCCCTGTGCTCACTGCTGCCCGTGTCCTAACTCGCACCAAGTCCCGTTCACCCATCCCCCCTGTACTCACTGCTGCCCGTGTCCGAACGCACAACAAGTCCCGTTCACCCACCACCCCTGTGCTCGCTGCTGCCCGTGTCCTAACTCGCACCAAGTCCCGTTCACTCGTCACCCCTGTGCTCACTGCTGCCTGTGTCCTAACTCGCACCAAGTCCCATTCAACCATCACCACTGTGCTCACTGCTGCCCGTGTCCTAACTCACACCAAGTCCCGTTCACCCATCACCCCTGTGCTCACTGCCCCGTGTCCTAACTCGCACTAAGTCCCGTTCACCCATCACCCCTGTGCTCACTGCTGCCCGTGTCCTAACTCGCACCAAGTCCCATTCACCCATCACCCCTGTGCTCACTGCTGCCCGTGCCCTAACTCGCACCAAGCCCCGTTCACCCATCACCCCTGTGCTCACTGCTGCCCGTGTCCTAACTCGCACCAAGTCCCGTTCGTACATCACCCCTGTGCTCACTGCTGCCCGTGTCCTAACTCGCACCAAGTCCCGTTCACCCATCACCCCTGTGCTCACTGCTGCCCGTGTCCTAACTCGCACCAAGTCCCGTTCACCCATCCCCCCTGTGCTCACTGCTGCCCGTGTCCTAACTCGCACCAAGTCCCGTTCACCCATCCCCCCTGTGCTCACTGCTGGCCGTGTCCAAACTCGCACCAAGTCCCGTTCACCCATCACCCCTGTTCTCACTGCTGCCCGTGTCCAAACTCACACCAAGTCCCGTTCACCCATCACCCCTGTTCTCACTGCTGCCCGTGTCCTAACTCACACCAAGTCCCGTTCACCCACCACCCCCTTTGCTCGCTGCTGCCCATGTCCTAACTCGCACCAAGTCCCGTTCACCCGTCACCCCTGTGCTCACTGCTGCCCGTGTCCTAACTCACACCAAGTCCCGTTCACCCACCACCCCCTGTGCTCGCTGCTGCCCGTGTCGTAACTCGCACCAAGTCTCGTTCACCCATCAACCCTGGGCTCACTGCTGCCTGTGTCCTAACTCGCACCAAGTCCCGGTCACCCATCACCCCTGTGCTGACTGCTGCCCGTGTCCTAACTCGCACCAAGTCCCGATCACCCGTCTCCCCGGTGCTCACTGCTGCCCGTGTCCTAACTCGCACCAAGTCCCGTTCACCCATCACCACTGTGCTCACTGCTGCCCGTGTCCTAACTCACACCAAGTCCCGTTCACCCATCACCACTGTGCTCACTGCTGCCTGTGTCCTAACTCGCACCAAGTCCCGGTCACTCTTCACCCCTGTGCTCACTGCTGCCCGTGTCCTAACTCGCACCAAGTCCAGTTCACCCATCACCCCTGTGCTCACTGCTGCCCGTGTCCTAACCCGCACCAAGCCCCGTTCACCCATCAACCCTGTGCTCACTGCTGCCCGTGTCCTAACTCGCACCAAGTCCCGGTCACCCATCACCCCTGTGCTCTCTGCTGCCCGTGTCCTAACTCGCACCAAGTCCCGTTCACCCATCACCCCTGTGCTCACTGCTGCCCGTGTCCTAACTCGCACCATGTCCCGTTCGCACATCACCCCTGTGCTCACTGCTGCCCGTGTCCTAACTCGCACCAAGTCCCGTTCGCCGATCACCCCTGTGCTCATTGCTGCCCGTGTCCTAACTCGCACCAAGTCCCGATCACCCATCACCCCTGTGCTCACTGCTGCCCGTGTCCTAACTCGCACCAAGTCCCGTTCGCCCATCACCCCTGTGCTCACTGCTGCCCGTGTCCTAACTCGCACCAAGTCCCGTTCGCCCATCCCCCCTGTGCTCACTGCTGCCCGTGTCCTAACTCGCACCAAGTCCCTTTCACCCATCCCCCCTGTGCTCACTGCTGCCCGTGTCCTAACTCGCACCAAGTCCCGTTCACCCATCACCCCTGTGCTCACTGCTGCCCGTGTCCTAACTCACACCAAGTCCCGTTCACCCATCACCCCTGTGCTCACTGCTGACCGTGTCCTAACTAGCACCAAGTCCCGTTCACCCATCACCCCTGTGCTCACTGCTGCCCGTGTCCTAACTCGCACTACGTCCCGTTCGCCCATCACCCCTGTGCTCTCTGCTGCCCGTGTCCAAACTCGCACCAAGTCCCGTTCATCCATCACCCCCTGTGCTCACTGCTGCCCGTGTCCTAACTCGCACCAAGTCCCGTTCACCCATCACCCCTGTGCTCACTGCTGCCCGTGTCATAACTCGCACCAAGTCCCGTTCACCCTTCACCCCTGTGCTCTCTGCTGCCCGTGTCCTAACTCGCACAAAGTCCCGATTACCCATCAGCCCCTGTGCTCACTGCTGCCCGTGTCCTAACTCGCACCAAGTCCCGTTCACCCATCACCCCTGTGCTCACTGCTGCCCGTGTCCTAACTCACACCAAGTCCCGTTCACCCATCCCCACTGTGCTCACTGCTGCCCGTGTCCTCACTCACACCAAGGCCCGTTCACCCACCACCCCCTGTGCTCGCTTTGGCCCGTGTCCTAACTCGCACCAAGTCCCGTTCGCCCATCACCCCTGTGCTCACTGCTGCCCGTGTCCTAACTCACACCAAGTCCCGTTCACCCATCACCCCTGTGCTCACTGCTGCCCGTGTCCTAACTCGCACCAAGTCCCGTTCGCCCATCACCCCTGTGCTCACTGCTGCCCGTGTCCTAACTCGCACCAACTCCCGTACACCCGTCACCCCTGTGCTCACTGCTGCCCGTGTCCGAACTCACACCAAGTCCCGTTCTCCCACCACCCCCTGTGCTCGCTGCTACCCGTGTCCTAGCTCGCACCAAGTCCCGTTCACCCGTCACCCCTGTGCTCACTGCTGCCTGTGTCCTAACTCGCACCAAGTCCCGTTCACACATCACCCCTGTGCTCACTGCTGCCCGTGTCCTAACTCACACCAAGTCTCGTTCACCCATTACCCCTGTGCTCACTGCTGCCTGTGTCCTAACTCGCACCAAGTCCCGGTCACACATCACCCCTGTGCTCATTGCTGCCCGTGTCCCAACTCGCACCAAGTCCCGGTCACCCTTCTCCCCGGTGCTCATTGCTGACCGTGTCCTAACTCGCACCAAGTCCCATTCACCCATCACCACTGTGCTCACTGCTGCCCGTGTCCTAACTCGCACCAAGTCCCGTTCACCCATCACCCCTGTGCTCACTGCTGCCCGTGTCCTAACTCGCACCAAGTCCCGGTCACCCATCACCCCTGTGCTCACTGCTGCCTGTGTCCTAACTCGCACCAAGTCCCGTTCACCCATCACCCCTGTGCTCACTGCTGCCCGTGTCCTAACTCGCACCAAGTCCCGTTCACCCATCACACCTGTGCTCACTGCTGCCCGGGTCCTAACTCGCACCAAGTCCCGTTCGCCCATCACCCCTGTGCTCACTGCTGCCCGTGTCCTAACTCGCACCAAGTCCCGTTCGCCCATCACCCCTGTGCTCACTTCTGCCCGTGTCCTAACTCGCACCAAGTCCCGTTCCCCCATCACCCCTGTGCTCACTGCTGCCCGTGTCCTAACTCGCACCAAGTCCCGTTCGCCCATCACCCCTGTGCTCACTGCTGCCCGTGTCCTAACTCGCACCAAGTCCCGTTCGCCCATCACCCCTGTGCTCACTTCTGCCCGTGTCCTAACTCGCACCAAGTCCCGTTCACTCGTCACCCCTGTGCTCACTGCTGCCTGTGTCCTAACTCGCACCAAGACCCGTTCACCCATCACCCCTGTGCTCACTGCTGCCCGTGTCCTAACTCACACCAAGTCCCGTTCACCCATCACCCCTGTGCTCACTGCCCCGTGTCCTAACTTCACCAAGTCCCGTTCACCCATCACCCCTGTGCTCTCTGCTGCCTGTGTCCTAACTCGCACCAAGTCCCATTCACCCATCACCCCTGTGCTCACTGCTGCCCGTGTCCTAACTCGCACCAAGCCCCGTTCACCCATCACCCCTGTGCTCACTGCTGCCCGTGTCCTAACTCGCACCAAGTCCCGTTCGTACATCACCCCTGTGCTCACTGCTGCCCGTGTCCTAACTCGCACCAAGTCCCGTTCACCCATCACCCCTGTGCTCACTGCTGCCCGTGTCCTAACTCGCACCAAGTCCCGTTCACCCATCCCCCCTGTGCTCACTGCTGCCCGTGTCCTAACTCGCACCAAGTCCCGTTCACCCATCCCCCCTGTGCTCACTGCTGCCCGTGTCCAAACTCGCACCAAGTCCCGTTCACCCATCACCCCTGTGCTCACTGCTGCCCGTGTCCTAACTCACACCAAGTCCCGTTCACCCATCAGCCCTGTGCTCACTGCCCCGTGTCCTAACTCGCACCAAGTCCCGTTCACCCATCAACCCTTTGCTCACTGCTGCCCGTGTCCAAACTCGCACCAAGTCCCGTTCACCCATCACCCCTGTGCTCCCTGCTGCCCGTGTCCTAACACGCACCAAGTCCCGTTCACCCATCACCCCTGTGCTCACTGCTGCCCGTGTCCTAACTTGCACCAAGTCCCGTTCACCCATCACCCCTGTGCTCACTGCTGCCCGTGTCCTAACTCGCACCAAGTCCCGTTCGCCCATCACCCCTGTGCTCTCTGCTGCCCGTGTCCTAACTCGCACCAAGTCCCGTTCTCCCATCACCCCCTGTGCTCACTGCTGCCCGTGTCCTAACTCGCACCGAGTCCCGATCACCCATCACCCCCTGTGCTCACTGCTGCCCGTGTCCTAACTCGCACCAAGTCCCGTTCACCCATCCCCCCTGTACTCACTGCTGCCCGTGTCCGAACGCACAACAAGTCCCGTTCACCCACCACCCCTGTGCTCGCTGCTGCCCGTGTCCTAACTCGCACCAAGTCCCGTTCACTCGTCACCCCTGTGCTCACTGCTGCCTGTGTCCTAACTCGCACCAAGTCCCATTCAACCATCACCACTGTGCTCACTGCTGCCCGTGTCCTAACTCACACCAAGTCCCGTTCACCCATCACCCCTGTGCTCACTGCCCCGTGTCCTAACTCGCACTAAGTCCCGTTCACCCATCACCCCTGTGCTCACTGCTGCCTGTGTCCTAACTCGCACCAAGTCCCGGTCACCCCTCACCCCTGTGCTCACTGCCGCCCGTGTCCTAACTCGCACCAAGTCCCGTTCACCCATCACCCCTGTGCTCACTGCTGCCCGTGTCCTAACTCGCACCAAGTCCCATTCACCCATCACCCCTGTGCTCACTGCTGCCCGTGTCCTAACTCGCACCAAGCCCCGTTCACTCATCACCCCTGTGCTCACTGCTGCCCGTGTCCTAACTCGCACCAAGTCCCGTTCGTACATCACCCCTGTGCTCACTGCTGCCCGTGTCCTAACTCGCACCAAGTCCCGTTCACCCATCACCCCTGTGCTCACTGCTGCCCGTGTCCTAACTCGCACCAAGTCCCTTTCACCCATCCCCCCTGTGCTCACTGCTGCCCGTGTCCTAACTCGCACCAAGTCCCGTTCACCCATCCCCCCTGTGCTCACTGCTGCCCGTGTCCAAACTCGCACCAAGTCCCGTTCACCCATCACCCCTGTGCTCACTGCTGCCCGTGTCCTAACTCACACCAAGTCCCGTTCACCCATCAGCCCTGTGCTCACTGCCCCGTGTCCTAACTCGCACCAAGTCCCGTTCACCCATCACCCCTGTGCTCACTGCTGCCCGTGTCCTAACTCGCACCAAGTCCCGTTCACCCATCAACCCTGTGCTCACTGCAGCCCGTGTCCTAACTTGCACCAAGTCCCATTCATCCATCACCCCTGTGCTCACTGCTGCCCGTGTCCTAACTCGCACCAAGTCCCGTTCGCCCATCACCCCTGTGCTCTCTGCTGCCCGTGTCCTAACTCGCACCAAGTCCTGTTCACCCATCACCCCTGTGCTCACTGCTGCGCGTGTCCTAACTCGCACCAAGTCCCGTTCACCCATCACCCCTGTGCTCTCTGCTGCCCGTGTCCTGACTCGCACCGAGTCCCAATCAGCCATCACCCACTGTGCTCACTGCTGCCCGTGTCCTAACTCGCACCAAGTCCCGTTCACCCATCCCCCCTGTGCACACTGCTGCCCGTGTCCTAACTCACACCAAGTCCCGTTCACCCACCACCACCTGTGCTCGCTGCTGCCCATGTCCTAACTCGCACCAAGTCCCGTTCACCCATCACCCCTGTGCTCACTGCTGCCCGTGTCCTAACTCACACCAAGTCCCGTTCACCCACCACCCGCTGTGCTCGCTGCTGCCCGTGTCCTAACTTGCACCAAGTCTCTTTCACCCATCACCCCTGTGCTCACTGCTGCCTGTGTCCTAACTCGCACCAAGTCCCGGTCACCCATCACCCCTGTGCTGAGTGCTGCCCGTTTCCTAACTCGCACCAAGTCCCGATCACCCGTCTCCCCGGTGCTCACTGCTGCCCGTGTCCTAACTCGCACCAAGTCCCGTTCACCCATCACCACTGTGCTCACTGCTGCCCGTGTCCTAACTCACACCAAGTCCCGTTCACCCATCACCACTGTGCTCACTGCTGCCTGTGTCCTAACTCGCACCAAGTCCCGTTCACCCTTCACCCCTGTGCTCACTGCTTCCCGTGTCCTAACTCGCACCAAGTCCCGTTCACCCGTCACCCCTGTGCTCACTGCTGCCCGTGTCCTAACTCGCACCAAGTCCCGTTCACCCATCAACCCTGTGCTCACTGCTGCCCGTGTCCTAACTCGCACCAAGTCCCGTTCACCCATCACCCCTGTGCTCACTGCTGCCCGTGTCCTAACTCGCACCAAGTCCCTTTCACACATCCCCCCTGTGCTCACTGCTGCCCGAGTCCTAACTCGCACCAAGTCCCGTTCGCACATCAACCCTGTGCTCACTGCTGCCCGTGCCCTAACTCGCACCAAGTCCCGTTCACCCATCACCCCTGTGCTCACTGCTGCCCGTGTCCTAACTCGCACCAAGTCCCTTTCACCCATCCCCCCTGTGCTCACTGCTGCCCGTGTCCTAACTCGCACCAAGTCCCTTTCACACATCCCCCCTGTGCTCACTGCTGCCCGTGTCCTAACTCGCACCAAGTCCCGTTCAACCATCACCCCTGTGCTCACTGCTGCCCGTGTCCTAACTCACACCAAGTCCCGTTCACCCATCACCCATGTGCTCACTGCGCCGTGTCCTAACTCGCACCAAGTCCCGTTCACCCATCACACCTATGCTCACTGCTGCCCGTGTCCAAACTCGCACCAAGTCCCGTTCACCCATCACCCCTGTGCTCACTGCTGCCCGTGTCCTAACTAGCACCATGTCCCGTTCACCCATCACCCCTGTGCTCACTGCTGCCCGTGTCCTAACTCGCACTACGTCCCGTTCACCCATCACCCCTGTGCTCACTGCCCCGTGTCCTAACTCGCACCAAGTCCCGTTCACCCATCACCCCTGTGCTCACTGCTGCCTGTGTCCTAACTCGCACCAAGTCCCGGTCACCCCTCACCCCTGTGCTCACTGCCGCCCGTGTCCTAACTCGCACCAAGTCCCGTTCACCCATCACCCCTGTGCTCACTGCTGCCCGTGTCCTAACTCGCACCAAGTCCCATTCACCCATCACCCCTGTGCTCACTGCTGCCCGTGTCCGAACTCGCACCAAGTCCCGTTCACTCATCACCCCCTGTGCTCACTGCTGCCCGTGTCCTAACTCGCACCAAGTCCCGTTCACCCAACACCCCTGTGCTCACTGCTGCGCGTGTCCTAACTCGCACCAAGTCCCGTTCACCCATCACCCCTGTGCTCTCTGCTGCCCGTATCCTAAATCGCAACGAGTCCCGATCACCCATCACCCCCTGTGCTCACTGCTGCCCGTGTCCTAACTCGCACCAAGTCCCGTTCACCCATCCCCCCTGTACTCACT
Organism: Somniosus microcephalus; assembly: GCF_052327205.1. Lineage (NCBI taxonomy): Eukaryota > Metazoa > Chordata > Chondrichthyes > Squaliformes > Somniosidae > Somniosus > Somniosus microcephalus. The sequence goes on along the minus strand of NC_140997.1, from coordinate 79,064,745 downwards.
GCTGCCCGTGTCCTAACTCACACCAAGTCCCGTTCACCCACCACCCCTGTGCTCGCTGCTGCCCGTGTCCTAACTCGCACCAAGTCCCGTTCGTACATCACCCCTGTGCTCACTGCTGCCCGTGTCCTAACTCGCACCAAGTCCCGTTCACCCATCACCCCTGTGCTCACTGCTGCCCGTGTCCTAACTCGCACCAAGTCCCGTTCACCCATCCCCCATGTGCTCACTGCTGCCCGTGTCCTAACTCGCACCAAGTCCCGTTCACCCATCCCCTCTGTGCTCACTGCTGCCCGTGTCCAAACTCGCACCAAGTCCCGTTCACCCATCACCCCTGTTCTCACTGCTGCCCGTGTCCAAACTCACACCAAGTCCCGTTCACCCATCAGCCCTGTGCTCACTGCCCCGTGTCCTAACTCGCACCAAGTCCCGTTCACCCATCACCTCTGTGCTCACTGCTGCCCGTGTCCTAACTCGCACCAAGTCCCGTTCACCCATCACCCCTGTGCTCACTGCAGCCCGTGTCCTAACTCGCACCAAGTCCCGTTCACCCATCACCCCTGTGCTCACTGCTGCCCGTGACCTAACTCGCACCAAGTCCCGTTCGCCCATCACCCCGTGCTCTCTGCTGCCCGTGTCCTAACTCGCACCAAGTCCCGTTCACCCATCACGCATGTGCTCACTGCTGCGCGTGTCCTAACTCGCACCAAGTCCCGTTCATCCATCACCCCTGTGCTCTCTGCTGCCCGTGTCCTAACTCGCACCGAGTCCCGATCACCCATCACCCCCTGTGCTCACTGCTGCCCGTGTCCTAACTCGCACCAAGTCCCGTTCACACCCATCCCCCCTGTGCTCAATGCTGCCCGTGTCCTAACTCACACCAAGTCCCGTTCACCCACCACCCCCTGTGCTCGCTGCTGCCCATGTCCTAACTCGCACCAAGTCCCGTTCACCCGTCACCCCTGTGCTCACTGCTGCCCATGTCCTAACTCACACCAAGTCCCGTTCACCCACCACCCCCTGTGCTCGCTGCTGCCCGTGTCGTAACTCGCACCAAGTCTCGTTCACCCATCACCCCTGGGCTCACTGCTGCCTGTGTCCTAACTCGCACCAAGTCCCGGTCAACCATCACCCCTGTGCTGACTGCTGCCCGTGTCCTAACTCGCACCAAGTCCCGATCACCCGTCTCCCCGGTGCTCACTGCTGCCCGTGTCCTAACTCGCACCAAGTCCCGTTCACCCATCACCACTGTGCTCACTGCTGCCCGTGTCCTAACTCACACCAAGTCCCGTTCACCCATCACCACTGTGCTCACTGCTGCCTGTGTCCTAACTCGCACCAAGTCCCGGTCACTCTTCACCCCTGTGTTCACTGCTGCCCGTGTCCTAACTCGCACCAAGTCCCGTTCACACCATCACCCCTGTGCTCACTGCGGCCCGTGTCCTAACCCGCACCAAGTCCCGTTCACCCATCAACCCTGTGCTGACTGCTGCCCGTGTCCTAACTCGCACCAAGTCCCGATCACCCGTCTCCCCGGTGCTCACTGCTGCCCGTGTCCTAACTCGCACCAAGTCCCGTTCACCCATCACCACTGTGCTCACTGCTGCCCGTGTCCTAACTCACACCAAGTCCCGTTCACCCATCACCACTGTGCTCACTGCTGCCTGTGTCCTAACTCGCACCAAGTCCCGGTCACTCTTCACCCCTGTGTTCACTGCTGCCCGTGTCCTAACTCGCACCAAGTCCCGTTCACCCATCACCCCTGTGCTCACTGCTGCCCGTGTCCTAACCCGCACCAAGTCCCGTTCACCCATCAACCCTGTGCTCACTGCTGCCCGTGTCCTAACTCGCACCAAGTCCCGGTCACCCATCACCCCTGTGCTCTCTGCTGCCCGTGTCCTAACTCGCACCAAGTCCCGTTCACCCATCACCCCTGTGCTCACTGCTGCCCGTGTCCTAACTCGCACCATGTCCCGTTCGCACATCACCCCTGTGCTCACTGCTGCCCGTGTCCTAACTCGCACCAAGTCCCGTTCGCCGATCACCCCTGTGCTCATTGCTGCCCGTGTCCTAACTCGCACCAAGTCCCGATCACCCATCACCCCTGTGCTCACTGCTGCCCGTGTCCTAACTCGCACCAAGTCCCGTTCGCCCATCACCCCTGTGCTCACTGCTGCCCGTGTCCTAACTCGCACCAAGTCCCGTTCACCCTTCCCCCCTGTGCTCACTGCTGCCCGTGTCCTAACTCGCACCAAGTCCCTTTCACCCATCCCCCCTGTGCTCACGGCTGCCCGTGTCCTAACTCGCACCAAGTCCCGTTCACCCATCACCCCTGTGCTCACTGCTGCCCGTGTCCTAACTCACACCAAGTCCCGTTCACCCATCACCCCTGTGCTCACTGCTGACCGTGTCCTAACTAGCACCAAGTCCCGTTCACCCATCACCCCTGTGCTCACTGCTGCCCGTGTCCTAACTCGCACTACGTCCCGTTCGCCCATCACCCCTGTGCTCTCTGCTGCCCGTGTCCAAACTCGCACCAAGTCCCGTTCATCCATCACCCCCTGTGCTCACTGCTGCCCGTGTCCTAACTCGCACCAAGTCCCGTTCACCCATCACCCCTGTGCTCACTGCTGCCCGTGTCATAACTCGCACCAAGTCCCGTTCACCCATCACCCCTGTGCTCTCTGCTGCCCGTGTCCTAACTCGCACAAAGTCCCGATTACCCATCAGCCCCTGTGCTCACTGCTGCCCGTGTCCTAACTCGCACCAAGTCCCGTTCACCCATCACCCCTGTGCTCACTGCTGCCCGTGTCCTAACTCACACCAAGTCCCGTTCACCCATCCCCACTGTGCTCACTGCTGCCCGTGTCCTAACTCACACCAAGGCCCGTTCACCCACCACCCCCTGTGCTCGCTGCGGCCCGTGTCCTAACACGCACCAAGTCCCGTTCGCCCATCACCCCTGTGCTCACTGCTGCCCGTGTCCTAACTCACACCAAGTCCCGTTCACCCATCACCCCTGTGCTCACTGCTGCCCGTGTCCTAACTCGCACCAAGTCCCGTTCGCCCATCACCGCTGTGCTCACTGCTGCCCGTGTCCTAACTCGCACCAATTCCCGTACACCCGTCACCCCTGTGCTCGCTGCTGCCCGTGTCCTAGCTCGCACCAAGTCCCGTTCACACCGTCACCCCTGTGCTCACTGCTGCCTGTGTCCTAACTCGCACCAAGTCCCGTTCACACATCACCCCTGTGCTCACTGCTGCCCGTGTCCTAACTCACACCAAGTCTCGTTCACCCATTACCCCTGTGCTCACTGCTGCCTGTGTCCTAACTCGCACCAAGTCCCGGTCACACATCACCCCTGTGCTCATTGCTGCCCGTGTCCCAACTCGCACCAAGTCCTGTTCACCCGTCTCCCCGGTGCTCATTGCTGCCCGTGTCCTTACTCGCACCAAGTCCCATTCACCCATCACCACTGTGCTCCCTGCTGCCCGTGTCCTAACTCGCACCAAGTCCCGTTCACCCATCACCCCTGTGCTCACTGCTGCCCGTGTCCTAACTCGCACCAAGTCCCGGTCACCCATCACCCCTGTGCTCACTGCTGCCCGTGTCCTAACTCGCACCAAGTCCCGTTCACCCATCACCCCTGTGCTCACTGCTGCCCGTGTCCTAACTCGCACCAAGTCCCGTTCACCCATCACACCTGTGCTCACTGCTGCCCGGGTCCTAACTCGCACCAAGTCCCGTTCGCCCATCACCCCTGTGCTCATTGCTGCCCGTGTCCTAACTCGCACCAAGTCCCGTTCGCCCATCACCCCTGTGCTCACTTCTGCCCGTGTCCTAACTCGCACCAAGTCCCGTTCCCCCATCACCCCTGTGCTCACTGCTGCCCGTGTCCTAACTCGCACCAAGTCTCGTTCACCCATCACCCCTGTGCTCACTGCTGCCCGTGACCTAACTCGCACCATGTCCCGTTCGCACATCACCCCTGTGCTCACTGCCCCGTGCCCTAACTCGCACCAAGTCCCGTTCACCCACCACCCCTGTGCTCGCTGCTGCCCGTGTCCTTACTCGCACCAAGTCCCGTTCACTCGTCACCCCTGTGCTCACTGCTGCCCATGTCCTAACTCGCACCAAGTCCCGTTCACCCATCACCCCTGTGCTCACTGCTGCCCGTGTCCAAACTCACACCAAGTCCCGTTCACCCATCACCCCTGTGCTCACTGCCCCGTGTCCTAACTCGCACCAAGTCCCGTTCACCCATCACCCCTGTGCTCACTGCTGCCTGTGTCCTAACTCGCACCAAGTCCCGGTCACCCCTCACCCCTGTGCTCACTGCCGCCCGTGTCCTAACTCGCACCAAGTCCCGTTCACCCATCACCCCTGTGCTCACTGCTGCCCGTGTCCTAACTCGCACCAAGTGCCATTCACCCATCACCCCTGTGCTCACTGCTGCCCGTGTCCTAACTCGCACCAAGCCCCGTTCACCCTTCACCCCTGTGCTCACTGCTGCCCATGTCCTAACTCGCACCAAGTCCCGTTCGTACATCACCCCTGTGCTCACTGCTGCCCGTGTCCTAACTCGCACCAAGTCCCGTTCACCCATCACCCCTGTGCTCACTGCTGCCCGTGTCCTAACTCACACCAAGTCCCGTTCACCCATCCCCACTGTGCTCACTGCTGCCCGTGTCCTAACTCACAACAAGGCCCGTTCACCCACCACCCCCTGTGCTCGCTGCGGCCCGTGTCCTAACTCGCACCAAGTCCCGTTCGCCCATCACCCCTGTGCTCACTGCTGCCCGTGTCCTAACTCACACCAAGTCCCGTTCACCCATCACCCCTGTGCTCACTGCTGCCCGTGTCCTAACTCGCACCAAGTCCCGTTCGCCCATCACCCCTGTGCTCACTGCTGCCCGTGTCCTAACTCGCACCAACTCCCGTACACCCGTCACCCCTGTGCTCACAGCTGCCCGTGTCCTAACTCACACCAAGTCCCGTTCACCCACCACCCCCTGTGCTCGCTGCTGCCCGTGTCCTAGCTCGCACCAAGTCCCGTTCACCCGTCACCCCTGTGCTCACTGCTGCCTGTGTCCTAACTCGCACCAAGTCCCGTTCACACATCACCCCTGTGCTCACTGCTGCCCGTGTCCTAACTCACACCAAGTCTCGTTCACCCATTACCCCTGTGCTCACTGCTGCCTGTGTCCTAACTCGCACCAAGTCCCGGTCACACATCACCCCTGTGCTCATTGCTGCCCGTGTCCCAACTCGCACCAAGTCCTGTTCACCCGTCTCCCCGGTGCTCATTGCTGCCCGTGTCCTAGCTCGCACCAAGTCCCGTTCACCCATCACCCCTGTGCTCACTGCTGCCCGTGTCCAAACTCGCACCAAGTCCCGTTCACCCATCACCCCTGTGCTCACTGCTGCCCGTGTCCTAACTCACACCAAGTCCCGTTCACCCATCAGCCCTGTGCTCACTGCCCCGTGTCCTAACTCGCACCAAGTCCCGTTCACCCATCACCCCTGTGCTCACTGCTGCCCGTGTCCTAACTCGCACCAAGTCCCGTTCACCCATCAACCCTGTGCTCACTGCAGCCCGTGTCCTAACTTGCACCAAGTCCCATTCATCCATCACCCCTGTGCTCACTGCTGCCCGTGTCCTAACTCGCACCAAGTCCCGTTCGCCCATCACCCCTGTGCTCTCTGCTGCCCGTGTCCTAACTCGCACCAAGTCCTGTTCACCCATCACCCCTGTGCTCACTGCTGCGCGTGTCCTAACTCGCACCAAGTCCCGTTCACCCATCACCCCTGTGCTCTCTGCTGCCCGTGTCCTGACTCGCACCGAGTCCCAATCAGCCATCACCCACTGTGCTCACTGCTGCCCGTGTCCTAACTCGCACCAAGTCCCGTTCACCCATCCCCCCTGTGCACACTGCTGCCCGTGTCCTAACTCACACCAAGTCCCGTTCACCCACCACCACCTGTGCTCGCTGCTGCCCATGTCCTAACTCGCACCAAGTCCCGTTCACCCATCACCCCTGTGCTCACTGCTGCCCGTGTCCTAACTCACACCAAGTCCCGTTCACCCACCACCCGCTGTGCTCGCTGCTGCCCGTGTCCTAACTTGCACCAAGTCTCTTTCACCCATCACCCCTGTGCTCACTGCTGCCTGTGTCCTAACTCGCACCAAGTCCCGGTCACCCATCACCCCTGTGCTCACTGCTGCCCGTGTCCTAACTCACACCAAGTCCCGTTCACCCATCACCACTGTGCTCACTGCTGCCTGTGTCCTAACTCGCACCAAGTCCCGTTCACCCTTCACCCCTGTGCTCACTGCTTCCCGTGTCCTAACTCGCACCAAGTCCCGTTCACCCGTCACCCCTGTGCTCACTGCTGCCCGTGTCCTAACTCGCACCAAGTCCCGTTCACCCATCAACCCTGTGCTCACTGCTGCCCGTGTCCTAACTCGCACCAAGTCCCGTTCACCCATCACCCCTGTGCTCACTGCTGCCCGTGTCCTAACTCGCACCAAGTCCCTTTCACACATCCCCCCTGTGCTCACTGCTGCCCGAGTCCTAACTCGCACCAAGTCCCTTTCACACATCCCCCCTGTGCTCACTGCTGCCCGTGTCCTAACTCGCACCAAGTCCCGTTCAACCATCACCCCTGTGCTCACTGCTGCCCGTGTCCTAACTCACACCAAGTCCCGTTCACCCATCACCCATGTGCTCACTGCGCCGTGTCCTAACTCGCACCAAGTCCCGTTCACCCATCACACCTATGCTCACTGCTGCCCGTGTCCAAACTCGCACCATGTCCCGTTCACCCATCACCCCTGTGCTCACTGCTGCCCGTGTCCTAACTAGCACCATGTCCCGTTCACCCATCACCCCTGTGCTCACTGCTGCCCGTGTCCTAACTCGCACTACGTCCCGTTCACCCATCACCCCTGTGCTCACTGCCCCGTGTCCTAACTCGCACCAAGTCCCGTTCACCCATCACCCCTGTGCTCACTGCTGCCTGTGTCCTAACTCGCACCAAGTCCCGGTCACCCCTCACCCCTGTGCTCACTGCCGCCCGTGTCCTAACTCGCACCAAGTCCCGTTCACCCATCACCCCTGTGCTCACTGCTGCCCGTGTCCTAACTCGCACCAAGTCCCATTCACCCATCACCCCTGTGCTCACTGCTGCCCATGTCCTAACTCGCACCAAGTCACGTTCACCCATCACCCCTGTGCTCACTGCTGCCCGTGTCCTAACTCGCACCAAGTCCCGTTCGCACATCACCCCTGTGCTCACTGCTGCCCATGTCCTAACTCGCACCAAGTCCCGTTCACCCATCACCCCTGTGCTCACTGCTGCCCGTGTCGTAACTCGCACCAAGTCCCGTTCACCCATCCCCCCTGTGCTCACTGCTGCCCGTGTCCTAACTCGCACCAAGCCCCGTTCACCCATCACCCCTGTGCTCACTGCTGCCCGTGTCCAAACTCGCACCAAGTCCCGTTCACCCATCACCCCTGTGCTCACTGCTGCCCGTGTCCTAACTCACACCAAGTCCCGTTCACCCATCAGCCCTGTGCTCACTGCCCCGTGTCCTAACTCGCACCAAGTCCCGTTCACCCATCACCCCTGTGCTCACTGCTGCCCATGTCCTAACTTGCACCAAGTCCCGTTCACCCATCACCCCTGTGCTCACTGCTGCCCGTGTCCTAACTCGCACCAAGTCCCGTTCGCCCATCACCCCTGTGCTCTCTGCTGCCCGTGTCCGAACTCGCACCAAGTCCCGTTCACTCATCACCCCCTGTGCTCACTGCTGCCCGTGTCCTAACTCGCACCAAGTCCCGTTCACCCAACACCCCTGTGCTCACTGCTGCGCGTGTCCTAACTCGCACCAAGTCCCGTTCACCCATCACCCCTGTGCTCTCTGCTGCCCGTATCATAAATCGCAACGAGTCCCGATCACCCATCACCCCCTGTGCTCACTGCTGCCCGTGTCCTAACTCGCACCAAGTCCCGTTCACCCATCCCCCCTGTACTCACTGCTGCCCGTGTCCTAACCCACACCAAGTCCCGTTCACCCACCACCCCTGTGCTCGCTGCTGCCCGTGTCCTAACTCGCACCAAGTCCCGTTCGTACATCACCCCTGTGCTCACTGCTGCCCGTGTCCTAACTCGCACCAAGTCCCGTTCACCCATCACCCCTGTGCTCACTGCTGCCCGTGTCCTAACTCGCACCAAGTCCCGTTCACCCATCCCCCATGTGCTCACTGCTGCCCGTGTCCTAACTCGCACCAAGTCCCGTTCACCCATCCCCTCTGTGCTCACTGCTGCCCGTGTCCAAACTCGCACCAAGTCCCGTTCACCCATCACCCCTGTTCTCACTGCTGCCCGTGTCCAAACTCACACCAAGTCCCGTTCACCCATCAGCCCTGTGCTCACTGCCCCGTGTCCTAACTCGCACCAAGTCCCGTTCACCCATCACCTCTGTGCTCACTGCTGCCCGTGTCCTAACTCGCACCAAGTCCCGTTCACCCATCACCCCTGTGCTCACTGCAGCCCGTGTCCTAACTCGCACCAAGTCCCGTTCACCCATCACCCCTGTGCTCACTGCTGCCCGTGACCTAACTCGCACCAAGTCCCGTTCGCCCATCACCCCGTGCTCTCTGCTGCCCGTGTCCTAACTCGCACCAAGTCCCGTTCACCCATCACGCATGTGCTCACTGCTGCGCGTGTCCTAACTCGCACCAAGTCCCGTTCACCCATCACCCCTGTGCTCTCTGCTGCCCGTGTCCTAACTCGCACCGAGTCCCGATCACCCATCACCCCCTGTGCTCACTGCTGCCCGTGTCCTAACTCGCACCAAGTCTCGTTCACCCATCCCCCCTGTGCTCAATGCTGCCCGTGTCCTAACTCACACCAAGTCCCGTTCAACCACCACCCCCTGTGCTCGCTGCTGCCCATGTCCTAACTCGCACCAAGTCCCGTTCACCCGTCACCCCTGTGCTCACTGCTGCCCGTGTCCTAACTCACACCAAGTCCCGTTCACCCACCACCCCCTGTGCTCGCTGCTGCCCGTGTCGTAACTCGCACCAAGTCTCGTTCACCCATCACCCCTGGGCTCACTGCTGCCTGTGTCCTAACTCGCACCAAGTCCCGGTCAACCATCACCCCTGTGCTGACTGCTGCCCGTGTCCTAACTCGCACCAAGTCCCGATCATCCGTCTCCCCGGTGCTCACTGCTGCCCGTGTCCTAACTCGCACCAAGTCCCGTTCACCCATCACCACTGTGCTCACTGCTGCCCGTGTCCTAACTCACACCAAGTCCCGTTCACCCATCACCACTGTGCTCACTGCTGCCTGTGTCCTAACTCGCACCAAGTCCCGGTCACTCTTCACCCCTGTGTTCACTGCTGCCCGTGTCCTAACTCGCACCAAGTCCCGTTCACCCATCACCCCTGTGCTCACTGCTGCCCGTGTCCTAACCCGCACCAAGTCCCGTTCAACCATCAACCCTGTGCTGACTGCTGCCCGTGTCCTAACTCGCACCAAGTCCCGATCACCCGTCTCCCCGGTGCTCACTGCTGCCCGTGTCCTAACTCGCACCAAGTCCCGTTCACCCATCACCACTGTGCTCACTGCTGCCCGTGTCCTAACTCACACCAAGTCCCGTTCACCCATCACCACTGTGCTCACTGCTGCCTGTGTCCTAACTCGCACCAAGTCCCGGTCACTCTTCACCCCTGTGTTCACTGCTGCCCGTGTCCTAACTCGCACCAAGTCCCGTTCACCCATCACCCCTGTGCTCACTGCTGCCCGTGTCCTAACCCGCACCAAGTCCCGTTCACCCATCAACCCTGTGCTCACTGCTGCCCGTGTCCTAACTCGCACCAAGTCCCGGTCACCCATCACCCCTGTGCTCTCTGCTGCCCGTGTCCTAACTCGCACCAAGTCCCGTTCACCCATCACCCCTGTGCTCACTGCTGCCCGTGTCCTAACTCGCACCATGTCCCGTTCGCACATCACCCCTGTGCTCACTGCTGCCCGTGTCCTAACTCGCACCAAGTCCCGTTCGCCGATCACCCCTGTGCTCATTGCTGCCCGTGTCCTAACTCGCACCAAGTCCCGATCACCCATCACCCCTGTGCTCACTGCTGCCCGTGTCCTAACTCGCACCAAGTCCCGTTCGCCCATCACCCCTGTGCTCACTGCTGCCCGTGTCCTAACTCGCACCAAGTCCCGTTCACCCATCCCCCCTGTGCTCACTGCTGCCCGTGTCCTAACTCGCACCAAGTCCCTTTCACCCATCCCCCCTGTGCTCACGGCTGCCCGTGTCCTAACTCGCACCAAGTCCCGTTCACCCATCACCCCTGTGCTCACTGCTGCCCGTGTCCTAACTCACACCAAGTCCCGTTCACCCATCACCCCTGTGCTCACTGCTGACCGTGTCCTAACTAGCACCAAGTCCCGTTCACCCATCACCCCTGTGCTCACTGCTGCCCGTGTCCTAACTCGCACTACGTCCCGTTCGCCCATCACCCCTGTGCTCTCTGCTGCCCGTGTCCAAACTCGCACCAAGTCCCGTTCATCCATCACCCCCTGTGCTCACTGCTGCCCGTGTCCTAACTCGCACCAAGTCCCGTTCACCCATCACCCCTGTGCTCACTGCTGCCCGTGTCATAACTCGCACCAAGTCCCGTTCACCCATCACCCCTGTGCTCTCTGCTGCCCGTGTCCTAACTCGCACAAAGTCCCGATTACCCATCAGCCCCTGTGCTCACTGCTGCCCGTGTCCTAACTCGCACCAAGTCCCGTTCACCCATCACCCCTGTGCTCACTGCTGCCCGTGTCCTAACTCACACCAAGTCCCGTTCACCCATCCCCACTGTGCTCACTGCTGCCCGTGTCCTAACTCACACCAAGGCCCGTTCACCCACCACCCCCTGTGCTCGCTGCGGCCCGTGTCCTAACTCGCACCAAGTCCCGTTCGCCCATCACCCCTGTGCTCACTGCTGCCCGTGTCCTAACTCACACCAAGTCCCGTTCACCCATCACCCCTGTGCTCACTGCTGCCCGTGTCCTAACTCGCACCAAGTCCCGTTCGCCCATCACCGCTGTGCTCACTGCTGCCCGTGTCCTAACTCGCACCAATTCCCGTACACCCGTCACCCCTGTGCTCGCTGCTGCCCGTGTCCTAGCTCGCACCAAGTCCCGTTCACCCGTCACCCCTGTGCTCACTGCTGCCTGTGTCCTAACTCGCACCAAGTCCCGTTCACACATCACCCCTGTGCTCACTGCTGCCCGTGTCCTAACTCACACCAAGTCTCGTTCACCCATTACCCCTGTGCTCACTGCTGCCTGTGTCCTAACTCGCACCAAGTCCCGGTCACACATCACCCCTGTGCTCATTGCTGCCCGTGTCCCAACTCGCACCAAGTCCTGTTCACCCGTCTCCCCGGTGCTCATTGCTGCCCGTGTCCTTACTCGCACCAAGTCCCATTCACCCATCACCACTGTGCTCACTGCTGCCCGTGTCCTAACTCGCACCAAGTCCCGTTCACCCATCACCCCTGTGCTCACTGCTGCCCGTGTCCTAACTCGCACCAAGTCCCGGTCACCCATCACCCCTGTGCTCACTGCTGCCCGTGTCCTAACTCGCACCAAGTCCCGTTCACCCATCACCCCTGTGCTCACTGCTGCCCGTGTCCTAACTCGCACCAAGTCCCGTTCACCCATCACACCTGTGCTCACTGCTGCCCGGGTCCTAACTCGCACCAAGTCCCGTTCGCCCATCACCCCTGTGCTCACTGCTGCCCGTGTCCTAACTCGCACCAAGTCCCGTTCGCCCATCACCCCTGTGCTCACTTCTGCCCGTGTCCTAACTCGCACCAAGTCCCGTTCCCCCATCACCCCTGTGCTCACTGCTGCCCGTGTCCTAACTCGCACCAAGTCTCGTTCACCCATCACCCCTGTGCTCACTGCTGCCCGTGACCTAACTCGCACCATGTCCCGTTCGCACATCACCCCTGTGCTCACTGCCCCGTGCCCTAACTCGCACCAAGTCCCGTTCACCCACCACCCCTGTGCTCGCTGCTGCCCGTGTCCTTACTCGCACCAAGTCCCGTTCACTCGTCACCCCTGTGCTCACTGCTGCCCATGTCCTAACTCGCACCAAGTCCCGTTCACCCATCACCCCTGTGCTCACTGCTGCCCGTGTCCAAACTCACACCAAGTCCCGTTCACCCATCACCCCTGTGCTCACTGCCCCGTGTCCTAACTCGCACCAAGTGCCATTCACCCATCACCCCTGTGCTCACTGCTGCCCGTGTCCTAACTCGCACCAAGCCCCGTTCACCCTTCACCCCTGTGCTCACTGCTGCCCATGTCCTAACTCGCACCAAGTCCCGTTCGTACATCACCCCTGTGCTCACTGCTGCCCGTGTCCTAACTCGCACCAAGTCCCGTTCACCCATCACCCCTGTGCTCACTGCTGCCCGTGTCCTAACTCACACCAAGTCCCGTTCACCCATCCCCACTGTGCTCACTGCTGCCCGTGTCCTAACTCACACCAAGGCCCGTTCACCCACCACCCCCTGTGCTCGCTGCGGCCCGTGTCCTAACTCGCACCAAGTCCCGTTCGCCCATCACCCCTGTGCTCACTGCTGCCCGTGTCCTAACTCACACCAAGTCCCGTTCACCCATCACCCCTGTGCTCACTGCTGCCCGTGTCCTAACTCGCACCAAGTCCCGTTCGCCCATCACCCCTGTGCTCACTGCTGCCCGTGTCCTAACTCGCACCAACTCCCGTACACCCGTCACCCCTGTGCTCACAGCTGCCCGTGTCCTAACTCACACCAAGTCCCGTTCACCCACCACCCCCTGTGCTCGCTGCTGCCCGTGTCCTAGCTCGCACCAAGTCCCGTTCACCCGTCACCCCTGTGCTCACTGCTGCCTGTGTCCTAACTCGCACCAAGTCCCGTTCACACATCACCCCTGTGCTCACTGCTGCCCGTGTCCTAACTCACACCGAGTCTCGTTCACCCATTACCCCTGTGCTCACTGCTGCCTGTGTCCTAACTCGCACCAAGTCCCGGTCACACATCACCCCTGTGCTCATTGCTGCCCGTGTCCCAACTCGCACCAAGTCCTGTTCACCCGTCTCCCCGGTGCTCATTGCTGCCCGTGTCCTAACTCGCACCAAGTCCCATTCACCCATCACCACTGTGCTCACTGCTGCCCGTGTCCTAACTCGCACCAAGTCCCGTTCACCCATCACCCCTGTGCTCACTGCTGCCCGTGTCCTAACTCGCACCAAGTCCCGGTCACCCATCACCCCTGTGCTCACTGCTGCCCGTGTCCTAACTCGCACCAAGTCCCGTTCACCCATCACCCCTGTGCTCACTGCTGCCCGTGTCCTAACTCGCACCAAGTCCCGTTCACCCATCACACCTGTGCTCACTGCTGCCCGGGTCCTAACTCGCACCAAGTCCCGTTCGCCCATCACCCCTGTGCTCACTGCTGCCCGTGTCCTAACTCGCACCAAGTCCCGTTCGCCCATCACCCCTGTGCTCACTTCTGCCCGTGTCCTAACTCGCACCAAGTCCCGTTCCCCCATCACCCCTGTGCTCACTGCTGCCCATGTCCTAACTCGCACCAAGTCTCGTTCACCCATCACCCCTGTGCTCACTGCTGCCCGTGACCTAACTCGCACCATGTCCCGTTCGCACATCACCCCTGTGCTCACTGCCCCGTGCCCTAACTCGCACCAAGTCCCGTTCACCCACCACCCCTGTGCTCGCTGCTGCCCGTGTCCTTACTCGCACCAAGTCTCGTTCACTCGTCACCCCTGTGCTCACTGCTGCCCATGTCCTAACTCGCACCAAGTCCCGTTCACCCATCACCCCTGTGCTCACTGCTGCCCGTGTCCAAACTCACACCAAGTCCCGTTCACCCATCACCCCTGTGCTCACTGCCCCATGTCCTAACTCGCACCAAGTCCCGTTCACCCATCACCCCTGTGCTCACTGCTGCCTGTGTCCTAACTCGCACCAAGTCCCGGTCACCCCTCACCCCTGTGCTCACTGCCGCCCGTGTCCTAACTCGCACCAAGTCCCGTTCACCCATCACCCCTGTGCTCACTGCTGCCCGTGTCCTAACTCGCACCAAGTGCCATTCACCCATCACCCCTGTGCTCACTGCTGCCCGTGTCCTAACTCGCACCAAGCCCCGTTCACCCTTCACCCCTGTGCTCACTGCTGCCCGTGTCCTAACTCGCACCAAGTCCCGTTCGTACATCACCCCTGTGCTCACTGCTGCCCGTGTCCTAACTCGCACCAAGTCCCGTTCACCCATCACCCCTGTGCTCACTGCTGCCCGTGTCCTAACTCGCACCAAGTCCCGTTCACCCATCCCCCCTGTGCTCACTGCTGCCCGTGTCCTAACTCGCACCAAGTCCCGTTCACCCATCCCCCCTGTGCTCACTTCTGCCCGTGTCCAAACTCGCACCAAGTCCCGTTCATCCATCACCCCTGTGCTCACTGCTACCCGTGTCCTAACTCACACCAAGTCCCGTTCACCCATCAGCCCTTTGCTCACTGCCCCGTGTCCTAACTCGCACCAAGTCCCGTTCACCCATCACCCCTGTGCTCACTGCTGCCCGTGTCCTAACTCGCACCAAGTCCCGTTCACCCATCACCCCTGTGCTCACTGCAGCCCGTGTCCTAACTTGCACCAAGTCCCATTCACCCATCACCCCTGTGCTCTCTGCTGCCCGTGTCCTAACTCGCACCAAGTCCCGTTCGCCCATCACCCCTGTGCTCTCTGCTGCCCGTGTCCTAACTCGCACCAAGTCCCGTTCACCCATCACGCCTGTGCTCACTGCTGCGCGTGTCCTAACTCGCACCAAGTCCCGTTCACCCATCACACCTGTGCTCTCTGCTGCCCGTGTCCTAACTCGCACCGAGTCCCGATCACCCATCACCCCCTGTGCTCACTGCTGCCCGTGTCCTAACTCGCACCAAGTCCCGTTCACCCATCCCCACTGTGCTCACTGCTGCCCGTGTCCTAACTCACACCAAGTCCCGTTCACCCACCACCCCCTGTGCTCGCTGCTGCCCATGTCCTAACTCGCACCAAGTCCCATTCACCCGTCACCCCTGTGCTCACTGCTGCCCGTGTCCTAACTCATATCAAGTCCCGTTCACCCACCACCCCCTGTGCTCGCTGCTGCCCGTGTCCTAACTCGCACCAAGTCTCGTTCACCCATCACCCCTGTGCTCACTGCTGCCTGTGCCCTAACTCGCACCAAGTCCCGGTCACCCATCACCCCTGTGCTGACTGCTGCTCGTGTCCTAACTCGCACCAAGTCCCGTTCACCCATCACCACTGTGCTCACTTCTGCCCGTGTCCTAACTCGCACCAAGTCCCGTTCCCCCATCACCCCTGTGCTCACTGCTGCCCATGTCCTAACTCGCACCAAGTCTCGTTCACCCATCACACCTGTGCTCACTGCTGCCTGTGTCCTATCTCGCACCAAGTCCCGTTCACCCATCACCCCTGTGCTCACTGCTGCCCGTGACCTAACTCGCACCATGTCCCGTTCGCACATCACCCCTGTGCTCACTGCCCCGTGTCCTAACTCGCACCAAGTCCCGTTCACTCGTCACCCCTGTGCTCACTGCTGCCTGTGTCCTATCTCGCACCAAGTCCCGTTCACCCATCACCCCTGTGCTCACTGCTGCCCGTGTCCTAACTCGCACCATGTCCCGTTCGCACATCACCCCTGTGCTCACTGCTGCCCGTGTCCTAACTCGCACCAAGTCCCGTTCGCCGATCACCCCTGTGCTCACTGCTGCCCGTGTCCTAACTCGCACCAAGTCCCGGTCACCCATCACCCCTGTGCTCACTGCTGCCCGTGTCCTAACTCGCACCAAGTCCCGTTCACCCATCACCCCTGTGCTCACTGCTGCCCGTGTCGTAACTCGCACCAAGTCCCGTTCACCCATCCCCCCTGTGCTCACTGCTTCCCGTGTCCTAACTCGCACCAAGTCCCTTTCACCCATCCCCCCTGTGCTCACTGCTGCCCGTGTCCTAACTCGCACCAAGTCCCGTTCACCCATCACCCCTGTGCTCACTGCTGCCCGTGTCCTAACTCGCACCAAGTCCCGTTCACCCATCACCCCTGTGCTCTCTGCTGCCCGTGTCCTAACTCGCACAAAGTCCCGATTACCCATCAGCCCCTGTGCTCACTGCTGCCCGTGTCCTAACTTGCACCAAGTCCCGTTCACCCATCACGCCTGTGCTCACTGCTGCCCGTGTCCTAACTCACACCAAGTCCCGTTCACCCATCCCCACTGTGCTCACTGCTGCCCGTGTCCTAACTCACACCAAGTCCCGTTCGCCCATCACCACTGTGCTCACTGCTGCCCGTGTCCTAACTCACACCAAGTCCCGTTCACCCATCACTCCTGTGCTCACTGCTGCCCGTGTCCTAACTCGCACCAAGTCCCGTTCGCCCATCACCCCTGTGCTCACTGCTGCCCGTGTCCTAACTCGCACCAACTCCCGTTCACCCGTCACCCCTGTGCTCACTGCTGCCCGTGTCCTAACTCACACCAAGTCCCGTTCACCCACCACCCCCTGTGCTCGCTGCTGCCCGTGTCCTAGCTCGCACCAAGTCCCGTTCACCCGTCACCCCTGTGCTCACTGCTGCCTGTGTCCTAACTCGCACCAAGTCCCGTTCACACATCACCCCTGTGCTCACTGCTGCCCGTGTCCTAACTCACACCAAGTCTCGTTCACCCATTACCCCTGTGCTCACTGCTGCCTGTGTCCTAACTCGCACCAAGTCCCGGTCACCCATCACCCCTGTGCTCACTGCTGCCCGTGTCCCAACTCGCACCAAGTCCCATTCACCCGTCTCCCCGGTGCTCATTGCTGCCCGTGTCCTAACTCGCACCAAGTCCCATTCACCCATCACCACTGTGCTCACTGCTGCCCGTGTCCTAACTCGCACCAAGTCCCGTTCACCCATCACCCCTGTGCTCACTGCTGCCTGTGTCCTAACTCGCACCAAGTCCCGGTCACCCATCACCTCTGTGCTCACTGCTGCCCGTGTCCTAACCCGCACCAAGTCCCGTTCACCCATCACACCTGTGCTCACTGCTGCCCGGGTCCTAACTCGCACCAAGTCCCGTTCGCCCATCACCCCTGTGCTCACTGCTGCCCGTGTCCTAACTCGCACCAAGTCCCGTTCGCCCATCACCCCTGTGCTCACTTCTGCCCGTGTCCTAACTCGCACCAAGTCCCGTTCCCCCATCACCCCTGTGCTCATTGCTGCCCGTGTCCTAACTCGCACCAAGTCCCGTTCGCCCATCACCCCTGTGCTCTCTGCTGCCCGTGTCCTAACTCACACCAAGTCTCGTTCACCCATCACGCCTGTGCTCACTGCTGCCTGTGTCCTATCTCGCACCAAGTCCCGTTCACCCATCACCCCTGTGCTCACTGCTGCCCGTGTCCTAACTCGCACCATGTCCCGTTCGCACATCACCCCTGTGCTCACTGCTGCCCGTGTCCTAACTCGCACCAAGTCCCGTTCGCCGATCACCCCTGTGCTCACTGCTGCCCGTGTCCTAACTCGCACCAAGTCCCGGTCACCCATCACCCCTGTGCTCACTGCTGCCCGTGTCCTAACTCGCACCAAGTCCCGTTCACCCATCCCCCCTGTGCTCACTGCTGCCCGTGTCCTAACTCGCACCAAGTCCCGTTCACCCATCCCCCCTGTGCTCACTGCTGCCCGTGTCCTAACTCGCACCAAGTCCCTTTCACCCATCCCCCCTGTGCTCACTGCTGCCCGTGTCCTAACTCGCACCAAGTCCCGTTCACCCATCACCCCTGTGCTCACTGCTGCCCGTGTCCTAACTCGCACCAAGTCCCGTTCACCCATCACCCCTGTGCTCTCTGCTGCCCGTGTCCTAACTCGCACAAAGTCCCGATTACCCATCAGCCCCTGTGCTCACTCCTGCCCGTGTCCTAACTTGCACCAAGTCCCGTTCACCCATCACGCCTGTGCTCACTGCTGCCCGTGTCCTAACTCACACCAAGTCCCGTTCACCCATCCCCACTGTGCTCACTGCTGCCCGTGTCCTAACTCACACCAAGTCCCGTTCACCCACCACCCCCTGTGCTCGCTGCGGACCGTGTCCTAACTCGCACCAAGTCCCGTTCGCCCATCACCCCTGTGCTCACTGCTGCCCGTGTCCTAACTCACACCAAGTCCCGTTCACCCATCACTCCTGTGCTCACTGCTGCCCGTGTCCTAACTCGCACCAAGTCCCGTTCGCCCATCACCCCTGTGCTCACTGCTGCCCGTGTCCTAACTCGCACCAACTCCCGTTCACCCGTCACCCCTGTGCTCACTGCTGCCCGTGTCCTAACTCACACCAAGTCCCGTTCACCCACCACCCCCTGTGCTCGCTGCTGCCCGTGTCCTAGCTCGCACCAAGTCCCGTTCACCCGTCACCCCTGTGCTCACTGCTGCCTGTGTCCTAACTCACACCAAGTCCCGTTCACACATCACCCCTGTGCTCACTGCTGCCCGTGTCCTAACTCACACCAAGTCTCTTTCACCCATCACCCCTGTGCTCACTGCTGCCTGTGTCCTAACTCGCACCAAGTCCCAGTCACCCATCACCCCTGTGCTCACTGCTGCCCGTGTCCTAACTCGCACCAAGTCCCGTTCACCCGTCTCCCCGGTGCTCATTGCTGCCCGTGTCCTAACTCGCACCGAGTCCCATTCACCCATCACCACTGTGCTCACTACTGCCCGTGTCCTAACTCGCACCAAGTCCCGTTCACCCATCACCCCTGTGCTCACTGCTGCCTGTGTCCTAACTCACACCAAGTCCCGGTCACCCATCACCCCTGTGCTCACTGCTGCCCGTGTCCTAACTCGTACCAAGTCCCGTTCACCCATCACCCCTGTGCTCACTGCTGCCCGTGTCCTAACTCGCACCAAGTCCCGTTCACCGATCACACCTGTGCTCACTGCTGCCCTGGTCCTAACTCGCACCAAGTCCCGTTCGCCCATCACCCCTGTGCTCACTGCTGCCCGTGTCCTAACTCGCACCAAATCCCGTTCGCCCATCACCCCTGTGCTCACTGCTGCCCGTGTCATAACTCGCACCAGGTCCCGTTCCCTCATCACCCCTGTGCTCACTGCTGCCCGTGTCCTAACTCGCACCAAGTCCCGTTCGCCCATCACCCCTGTGCTCTCTGCTGCCCGTGTCCTAACTCACACCAAGTCTCGTTCACCCATCACGCCTGTGCTCACTGCTGCCTGTGTCCTATCTCGCACCAAGTCCCGGTCACCCATCAGCCCTATGCTCACTGCTGCCCGTGTCCTAACTCGCACCAAGTCCCGTTCACCCTTCTCCCCGGTGCTAACTGCTGCCCGTGTCCTAACTCGCTCCAAGTCCCGTTCACCCATCACCACTGTGCTCACTGCTGCCCGTGTCCTAACTCACACCAAGTCCCGTTCACCCATCACCCCTGTGCTCACTGCCCCGTGTCCTAACTCGCATCAAGTCCCGTTCACCCATCACCCCTGTGCTCACTGCTGCCCGTGTCCAAACTCGCACCAAGTCCCGTTCACCCATCACCCCTGTGCTCACTGCTGCCCGTGTCCTAACTCGCACCACGTCCCGTTCACCCATCACCCCTGTGCTCTCTGCTGCCCGTGTCCTAACTCGCACCAAGTCCCGTTCATCCATCACCCCCTGTGCTCACTGCTGCCCGTGTCCTAAATCGCACCAAGTCCCATTCACCCTTCACGCCTGTGCTCTCTGCTGCCCGTGTCCTAACTCACACCAAGTCCCGTTCACCCTTCACGCCTGTGCTCACTGCTGCCCGTGTCCTAACTCACACCAAGTCCCGTTCACCCACCACCCCCTGTGCTCGCTGCGGCCCGATCCTAGCTCGCACCAAGTCCCGTTCGCCCATCACCCCTGTGCTCACTGCTGCCCGTGTCCTAACTCGCACCAACTCCCGTTCACCCGTCACCCCTGTGCTCACTGCTGCCCGTGTCCTAACTCACACCAAGTCCCGTTCACCCACCACCCCCTGTGCTCGCTGCTGCCCGTGTCCTAGCTCGCACCAAGTCCCGTTCACCCGTCACCCCTGTGCTCACTGCTGCCCGTGTCCTAACTCGCACCAAGACCCGTTCACACATCACCCCTGTGCTCACTGCTGCCCGTGTCCTAACTCACACCAAGTCTCGTTCACCCATCACCCCTGTGCTCACTGCTGCCTGTGTCCTAACTCGCACCAACTCCCGGTCACCCTTCACCCCTGTGCTCACTGCTGCCCGTGTCCTAACTCGCACCAAGTCCCGTTCACCCGTCACCCCTGTGCTCACTGCTGCCCGTGTCCTAACTCGCACCAAGTCCCGTTCACCCACCACCCCCTGTGCTCGCTGCTGCCCGTGTCCTAGCTCGCACCAAGTCCCGTTCACCCGTCACCCCTGTGCTCACTGCTGCCTGTGTCCTAACTCGCACCAAGTCCTGTTCACACATCACCCCTGTGCTCACTGCTGCCCGTGTCCTAACTCACACCAAGTCCCGTTCACCCACCACCCCCTGTGCTCGCTGCTGCCCGTGTCCTGGCTCGCACCAAGTCCCGTTCACCCGTCACCCCTGTGCTCACTGCTGCCTGTGTCCTAACACGCACCAAGTCCCGTTCACACATCACCCCTGTGCTCACTGCTGCCTTTGTCCTAACTCGCACCAAGTCCCGTTCTCCCATCACCCCTGTGCTCTCTGCTGCCCGTGTCCTAACTCACACCGTCTCGTTCACCCATCACGCCTGTGCTCACTGCTGCCTGTGTCCTATCTCGCACCAAGTCCCGGTCACCCATCAGCCCTGTGCTCACTGCTGCCCGCGTCCTAACTCGCACCAAGTCCCGTTCACCCGTCTCCCCGGTGCTAACTGCTGCCCGTGTCCTAACTCGCACCAAGTCCCGTTCACCCATCACCACTGTGCTCACTGCTGCCCGTGTCCTAACTCACACCAAGTCCCGTTCACCCACCACCCCCTGTGCTCACTGCTGCCCGTGCCCTAACTCGCACCAAATCCCGTTCACCCGTCACCCCTGTGCTCACTGCTGCCCGTGTCCTAACTCACACCAAGTCCCGTTCACCCACCACCCCCTGTGCTCGCTGCTGCCCGTGTCCTAACTCGCACCAAGTCCCGTTCACCCATCACCCCTGTGCTCACTGCAGCCTGTGTCCTAACTCGCACCAAGTCCCGGTCACCCATCACCCCTGTGCTCACTGCTGCCCGTGTCTTAACTCGCACCAAGTCCCGTTCACCCATCACCCCTGTGCTCACTGCTGCCCGTGTCCTAACTCGCACCAATTCCCGTTCACCCATCCCCCCTGTGCTCACTGCTGCCCATGTCATAACTCGCACCAAGTCTCTTTCACCCATCCCCCCTGTGCTCACTGCTGCCCGTGTCATAACTCGCACCAAGTCCCATTCACCCATCACCCCTGTGCTCACTGCAGCCCGTGACCTACCTCACACCAAGTCCCGTTCACCCATCACCCCTGTGCTCACTGCCCCGTGTCCTAACTCGCACCAAGTACCGTTCACCCATCACCCCTGTGCTCACTGCTGCCCGTGTCCAAACTCGCACCAAGTCCCGTTCAACCATCACCCCTGTGCTCACTGCTGCCCGTATCCTAACTCGCACCAAGTCCCGTTCACCCATCACCCCTGTGCTCTCTGCTGCCCGTGTCCTAACTCGCACCAAGTCCCGATTACCCATCAGCCCCTGTGCTCACTGCTGCCCGTGTCCTAACTCGCACCAAGTCCCGTTCACCCATCCACACTGTGCTCACTGCTGCCCGTGTCCTAACTCACACCAAGTCCCGTTCACCCACCACCCCCTGTGCTCGCTGCGGCCCGTGTCCTAACTCGCACCAAGTCCCGTTCGCCCATCACCCCTGTGCTCACTGCTGCCCGTGTCCTAACTCGCACCAACTCCCGTTCACCCGTCACCCCTGTGCTCACTGCTGCCCGTGTCCTAACTCACACCAAGTCCCATTCACCCACCACCCCCTGTGCTCGCTGCTGCCCGTGTCCTAGCTCGCACCAAGTCCCGTTCGCCGATCACCCCTGTGCTCACTGCTGCCCGTGTCCTAACTCGCACAAAGTCCCGGTCATCCATCACCCCTGTGCTCACTGCTGCCCGTGACCTAACTCGTACCAAGTCCCGTTCACCCATCACCCCTGTGCTCACTGCTGCCCGTGTCCTAACTCGCACCAAGTCCCGTTCACCCATCCCCCCTGTGCTCACTGCTGCCCGTGTCCGAACTCGCAACAAGTCCCTTTCACCCATCCCCCCTGTGCTCACTGCTGCCCATGTCCTAACTCGCACCAAGTCCCGTTCACCCATCACCACTGTGCTCACTGCTGCCCGTGTCCTAACTAGCACCATGTCCCGTTCACCCATCACCCCTGTTCTCACTGCTGCCCGTGTCCTAACTCGCACTACGTCCCGTTCGCCCATCACCCCTGTGCTCTCTGCTGCCCGTGTCCTAACTCGCACCAAGTCCCGTTCACCCATCACCCCCTGTGCTCACTGCTGCCCGTGTCCTAACTCGCACCAAGTCCCGTTCACCCATCACCCCTGTGCTCACTGCTGCCCGTGTCCTGACTCGCACCAAGTCCCGTTCACTCATCACCACTGTGCTCGCTGCTGCTCGTGTCCTAACTCGCACAAAGTCCCGATTACCCATCAGCCCCTGTGCTCACTGCTGCCCATGTCCTAACTCGCACCAAGTCTCGTTCACTCATCACCACTGTGCTCGCTGCTGCTCGTGTCCTAACTCGCACAAAGTCCCGATTACCCATCACCCCTGTGCTCACTGCTGCCTGTGTCCTGACTCGCACCAAGTCCCGTTCACTCATCACCACTGTGCTCGCTGCTGCTCGTGTCCTAACTCGCACAAAGTCCCGATTACCCTTCAGCCCCTGTGCTCACTGCTGCCCGTGTCCTGACTCGCACCAAGTCCCGTTCACTCATCACCACTGTGCTCGCTGCTGCTCGTGTCCTAACTCGCACAAAGTCCCGATTACCCATCACCCCTGTGCTCACTGCTGCCTGTGTCCTAACTCACACCAAGTCCCGTTCACCCATCACCTCTGTGCTCACTGCTGCCCGTGTCCTAACTCACACCAAGTCCCGTTCACCTTCCCCACTGTGCTCACTGCTGCCCGTGTCCTAACTCACACCAAGTCCCGTTCACCCACCACCCCCTGTGCTCGCTGCGGCCCGTGTACTAACTCGCACCAAGCCCCCTTCGCCCATCACCCCTGTGCTCACTGCTGCCCGTGTCCTAACTCACACCAAGTCCCGTTCACCCATCACCCCTGTGCTCACTGCTGCCCGTGTCCTAACTCGCACCAAGTCCCGTTCGCCCATCACCCCTGTGCTCACTGCTGCCCGTGTCCTAACTCGCACCAACTCCCGTTCACCCGTCACCCCTGTGCTCACAGCTGCCCGTGTCCTAACTCACACCAAGTCCCGTTCACCCACCACCCCCTGTGCTCGCTGCTGCCCGTGTCCTAGCTCGCACCAAGTCCCGTTCACCCGTCACCCCTGTGCTCACTGCTGCCTGTGTCCTAACTCGCACCAAGTCCCGTTCACACATCACCCCTGTGCTCACTGCTGCCCGTGTCCTAACTCACACCAAGTCTCGTTCACCCATCACCCCTGTGCTGACTGCTGCCCGTGTCCTAACTCGCACCAAGTCCGGTTCACCCATCACCCCTGTGCTCACTGCTGCCCATGTCCTAACTCACACCAAGTCCCGTTCACCCATCACCCCTGTGCTCACTGCTGCCCGTGTCCTAACTCGCACCAAGTCCCGTTCACCCATCACACCTGTGCTCACTGCTGCCCGGGTCCTAACTCGCACGAAGTCCCGTTCGCCCATCACCCCTGTGCTCACTGCTGCCCGTGACCTAACTCGCACCAAGTCCTGTTCGCCCATCACCCCTGTGCTCACTGCTGCCCGTGTCCTAACTCGCACCAAGTCCCGTTCCCCCATCACCCCTGTGCTCACTGCTGCCCGTGTCCTATCTCGCACCAAGTCCCGTTCGCCCATCACCCCTGTGCTCTCTGCTGCCCATGTCCTAACTCACACCAAGTCTCGTTCACCCATCACGCCTGTGCTCACTGCTGCCTGTGTCCTATCTCGCACCAAGTCCCGGTCACCCATCAGCCCTGTGCTCACTGCTGCCCGTGTCCTAACTCGCACCAAGTCCCGTTCACCCGTCTCCCCGGTGCTAACTGCTGCCCGTGTCCTAACTCGCACCAAGTCCCGTTCACCCATCACCACTGTGCTCACTGCTGCCCGTGTCCTAACTCACACCAAGTCCCGTTCACCCACCACCCCCTGTGCTCGCTGCTGCCCGTGCCCTAACTCGCACCAAGTCCCGTTCACCCGTCACCCCTGTGCTCACTGCTGCCCGTGTCCTAACTCACACCAAGTCCCGTTCACCCACCACCCCCTGTGCTCGCTGCTGCCCGTGTCCTAACTCGCACCAAGTCCCGTTCACCATCACCCCTGTGCTCACTGCTGCCTGTGTCCTAACTCGCACCTAATCCCGGTCACCCATCACCCCTGTGCTCACTGCTGCCCGTGTCCTAACTCGCACCAAGTCCCGTTCACCCATCACCCCTGTGCTCACTGCTGCCCGTGTCCTAACTCGCACCAATTCCCGTTCACCCATCCCCCCTGTGCTCACTGCTGCCCGTGTCCTAACTCGCACCAAGTCCCGTTCACCCATCAGCCCTGTGCTCACTGCTGCCCGTGACCGAACTCACACCAAGTCCCGTTCATCCATCACCCCTGTGCTCACTGCCCCGTGTCCTAACTCGCACCAAGTACCGTTCACCCATCACCCCTGTGCTCACTGCTGCCCGTGTCCAAACTCGCACCAAGTCCCGTTCACCCTTCACCCCTGTGCTCACTGCTGCCCGTGTTCTAACTCGCACCACGTCCCGTTCATCCATCACCCCCTGTGCTCACTGCTGCCCGTGTCCTAACTCGCACCAAGTCCCGTTCAACCATCACCCCTGTGCTCACTGCTGCCCGTGTCCTAACTCGCACCAAGTCCCGTTCACCCATCACCCCTGTGCTCTCTGCTGCCCGTGTCCTAACTCGCACCAAGTCCCGATTACCCATCAGCCCCTGTGCTCACTGCTGCCCGTGTCCTAACTCGCACCAAGTCCCGTTCACCCATCCACACTCTGTTCACTGCTGCCCGTGTCCTAACTCGCACCAAGTCCCGTTCACCCATCACCACTGTGCTCACTGCTGCCCGTGTCCTAACTCACACCAAGTCCCGTTCACCCACCACCCCCTGTGCTCGCTGCTGCCCGTGCCCTAACTCGCACCAAGTCCCGTTCACCCGTCACCCCTGTGCTCACTGCTGCCCGTGTCCTAACTCACACCAAGTCCCGTTCACCCACCACCCCCTGTGCTCGCTGCTGCCCGTGTCCTAACTCGCACCAAGTCCCGTTCACCCATCACCCCTGTGCTCACAGCCGCCTGTGTCCTAACTCGCACCAAGTCCCGGTCACCCATCACCCTTGTGCTCACTGCTGCCCGTGTCCTAACTCGCACCAAGTCCCGTTCACCCATCACCCCTGTGCTCACTGCTGCCCGTGTCCTAACTCGCACCAACTCCCGTTCACCCGTCACCCCTGTGCTCACAGCTGCCCGTGTCCTAACTCACACCAAGTCCCGTTCACCCACCACCCCCTGTGCTCGCTGCTGCCCGTGTCCTAGCTCGCACCAAGTCCCGTTCACCCGTCACCCCTGTGCTCACTGCTGCCTGTGTCCTAACTCGCACCAAGTCCCGTTCACACATCACCCCTGTGCTCACTGCTGCCCGTGTCCTAACTCACACCAAGTCTCGTTCACCCATCACCCCTGTGCTGACTGCTGCCCGTGTCCTAACTCGCACCAAGTCCGGTTCACCCATCACCCCTGTGCTCACTGCTGCCCATGTCCTAACTCACACCAAGTCCCGTTCACCCATCACCCCTGTGCTCACTGCTGCCCGTGTCCTAACTCGCACCAAGTCCCGTTCACCCATCACACCTGTGCTCACTGCTGCCCGGGTCCTAACTCGCACGAAGTCCCGTTCGCCCATCACCCCTGTGCTCACTGCTGCCCGTGACCTAACTCGCACCAAGTCCTGTTCGCCCATCACCCCTGTGCTCACTGCTGCCCGTGTCCTAACTCGCACCAAGTCCCGTTCCCCCATCACCCCTGTGCTCACTGCTGCCCGTGTCCTATCTCGCACCAAGTCCCGTTCGCCCATCACCCCTGTGCTCTCTGCTGCCCATGTCCTAACTCACACCAAGTCTCGTTCACCCATCACGCCTGTGCTCACTGCTGCCTGTGTCCTATCTCGCACCAAGTCCCGGTCACCCATCAGCCCTGTGCTCACTGCTGCCCGTGTCCTAACTCGCACCAAGTCCCGTTCACCCGTCTCCCCGGTGCTAACTGCTGCCCGTGTCCTAACTCGCACCAAGTCCCGTTCACCCATCACCACTGTGCTCACTGCTGCCCGTGTCCTAACTCACACCAAGTCCCGTTCACCCACCACCCCCTGTGCTCGCTGCTGCCCGTGCCCTAACTCGCACCAAGTCCCGTTCACCCGTCACCCCTGTGCTCACTGCTGCCCGTGTCCTAACTCACACCAAGTCCCGTTCACCCACCACCCCCTGTGCTCGCTGCTGCCCGTGTCCTAACTCGCACCAAGTCCCGTTCACCATCACCCCTGTGCTCACTGCTGCCTGTGTCCTAACTCGCACCTAATCCCGGTCACCCATCACCCCTGTGCTCACTGCTGCCCGTGTCCTAACTCGCACCAAGTCCCGTTCACCCATCACCCCTGTGCTCACTGCTGCCCGTGTCCTAACTCGCACCAATTCCCGTTCACCCATCCCCCCTGTGCTCACTGCTGCCCGTGTCCTAACTCGCACCAAGTCCCGTTCACCCATCAGCCCTGTGCTCACTGCTGCCCGTGACCGAACTCACACCAAGTCCCGTTCATCCATCACCCCTGTGCTCACTGCCCCGTGTCCTAACTCGCACCAAGTACCGTTCACCCATCACCCCTGTGCTCACTGCTGCCCGTGTCCAAACTCGCACCAAGTCCCGTTCACCCTTCACCCCTGTGCTCACTGCTGCCCGTGTTCTAACTCGCACCACGTCCCGTTCATCCATCACCCCCTGTGCTCACTGCTGCCCGTGTCCTAACTCGCACCAAGTCCCGTTCAACCATCACCCCTGTGCTCACTGCTGCCCGTGTCCTAACTCGCACCAAGTCCCGTTCACCCATCACCCCTGTGCTCTCTGCTGCCCGTGTCCTAACTCGCACCAAGTCCCGATTACCCATCAGCCCCTGTGCTCACTGCTGCCCGTGTCCTAACTCGCACCAAGTCCCGTTCACCCATCCACACTCTGTTCACTGCTGCCCGTGTCCTAACTCGCACCAAGTCCCGTTCACCCATCACCACTGTGCTCACTGCTGCCCGTGTCCTAACTCACACCAAGTCCCGTTCACCCACCACCCCCTGTGCTCGCTGCTGCCCGTGCCCTAACTCGCACCAAGTCCCGTTCACCCGTCACCCCTGTGCTCACTGCTGCCCGTGTCCTAACTCACACCAAGTCCCGTTCACCCACCACCCCCTGTGCTCGCTGCTGCCCGTGTCCTAACTCGCACCAAGTCCCGTTCACCCATCACCCCTGTGCTCACTGCCGCCTGTGTCCTAACTCGCACCAAGTCCCGGTCACCCATCACCCTTGTGCTCACTGCTGCCCGTGTCCTAACTCGCACCAAGTCCCGTTCACCCATCACCCCTGTGCTCACTGCTGCCCCTGTCCTAACTCGCACCAATTCCCGTTCACCCATCCCCCCTGTGCTCACTGCTGCCCATGTCCTAACTCGCACCAAGTCTCATTCACCCATCCCCCCTGTGCTCACTGCTGCCCATGTCCTAACTCGCACCAAGTCCCGTTCACCCATCACCCCTGTGCTCACTGCTGCCCGTGACCTAACTCACACCAAGTCCCGTTCACCCATCACCCCTGTGCTCACTGCCCCGTGTCCTAACTCGCACCAAGTACCGTTCACCCATCACCCCTGTGCTCACAGCTGCCCGTGTCCAAACTCCCAGCAAGTCCCGTTCACCCATCACCCCTCTGCTCACTGCTGCCCGTGTCCTAACTCGCACCACGTCCCGTTCATCCATCACCCCCTGTGCTCACTGCTGCCCGTGTCCTAACTCGCACCAAGTCCCGTTCAACCTTCACCCCTGTGCTCACTGCTGCCCATGTCCTAACTCGCACCAAGTCCCGTTCACCCATCACCCCTGTGCTCTCTGCTGCCCGTGTCCTAACACGCACCAAGTCCCGATTACCCATCAGCCCCTGTGCTCACTGCTGCCCGTGTCCTAACTCGCACCAAGTCCCGTTCACCCATCCACACTGTTCTCACTGCTGCCCATGTCCTAACTCACACAAAGTCCCGTTCACCCACCACCCCCTGTGCTCGCTGCGGCCCGTGTCCTAACTCGCACCAAGTCCCGTTCGCCCATCACCCCTGTGCTCACTGCTGCCCGTGTCCTAATTCGCACCAACTTCCGTTCACCCGTCACCCCTGTGCTCACTGCTGCCCGTGTCCTAACTCACACCAAGTCCCGTTCACCCACCACCCCCTGTGCTCGCTGCTGCCCGTGCCCTAACTCGCACCAAGTCCCGTTCACCCGTCACCCCTGTGCTCACTGCTGCCCGTGTCCTAACTCACACCAAGTCCCGTTCACCCACCACCCCCTGTGCTCGCTGCTGCCCGTGTCCTAACTCGCACCAAGTCCCGTTCACCATCACCCCTGTGCTCACTGCTGCCTGTGTCCTAACTCGCACCTAATCCCGGTCACCCATCACCCCTGTGCTCACTGCTGCCCGTGTCCTAACTCGCACCAAGTCCCGTTCACCCATCACCCCTGTGCTCACTGCTGCCCGTGTCCTAACTCGCACCAATTCCCGTTCACCCATCCCCCCTGTGCTCACTGCTGCCCGTGTCCTAACTCGCACCAAGTCCCGTTCACCCATCAGCCCTGTGCTCACTGCTGCCCGTGACCGAACTCACACCAAGTCCCGTTCATCCATCACCCCTGTGCTCACTGCCCCGTGTCCTAACTCGCACCAAGTACCGTTCACCCATCACCCCTGTGCTCACTGCTGCCCGTGTCCAAACTCGCACCAAGTCCCGTTCACCCTTCACCCCTGTGCTCACTGCTGCCCGTGTTCTAACTCGCACCACGTCCCGTTCATCCATCACCCCCTGTGCTCACTGCTGCCCGTGTCCTAACTCGCACCAAGTCCCGTTCAACCATCACCCCTGTGCTCACTGCTGCCCGTGTCCTAACTCGCACCAAGTCCCGTTCACCCATCACCCCTGTGCTCTCTGCTGCCCGTGTCCTAACTCGCACCAAGTCCCGATTACCCATCAGCCCCTGTGCTCACTGCTGCCCGTGTCCTAACTCGCACCAAGTCCCGTTCACCCATCCACACTGTGCTCACTGCTGCCCGTGTCCTAACTCGCACCAAGTCCCGTTCACCCATCACCACTGTGCTCACTGCTGCCCGTGTCCTAACTCACACCAAGTCCCGTTCACCCACCACCCCCTGTGCTCGCTGCTGCCCGTGCCCTAACTCGCACCAAGTCCCGTTCACCCGTCACCCCTGTGCTCACTGCTGCCCGTGTCCTAACTCACACCAAGTCCCGTTCACCCACCACCCCCTGTGCTCGCTGCTGCCCGTGTCCTAACTCGCACCAAGTCCCGTTCACCCATCACCCCTGTGCTCACTGCCGCCTGTGTCCTAACTCGCACCAAGTCCCGGTCACCCATCACCCTTGTGCTCACTGCTGCCCGTGTCCTAACTCGCACCAAGTCCCGTTCACCCATCACCCCTGTGCTCACTGCTGCCCCTGTCCTAACTCGCACCAATTCCCGTTCACCCATCCCCCCTGTGCTCACAGCTGCCCATGTCCTAACTCGCACCAAGTCTCATTCACCCATCCCCCCTGTGCTCACTGCTGCCCATGTCCTAACTCGCACCAAGTCCCGTTCACCCATCACCCCTGTGCTCACTGCTGCCCGTGACCTAACTCACACCAAGTCCCGTTCACCCATCACCCCTGTGCTCACTGCCCCGTGTCCTAACTCGCACCAAGTACCGTTCACCCATCACCCCTGTGCTCACAGCTGCCCGTGTCCAAACTCCCAGCAAGTCCCGTTCACCCATCACCCCTCTGCTCACTGCTGCCCGTGTCCTAACTCGCACCACTTCCCGTTCATCCATCACCCCCTGTGCTCACTGCTGCCCGTGTCCTAACTCGCACCAAGTCCCGTTCAACCTTCACCCCTGTGCTCACTGCTGCCCATGTCCTAACTCGCACCAAGTCCCGTTCACCCATCACCCCTGTGCTCTCTGCTGCCCGTGTCCTAACTCGCACCAAGTCCCGATTACCCATCAGCCCCTGTGCTCACTGCTGCCCGTGTCCTAACTCGCACCAAGTCCCGTTCACCCATCCACACTGTGCTCACTGCTGCCCATGTCCTAACTCACACAAAGTCCCGTTCACCCACCACCCCCTGTGCTCGCTGCGGCCCGTGTCCTAACTCGCACCAAGTCCCGTTCGCCCATCACCCCTGTGCTCACTGCTGCCCGTGTCCTAATTCGCACCAACTTCCGTTCACCCGTCACCCCTGTGCTCACTGCTGCCCGTGTCCTAACTCACACCAAGTCCCGTTCACCCACCACCCCCTGTGCTCGCTGCTGCCCGTGTCCTAGCTCGCACCAAGTCCCGTTCACCCGTCACCCCTGTGCTCACTGCTGCCCGTGTCCTAACTCGCACCAACTCCCGGTCACCCTTCACCCCTGTGCTCACTGCTGCCCGTGTCCTAACTCGCACCAAGTCCCGTTCACCCATCACCCCTGTGCTCACTGCTGCCCGTGTCCTAACTCGCACCATGTCCCGTTCGCACATCACCCCTGTGCTCACTGCTGCCCGGGTCCTAACTCGCACCAAGTCCCGTTCGCCGATCACCCCTGTGCTCACTGCTGCCCGTGTCCTAACTCGCACCAAGTCCCGGTCATCCATCACCCCTGTGCTCACTGCTGCCCGTGACCTAACTCGCACCAAGTCCCGTTCACCCATCACCCCTGTGCTCACTGCTGCCCGTGTCCTAACTCGCACCAAGTCCCGTTCACCCATCCCCCCTGTGCTCACTGCTGCCCGTGTCCGAACTCGCA
The DNA here is from genome assembly GCF_052327205.1 of Somniosus microcephalus. Classification (NCBI taxonomy): domain Eukaryota; kingdom Metazoa; phylum Chordata; class Chondrichthyes; order Squaliformes; family Somniosidae; genus Somniosus; species Somniosus microcephalus. Next base: position 79,033,350 of record NC_140997.1, on the reverse strand, counting down.
ACAAGTCCCTTTCACCCATCCCCCCTGTGCTCACTGCTGCCCGTGTCCTAACTTGCACCAAGTCCCGTTCACCCATCACCCCTGTGCTCACTGCTGCCCGTGTCCTAACTCACACCAAGTCCCGTTCACCCATCACCCCTGTGCTCACTGCCCCTTGTCCTAACTCGCACCAAGTCCCGTTCACCCATCACCCCTGTGCTCACTGCTGCCCGTGTCCAAACTCGCACCAAGTCCCGTTCACCCATCACCCTTGTGCTCACTGCTGCCCATGTCCTAACTAGCACCAAGTCCCGTTCACCCATCACCCCTGTGCTCACTGCTGCCCGTGTCCTAACTCGCACTATGTCCCGTTCACCCATCACCCCTGTGCTCTCTGCTGCCCGTGTCCTAACTCGCACCAAGTCCCGTTCATCCATCACCCCCTGTGCTCACTGCTGCCCGTGTCCTAACTCGCACCAAGTCCCGTTCACCCATCCCCCCTGTGCTCACTGCTGCCCGTGTCCGAACTCGCAACAAGTCCCTTTCACCCATCCCCCCTGTGCTCACTGCTGCCCATGTCCTAACTCGCACCAAGTCCCGTTCACCCATCACCACTGTGCTCACTGCTGCCCGTGTCCTAACTAGCACCATGTCCCGTTCACCCATCACCCCTGTTCTCACTGCTGCCCGTGTCCTAACTCGCACTACGTCCCGTTCGCCCATCACCCCTGTGCTCTCTGCTGCCCGTGTCCTAACTCGCACCAAGTCCCGTTCATCCATCACCCCCTGTGCTCACTGCTGCCCGTGTCCTAACTCGCACCAAGTCCCGTTCACCCATCACCCCTGTGCTCACTGCTGCCCGTGTCCTAACTCGCACCAAGTCCCGTTCACTCATCACCACTGTGCTCGCTGCTGCTCGTGTCCTAACTCGCACAAAGTCCCGATTACCCATCAGCCCCTGTGCTCACTGCTGCCCGTGTCCTAACTCACACCAAGTCCCGTTCACCCATCACCTCCGTGCTCACTGCTGCCCGTGTCCTAACTCACACCAAGTCCCGTTCACCTTCCCCACTGTGCTCACTGCTGCCCGTGTCCTAACTCACACCAAGTCCCGTTCACCCACCACCCCCTGTGCTCGCTGCGGCCCGTGTCCTAACTCGCACCAAGCCCCCTTCGCCCATCACCCCTGTGCTCACTGCTGCCCGTGTCCTAACTCACACCAAGTCCCGTTCACCCATCACCCCTTTGCTCACTGCTGCCCGTGTCCTAACTCGCACCAAGTCCCGTTCGCCCATCACCCCTGTGCTCACTGCTGCCCGTGTCCTAACTCGCACCAACTCCCGTTCACCCGTCACCCCTGTGCTCACTGCTGCCCGTGTCCTAACTCACACCAAGTCCCGTTCACCCACCACCCCCTGTGCTCGCTGCTGCCCGTGTCCTAGCTCGCACCAAGTCCCGTTCACCCGTCACCCCTGTGCTCACTGCTGCCTGTGTCCTAACTCGCACGAAGTCCCGTTCGCCCATCACCCCTGTGCTCACTGCTGCCCGTGTCCTAACTCGCACCAAGTCCTGTTCGCCCATCACCCCTGTGCTCACTGCTGCCCGTGTCCTAACTCGCACCAAGTCCCGTTCCCCCATCACCCCTGTGCTCACTGCTGCCCGTGTCCTATCTCGCACCAAGTCCCGTTCGCCCATCACCCCTGTGCTCTCTGCTGCCCATGTCCTAACTCACACCAAGTCTCGTTCACCCATCACGCCTGTGCTCACTGCTGCCTGTGTCCTATCTCGCACCAAGTCCCGGTCACCCATCAGCCCTGTGCTCACTGCTGCCCGTGTCCTAACTCGCACCAAGTCCCGTTCACCCGTCTCCCCGGTGCTAACTGCTGCCCGTGTCCTAACTCGCACCAAGTCCCGTTCACCCATCACCACTGTGCTCACTGCTGCCCGTGTCCTAACTCACACCAAGTCCCGTTCACCCACCACCCCCTGTGCTCGCTGCTGCCCGTGCCCTAACTCGCACCAAGTCCCGTTCACCCGTCACCCCTGTGCTCACTGCTGCCCGTGTCCTAACTCACACCAAGTCCCGTTCACCCACCACCCCCTGTGCTCGCTGCTGCCCGTGTCCTAACTCGCACCAAGTCCCGTTCACCATCACCCCTGTGCTCACTGCTGCCTGTGTCCTAACTCGCACCAAATCCCGGTCACCCATCACCCCTGTGCTCACTGCTGCCCGTGTCCTAACTCGCACCAAGTCCCGTTCACCCATCACCCCTGTGCTCACTGCTGCCCGTGTCCTAACTCGCACCAATTCCCGTTCACCCATCCCCCCTGTGCTCACTGCTGCCCGTGTCATAACTCGCACCAAGTCCCGTTCACCCATCAGCCCTGTGCTCACTGCTGCCCGTGACCGAACTCACACCAAGTCCCGTTCACCCATCACCCCTGTGCTCACTGCCCCGTGTCCTAACTCGCACCAAGTACCGTTCACCCATCACCCCTGTGCTCACTGCTGCCCGTGTCCAAACTCGCACCAGTCCCGTTCACCCTTCACCCCTGTGCTCACTGCTGCCCGTGTTCTAACTCGCACCACGTCCCGTTCATCCATCACCCCCTGTGCTCACTGCTGCCTGTGTCCTAACTCGCACCAAGTCCCGTTCAACCATCACCCCTGTGCTCACTGCTGCCCGTGTCCTAACTCGCACCAAGTCCCGTTCACCCATCACCCCTGTGCTCTCTGCTGCCCGTGTCCTAACTCGCACCAAGTCCCGTTCACCCATCCACACTGTGCTCACTGCTGCCCGTGTCCTAACTCGCACCAAGTCCCGTTGACCCATCACCACTGTGCTCACTGCTGCCCGTGTCCTAACTCACACCAAGTCCCGTTCACCCACCACCCCCTGTGCTCGCTGCTGCCCGTGCCCTAACTCGCACCAAGTCCTGTTCACCCGTCACCCCTGTGCTCACTGCTGCCCGTGTCCTAACTCACACCAAGTCCCGTTCACCCACCACCCCCTGTGCTCGCTGCTGCCCGTGTCCTAACTCGCACCAAGTCCCGTTCACCCATCACCCCTGTGCTCACTGCCGCCTGTGTCCTAACTCGCACCAAGTCCCGGTCACCCATCACCCTTGTGCTCACTGCTGCCCGTGTCCTAACTCGTACCAAGTCCCGTTCACCCATCACCCCTGTGCTCACTGCTGCCCCTGTCCTAACTCGCACCAATTCCCGTTCACCCATCCCCCCTGTGCTCACTGCTGCCCATGTCCTAACTCGCACCAAGTCTCATTCACCCATCCCCCCTGTGCTCACTGCTGCCCATGTCCTAACTCGCACCAAGTCCCGTTCACCCATCACCCCTGTGCTCACTGCTGCCCGTGACCTAACTCACACCAAGTCCCGTTCACCCATCACCCCTGTGCTCACTGCCCCGTGTCCTAACTCGCACCAAGTACCGTTCACCCATCACCCCTGTGCTCACAGCTGCCCGTGTCCAAACTCCCAGCAAGTCCCGTTCACCCATCACCCCTCTGCTCACTGCTGCCCGTGTCCTAACTCGCACCACGTCCCGTTCATCCATCACCCCCTGTGCTCACTGCTGCCCGTGTCCTAACTCGCAACAAGTCCCGTTCAACCTTCACCCCTGTGCTCACTGCTGCCCATGTCCTAACTCGCACCAAGTCCCATTCACCCATCACCCCTGTGCTCTCTGCTGCCCGTGTCCTAATTCGCACCAAGTCCCGATTACCCATCAGCCCCTGTGCTCACTGCTGCCCGTGTCCTAACTCGCACCAAGTCCCGTTCACCCATCCACACTGTGCTCACTGCTGCCCATGTCCTAACTCACACAAAGTCCCGTTCACCCACCACCCCCTGTGCTCGCAGCGGCCCGTGTCCTAACTCGCACCAAGTCCCGTTCGCCCATCACCCCTGTGCTCACTGCTGCCCGTGTCCTAACTCGCACCAACTCCCGTTCACCCGTCACCACTGTGCTCACTGCTGCCCGTGTCCTAACTCACACCAAGTCCCGTTCACCCACCACCCCATGTGCTCGCTGCTGCCCGTGTCCTAGCTCGCACCAAGTCCCGTTCACCCGTCACCCCTGTGCTCACTGCTGCCTGTGTCCTAACTCGCACCAACTCCCGGTCACCCTTCACCCCTGTGCTCACTGCTGCCCGTGTCCTAACTCGCACCAAGTCCCGTTCACCCATCACCCCTGTGCTCACTGCTGCCCGTGTCCTAACTCGCACCATGTCCCGTTCGCACATCACCCCTGTGCTCACTGCTGCCCGGGTCCTAACTCGCACCAAGTCCCGTTCGCCGATCACCCCTGTGCTCACTGCTGCCCGTGTCCTAACTCGCACCAAGTCCCGGTCATCCATCACCCCTGTGCTCACTGCTGCCCGTGACCTAACTCGCACCAAGTCCCGTTCACCCATCACCCCTGTGCTCACTGCTGCCCGTGTCCTAACTCGCACCAAGTCCCGTTCACCCATCCCCCCTGTGCTCACTGCTGCCCGTGTCCGAACTCGCAACAAGTCCCTTTCACCCATCCCCCCTGTGCTCACTGCTGCCCGTGTCCTAACTTGCACCAAGTCCCGTTCACCCATCACCCCTGTGCTCACTGCTGCCCGTGTCCTAACTCACACCAAGTCCCGTTCACCCATCACCCCTGTGCTCACTGCCCCTTGTCCGAACTCGCACCAAGTCCCGTTCACCCATCACCCCTGTGCTCACTGCTGCCCGTGTCCAAACTCGCACCAAGTCCCGTTCACCCATCACCCTTGTGCTCACTGCTGCCCATGTCCTAACTAGCACCAAGTCCCGTTCACCCATCACCCCTCTGCTCACTGCTGCCCGTGTCCTAACTCGCACTATGTCCCGTTCACCCATCACCCCTGTGCTCTCTGCTGCCCGTGTCCTAACTCGCACCAAGTCCCGTTCATCCATCACCCCCTGTGCTCACTGCTGCCCGTGTCCTAACTCGCACCAAGTCCCGTTCACCCATCACCCCTGTGCTCACTGCTGTCCGTGTCCTAACTCGCACCAAGTCCCGTTCACCCATCACCCCTGTGCTCTCTGCTGCCCGTGTCCTAACTCGCACAAAGTTCCGATTACCCATCAGCCCCTGTGCTCACTGCTGCCCGTGTCCTAACTCGCACCAAGTCCCGTTCACCCATCACCTCTGTGTTCACTGCTGCCCGTGTCCTAACTCACACCAAGTCCCGTTCACCCATCCCCACTGTGCTCACTGCTGCCCGTGTCCTAACTCACACCAAGTCCCGTTCACCCACCAGCCCCTGTGCTCGCTGCGGCCCGTGCCCTAACTCGCACCAAGTCCCGGTCGCCCATCACCCCTGTGCTCACTGCTGCCCGTGTCCTAACTCACACCAAGTCCCGTTCACCCATCACCCCTGTGCTCACTGCTGCGGTGTCCTAACTCGCACCAAGTCCCGTTCGCCCATCACCCCTGTGCTCACTGCTGCCCGTGTCCTAACTCGCACCAACTCCCGTTCACCCGTCACCCCTGTGCTCACTGCTGCCCGTGTCCTAACTCACACCAAGTCCTGTTCACCCACCACCCCCTGTGCTCGCTGCTGCCCGTGTCCTAGCTCGCACCAAGTCCCGTTCACCCGTCACCCCTGTGCTCACTGCTGCCCGTGTCCTAACTCGCACCAAGTCCCGTTCACACATCACCCCTGTGCTCACTGCTGCCCGTGTCCTAACTCACACCAAGTCTCGTTCACCCATCACCCCTGTGCTCACTGCTGCCTGTGTCCTAACTCGCACCAAGTCCCGGTCACCCATCACCCCTGTGCTCACTGCTGCCCGTGTCCTAACTCGCACCAAGTCCCGTTCACCCGTCTCCCCGGTGCTCACTGCTGCCCGTGTCCTAACTCGCACCAAGTCCCGTTCACCCATCACCAATGTGCTCACTGCTGCCCGTGTCCTAACTCGCACCAAGTCCCGTTCGCCCATCACCCCTGTGCTCTCTGCTGCCCGTGTCCTAACTCAAACCAAGTCTCGTTCACCCATCACCCCTTTGCTCACTGCTGCCTGTGTCCTATCTCGCACCAAGTCCCGGTCACCCATCAGCCCTGTGCTCACTGCTGCCCGTGTCCTAACTCGCACCATGTCCCGTTCACACGTCTCCCCGGTGCTAACTGCTGCCCGTGTCCTTACTCGCACCAAGTCCCATTCACCCATCATCACTGTGTTCACTGCTGCCCGTGTCCTAACTCGCACCAAGTCCCATTCACCCATCACCCCTGTGCTCGCTGCTGCCCGTGTCCTAACTCGCACCAAGTCCCGTTCACCCGTCACCCCTGTGCTCACTGCTGCCCGTGTCCTAACTCACACCAAGTCCCGTTCACCCACCACCCCCTGTGCTCGCTGCTGCCCGTGTCCTAACTCGCACCAAGTCCCAGTCACCCATCACCCCTGTGCTCACTGCTGCCTGTGTCCTAACTCGCACCAAGTCCCGGTCACACATCACCCCTGTGCTCACTGCTGCCCGTGTCCTAACTCGCACCAAGTCCCGTTCACCCATCACCCCTGTGCTCACTGCTGCCCGTGTCCTAACTCGCACCAATTCCCGTTCACCCATCCCCCATGTGCTCACTGCTGCCCGTGTCCTAACTCGCACCAAGTCCCGTTCACCCATCAACCCTGTGCTAACTGCTGCCCGTGACCTAACTCACACCAAGTCCCGTTCACCCATCACCCCTGTGCTCACTGCCCCGTGTCCTAACTCGCACCAAGTCCCGTTCACCCATCACCCCGTGCTCACTGCTGCCCGTGTCCAAACTCGCACCAAATCCAGTTCACCCATCACCCCTGTGCTCACTGCTGCACGTGTCCTAACTCGCACCACGTCCCGTTCGCCCATCACCCCTGTGCTCTCTGCTGCCCGTGTCCTAACTCGCACCAAGTCCCGTTCACCCATCACACCTGTGCTCACTGCTGCCCGTGTCCTGACTCGCACCATGTCCCGTTCATCCATCACCCCTGTGCTCACTGCTGCCTGTGTCCTATCTCGCACCAAGTCCCGGTCACCCATCAGCACTGTGCTCACTGCTGCCCGTGTCCTAACTCGCACCAAGTCCCGTTCACCCGTCTCCCCGGTGCTAACTGCTGCCCGTGTCCTAACTCGCACCAAGTCCCGTTCACCCATCACCACTGTGCTCACTGCTGCCCGTGTCCTAACTCACACCAAGTCCCGTTCACACAACACCCCCTGTGCTCGCTGCTGCCCGTGCCCTAACTCGCACCAAGTCCCGTTCACCCGTCACCCCTGTGCTCACTGCTGCCCGTGTCCTAACTCACACCAAGTCCCGTTCACCCACCACCCCCTGTGCTCGCTGCTGCCCGTGTCCTAACTCGCACCAAGTCCCGTTCACCCATCACCCCTGTGCTCACTGCTGCCTGTGTCCTAACTCGCACCAAGTCCCGGTCACCCATCACCGCTGTGCTCACTGCTGCCCGTGTCCTAACTCGCACCAAGTCCCGTTCACCCATCACCCCTGTGCTCACTGCTGCCCGTGTCCTAACTCGCACCAATTCCCGTTCACCCATCCCCCCTGTGCTCACTGCTGCCCATGTCCTAACTCGCACCAAGTCTCTTTCACCCATCCCCCTGTGCTCACTGCTGCCCGTGTCCTAACTCGCACCAAGTCCCGTTCACCCATCACCCCTGTGCTCACTGCTGCCCGTGACCTAACTCACACCAAGTCCCGTTCACCCATCACCCCTGTGCTCACTGCCCCGTGTCCTAACTCGCACCAAGTACCGTTCACCCATCACCCCTGTGCTCACTGCTGCCCGTGTCCAAACTCGCACCAAGTCCCGTTCACCCATCACCCCTGTGCTCACTGCTGCCCGAGTCCTAACTCGCACCACGTCCCGTTTGCCCATCACCCCTGTGCTCTCTGCTGCCCGTGTCCTAACTCGCACCAAGTCCCGTTCATCCATCACCCCCTGTGCTCACTGCTGCCCGTGTCCTAACTCGCACCAAGTCCCGTTCAACCATCACCCCTATGCTCTCTGCTGCCCGTGTCCTAACTCGCACCAAGTCCCGATTACCCATCAGCCCCTGTGCTCACTGCTGCCCGTGTCCTAACTCGCACCAAGTCCCGTTCACCCATCCACACTGTGCTCACTGCTGCCCGTGTCCTAACTCACACCAAGTCCCGTTCACCCACCACCCCCTGTGCTCGATGCGGCCCGTGTCCTAACTCGCACCAAGTCCCGTTCGCCCATCACCCCTGTGCTCACTGCTGCCCGTGTCCTAACTCGCACCAAGTCCCGTTCACACATCACCCCTGTGCTCATTGCTGCCCGTGTCCTAACTAACACCAAGTCTCGTTCACCCATCACCCCTGTGCTCACTGCTGCCTGTGTCCTAACTCGCACCAACTCCCGGTCACCCTTCACCCCTGTGCTCACTGCTGCCCCTGTCCTAACTCGCACCAAGTCCCGTTCACCCATCACCCCTGTGCTCACTGCTGCCCGTGTCCTAACTCGCACCATGTCCCGTTCGCACATCACCCCTGTGCTCACTGCTGCCCAGGTCCTAACTCGCACCAAGTCCCGTTCGCCGATCACCCCTGTGCTCACTGCTGCCCGTGTCCTAACTCGCACCAAGTCCCGGTCACCCATCACCCCTGTGCTCACTGCTGCCCGTGACCTAACTCGCACCAAGTCCCGTTCACCCATCACCCCTGTGCTCACTGCTGCCCGTGTCCTAACTCGCACCAAGTCCCGTTCACCCATCCCCCCTGTGCTCACTGCTGCCCGTGTCCTAACTCGCAACAAGTCCCTTTCACCCATCCCCCCTGTGTTCACTGCTGCCCGTGTCCTAACTCGCACCAAGTCCCGTTCACCCATCACCCCTGTGCTCACTGCTGCCTGTGTCCTAGCTCACACCAAGTCCCGTTCACCCATCACCCCTGTGCTCACTGCCCCTTGTCCTAACTCGCACCAAGTCCCGTTCACCCATCACCCCTGTGCTCACTGCTGCCCGTGTCCAAACTCGCACCAAGTCCCGTTCACCCATCATGCCTTTGCTCACTGCTGCCCATGTCCTAACTGGCACCATGTCCCGTTCACCCATCACCCCAGTGCTCACTGCTGCCCGTGTCCTAACTCGCACTACGTCCCGTTCGCCCATCACCCCTGTGCTCTCTTCTGTCCGTGTCCTAACTCGCACCAAGTCCCGTTCATCCATCACCCCCTCTGCTCACTGCTGCCCGTGTCCTAACTCGCACCAAGTCCCGTTCACCCACCACCCCCTGTGCTCGCTGCTGCCCGTGTCCTAGCTCGCACCAAGTCCCGTTCACCCGTCACCCCTGTGCTCACTGCTGCCCGTGTCCTAACTCGCACCAAGTCCCGTTCACACATCACCCCTGTGCTCACTGCTGCCCGTGTCCTAACTCACACCAAGTCTCGTTCACCCATCACCCCTGTGCTCACTGCTGCCTGTGTCCTAACTCGCACCAAGTCCCGGTCACCCATCACCCCTGTGCTCACTGCTGCCCGTGTCCTAACTCGCACCAAGTCCCGTTCACCCGTCTCCCCGGTGCTCACTGCTGCCCGTGTCCTAACTTGCACCAAGTCCCGTTCACATATCACCAATGTGCTCGCTGCTGCCCGTGTCCTAACTCGCACCAAGTCCCAGTCACCCATCACCCCTGTGCTCACTGCTGCCTGTGTCCTAACTCGCACCAAGTCCCGTTCACACGTCTCCCCGGTGCTAACTGCTGCCCGTGTCCTAACTCGCACCAAGTCCCATTCACCCATCATCACTGTGTTCACTGCTGCCCGTGTCCCAACTCGCACCAAGTCCCATTCACCCATCACCCCTGTGCTCGCTGCTGCCCGTGTCCTAACTCGCACCAAGTCCCGTTCACCCCTCACCCCTGTGCTCACTGCTGCCCATGTCCTAACTCACACCAAGTCCCGTTCACCTACCACCCCCTGTGCTCGCTGCTGCCCGTGTCCTAACTCGCACCAAGTCCCAGTCACCCATCACCCCTGTGCTCACTGCTGCCTGTGTCCTAACTCGCACCAAGTCCCGGTCACCCATCACCCCTGTGCTCACTGCTGCCCGTGTCCTAACTCGCACCAAGTCCCGTTCACCCATCACCCCTGTGCTCACTGCCGCCCGTGTCCTAACTCGCACCAATTCGCGTTCACCCATCCCCCATGTGCTCACTGCTGCCCGTGTCCTAACTCGCACCAAGTCCCGTTCTCCCATCAACCCTGTGCTCACTGCTGCCCGTGACGTAATTCACACCAAGTCCCGTTCACCCATCACCCCTGTGCTCACTGCCCCGTGTCCTAACTCGCACCAAGTCCCATTCACCCATCACCCCGTGCTCACTGCTGCCCGTGTCCAAACTCGCACCAAGTCCAGTTCACCCATCACCCCTGTGCTCACTGCTGCCCGTGTTTTAACTCGCACCACGTCCCGTTCGCCCATCACCCCTGTGCTCTCTGCTGCCCGTGTCCTAACTCGCACCAAGTCCCGTTCACCCATCACCCCTGTGCTCACTGCTGCCCGAGTCCTAACTCGCACCACGTCCCGTTTGCCCATCACCCCTGTGCTCTCTGCTGCCCGTGTCCTAACTCGCACCAAGTCCCGTTCATCCATCACCCCCTGTGCTCACTGCTGCCCGTGTCCTAACTCGCACCAAGTCCCGTTCAACCATCACCCCTATGCTCACTGCTGCCCGTGTCCTAACTCGCACCAAGTCCCGTTCACCCATCACCCCTGTGCTCTCTGCTGCCCGTGTCCTAACTCGCACCAAGTCCCGATTACCCATCAGCCCCTGTGCTCACTGCTGCCCGTGTCCTAACTCGCACCAAGTCCCGTTCACCCATCCACACTGTGCTCACTGCTGCCCATGTCCTAACTCACACCAAGTCCCGTTCACCCACCACCCCCTGTGCTCGATGTGGCCCGTGTCCTAACTCGCACCAAGTCCCGTTCGCACATCACCCCTGTGCTGACTGCTGCCCGTGTCCTAACTCGCACCAACTCCCGTTCACCCGTCACCCCTGTGCTCACTGCTGCCCGTGTCCTAACTCACACCAAGTCCCGTTCACCCACCACCCCCTATGCTCGCTGCTGCCCGTGTCCTAGCTCGCACCAAGTCCCGTTCGCCCATCACCCCTGTGCTCACTGCTGCCCGTGTCCTAACTCGCACCAAGTCCCGTTCACACATCACCCCTGTGCTCACTGCTGCCCGTGTCCTAACTAACACCAAGTCTCGTTCACCCATCACCCCTGTGCTCACTGCTGCCTGTGTCCTAACTCGCACCAACTCCCGGTCACCCTTCACCCCTGTGCTCACTGCTGCCCCTGTCCTAACTCGCACCAAGTCCCGTTCACCCATCACCCCTGTGCTCACTGCTGCCCGTGTCCTAACTCGCACCATGTCCCGTTCGCACATCACCCCTGTGCTCACTGCTGCCCGGGTCCTAACTCGCACCAAGTCCCGTTCGCCGATCACCCCTGTGCTCACTGCTGCCCGTGTCCTAACTCGCACCAAGTCCCAGTCACCCATCACCCCTGTGCTCACTGCTGCCCGTGACCTAACTCGCACCAAGTCCCGTTCACCCATCACCCCTGTGCTCACTGCTGCCCGTGTCCTAACTCGCACCAAGTCCCGTTCACCCATCCCCCCTGTGCTCACTGCTGCCCGTGTCCTAACTCGCAACAAGTCCCTTTCACCCATCCCCCCTGTGCTCACTGCTGCCCGTGTCCTAACTCGCACCAAGTCCCGTTCACCCATCACCCCTGTGCTCACTGCTGCCTGTGTCCTAACTCACACCAAGTCCCGTTCACCCATCACCCCTGTGCTCACTGCCCCTTGTCCTAATTCGCACCAAGTCCCGTTCACCCATCACCCCTGTGCTCACTGCTGCCCGTGTCCAAACTCGCACCAAGTCCCGTTCACCCATCATCCCTGTGCTCACTGCTGCCCATGTCCTAACTGGCACCATGTCCCGTTCACCCATCACCCCTGTGCTCACTGCTGCCTGTGTCCTAACTCGCACTACGTCCCGTTCGCCCATCACCCCTGTGCTCTCTTCTGTCCGTGTCCTAACTCGCACCAAGTCCCGTTCATCCATCACCCCCTGTGCTCACTGCTGCCCGTGTCCTAACTCGCACCAAGTCCCGTTCACCCACCACCCCCTGTGCTCGCTGCTGCCCGTGTCCTAGCTCGCACCAAGTCCCGTTCACCCGTCACCCCTGTGCTCACTGTTGCCCGTGTCCTAACTCGCACCAAGTCCCGTTCACACATCACCCCTGTGCTCAATGCTGCCCGTGTCCTAACTCACACCAAGTCTCATTCACCCATCACCCCTGTGCTCACTGCTGCCTGTGTCCTAACTCGCACCAAGTCCCGGTCACCCATCACCCCTGTGCTCACTGCTGCCCGTGTCCTAACTCGCACCAAGTCCCGTTCACCCGTCTCCCCGGTGCTCACTGCTGCCCGTGACCTAACTCGCATCAAGTCCCAGTCACCCATCACCCCTGTGCTCACTGCTGCCTGTGTCCTAACTCGCACCAAGTCCCGTTCACACGTCTCCCCGGCGCTAACTGCTGCCCGTGTCCTAACTCGCACCAAGTCCCATTCACCCATCATCACTGTGTTCACTGCTGCCCGTGTCCTAACTCGCACCAAGTCCCATTCACCCATCACCCCTGTGCTCGCTGCTGCCCGTGTCCTAACTCGCACCAAGTCCCGTTCACCCCTCACCCCTGTGCTCACTGCTGCCCATGTCCTAACTCACACCAAGTCCCGTTCACCTACCACCCCCTGTGCTCGCTGCTGCCCGTGTCCTAACTCGCACCAAGTCCCAGTCACCCATCACCCCTGTGCTCACTGCTGCCTGTGTCCTAACTCGCACCAAGTCCCGGTCACCCATCACCCCTGTGCTCACTGCTGCCCGTGTCCTAACTCGCACCAAGTCCCGTTCACCCATCACCCCTGTGCTCACTGCCGCCCGTGTCCTAACTCGCACCAATTCGCGTTCACCCATCCCCCATGTGCTCACTGCTGCCCGTGTCCTAACTCGCACCAAGTCCCGTTCTCCCATCAACCCTGTGCTCACTGCTGCCCGTGACGTAACTCAAACCAAGTCCCGTTCACCCATCACCCCTGTGCTCACTGCCCCGTGTCCTAACTCGCACCAAGTCCCGTTCACCCACCACCCCGTGCTCACTGCTGCCCGTGTCCAAACTCGCACCAAGTCCAGTTCACCCATCACCCCTGTGCTCACTGCTGCCCGTGTTTTAACTCGCACCACGTCCCGTTCGCCCATCACCCCTGTGCTCTCTGCTGCCCGTGTCCTAACTCGCACCAAGTCCCGTTCAGCCATCACCCCTGTGCTCACTGCTGCCCGAGTCCTAACTCGCACCACGTCCCGTTTGCCCATCACCCCTGTGCTCTCTGCTGCCCGTGTCCTAACTCGCACCAAGTCCCGTTCATCCATCACCCCCTGTGCTCACTGCTGCCCGTGTCCTAACTCGCACCAAGTCCCGTTCAACCATCACCCCTATGCTCACTGCTGCCCGTGTCCTAACTCGCACCAAGTCCCGTTCACCCATCACCCCTGTGCTCTCTGCTGCCCGTGTCCTAACTCACACCAAGTCCCGATTACCCATCAGCCCCTGTGCTCACTGCTGCCCGTGTCCTAACTCGCACCAAGTCCCGTTCACCCATCCACACTGTGCTCACTGCTGCCCGTGTCCTAACTCACACCAAGTCCCGTTCACCCACCACCCCCTGTGCTCGATGTGGCCCGTGTCCTAACTCGCACCAAGTCCCGTTCGCACATCACCCCTGTGCTCACTGCTGCCCGTGTCCTAACTCGCACCAACTCCCGTTCACCCGTCACCCCTGTGCTCACTGCTGCCCGTGTCCTAACTCACACCAAGTCCCGTTCACCCACCACCCCCTGTGCTCGCTGCTGCCCGTGTCCTAGCTCGCACCAAGTCCCGTTCACCCGTCACCCCTGTGCTCACTGCTGCCCGTGTCCTAACTCGCACCAAGTCCCGTTCACACATCACCCCTGTGCTCACTGCTGCCCGTGTCCTAACTAACACCAAGTCTCGTTCACCCATCACCCCTGTGCTCACTGCTGCCTGTGTCCTAACTCGCACCAACTCCCGGTCACCCTTCACCCCTGTGCTCACTGCTGCCCCTGTCCTAACTCGCACCAAGTCCCGTTCACCCATCACCCCTGTGCTCACTGCTGCCCGTGTCCTAACTCGCACCATGTCCCGTTCGCACATCACCCCTGTGCTCACTGCTGCCCGGGTCCTAACTCGTACCAAGTCCCGTTCGCCGATCACCCCTGTGCTCACTGCTGCCCGTGTCCTAACTCGCACCAAGTCCCAGTCACCCATCACCCCTGTGCTCACTGCTGCCCGTGACCTAACTCGCACCAAGTCCCGTTCACCCATCACCCCTGTGCTCACTGCTGCCCGTGTCCTAACTCGCACCAAGTCCCGTTCACCCATCCCCCCTGTGCTCACTGCTGCCCGTGTCCTAACTCGCAACAAGTCCCTTTCACCCATCCCCCCTGTGCTCACTGCTGCCCGTGTCCTAACTCGCACCAAGTCCCGTTCACCCATCACCCCTGTGCTCACTGCTGCCTGTGTCCTAACCCACACCAAGTCCCGTTCACCCATCACCCCTGTGCTCACTGCCCCTTGTCCTAACTCGCACCAGGACCCGTTCACCCATCACCCCTGTGCTCACTGCTGCCCGTGTCCAAACTCGCACCAAGTCCCGTTCACACATCATCCCTGTGCTCACTGCTGCCCATGTCCTAACTGGCACCAAGTCCCGTTCACCCATCACCCCTGTGCTCACTGCTGCCCGTGTCCTAACTCGCACTACGTCCCGTTCGCCCATCACCCCTGTGCTCTCTGCTGTCCGTGTCCTAACTCGCACCAAGTCCCGTTCATCCATCACCCCCTGTGCTCACTGCTGCCCGTGTCCTAACTCGCACCAAGTCCCGTTCACCCACCACCCCCTGTGCTCGCTGCTGCCCGTGTCCTAGCTCGCACCAAGTCCCGTTCACCCGTCACCCCTGTGCTCACTGCTGCCCGTGTCCTAACTCGCACCAAGTCCCGTTCACACATCACCCCTGTGCTCACTGCTGCCCGTGGCCTAACTCACACCAAGTCTCGTTCACCCATCACCCCTGTGCTCACTGCTGCCTGTGTCCTAACTCGCACCAAGTCCCGGTCACCCATCACCCCTGTGCTCACTGCTGCCCGTGTCCTAACTCGCACCAAGTCCCGTTCACCCGTCTCCCCGGTGCTCACTGATGCCCGTGTCCTAACTCGCACCAAGTCCCGTTCACCCATCACCAATGTGCTCGCTGCTGCCCGTGTCCTAACTCGCACCATGTCCCGTTCGCACATCACCCCTTTGCTCACTGCTGCCCGGGTCCTAACTCGCACCAAGTCCCGTTCGCCGATCACCCCTGTGCTCACTGCTGCCCGTGTCCTAACTCGCACCAAGTCCCATTCACCCATCACCCCTGTGCTCACTGCTGCCCGTGACCTAACTCGCACCAAGTCCCGTTCACCCATCACCCCTGTGCTCACTGCTGCCCGTGTCCTAACTCGCACCAAGTCCCGTTCACCCATCCCCCCTGTGCTCACTGCTGCCCGTGTCCTAACTCGCAACAAGTCCCTTTCACCCATCCCCCCTGTGCTCACTGCTGCCCGTGTCCTAACTCGCACCAAGTCCCGTTCACCCATCACCCCTGTGCTCACTGCTGCCTGTGTCCTAACTCACACCAAGTCCCGTTCACCCATCACCCCTGTGCTCACTGCCCCTTGTCCTAACTCGCACCAAGTCCCGTTCACCCATCACCCCTGTGCTCACTGCTGCCCGTGTTCAAACTCGCACCAAGTCCCGTTCACACATCATCCCTGTGCTCACTGCTACCCATGTCCTAACTGGCACCAAGTCCCGTTCACCCATCACCCCTGTGCTCACTGCTGCCCGTGTCCTAACTCGCACTACGTCCCGTTCGCCCATCACCCCTCTGCTCTCTGCTGTCCGTGTCCTAACTCGCACCAAGTCCCGTTCATCCATCACCCCCTGTGCTCACTGCTGCCCGTGTCCTAACTCGCACCAAGTCCCGTTCACCCACCACCCCCTGTGCTCGCTGCTGCCCGTGTCGTAGCTCACACCAAGTCCCGTTCACCCGTCACCCCTGTGCTCACTGCTGCCCGTGTCCTAACTCGCACCAAGTCCCGTTCACACATCACCCCTGTGCTCACTGCTGCCCGTGGCCTAACTCACACCAAGTCTCGTTCACCCATCACCTCTGTGCTCACTGCTGCCTGTGTCCTAACTCGCACCAAGTCCCGGTCACCCATCACCCCTGTGCTCACTGCTGCCCGTGTCCTAACTCGCACCAAGTCCCGTTCACCCGTCTCCCCGGTGCTCACTGCTGCCCGTGTCCTAACTCGCAACAAGTCCCGTTCACCCATCACCAATGTGCTCGCTGCTGCCCGTGTCCTAACTCGCACCAAGTCCCAGTCACCCATCACCCCTGTGCTCACTGCTGCCTGTGTCCTAACTCGCACCAAGTCCCGTTCACACGTCTCCCCGGTGCTAACTGCTGCCCGTGTCCTAACTCGCACCAAGTCCCATTCACCCATCATCACTGTGTTCACTGCTGCCCGTGTCCTAACTCGCACCAAGTCCCATTCACCCATCACCCCTGTGCTCGCTGCTGCCCGTGTCCTAACTCGCACCAAGTCCCGTTCACCCGTCACCCCTGTGCTCACTGCTGCCCATGTCCTAACTCACACCAAGTCCCGTTCACCCACCACCCCCTGTGCTCGCTGCTGCCCGTGTCCTAACTCGCACCAAGTCCCAGTCACCCATCACCCCTGTGCTCACTGCTGCCTGTGTCCTAACTCGCACCAAGTCCCGTTCTCCCATCAACCCTGTGCTCACTGCTGCCCGTGACGTAACTCACACCAAGTCCCGTTCACCCATCACCCCTGTGCTCACTGCCCCGTGTCCTAACTCGCACCAAGTCCCGTTCACCCATCACCCCCTGTGCTCACTGCTGCCCATGTCCTAACTCGCACCAAGTCCCGTTCACCCATCACCCCTGTGCTCACTGCTGCCCGTGTCCTAACTCGCACCAAGTCCCGTTCACCCATCACCCCTGTGCTCACTGCTGCCCGTGTCCTAACTCGCACCAAGTCCCGTTCACCCATCACCCCTGTGCTCACTGCCGCCCGTGTCCTAACTCGCACCAATTCGCGTTCACCCATCCCCCATGTGCTCACTGCTGCCCGTGTCCTAACTCGCACCAAGTCCCGTTCTCCCATCAACCCTGTGCTCACTGCTGCCCGTGACGTAACTCAAACCAAGTCCCGTTCACCCATCACCCCTGTGCTCACTGCCCCGTGTCCTAACTCGCACCAAGTCCCGTTCACCCACCACCCCGTGCTCACTGCTGCCCGTGTCCAAACTCGCACCAAGTCCAGTTCACCCATCACCCCTGTGCTCACTGCTGCCCGTGTTTTAACTCGCACCACGTCCCGTTCGCCCATCACCCCTGTGCTCTCTGCTGCCCGTGTCCTAACTCGCACCAAGTCCCGTTCAGCCATCACCCCTGTGCTCACTGCTGCCCGAGTCCTAACTCGCACCACGTCCCGTTTGCCCATCACCCCTGTGCTCTCTGCTGCCCGTGTCCTAACTCGCACCAAGTCCCGTTCATCCATCACCCCCTGTGCTCACTGCTGCCCGTGTCCTAACTCGCACCAAGTCCCGTTCAACCATCACCCCTATGCTCACTGCTGCCCGTGTCCTAACTCGCACCAAGTCCCGTTCACCCATCACCCCTGTGCTCTCTGCTGCCCGTGTCCTAACTCACACCAAGTCCCGATTACCCATCAGCCCCTGTGCTCACTGCTGCCCGTGTCCTAACTCGCACCAAGTCCCGTTCACCCATCCACACTGTGCTCACTGCTGCCCGTGTCCTAACTCACACCAAGTCCCGTTCACCCACCACCCCCTGTGCTCGATGTGGCCCGTGTCCTAACTCGCACCAAGTCCCGTTCGCACATCACCCCTGTGCTCACTGCTGCCCGTGTCCTAACTCGCACCAACTCCCGTTCACCCGTCACCCCTGTGCTCACTGCTGCCCGTGTCCTAACTCACACCAAGTCCCGTTCACCCACCACCCCCTGTGCTCGCTGCTGCCCGTGTCCTAGCTCGCACCAAGTCCCGTTCACCCGTCACCCCTGTGCTCACTGCTGCCCGTGTCCTAACTCGCACCAAGTCCCGTTCACACATCACCCCTGTGCTCACTGCTGCCCGTGTCCTAACTAACACCAAGTCTCGTTCACCCATCACCCCTGTGCTCACTGCTGCCTGTGTCCTAACTCGCACCAACTCCCGGTCACCCTTCACCCCTGTGCTCACTGCTGCCCCTGTCCTAACTCGCACCAAGTCCCGTTCACCCATCACCCCTGTGCTCACTGCTGCCCGTGTCCTAACTCGCACCATGTCCCGTTCGCACATCACCCCTGTGCTCACTGCTGCCCGGGTCCTAACTCGCACCAAGTCCCGTTCGCCGATCACCCCTGTGCTCACTGCTGCCCGTGTCCTAACTCGCACCAAGTCCCAGTCACCCATCACCCCTGTGCTCACTGCTGCCCGTGACCTAACTCGCACCAAGTCCCGTTCACCCATCACCCCTGTGCTCACTGCTGCCCGTGTCCTAACTCGCACCAAGTCCCGTTCACCCATCCCCCCTGTGCTCACTGCTGCCCGTGTCCTAACTCGCAACAAGTCCCTTTCACCCATCCCCCCTGTGCTCACTGCTGCCCGTGTCCTAACTCGCACCAAGTCCCGTTCACCCATCACCCCTGTGCTCACTGCTGCCTGTGTCCTAACTCACACCAAGTCCCGTTCACCCATCACCCCTGTGCTCACTGCCCCTTGTCCTAACTCGCACCAGGACCCGTTCACCCATCACCCCTGTGCTCACTGCTGCCCGTGTCCAAACTCGCACCAAGTCCCGTTCACACATCATCCCTGTGCTCACTGCTGCCCATGTCCTAACTGGCACCAAGTCCCGTTCACCCATCACCCCTGTGCTCACTGCTGCCCGTGTCCTAACTCGCACTACGTCCCGTTCGCCCATCACCCCTGTGCTCTCTGCTGTCCGTGTCCTAACTCGCACCAAGTCCCGTTCATCCATCACCCCCTGTGCTCACTGCTGCCCGTGTCCTAACTCGCACCAAGTCCCGTTCACCCACCACCCCCTGTGCTCGCTGCTGCCCGTGTCCTAGCTCGCACCAAGTCCCGTTCACCCGTCACCCCTGTGCTCACTGCTGCCCGTGTCCTAACTCGCACCAAGTCCCGTTCACACATCACCCCTGTGCTCACTGCTGCCCGTGGCCTAACTCACACCAAGTCTCGTTCACCCATCACCCCTGTGCTCACTGCTGCCTGTGTCCTAACTCGCACCAAGTCCCGGTCACCCATCACCCCTGTGCTCACTGCTGCCCGTGTCCTAACTCGCACCAAGTCCCGTTCACCCGTCTCCCCGGTGCTCACTGATGCCCGTGTCCTAACTCGCACCAAGTCCCGTTCACCCATCACCAATGTGCTCGCTGCTGCCCGTGTCCTAACTCGCACCATGTCCCGTTCGCACATCACCCCTTTGCTCACTGCTGCCCGGGTCCTAACTCGCACCAAGTCCCGTTCGCCGATCACCCCTGTGCTCACTGCTGCCCGTGTCCTAACTCGCACCAAGTCCCAGTCACCCATCACCCCTGTGCTCACTGCTGCCCGTGACCTAACTCGCACCAAGTCCCGTTCACCCATCACCCCTGTGCTCACTGCTGCCCGTGTCCTAACTCGCACCAAGTCCCGTTCACCCATCCCCCCTGTGCTCACTGCTGCCCGTGTCCTAACTCGCAACAAGTCCCTTTCACCCATCCCCCCTGTGCTCACTGCTGCCCGTGTCCTAACTCGCACCAAGTCCCGTTCACCCATCACCCCTGTGCTCACTGCTGCCTGTGTCCTAACTCACACCAAGTCCCGTTCACCCATCACCCCTGTGCTCACTGCCCCTTGTCCTAACTCGCACCAAGTCCCGTTCACCCATCACCCCTGTGCTCACTGCTGCCCGTGTTCAAACTCGCACCAAGTCCCGTTCACACATCATCCCTGTGCTCACTGCTACCCATGTCCTAACTGGCACCAAGTCCCGTTCACCCATCACCCCTGTGCTCACTGCTGCCCGTGTCCTAACTCGCACTACGTCCCGTTCGCCCATCACCCCTGTGCTCTCTGCTGTCCGTGTCCTAACTCGCACCAAGTCCCGTTCATCCATCACCCCCTGTGCTCACTGCTGCCCGTGTCCTAACTCGCACCAAGTCCCGTTCACCCACCACCCCCTGTGCTCGCTGCTGCCCGTGTCGTAGCTCACACCAAGTCCCGTTCACACCGTCACCCCTGTGCTCACTGCTGCCCGTGTCCTAACTCGCACCAAGTCCCGTTCACACATCACCCCTGTGCTCACTGCTGCCCGTGGCCTAACTCACACCAAGTCTCGTTCACCCATCACCTCTGTGCTCACTGCTGCCTGTGTCCTAACTCGCACCAAGTCCCAGTCACCCATCACCCCTGTGCTCACTGCTGCCCGTGTCCTAACTCGCACCAAGTCCCGTTCACCCGTCTCCCCGGTGCTCACTGCTGCCCGTGTCCTAACTCGCAACAAGTCCCGTTCACCCATCACCAATGTGCTCGCTGCTGCCCGTGTCCTAACTCGCACCAAGTCCCAGTCACCCATCACCCCTGTGCTCACTGCTGCCTGTGTCCTAACTCGCACCAAGTCCCGTTCACACGTCTCCCCGGTGCTAACTGCTGCCCGTGTCCTAACTCGCACCAAGTCCCATTCACCCATCATCACTGTGTTCACTGCTGCCCGTGTCCTAACTCGCACCAAGTCCCATTCACCCATCACCCCTGTGCTCGCTGCTGCCCGTGTCCTAACTCGCACCAAGTCCCGTTCACCCGTCACCCCTGTGCTCACTGCTGCCCATGTCCTAACTCACACCAAGTCCCGTTCACCCACCACCCCCTGTGCTCGCTGCTGCCCGTGTCCTAACTCGCACCAAGTCCCAGTCACCCATCACCCCTGTGCTCACTGCTGCCTGTGTCCTAACTCGCACCAAGTCCCGTTCTCCCATCAACCCTGTGCTCACTGCTGCCCGTGACGTAACTCACACCAAGTCCCGTTCACCCATCACCCCTGTGCTCACTGCCCCGTGTCCTAACTCGCACCAAGTCCCGTTCACCCATCACCCCCTGTGCTCACTGCTGCCCATGTCCTAACTCGCACCAAGTCCCGTTCACCCATCACCCCTGTGCTCACTGCTGCCCGTGTCCTAACTCGCACCAAGTCCCGTTCACCCATCACCCCTGTGCTCTCTGCTGCCGTGTCCTAACTCGCACACAGTCCCGATTACCCATCAGCCACTGTGCTCACTGCTGCCCGTGTCCTAACTCGCACCAAGTCCCGTTCACCCATCACCTCTGTGTTCACTGCTGCCCGTGTCCTAACTCACACCAATCCCGTTCACCCATCCCCACTGTGCTCACTGCTGCCCGTGTCCTAACTCACACCAAGTTCCGTTCACCCACCACCCCCTGTGCTCGCTGCGGCCCGTGTCCTAACTCGCACCAAGTATCGTTCGCCCATCACCCCTGTGCTCACTGCTGCCCGTGTCCTAACTCACACCAAGTCCCGTTCACCCATCACCCCTGTGCTCACTGCTGCCCGTGTCCGAACTCGCACCAAGTCCCGTTCGCCCATCACCCCTGTGTTCACTGCTGCCCGTGTCCTAACTCGCACCAACTCCCGTTCACCCGTCACCCCTGTGCTCACTGCTGCCCGTGTCCTAACTCACACCAAGTCCTGTTCACCCACCACCCCCTGCGCTCGCTGCTGCCCGTGTCCTAACTCACACCAAGTCCCGTTCACCCGTCACCCCTGTGCTCACTGCTGCCCGTGTCCTAACTCGCACCAAGTCCCGTTCACACATCACCCCTGTGCTCACTGCTGCCCGTGTCCTAACTCACACCAAGTCTCGTTCACCCATCATCCCTGTGCTCACTGCTGCCTGTGTCCTAACTCGCACCAAGTCCCGGTCACCCATCACCCCTGTGCTCACTGCTGCCCGTATCCTAACTCGCACCAAGTCCCGTTATCCCATCACCAATGTGCTCACTGCTGCCCGTGTCCTAACTCGCACCAAGTCCCGTTCGCCCATCACCCCTGTGCTCGCTGCTGCCCGTGTCCTAACTCGCACCAAGTCCCAGTCACCCATCACCCCTGTGCTCACAGCTGCCTGTGTCCTAACTCGCACCAAGTCCCGGTCACCCATCACCCCTGTGCTCACTGCTGCCCGTGTCCTAACTCGCACCAAGTCCCGTTCACCCATCACCCCTGTGCTCACTGCTGCCCGTGTCCTAACTCGCAGCAATTCCCGTTCACCCATCCCCCATGTGCTCACTGCTGCCCATGTCCTAACTCGCACCAAGTCCCGTTCACCCATCAACCCTGTGCTCACTGCTGCCCGTGACCTAACTCACACCAAGTCCCGTTCACCCATCACCCCTGTGCTCACTGCCCCGTGTCCTAACTCGCACCAAGTCCCGTTCACCCATCACCCCGTGCTCACTGCTGCCCGTGTCCAAACTCGCACCAAGTCCAGTTCACCCATCACCCCTGTGCTTACTGCTGCCCGTGTCCTGACTCGCACCATGTCCCGTTCATCCATCACCCCTGTGCTCACTGCTGCCCGTGTCCTAACTCGCACCAAGTCCCGTTCACCCATCACCCCTGTGCTCACTGCTGCCCGTGTCCTAACTCGCACCAAGTCCCATTCACCCATCACCCCTGTGCTCGCTGCTGCCCGTGTCCTAACTCGCACCAAGTCCCGTTCACCCGTCACCCCTGTGCTCACTGCTGCCCATGTCCTAACTCACACCAAGTCCCGTTCACCCACCACCCCCTGTGCTCGCTGCTGCCCGTGTCCTAACTCGCACCAAGTCCCAGTCACCCATCACCCCTGTGCTCACTGCTGCCTGTGTCCTAACTCGCACCAAGTCCCGTTCTCCCATCAACCCTGTGCTCACTGCTGCCCGTGACGTAACTCACACCAAGTCCCGTTCACCCATCACCCCTGTGCTCACTGCCCCGTGTCCTAACTCGCACCAAGTCCCGTTCACCCATCACCCCCTGTGCTCACTGCTGCCCATGTCCTAACTCGCACCAAGTCCCGTTCACCCATCACCCCTGTGCTCACTGCTGCCCGTGTCCTAACTCGCACCAAGTCCCGTTCACCCATCACCCCTGTGCTCTCTGCTGCCCGTGTCCTAACTCGCACACAGTCCCGATTACCCATCAGCCACTGTGCTCACTGCTGCCCGTGTCCTAACTCGCACCAAGTCCCGTTCACCCATCACCTCTGTGTTCACTGCTGCCCGTGTCCTAACTCACACCAATCCCGTTCACCCATCCCCACTGTGCTCACTGCTGCCCGTGTCCTAACTCACACCAAGTTCCGTTCACCCACCACCCCCTGTGCTCGCTGCGGCCCGTGTCCTAACTCGCACCAAGTATCGTTCGCCCATCACCCCTGTGCTCACTGCTGCCCGTGTCCTAACTCACACCAAGTCCCGTTCACCCATCACCCCTGTGCTCACTGCTGCCCGTGTCCGAACTCGCACCAAGTCCCGTTCGCCCATCACCCCTGTGTTCACTGCTGCCCGTGTCCTAACTCGCACCAACTCCCGTTCACCCGTCACCCCTGTGCTCACTGCTGCCCGTGTCCTAACTCACACCAAGTCCTGTTCACCCACCACCCCCTGCGCTCGCTGCTGCCCGTGTCCTAACTCACACCAAGTCCCGTTCACCCGTCACCCCTGTGCTCACTGCTGCCCGTGTCCTAACTCGCACCAAGTCCCGTTCACACATCACCCCTGTGCTCACTGCTGCCCGTGTCCTAACTCACACCAAGTCTCGTTCACCCATCATCCCTGTGCTCACTGCTGCCTGTGTCCTAACTCGCACCAAGTCCCGGTCACCCATCACCCCTGTGCTCACTGCTGCCCGTGTCCTAACTCGCACCAAGTCCCGTTATCCCATCACCAATGTGCTCACTGCTGCCCGTGTCCTAACTCGCACCAAGTCCCGTTCGCCCATCACCCCTGTGCTCGCTGCTGCCCGTGTCCTAACTCGCACCAAGTCCCAGTCACCCATCACCCCTGTGCTCACAGCTGCCTGTGTCCTAACTCGCACCAAGTCCCGGTCACCCATCACCCCTGTGCTCACTGCTGCCCGTGTCCTAACTCGCACCAAGTCCCGTTCACCCATCACCCCTGTGCTCACTGCTGCCCGTGTCCTAACTCGCAGCAATTCCCGTTCACCCATCCCCCATGTGCTCACTGCTGCCCATGTCCTAACTCGCACCAAGTCCCGTTCACCCATCAACCCTGTGCTCACTGCTGCCCGTGACCTAACTCACACCAAGTCCCGTTCACCCATCACCCCTGTGCTCACTGCCCCGTGTCCTAACTCGCACCAAGTCCCGTTCACCCATCACCCCGTGCTCACTGCTGCCCGTGTCCAAACTCGCACCAAGTCCAGTTCACCCATCACCCCTGTGCTTACTGCTGCCCGTGTCCTAACTCGCACCACGTCCCGTTCGCCCATAACCCCTGTGCTCTCTGCTGCCCGTGTCCTAACTCGCACCAAGTCCCGTTCACCCATCACCCCTGTGCTCACTGCTGCCCGTGTCCTGACTCGCACCATGTCCCGTTCATCCATCACCCCTGTGCTCACTGCTGCCCGTGTCCTAACTCGCACCAAGTCCCGTTCACCCATCACCCCTGTGCTCACTGCTGCCCGTGTCCTAACTCGCACCGAGTCCCGTTCGCCCATCTCCCCTGTGCTCACTGCTGCCCGTGTCCTAACTCGCACCAAGTCCCGTTCGCCCATCACCCCTGTGCTCACTGCTGCCCGTGTCCTAACTCACCAAGTCTCGTTCACCCATCACCCCTGTGCTCACTGCTGCCCGTGTCCTAACTCGCACCAAGTCCCGTTCACCCGTCTCCCCGGTGCGAACTGCTGCCCGTGTCCTAACTCGCACCAAGTCCCGTTCACCCATCCCCCTGTGCTCACTGCTGCCCGTGTCCAAACTCGCACCAAGTCCCGTTCACCCATCACCCCTGTGCTCACTGCTGCCCGTGTCCGAACTCGCACCAAGTCCCGTTCACCCATCCCCCTGTGCTCACTGCTGCCCGTGTCCTAACTCGCACCAAGTCCCGTTCACCCATCACCACTGTGCTCACTGCTGCCCGTGTCCTAACTCACACCAAGTCCCGTTCACCCACCACCCCCTGTGCTCGCTGCTGCCCGTGTCCTAACTCGCACCAAGTCCCTTTCACCCATCCCCCCTGTGCTCACTGCTGCCCGTGTCCTAACTCGCACCAAGTCCCGTTCACCCATCACCCCTGTGCTCACTGCTGCCCGTGACCTAACTCACACCAAGTCCCGTTCACCCATCACCCCTGTGCTCACTGCCCCGTGTCCTAATTCGCACCAAGTCCCGTTCACCCATCACCCCTGTGCTCACTGCTGCCCGTATCCAAACTCGCACCAAGCCCCGTTCACCCATCACCCCTGTGCTCACTGCTGCCTGTGCCCTAACTCGCACCAAGTCCCGGTCACTCATCACCCCTGTGCTCACTGCTGCCCGTGTCCTAACTCGCACCAAGTCCCGTTCGCCCATCACCCCTGTGCTCTCTGCTGCCCGTGTCCTAACTCACACCAAGTCTCGTTCACCCATCACGCCTGTGCTCACTGCTGCCTGTGTCCTATCTCGCACCAAGTCCCGGTCACCCATCAGCCCTGTGCTCACTGCTGCCCGTGTCATAACTCGCACCAAGTTCCGTTCACCCGTCTCCCCGGTGCTAACTGCTGCCCGTGTCCTAACTCGCACCAAGTCCCGTTCACCAATCACCACTGTGCTCACTGCTGCCCGTGTCCTAACTCACACCAAGTCCCGTTCACCCACCACCCCCTGTGCTCGCTGCTGCCCGTGTCCTAACTCGCACCAAGTCCCGTTCACCCCGTCACCCCTGTGCTCACTGCTGCCCGTGTCCTAACTCACACCAAGTCCCGTTCACCCACCACCCCCTGTGCTCGCTGCTGCCCGTGTCCTAACTCGCACCAAGTCCCGTTCACCCATCACCTCTGTGCTCACTGCTGCCTGTGTCCTAACTCGCACCAGGTCCCGGTCACCCATCACCCCTGTGCTCACTGCTGCCCGTGACCTAACTCACACCAAGTCCCGTTCACCCATCACCCCTGTGCTCACTGACCCGTGTCCTAACTCGCACCAAGTCCAGTTCACCCATCACCCCTGTGCTCACTGCTGCCCGTGTCCTAACTCGCACCACGTCCCAGTCACCCATCACCCCTGTGCTCACTGCTGCCTGTGTCCTAACTCGCACCAAGTCCCGTTCACATGTCTCCCCGGTGCTAACTGCTGCCCGTGTCCTAACTCGCA
The DNA here is from genome assembly GCF_052327205.1 of Somniosus microcephalus. Classification (NCBI taxonomy): domain Eukaryota; kingdom Metazoa; phylum Chordata; class Chondrichthyes; order Squaliformes; family Somniosidae; genus Somniosus; species Somniosus microcephalus. The sequence continues at coordinate 79,006,726 of NC_140997.1, read as the reverse complement.
CCAATTCCCATTCACCCATCATCACTGTGTTCACTGCTGCCCGTGTCCTAACTCGCACCAAGTCCCATTCACCCATCACCCCTGTGCTCGCTGCTGCCCGTGTCCTAACTCGCACCAAGTCCCGTTCACCCGTCACCCCTGTGCTCACTGCTGCCCATGTCCTAACTCACACCAAGTCCCATTCACCCACCACCCCCTGTGCTTGCTGCTGCCCGTGTCCTAACTCGCACCAAGTCCCAGTCACCCATCACCCCTGTGCTCACTGCTGCCTGTGTCCTAACTCGCACCAAGTCCCGGTCACCCATCACCCCTGTGCTCACTGCTGCCCGTGTCCTAACTCGCACCAAGTTCCGTTCACCCATCACCCCTGTGCTCACTGCCGCCCGTGTCCTAACTCGCACCAATTCGCGTTCACCCATCCCCCATGTGCTCACTGCTGCCCGTGTCCTAACTCGCACCAAGTCCCGTTCTCCCATCAACCCTGTGCTCACTGCTGCCCGTGACCTAACTCACACCAAGTCCCGTTCACCCATCACCCCTGTGCTCACTGCCCCGTGTCCTAACTCGCACCAAGTCCCGTTCACCCATCACCCCGTGCTCACTGCTGCCCGTGTCCAAACTCGCACCAAGTCCAGTTCACCCATCACCCCTGTGCTCACTGCTGCCCGTGTCCTAACTCGCACCACGTCCCGTTCGCCCATCACCCCTGTGCTCTCTGCTGCCCGTGTCCTAACTCGCACCAAGTCCCGTTCACCCATCACCCCTGTGCTCACTGCTGCCCGTGTCCTGACTCGCACCATGTCCCGTTCATCCATCACCCCTGTGCTCACTGCTGCCCGTGTCCTAACTCGCACCAAGTCCCGTTCATCCATCACCCCCTGTGCTCACTGCTGCCCGTGTCCTAACTCGCACCAAGTCCCGTTCACCCATCACCCCGTGCTCACTGCTGCCCGTGTCCTAACTCGCACCAAGTCCCGTTCACCCATCACCCCTGTGCTCTCTGCTGCCCGTGTCCTAACTCGCACAAAGTCCCGATTACCCATCACCCCTGTGCTCACTGCTGCCCGTGTCCGAACTCGCACCAAGTCCCGTTCGCCCATCACGCCTGTGCTCACTGCTGCCCGTGTCCTAACTCACACCAACTCCCGTTCACCCGTCACCCCTGTGCTCACTGCTGCCCGTGTCCTAACTCACACCAAGTCCTGTTCACCCACCACCCCCTGCGCTCGCTGCTGCCCGTGTCCTAGCTCGCACCAAGTCCCGTTCACCCGTCACCCCTGTGCTCACTGCTGCCCGTGTCCTAACTCGCACCAAGTCCCGTTCACACATCACCCCTGTGCTCACTGCTGCCCGTGTCCTAACTCACACCAAGTCTCGTTCACCCATCACCCCTGTGCTCACTGCTGGCTGTGTCATAACTCGCACCAAGTCCCGGTCACCCATCACCCCTGTGCTCACTGCTGCCCGTGTCCTAACTCGCACCAAGTCCCGTTCACCCGTCTCCCCGGTGCTCACTGCTGCCCGTGTCCTAACTCGCACCAAGTCCCGTTTTCCCATCACCAATGTGCTCACTGCTGCCCGTGTCCTAACTCGCACCAAGTCCCGTTCGCCCATCACCCCTGTGCTCTCTGCTGCCCGTGTCCAAATTCACACCAAGTCTCGTTCACCCATCACCCCTGTGCTCACTGCTGCCCGTGTCCTAACTCACACCAAGTCTCGTTCACCCATCACCCCTGTGCCCACTGCTGCCCGTGTCCTAACTCGCACCAAGTCCCGGTCACCCATCAGCCCTGTGCTCACTGCTGCCCGTGTCCTAACTCGCACCAAGTCCCGTTCACACGTCTCCCCGGTGCTAACTGCTGCCCGTGTCCTAACTCGCACCAAGTCCCATTCACCCATCATCACTGTGTTCACTGCTGCCGGTGTCCTAACTCGCACCACGTGCCATTCACCCATCACCCCTGTGCTCGCTGCTGCCCGTGTCCTAACTCGCACCATGTCCCGTTCACCCGTCACCCCTGTGCTCACTGCTGCCCGTGTCCTAACTCACACCAAGTCCCGTTCACCCACCACCCCCTGTGCTCGCTGCTGCCCGTGTCCTAACTCGCACCAAGTCCCAGTCACCCATCACCCCTGTGCTCACTGCTGCCTGTATCCTAACTCGCACCAAGTCCCGGTCACCCATCACCCCTGTGCTCACTGCTGCCCGTGTCCTAACTCGCACCAAGTCCCGTTCACCCATCACCCCGTGCTCACTGCTGCCCGTGTCCAAACTCGCACCAAGTCCAGTTCACCCATCACCCCTGTGCTTACTGCTGCCCGTGTCCTAACTCGCACCACGTCCCGTTCGCCCATCACCCCTGTGCTCTCTGCTGCCCGTGTCCAAACTCGCACCAAGTCCAGTTCACCCATCACCCCTGTGCTTACTGCTGCCCGTGTCCTAACTCGCACCACGTCCCGTTCGCCCATCACCCCTGTGCTCTCTGCTGCCCGTGTCCTAACTCGCACCATGTCCCGTTCATCCATCACCCCTGTGCTCACTGCTGCCCGTGTCCTAACTCGCACCAAGTCCCGTTCACCCATCACCCCTGTGCTCACTGCTGCCCGTGTCCTAACTCGCACCAAGTCCCGTTCGCCCATCTCCCCTGTGCTCACTGCTGCCCGTGTCCTAACTCACACCAAGTCTCGTTCACCCATCACCCCTGTGCTCACTGCTGCCTGTGTCCTATCTCGCACCAAGTCCCGGTCACCCATCAGCCCTGTGCTCACTGCTGCCCGTGTCCTAACTCGCACCAAGTCCCGTTCACCCGTCTCCCCGGTGCGAACTGCTGCCCGTGTCCTAACTCGCACCAAGTCCCGTTCACCCATCCCCCTGTGCTCACTGCTGCCCGTGTCCTAACTCGCACCAAGTCCCGTTCACCCATCACCCCTGTGCTCACTGCTGCCCGTGTCCTAACTCGCACCAAGTCCCGTTCACCCATCCCCCTGTGCTCACTGCTGCCCGTGACCTAACTCGCACCAAGTCCCGTTCACCCATCACCACTGTGCTCACTGCTGCCCGTGTCCTAACTCGCACCAAGTCCCGTTCACCCATCACCCCTGTGCTCACTGCTGCCCGTGACCTAACTCACACCAAGTCCCGTTCACCCATCACCCCTGTGCTCACTGCCCCGTGTCCTAATTCGCACCAAGTCCCGTTCACCCATCACCCCTGTGCTCACTGCTGCCCGTATCCAAACTCGCACCAAGTCCCGTTCAACCATCACCCCTGTGCTCACTGCTGCCTGTGTCCTAACTCGCACCAAGTCCCGGTCACTCATCACCCCTGTGCTCACTGCTGCCCGTGTCCTAACTCGCACCAAGTCCCGTTCGCCCATCACCCCTGTGCTCTCTGCTGCCTGTGTCCTAACTCACACCAAGTCTCGTTCACCCATCACGCCTGTGCTCACTGCTGCCTGTGTCCTATCTCGCACCAAGTCCCGGTCACCCATCAGCCCTGTGCTCACTGCTGCCCGTGTCCTAACTCGCACCAAGTTCCGTTCACCCGTCTCCCCGGTGCTAACTGCTGCCCGTGTCCTAACTCGCACCAAGTCCCGTTCACCCATCACCACTGTGCTCACTGCTGCCCGTGTCCTAACTCACACCAAGTCCCGTTCACCCACCACCCCCTGTGCTCGCTGCTACTCGTGTCCTAACTCGCACCAAGTCCCGTTCACCCGTCACCCCTGTGCTCACTGCTGCCCGTGTCCTAACTCACACCAAGTCCCGTTCACCCACCACCCACTGTGCTCGCTGCTGCCCGTGTCCTAACTCGCACCAAGTCCCGTTCACCCATCACCTCTGTGCTCACTGCTGCCTGTGTCCTAACTCGCACCAAGTCCCGGTCACCCATCACCCCTGTGCTCACTGCTGCCCGTGTCCTAACTCGCACCAAGTCCCGTTCACCCATCACCCCTGTGCTCACTGCTGCCCGTGTCCTAACTCGCACCAATTCCCGTTCACCCATCCCCCCTGTGCTCACTGCTGCCCGTGTCCTAACTCGCACCAAGTCTCTTTCACCCATCCCCCCTGTGCTCACTGCTGCCCGTGTCCTAACTCGCACCAAGTCCCGTTCACCCATCACCCCTGTGCTCACTGCTGCCCGTGTCCAAACTCGCACCAGGTCCCGTTCACCCATCACCCCTGTGCTCACTGCTGCCCGTGTCCTAACTCGCACCACGTCCCGTTCGCCCATCACCCCTGTGCTCACTGCTGCCCGTGTCCTAACTCGCACCAAGTCCCGTTCACCCATCACCCCTGTGCTCTCTGCTGCCCGTGTCCTAACTCGCACCAAGTCCCGTTCATCCATCACCCCCTGTGCTCACTGTTGCCCGTGTCCTAACTCGCACCAAGTCCCGTTCAACCATCACCCCTGTGCTCACTGCTGCCCGTGTCCTAACTCGCACAAAGTCCCGTTCACCCATCACCCCTGTGCTCTCTGCTGCCCGTGTCCGAACTCGCACCAAGTCCCGATTACCCATCAGCCCCTGTGCTCACTGCTGCCCGTGTCCTAACTCGCACCAAGTCCCGTTCACCCATCCACACTGTGCTCACTGCTGCCCGTGTCCTAACTCGCACCATGTCCCGTTCACCCACCACCCCCTGTGCTCGCTGCGGCCCGTGTCCTAACTCGCACCAAGTCCCGTTCGCCCATCCACACTGTGTTCACTGCTGCCCGTGTCCTAACTCGCACCATATCCCGTTCACCCACCACCCCCTGTGCTCGCTGCGGCCCGTGTCCTAACTCACACCAAGTCCCGTTCACCCACCACCCCCTGTGCTCGCTGCGGCCCGTGTCCTAACTCGCACCAAGTCCCGTTCACCCATCACCCCTGTGCTCACTGCTGCCCGTGTCCTAACTCACACCAAGTCCCGTTCACCCATCACCCCTGTGCTCACTGCCCCTTGTCCTAACTCGCACCAAGTCCCGTTCACCCATCACCCCTGTGCTCACTGCTGCCCGTGTCCTAACTCGCACCAATTCCCGTTCACCCATCCCCCCTGTGCTCACTGCTGCCCGTGTCCTAACTCGCACCAAGTCTCTTTCACCCATCCCCCCTGTGCTCACTGCTGCCCGTGTCCTAACTCGCACCAAGTCCCGTTCACCCATCACCCCTGTGCTCACTGCTGCCCGTGTCCTAACTCGCACCACGTCCCGTTCGCCCATCACCCCTGTGCTCACTGCTGCCTGTGTCCTAACTCGCACCAAGTCCCGTTCACCCATCACCCCTGTGCTCTCTGCTGCCCGTGTCCTAACTCGCACCAAGTCCCGTTCATCCATCACCCCCTGTGCTCACTGTTGCCCGTGACCTAACTCGCACCAAGTCCCGTTCAACCATCACCCCTGTGCTCACTGCTGCCCGTGTCCTAACTCGCACCAAGTCCCGTTCACCCATCACCCCTGTGCTCTCTGCTGCCCATGTCCGAACTCGCACCAAGTCCCGATTACCCATCAGCCCCTGTGCTCACTGCTGCCCGTGTCCTAACTCGCACCAAGTCCCGTTCACCCATCCACACTGTGCTCACAGCTGCCCGTGTCCTAACTCGCACCATGTCCCGTTCACCCACCACCCCCAGTGGTCGCTGCGGCCCGTGTCCTAACTCGCACCAAGTCCCGTTCGCCCATCCACACTGTGCTCACTGCTGCCCGTGTCCTAACTCGCACCATGTCCCGTTCACCCACCACCCCCTGTGCTCGCTGCGGCCCGTGTCCTAACTCACACCAAGTCCCGTTCACCCACCACCCCCTGTGCTCGCTGCGGCCCGTGTCCTAACTCGCACCAAGTCCCGTTCGCCCATCACCCCTGTGCTCACTGCTGCCCGTGTCCTAACTCGCACCAACTCCCGTTCACCCGTCACCCCTGTGCTCACTGCTGCCCGTGTCCTAACTCACACCAAGTCCCGTTCACCCACCACCCCCTGTTCTCGCTGCTGCCCGTGTCCTAGCTCGCACCAAGTCCCGTTCACCCGTCACCCCTGTGCTCACTGCTGCCCGTGTCCTAACTCGCACCATGTCCCGTTCGCACATCACCCCTGTGCTCACTGCTGCCCGGGTCCAAACTCGCACCAAGTCCCGTTCGCCGATCACCCCTGTGCTCACTGCTGCCCGTGTCCTAACTCGCACCAAGTCCCGGTCACCCATCACCCCTGTGCTCACTGCTGCCCGTGTCCTAGCTCGCACCAAGTCCCGTTCACCCATCACCCCTGTGCTCACTGCTGCCCGTGCCCTAACTCGCACCAAGCCCCGTTCACCCATCCCCCCTGTGCTCACTGCTGCCCGTGCCCTAACTCGCAACAAGTCCCTTTCACCCATCCCCCCTGTGCTCACTGCTGCCCGTGTCCTAACTCGCACCAAGTCCCGTTCACCCATCACCCCTGTGCTCACTGCTGCCCGTGTCCTAACTCACACCAAGTCCCGTTCACCCATCACCCCTGTGCTCACTGCCCCTTGTCCTAACTCGCACCAAGTCCCGTTCACCCATCACCCCTGTGCTCACTGCTGCCCGTGTCCTAACTCGCACCAAGTCCCGTTCACCCATCACCCCTGTGCTCACTGCCCCTTGTCCTAACTCGCACCAAGTCCCGTTCACCCATCACCCCTGTGCTCACTGCTGCCCGTGTCCAAACTCGCACCAAGTCCCGTTCACCCATCACCCCTGTGCTCACTGCTGCCCGTGTCCTAACTAGCACCAAGTCCCGTTCACCCATCACCCCTGTGCTCACTGCTGCCCGTGTCCTAACTCGCACTACGTCCCGTTCGCCCATCACCCCTGTGCTCTCTGCTGCCCGTGTCCTAACTCGCACCAAGTCCCGTTCATCCATCACCCACTGTGCTCACTGCTGCCCGTCTCCCAACTCGCACCAAGTCCCGTTCACCCATCACCTCTGTGCTCACTGCTGTTCGTGTCCTAACTCGCACCAAGTCCAGTTCACCCATCACCCCTGTGCTCTCTGCTGCCCGTGTCCTAACTCGCACAAAGTCCCGATTACCCATCAGCCCCTGTGCTCACTGCGGCCCGTGTCCTAACTCGCACCAAGTCCCGTTCACCCATCACCTCTGTGCTCACTGCTGCCCGTGTCCTAACTCACACCAAGTCCCGTTCACCCATCCCCACTGTGCTCACTGCTGCCCGTGTCCTAACTCACACCAAGTCCCGTTCACCCACCACCCCCTGTGCTCGGTGTGGCCCGTGTCCTAACTCGCACCAAGTCCCGTTCGCCCATCACCCCTGTGCTCACTGCTGCCCGTGTCCAAACTCGCACCAACTCCCGTTCACCCGTCACCCCTGTGCTCACTGCTGCCCGTGTCCTAACTCACACCAAGTCCTGTTCACCCACCACCCCCTGTGCTCGCTGCTGCCCGTGTCCTAGCTCGCACCAAGTCCCGTTCACACCGTCACCCCTGTGCTCACTGCTGCCCGTGTCCTAACTCGCACCAAGTCCCGTTCACACATCACCCCTGTGCTCACTGCTGCCCATGTCCTAACTCACACCAAGTCCCGTTCACCCACCACCCCCTGTGCTCGCTGCTGCCCGTGTCCTAACTCGCACCAAGTCCCAGTCACCCATCATCCCTGTGCTCACTGCTGCCTGTGTCCTAACTCGCACCAAGTCCCGGTCACCCATCACCCCTGTGCTCACTGCTGCCCGTGTCCTAACTCGCACCAATTCCCGTTCACCCATCCCCCATGTGCTCACTGCTGCCCATGTCCTAACTCGCACCAAGTCCCGTTCACCCATCAACCCTGTGCTCACTGCTGCCCGTGACCGAACTCACACCAAGTCCCGTTCACCCCATCACCCCTGTGCTCACTGCCCCGTGTCCTAACTCGCACCAAGTCCCGTTCACCCATCACCCCGTGCTCACTGCTGCCCGTGTCCAAACTCGCACCAAGTCCAGTTCACCCATCACCCCTGTGCTTACTGCTGCCCGTGTCCTAACTCGCACCACGTCCCGTTCGCCCATCACCCCTGTGCTCTCTGCTGCCCGTGTCCTAACTCGCACCAAGTCCAGTTCACCCATCACCCCTGTGCTTACTGCTGCCCGTGTCCTAACTCGCACCACGTCCCGTTCGCCCATCACCCCTGTGCTCTCTGCTGCCCGTGTCCTAACTCGCACCATGTCCCGTTCATCCATCACCCCTGTGCTCACTGCTGCCCGTGTCCTAACTCGCACCAAGTCCCGTTCACCCATCACCCCTGTGCTCACTGCTGCCCGTGTCCTAACTCGCACCAAGTCCCGTTCGCCCATCTCCCCTGTGCTCACTGCTGCCCGTGTCCTAACTCGCACCAAGTCCCGTTCGCCCATCACCCCTGTGCTCACTGCTGCCCGTGTCCTAACTCACACCAAGTCTCGTTCCCCCATCACCCCTGTGCTCACTGCTGCCTGTGTCCTATCTCGCACCAAGTCCCGGTCACCCATCAGCCCTGTGCTCACTGCTGCCCGTGTCCTAACTCGCACCAAGTCCCGTTCACCCGTCTCCCCGGTGCGAACTGCTGCCCGTGTCCTAACTCGCACCAAGTCCCGTTCACCCATCCCCCTGTGCTCACTGCTGCCCGTGTCCTAACTCGCACCAAGTCCCGTTCACCCATCACCCCTGTGCTCACTGCTGCCCGTGTCCTAACTCGCACCAAGTCCCGTTCACCCATCACCCCTGTGCTCACTGCTGCCCGTGACCTAACTCACACCAAGTCCCGTTCACTCATCACCCCTGTGCTCACTGCCCCGTGTCCTAATTCGCACCAAGTCCCGTTCACCCATCACCCCTGTGCTCACTGCTGCCCGTATCCAAACTCGCACCAAGTCCCGTTTACCCATCACCCCTGTGCTCACTGCTGCCTGTGTCCTAACTCGCACCAAGTCCCGGTCACTCATCACCCCTGTGCTCACTGCTGCCCGTGTCCTAACTCGCACCAAGTCCCGTTCGCCCATCACCCCTGTGCTCTCTGCTGCCCGTGTCCTAACTCACACCAAGTCTCGTTCACCCAAACGCGCCTGTGCTCACTGCTGCCTGTGTCCTATCTCGCACCAAGTCCCGGTCACCCATCAGCCCTGTGCTCACTGCTGCCCGTGTCCTAACTCGCACCAAGTTCCGTTCACCCGTCTCCCCGGTGCTAACTGCTGCCCGTGTCCTAACTCGCACCAAGTCCCGTACACCCATCACCACTGTGCTCACTGCTGCCCGTGTCCTAACTCACACCAAGTCCCGTTCACCCACCACCCCCTGTGCTCGCTGCTGCCCGTGTCCTAACTCGCACCAAGTCCCGTTCACCCGTCACCCCTGTGCTCACTGCTGCCCGTGTCCTAACTCACACCAAGTCCCGTTCACCCACCACCCCCTGTGCTCGCTGCTGCCTGTGTCCTAACTCGCACCAAGTCCCGTTCACCCATCACCTCTGTGCTCACTGCTGCCTGTGTCCTAACTCGCACCAAGTCCTGGTCACCCATCACCCCTGTGCTCACTGCTGCCCGTGTCCTAACTCGCACCAAGTCCCGTTCACCCATCACCCCTGTGCTCACTGCTGCCCGTGTCCTAACTCGCACCAAGTCCCGTTCAACCATCACCCCTGTGCTCACTGCTGCCCGTGTCCTAACTCGCACCAAGTCCCGTTCACCCATCACCCCTGTGCTCTCTGCTGCCCGTGTCCGAACTCGCACCAAGTCCCGATTACCCATCAGCCCCTGTGCTCACTGCTGCCCGTGTCCTAACTCGCACCAAGTCCCGTTCACACCATCCACACTGTGCTCACTGCTGCCCGTGTCCTAACTCGCACCATGTCCCGTTCACCCACCACCCCCTGTGCTCGCTGCGGCCCGTGTCCTAACTCGCACCAAGTCCCGTTCGCCCATCCACACTGTGCTCACTGCTGCCCGTGTCCTAACTCGCACCATGTCCCGTTCACCCACCACCCCCTGTGCTCGCTGCGGCCCGTGTCCTAAATCACACCAAGTCCCGTTCACCCACCACCCCCTGTGCTCGCTGCAGCCCGTGTCCTAACTCGCACCAAGTCCCGTTCACCCATCACCCCTGTGCTCACTGCTGCCCGTATCCTAACTCACACCAAGTCCCGTTCACCCATCACCCCTGTGCTCACTGCCCCTTGTCCTAACTCGCACCAAGTCCCGTTCACCCATCACCCCTGTGCTCACTGCTGCCCGAGTCCTAACTCGCACCAATTCCCTTTCACCCATCCCCCCTGTGCTCACTGCTGCCCGTGTCCTAACTCGCACCAAGTCTCTTTCACCTATCCCCCCTGTGCTCACTGCTGCCCGTGTCCTAACTCGCACCAAGTCCCGTTCACCCATCACCCCTGTGCTCACTGCTGCCCGTGTCCAAACTCGCACCAAGTCCCGTTCACCCATCACCCCTGTGCTCACTGCTGCCCGTGTCCTAACTCGCACCACGTCCCGTTCGCCCATCACCCCTGTGCTCACTGCTGCCCGTGTCCTAACTCGCACCAAGTCCCGTTCACCCATCACCCCTGTGCTCTCTGCTGCCCGTGTCCTAACTCGCACCAAGTCCCGTTCATCCATCACCCCCTGTGCTCACTGTTGCCCGTGTCCTAACTCGCACCAAGTCCCGTTCAACCATCACCCCTGTGCTCATTGCTGCCCGTGTCCTAACTCGCACCAAGTCCCGTTCACCCATCACCCCTGTGCTCTCTGCTGCCCGTGTCCGAACTCGCACCAAGTCCCGATTACCCATCAGCCCCTGTGCTCACTGCTGCCCGTGTCCTAACTCGCACCAAGTCCCGTTCACCCATCCACACTGTGCTCACTGCTGCCCGTGTCCTAACTCGCACCATGTCCCGTTCACCCACCACCCCCTGTGCTCGCTGCGGCCCGTGTCCTAACTCGCACCAAGTCCCATTCGCCCATCCACACTGTGCTCACTGCTGCCCGTGTCCTAACTCGCACCATGTCCCGTTCACCCACCACCCCCTGTTCTCGCTGCTGCCCGTGTCCTAGCTCGCACCAAGTCCCGTTCACCCGTCACCCCTGTGCTCACTGCTGCCCGTGTCCTAACTCGCACCAAGTCCCGTTCACCCATCACCCCTGTGCTCACTGCTGCCCGTGTCCTAACTCGCACCAAGTCCCGTTCGCCCATCACCCCTGTCCTCACTGCTGCCCGTGTCCTAACTCGCACCAACTCCCGTTCACCCGTCACCCCTGTGCTCACTGCTGCCCGTGTCCTAACTCGCACCAACTCCCGTTCACCCATCACCTCTGTGCTCACTGCTGCCTGTGTCCTAACTCGCACCAAGTCCTGGTCACCCATCACCCCTGTGCTCACTGCTGCCCGTGTCCTAACTCGCACCAAGTCCCGTTCACCCATCACCCCTGTGCTCACTGCTGCCCGTGTCCTAACTCGCACCAAGTCCCGTTCAACCATCACCCCTGTGCTCACTGCTGCCCGTGTCCTAACTCGCACCAAGTCCCGTTCACCCATCACCCCTGTGCTCTCTGCTGCCCGTGTCCGAACTCGCACCAAGTCCCGATTACCCATCAGCCCCTGTGCTCACTGCTGCCCGTGTCCTAACTCGCACCAAGTCCCGTTCACCCATCCACACTGTGCTCACTGCTGCCCGTGTCCTAACTCGCACCATGTCCCGTTCACCCACCACCCCCTGTGCTCGCTGCGGCCCGTGTCCTAACTCGCACCAAGTCCCGTTCGCCCATCCACACTGTGCTCACTGCTGCCCGTGTCCTAACTCGCACCATGTCCCGTTCACCCACCACCCCCTGTGCTCGCTGCGGCCCGTGTCCTAAATCACACCAAGTCCCGTTCACCCACCACCCCCTGTGCTCGCTGCAGCCCGTGTCCTAACTCGCACCAAGTCCCGTTCACCCATCACCCCTGTGCTCACTGCTGCCCGTATCCTAACTCACACCAAGTCCCGTTCACCCATCACCCCTGTGCTCACTGCCCCTTGTCCTAACTCGCACCAAGTCCCGTTCACCCATCACCCCTGTGCTCACTGCTGCCCGAGTCCTAACTCGCACCAATTCCCTTTCACCCATCCCCCCTGTGCTCACTGCTGCCCGTGTCCTAACTCGCACCAAGTCTCTTTCACCTATCCCCCCTGTGCTCACTGCTGCCCGTGTCCTAACTCGCACCAAGTCCCGTTCACCCATCACCCCTGTGCTCACTGCTGCCCGTGTCCAAACTCGCACCAAGTCCCGTTCACCCATCACCCCTGTGCTCACTGCTGCCCGTGTCCTAACTCGCACCACGTCCCGTTCGCCCATCACCCCTGTGCTCACTGCTGCCCGTGTCCTAACTCGCACCAAGTCCCGTTCACCCATCACCCCTGTGCTCTCTGCTGCCCGTGTCCTAACTCGCACCAAGTCCCGTTCATCCATCACCCCCTGTGCTCACTGTTGCCCGTGTCCTAACTCGCACCAAGTCCCGTTCAACCATCACCCCTGTGCTCATTGCTGCCCGTGTCCTAACTCGCACCAAGTCCCGTTCACCCATCACCCCTGTGCTCTCTGCTGCCCGTGTCCGAACTCGCACCAAGTCCCGATTACCCATCAGCCCCTGTGCTCACTGCTGCCCGTGTCCTAACTCGCACCAAGTCCCGTTCACCCATCCACACTGTGCTCACTGCTGCCCGTGTCCTAACTCGCACCATGTCCCGTTCACCCACCACCCCCTGTGCTCGCTGCGGCCCGTGTCCTAACTCGCACCAAGTCCCATTCGCCCATCCACACTGTGCTCACTGCTGCCCGTGTCCTAACTCGCACCATGTCCCGTTCACCCACCACCCCCTGTTCTCGCTGCTGCCCGTGTCCTAGCTCGCACCAAGTCCCGTTCACCCGTCACCCCTGTGCTCACTGCTGCCCGTGTCCTAACTCGCACCAAGTCCCGTTCACCCATCACCCCTGTGCTCACTGCTGCCCGTGTCCTAACTCGCACCAAGTCCCGTTCGCCCATCACCCCTGTCCTCACTGCTGCCCGTGTCCTAACTCGCACCAACTCCCGTTCACCCGTCACCCCTGTGCTCACTGCTGCCCGTGTCCTAACTCACACCAAGTCCCGTTCACCCACCACCCCCTGTTCTCGCTGCTGCCCGTGTCCTAGCTCGCACCAAGTCCCGTTCACCCGTCACCCCTGTGCTCACTGCTGCCGGTGTCCTAACTCGCACCAAGTCCCGTTCACCCATCACCCCTGTGCTCACTGCTGCCCGTGTCCTAACTCGCACCATGTCCCGTTCGCACATCACCCCTGTGCTCACTGCTGCCCGGGTCCAAACTCGCACCAAGTCCCGTTCGCCGATCACCCCTGTGCTCACTGCTGCCCGTGTCCTAACTCGCACCAAGTCCCGGTCACCCATCACCCCTGTGCTCACTGCTGCCCGTGTCCTAGCTCGCACCAAGTCCCGTTCACCCAGAACCCCTGTGCTCACTGCTGCCCGTGTCCTAACTCGCACCAAGCCCCGTTCACCCATCCCCCCTGTGCTCACTGCTGCCCGTGCCCTAACTCGCAACAAGTCCCTTTCACCCATCCCCCCTGTGCTCACTGCTGCCCGTGTCCTAACTCGCACCAAGTCCCGTTCACCCATCACCCCTGTGCACACTGCTGCCCGTGTCCTAACTCACACCAAGTCCCGTTCACCCATCACCCCTGTGCTCACTGCCCCTTGTCCTAACTCGCACCAAGTCCCGTTCACCCATCACCCTTGTGCTCACTGCTGCCCGTGTCCAAACTCGCACCAAGTCCCGTTCACCCATCACCCCTGTGCTCACTGCTGCCCGTGTCCTAACTAGCACCAAGTCCCGTTCACCCATCACCCCTGTGCTCACTGCTGCCCGTGTCCTAACTCGCACTACGTCCCGTTCGCCCATCACCCCTGTGCTCTCTGCTGCCCGTGTCCTAACTCGCACCAAGTCCCGTTCATCCATCACCCACTGTGCTCACTGCTGCCCGTCTCCTAACTCGCACCAAGTCCCGTTCACCCATCACCTCTGTGCTCACTGCTGCCCGTGTCCTAACTCGCACCAAGTCCAGTTCACCCATCACCCCTGTGCTCTCTGCTGCCCGTGTCCTAACTCGCACAAAGTCCCGATTACCCATCAGCCCCTGTGCTCACTGCGGCCCGTGTCCTAACTCGCACCAAGTCCCGTTCACCCATCACCTCTGTGCTCACTGCTGCCCGTGTCCTAACTCACACCAACTCCCGTTCACCCATCCCCACTGTGCTCACTGCTGCCCGTGTCCTAACTCACACCAAGTCCCGTTCACCCACCACCCCCTGTGCTCGGTGTGGCCCGTGTCCTAACTCGCACCAAGTCCCGTTCGCCCATCACCCCTGTGCTCACTGCTGCCCGTGTCCAAACTCGCACCAACTCCCGTTCACCCGTCACCCCTGTGCTCACTGCTGCCCGTGTCCTAACTCACACCAAGTCCTGTTCACCCACCACCCCCTGTGCTCGCTGCTGCCCGTGTCCTTGCACGCACCAAGTCCCGTTCACCCGTCACCCCTGTGCTCACTGCTGCCCGTGTCCTAACTCGCACAAAGTCCCGTTCACATATCACCCCTGTGCTCACTGCTGCCCGTGTCCTAACTCACACCAAGTCTCGTTCACCCATCACCCCTGTGCTCACTGCTGCCTGTGTCCTAACTCGCACGAAGTCCCGGTCACCCATCACCCCTGTGCTCACTGCTGCCCGTGTCCTAACTCGCACCAAGTCCCGTTCACCCGTCTCCCCGGTGCTCACTGCTGCCCGTGTCCTAACTCGCACCAAGTCCCGTTCACCCATCACCAATGTGCTCACTGCTGCCCGTGTCCTAACTCGCACCAAGTCCCGTTCACCCATCACCCCTGTGCTCACTGCTGCCTGTGTCCTAACTCGCACCAAGTCCCGTTCACCCATCACACCTGTGCTCACTGCTGCCCGTGTCCTAACTCGCACCAAGTCCCGTTCACCCATCACGCCTGTGCTCACTGCTGCCCGGGTCCTAACTCGCACCAAGTCCCGTTCGCCCATCACCCCTGTGCTCACTGCTGCCCGTGTCCGAACTCGCACCAAGTCCCGTTCGCCCATCACCCCTCTGCTCACTGCTGCCCGTGTCCTAACTCGCACCAAGTCCCGTTCACCCATCACCCCTGTGCTCAATGCTGCCTGTGTCCTAACTCGCACCAAGTCCCGTTCACCCATCACCCCTGTGCTCTCTGCTGCCCGTGTCCTAACTCACACCAAGTCTCGTTCACCCATCACCCCTTTGCTCACTGCTGCCTGTGTCCTATCTCGCACCAAGTCCCGGTCACCCATCAGCCCTGTGCTCACTGCTGCCCGTGTCCTAACTCGCACCAAGTCCCGTTCACGCATCTCCCCGGTGCTAACTGCTGCCCGTGTCCTAACTCGCACCAAGTCCCATTCACCCATCATCACTGTGTACACTGCTGCCTGTGTCCTAACTCGCACCAAGTCCCATTCACCCATCACCCCTGTGCTCGCTGCTGCCCGTGTCCTAACTCGCACCAAGTCCCGTTCACCCGTCACCCCTGTGCTCACTGCTGCCCGTGTCCTAACTCACACCAATTCCCGTTCACCCACCACCCCCTGTGCTCGCTGCTGCCCGTGTCCTAACTCGCACCAAGTCCCAGTCACCCATCACCCCTGTGCTCACTGCTGCCTGTGTCCTAACTCGCAGCAAGTGCCGGTCACCCATCACCCCTGTGCTCACTGCTGCCCGTGTCCTAACTCGCACCAAGTCCCGTTCACCCATCCCCCATGTGCTCACTGCTGCCCGTGTCCTAACTCGCACCAAGTCCCGTTCACCCATCAACCCTGTGCTCACTGCTGCCCGTGACCTAGCTCACACCAAGTCCCGTTTACCCATCACCCCTGTGCTCACTGCCCCGTGTCCTAACTCGGACCAAGTCCCGTTCACCCATCACCCCGTGCTCACTGCTGCCCGTGTCCAAACTCGCACCAAGTCCAGCTCACCCATCACCCCTGTGCTCACTGCTGCCCGTGTGCTAACTCGCACCACGTCCCGTTCGCCCATCACCCCTGTGCTCTCTGCTGCCCGTGCCCTAACTCGCACCAAGTCCCGCTCATCCATCACCCCCTGTGCTCACTGCTGCCCGTGTCCTAACTCGCACCAAGTCCCGTTCACCCATCACCCCTGTGCTCTCTGATGCCCGTGTCCTAACTCGCACCAAGTCCCGATTACCCATCAGCCCCTGTGCTCACTGCTGCCCGTGTCCTAACTCGCACCAAGTCCCGTTCACCCATCACCCCTGTGCTCACTGCTGCCCGTGTCCTAACTCACACCAAGTCCCGTTCACCCATCCACACAGTGCTCACTGCTGCACGTGTCCTAACTCACACCAAGTCCCGTTCACCCACCACCCCCTGTGCTCGCTGCGGCCCGTGTACTAACTTGCACCAAGTCCCGTTCGCCCATCACCCCTGTGTTCACTGCTGCCCGTGTCCTAACTCGCAACAACTCCCGTTCACCCGTCACCCCTGTGCTCACTGCTGCCCGTGTGCTAACTCACACCAAGTCCCGCTCACCCACCACCCCCTGTGCTCGCTGCTGCCCGTGTCCTAGCTCGCACCAAGTCCCGTTCACCCGTCACCCCTGTGCTCACTGCTGCCCGTGTCCTAACTCGCACCAAGTCCCGTTCACACATCACCCCTGTGCTCACTGCTGCCCTTGCCCTAACTCGCACCAAGTCCCGTTCACACATCACCCCTGTGCTCACTGCTGCCCGTGCCCTAACTCACACCAAGTCTCGTTCACCCATCACCCCTGTGCTCACTGCTGCCTGCGTCCTAACTCGCACCAAGTCCCGGTCACCCATCACCCCTGTGCTCACTGCTGCGCGTGTCCTAACTCGTACCAAGTCCCGTTCACCCATCACCCCTGTGCTCAATGCTGCCCTTGTCCGAACTCGCACCAAGTCCCGTTCACCCATCACACCCGTGCTCACTGCTATCGGGTCCTAACTCGCACCAAGTCCCGTTCTCCCATCACCCCTGTGCTCACTGCTGCCCGTGTCCTAACTCGCACCAAGTCCCGTTCGCCCATCACCCCTGTGCTCACTGCTGCCCGTGTCCTAACTCGCACCAAGTCCCGTTCACCCATCACCCCTGTGCTCACTGCTGCCCGTGTCCTGACTCGCACCATGTCCCGTTCATCCATCACCCCTGTGCTCACTGCTGCCCGTGTCCTAACTCGCACCAAGTCCCGTTCACCCATCACCCCTGTGCTCACTGCTGCCCGTGTCCTAATTCGCACCAAGTCCCGTTCGCACATCACCCCTGTGCTCACTGCTGCCCGTGTCCTAACTCGCACCAAGTCCCGTTCGCCCATCACCCATGTGCTCACTGCTGCCCGTGTCCTAACTCACACCAGGTCTCGTTCACCCATCACCCCTGTGCTCACTGCTGCCTGTGTCCTATCTCGCACCAAGTCCCGGTCACCCATCAGCCCTGTGCTCACTGCTGCCCGTGTCCTAACTCGCACCAAGTCACGTTCACCCATTTCCCCGGTGCTAACTGCTGCCCCTGTCCTAACTCGCACCAATTCCCGTTCACCCATCACCACTGTGCTCACTGCTGCCCTTGTCCTAACTCGCACCAAGTCCCGTTCACCCACCACCCCCTGTGCTCGCTGCTGCCCGTGTCCTAACTCGCACTAAGTCCCGTTCACCCGTCACCCCTGTGCTCACTGCTGCCCGTGTCCTAACTCACACCAAGTCCCGTTCACCCATCACGCCTGTGCTCACTGCTGCCCGGGTCCTAACTCGCACCAAGTCCCGTTCACCCACCACCCCCTGTGCTCGCTGCGGCCCGTGTACTAACTTGCACCAAGTCCCGTTCGCCCATCACCCCTGTGCTCACTGCTGCCCGTGTCCTAACTCGCAACAACTCCCGTTCACCCGTCACCCCTGTGCTCACTGCTGCCCGTGTGCTAACTCACACCAAGTCCCGTTCACCCACCACCCCCTGTGCTCGCTGCTGCCCGTGTCCTAGCTCGCACCAAGTCCCGTTCACCCGTCACCCCTGTGCTCACTGCTGCCCGTGTCCTAACTCGCACCAAGTCCCGTTCACACATCACCCCTGTGCTCACTGCTGCCCGTGCCCTAACTCGCACCAAGTCCCGTTCACACATCACCCCTGTGCTCACTGCTGCCCGTGCCCTAACTCACACCAAGTCTCGTTCACCCATCACCCCTGTGCTCACTGCTGCCTGCGTCCTAACTCGCACCAAGTCCCGGTCACCCATCACCCCTGTGCTCACTGCTGCGCGTGTCCTAACTCGTACCAAGTCCCGTTCACCCATCACTCCTGTGCTCAATGCTGCCCGTGTCCGAACTCGCACCAAGTCCCGTTCACCCATCACACCCGTGCTCACTGCTATCGGGTCCTAACTCGCACCAAGTCCCGTTCGCCCATCACCCCTGTGCTCACTGCTGCCCGTGTCCTAACTCGCACCAAGTCCCGTTCGCCCATCACCCCTGTGCTCACTGCTGCCCGTGTCCTAACTCGCACCAAGTCCCGTTCACCCATCACCCCTGTGCTCTCTGATGCCCGTGTCCTAACTCGCACCAAGTCCCGATTACCCATCAGCCCCTGTGCTCACTGCTGCCCGTGTCCTAACTCGCACCAAGTCCCGTTCACCCATCACCCCTGTGCTCACTGCTGCCCGTGTCCTAACTCACACCAAGTCCCGTTCACCCATCCACACTGTGCTCACTGCTGCACGTGTCCTAACTCACACCAGGTCCCGTTCACCCACCACCCCCTGTGCTCGCTGCGGCCCGTGTACTAACTTGCACCAAGTCCCGTTCGCCCATCACCCCTGTGCTCACTGCTGCCCGTGTCCTAACTCGCACCAACTCCCGTTCACCCGTCACCCCTGTGCTCACTGCTGCCCGTGTCCTAACTCGCACCAAGTCCCGTTCACACATCACCCCTGTGCTCACTGCTGCCCATGCCCTAACTCACACCAAGTCTCGTTCACCCATCACCCCTGTGCTCACTGCTGCCTGCGTCCTAACTCGCACCAAGTCCCGGTCACCCATCACCCCTGTGCTCACTGCTGCGCTTGTCCTAACTCGTACCAAGTCCCGTTCACCCATCACCCCTGTGCTCAATGCTGCCCGTGTCCGAACTTGCACCAAGTCCCGTTCACCCATCACACCCGTGCTCACTGCTATCGGGTCCTAACTCGCACCAAGTCCCGTTCGCCCATCACCCCTGTGCTCACTGCTGCCCATGTCCTAACTCACACCAAGTCCCGTTCGCCCATCACCCCTGTGCTCACTGCTGCCCGTGTCCTAACTCGCACCAAGTCCCGTTCACCCATCACCCCTGTGCTCACTGCTGCCCGTGTCCTGACTCGCACCATGTCCCGTTCATCCATCACCCCTGTGCTCACTGCTGCCCGTGTCCTAACTCGCACCAAGTCCCGTTCACCCATCACCCCTGTGCTCACTGCTGCCCGTGTCCTAATTCGCACCAAGTCCCGTTCGCACATCACCCCTGTGCTCACTGCTGCCCGTGTCCTAACTCGCACCAAGTCCCGTTCGCCCATCACCCATGTGCTCACTGCTGCCCGTGTCCTAACTCACACCAAGTCTCGTTCACCCATCACCCCTGTGCTCACTGCTGCCCATGTCCTAACTCGCACCAAGTCCCGTTCACCCATCACCCCTGTGCTCACTGCTTCCCGTGTCCTAACTCGCACCAAGTCCCGTTCACCCATCACCCCTGTGCTCACTGCTGCCCGTGTCCTAACTCGCACCAAGTCCCGTTCACCCATCACCCCTGCGCTCACTGCTGCCCGTGTCCTAACTCGCACCAAGTCCCGTTCACCCATCACCCCTGCGCTCACTGCTGCCCGTGTCCTAACTCGCACCAAGTCCCGTTCACCCATCACCCCTGTGCTCACTGCTGCCCGTGTCCTAACTCGCATCAAGTCCCGTTCACCCATCACCCCTGTGCTCACTGCTGCCCGTGTCCTAACTCGCACCAAGTCCCGTTCACCCATCCCCCCTGTGCTCACTGCTGCCCGTGTCCTAACTCGCACCAAGCCCCGTTCACCCATTCCCCCTGTGCTCACTGCTGCCCGTGTCCTAACTCGCACCATGTCCCGTTCACCCATCCCCGCTGTGCTCATTGCTGCCCGTGTCCTAACTCGCACCAAGTCCAGTTCACCCATCCCCCCTGTGCTCACTGCTGCCCGTGTCCGAACTCGCACCAAGTCCCGTTCGCCCATCACCCCTCTGCTCACTGCTGCCCGTGTCCTAACTCGCACCAAGTCCCGTTCACCCATCACCCCTGTGCTCAATGCTGCCTGTGTCCTAACTCGCACCAAGTCCCGTTCACCCATCACCCCTGTGCTCTCTGCTGCCCGTGTCCTAACTCACACCAAGTCTCGTTCACCCATCACCCCTTTGCTCACTGCTGCCTGTGTCCTATCTCGCACCAAGTCCCGGTCACCCATCAGCCCTGTGCTCACTGCTGCCCGTGTCCTAACTCGCACCAAGTCCCGTTCACGCATCTCCCCGGTGCTAACTGCTGCCCGTGTCCTAACTCGCACCAAGTCCCATTCACCCATCATCACTGTGTACACTGCTGCCTGTGTCCTAACTCGCACCAAGTCCCATTCACCCATCACCCCTGTGCTCGCTGCTGCCCGTGTCCTAACTCGCACCAAGTCCCGTTCACCCGTCACCCCTGTGCTCACTGCTGCCCGTGTCCTAACTCACACCAATTCCCGTTCACCCACCACCCCCTGTGCTCGCTGCTGCCCGTGTCCTAACTCGCACCAAGTCCCAGTCACCCATCACCCCTGTGCTCACTGCTGCCTGTGTCCTAACTCGCAGCAAGTGCCGGTCACCCATCACCCCTGTGCTCACTGCTGCCCGTGTCCTAACTCGCACCAAGTCCCGTTCACCCATCCCCCATGTGCTCACTGCTGCCCGTGTCCTAACTCGCACCAAGTCCCGTTCACCCATCAACCCTGTGCTCACTGCTGCCCGTGACCTAGCTCACACCAAGTCCCGTTTACCCATCACCCCTGTGCTCACTGCCCCGTGTCCTAACTCGGACCAAGTCCCGTTCACCCATCACCCCGTGCTCACTGCTGCCCGTGTCCAAACTCGCACCAAGTCCAGCTCACCCATCACCCCTGTGCTCACTGCTGCCCGTGTGCTAACTCGCACCACGTCCCGTTCGCCCATCACCCCTGTGCTCTCTGCTGCCCGTGCCCTAACTCGCACCAAGTCCCGCTCATCCATCACCCCCTGTGCTCACTGCTGCCCGTGTCCTAACTCGCACCAAGTCCCGTTCACCCATCACCCCTGTGCTCTCTGATGCCCGTGTCCTAACTCGCACCAAGTCCCGATTACCCATCAGCCCCTGTGCTCACTGCTGCCCGTGTCCTAACTCGCACCAAGTCCCGTTCACCCATCACCCCTGTGCTCACTGCTGCCCGTGTCCTAACTCACACCAAGTCCCGTTCACCCATCCACACAGTGCTCACTGCTGCACGTGTCCTAACTCACACCAAGTCCCGTTCACCCACCACCCCCTGTGCTCGCTGCGGCCCGTGTACTAACTTGCACCAAGTCCCGTTCGCCCATCACCCCTGTGTTCACTGCTGCCCGTGTCCTAACTCGCAACAACTCCCGTTCACCCGTCACCCCTGTGCTCACTGCTGCCCGTGTGCTAACTCACACCAAGTCCCGCTCACCCACCACCCCCTGTGCTCGCTGCTGCCCGTGTCCTAGCTCGCACCAAGTCCCGTTCACCCGTCACCCCTGTGCTCACTGCTGCCCGTGTCCTAACTCGCACCAAGTCCCGTTCACACATCACCCCTGTGCTCACTGCTGCCCTTGCCCTAACTCGCACCAAGTCCCGTTCACACATCACCCCTGTGCTCACTGCTGCCCGTGCCCTAACTCACACCAAGTCTCGTTCACCCATCACCCCTGTGCTCACTGCTGCCTGCGTCCTAACTCGCACCAAGTCCCGGTCACCCATCACCCCTGTGCTCACTGCTGCGCGTGTCCTAACTCGTACCAAGTCCCGTTCACCCATCACCCCTGTGCTCAATGCTGCCCTTGTCCGAACTCGCACCAAGTCCCGTTCACCCATCACACCCGTGCTCACTGCTATCGGGTCCTAACTCGCACCAAGTCCCGTTCTCCCATCACCCCTGTGCTCACTGCTGCCCGTGTCCTAACTCGCACCAAGTCCCGTTCGCCCATCACCCCTGTGCTCACTGCTGCCCGTGTCCTAACTCGCACCAAGTCCCGTTCACCCATCACCCCTGTGCTCACTGCTGCCCGTGTCCTGACTCGCACCATGTCCCGTTCATCCATCACCCCTGTGCTCACTGCTGCCCGTGTCCTAACTCGCACCAAGTCCCGTTCACCCATCACCCCTGTGCTCACTGCTGCCCGTGTCCTAATTCGCACCAAGTCCCGTTCGCACATCACCCCTGTGCTCACTGCTGCCCGTGTCCTAACTCGCACCAAGTCCCGTTCGCCCATCACCCATGTGCTCACTGCTGCCCGTGTCCTAACTCACACCAGGTCTCGTTCACCCATCACCCCTGTGCTCACTGCTGCCTGTGTCCTATCTCGCACCAAGTCCCGGTCACCCATCAGCCCTGTGCTCACTGCTGCCCGTGTCCTAACTCGCACCAAGTCACGTTCACCCGTTTCCCCGGTGCTAACTGCTGCCCCTGTCCTAACTCGCACCAATTCCCGTTCACCCATCACCACTGTGCTCACTGCTGCCCTTGTCCTAACTCGCACCAAGTCCCGTTCACCCACCACCCCCTGTGCTCGCTGCTGCCCGTGTCCTAACTCGCACTAAGTCCCGTTCACCCGTCACCCCTGTGCTCACTGCTGCCCGTGTCCTAACTCACACCAAGTCCCGTTCACCCATCACGCCTGTGCTCACTGCTGCCCGGGTCCTAACTCGCACCAAGTCCCGTTCACCCACCACCCCCTGTGCTCGCTGCGGCCCGTGTACTAACTTGCACCAAGTCCCGTTCGCCCATCACCCCTGTGCTCACTGCTGCCCGTGTCCTAACTCGCAACAACTCCCGTTCACCCGTCACCCCTGTGCTCACTGCTGCCCGTGTGCTAACTCACACCAAGTCCCGTTCACCCACCACCCCCTGTGCTCGCTGCTGCCCGTGTCCTAGCTCGCACCAAGTCCCGTTCACCCGTCACCCCTGTGCTCACTGCTGCCCGTGTCCTAACTCGCACCAAGTCCCGTTCACACATCACCCCTGTGCTCACTGCTGCCCGTGCCCTAACTCGCACCAAGTCCCGTTCACACATCACCCCTGTGCTCACTGCTGCCCGTGCCCTAACTCACACCAAGTCTCGTTCACCCATCACCCCTGTGCTCACTGCTGCCTGCGTCCTAACTCGCACCAAGTCCCGGTCACCCATCACCCCTGTGCTCACTGCTGCGCGTGTCCTAACTCGTACCAAGTCCCGTTCACCCATCACTCCTGTGCTCAATGCTGCCCGTGTCCGAACTCGCACCAAGTCCCGTTCACCCATCACACCCGTGCTCACTGCTATCGGGTCCTAACTCGCACCAAGTCCCGTTCGCCCATCACCCCTGTGCTCACTGCTGCCCGTGTCCTAACTCGCACCAAGTCCCGTTCGCCCATCACCCCTGTGCTCACTGCTGCCCGTGTCCTAACTCGCACCAAGTCCCGTTCACCCATCACCCCTGTGCTCTCTGATGCCCGTGTCCTAACTCGCACCAAGTCCCGATTACCCATCAGCCCCTGTGCTCACTGCTGCCCGTGTCCTAACTCGCACCAAGTCCCGTTCACCCATCACCCCTGTGCTCACTGCTGCCCGTGTCCTAACTCACACCAAGTCCCGTTCACCCATCCACACTGTGCTCACTGCTGCACGTGTCCTAACTCACACCAGGTCCCGTTCACCCACCACCCCCTGTGCTCGCTGCGGCCCGTGTACTAACTTGCACCAAGTCCCGTTCGCCCATCACCCCTGTGCTCACTGCTGCCCGTGTCCTAACTCGCACCAACTCCCGTTCACCCGTCACCCCTGTGCTCACTGCTGCCCGTGTCCTAACTCGCACCAAGTCCCGTTCACACATCACCCCTGTGCTCACTGCTGCCCATGCCCTAACTCACACCAAGTCTCGTTCACCCATCACCCCTGTGCTCACTGCTGCCTGCGTCCTAACTCGCACCAAGTCCCGGTCACCCATCACCCCTGTGCTCACTGCTGCGCTTGTCCTAACTCGTACCAAGTCCCGTTCACCCATCACCCCTGTGCTCAATGCTGCCCGTGTCCGAACTTGCACCAAGTCCCGTTCACCCATCACACCCGTGCTCACTGCTATCGGGTCCTAACTCGCACCAAGTCCCGTTCGCCCATCACCCCTGTGCTCACTGCTGCCCATGTCCTAACTCACACCAAGTCCCGTTCGCCCATCACCCCTGTGCTCACTGCTGCCCGTGTCCTAACTCGCACCAAGTCCCGTTCACCCATCACCCCTGTGCTCACTGCTGCCCGTGTCCTGACTCGCACCATGTCCCGTTCATCCATCACCCCTGTGCTCACTGCTGCCCGTGTCCTAACTCGCACCAAGTCCCGTTCACCCATCACCCCTGTGCTCACTGCTGCCCGTGTCCTAATTCGCACCAAGTCCCGTTCGCACATCACCCCTGTGCTCACTGCTGCCCGTGTCCTAACTCGCACCAAGTCCCGTTCGCCCATCACCCATGTGCTCACTGCTGCCCGTGTCCTAACTCACACCAAGTCTCGTTCACCCATCACCCCTGTGCTCACTGCTGCCCATGTCCTAACTCGCACCAAGTCCCGTTCACCCATCACCCCTGTGCTCACTGCTTCCCGTGTCCTAACTCGCACCAAGTCCCGTTCACCCATCACCCCTGTGCTCACTGCTGCCCGTGTCCTAACTCGCACCAAGTCCCGTTCACCCATCACCCCTGCGCTCACTGCTGCCCGTGTCCTAACTCGCACCAAGTCCCGTTCACCCATCACCCCTGCGCTCACTGCTGCCCGTGTCCTAACTCGCACCAAGTCCCGTTCACCCATCACCCCTGTGCTCACTGCTGCCCGTGTCCTAACTCGCAGCAAGTCCCGTTCACCCATCACCCCTGTGCTCACTGCTGCCCGTGTCCTAACTCGCACCAAGTCCCGTTCACCCATCCCCCCTGTGCTCACTGCTGCCCGTGTCCTAACTCGCACCAAGCCCCGTTCACCCATTCCCCCTGTGCTCACTGCTGCCCGTGTCCTAACTCGCACCATGTCCCGTTCACCCATCCCCGCTGTGCTCATTGCTGCCCGTGTCCTAACTCGCACCAAGTCCAGTTCACCCATCCCCCCTGTGCTCACTGCTGCCCGTGTCCTAACTCGCACCAAGTCCCGTTCACCCATCACCCCTGTGCTCACTGCTGCCCGTGTCCTAACTCGCACCAAGTCCCGTTCACCCATCACCCCTGTGCTCACTGCTGCCCGTGTCCTAACTCGCACCAAGTCCCGTTTACCCATCCCCGCTGTGCTCACTGCTGCCCGTGTCCTAACTCGCACCAAGTCCCGTTCACCCGTCACCCCTGTGCTCACTGCTGCCCGTGTCCTAACTCGCACCAAGTCCCGTTCACCCATCACCCCTGTGCTCACTGCTGCCCGTGTCCTCACTCGCGCCAAGTCCCTTTCACCCATCACCCACTGTGCTCACTGCTGCCCGTGTCCTAACTCGCACCAAGTCCCGTTCACCCATCCCCCCTGTGCTCGCTGCTGCCCGTGTCCTAACTCGCACCAAGTCCCGTTCACCCATCACCACTGTCCTCACTGCTGCCCGTGTCCTAACTCACACCAAGTCCCGGTCGCCCATCACCCCTGTGCTCACTGCTGCCCGTGTCGTAACTCGCACCAAGTCCCGCTCACCCATCCCCCCTGTGCTCACTGCTGCCCGTGTCCTCACTCGCACCAAGTCCCGTTCACCCATCACCCCCTGTGCTCACTGCCCCGTGTCCTAACTCACACCCAGTCCCGTTCACCCATCACCCCGTGCTCACTGCCCCGTGTCCTAACTCACACCAAGTCCCGTTCACCCATCACCCTTGTGCTCACTGCCCCGTGTCCTAATTCACACCAAGTCCCGTTCACCCATCACCCTTGTGCTCACTGCCCCGTGTCCTAATTCACACCCAGTCCCGTTCACCCATCACCCCCTGTGCTCACTGCTGCCCGTGTCCTAACTCGCACCAAGTCCCGTTCACCCATCACCCCTGTGCTCACTGCCCCGTGTCCTAACTCGCACCAAGTCCCGTTCACCCATCCCCCCTGTGCTCACTGCTGCCCGTGTCCTAACTCGCACCAAGTCCCGTTCACCCATCACCCCTGTGCTCACTGCTGCCCGTGTCCTAACTCGCACCAAGTCCCGTTCACCCATCACCCCCTGTGCTCACTGCCCCGTGCCTTATCTCGCACCAAGTCCCGTTCACCCATCACCCCCTGTGTTCGCTGCTGCCCGTGTCCTAACTCGCACCAAGTCCCGTTCACCCATCACCCCTGTGCTCGCTGACCTACATTGGCTTCTGGTCCGGCAACGTCTGGATTTTAAAATTCTCTTCCTTGTTTTTTAAATCCCTCCATTGCCTCACCCTCTCCCTATCTCTGTAACCTCCTCCAGCCCTACAACCCTCCAAGATCTCTGTGCTCGTCAATTCTGGCCTCTTGCGCAGCCCCGACTATAATGGCTCCACCATTGGCACCCATGCCTTCAGCTTCCTACAGCCTAATCTGTGGAATTCCCATCCTAAACCTCTCCACCTCGCTAGCTCTCTCTCCTCCTTTAAGACACTCCTTAAAGCATACTTCTTTGACCAAGCTTTTTGTCACCTGTCCTAATCTCTTCCTGTGTGGCTCAGTATCAAACAATATGTGACACCGAGCTACACAGGGAGATATTAGGACAGGTGACCAAAAGTTAATTTGGTAACCAGAGGACACAGATTTAAGGTGATTGGCAAAAGAACCAGAGGCGACATGAGGAAAACCTTTTTTTACGCAGCGAGTTGTTGTGATCTGGGATGTGCTGCTTTAAAGGATGGTGGAATCAGCTTCAATAGTAACTTTCAAAAGGGAACTGGATAAATACTTGAAGTGAAAACATTTACGGGGCTCTGGGAAAAGAGCAGGGGAATGGAACTAATTGGATAGTCTACCAAAGAGGCACAATGGGCCGAATGATCTCCTTCTGTGCTGTATCATTCTATGATTCGATAGCAGCTTTCCAAACTGATAATCCTTTCCATATTCCAACATGAAAAAGCTGAATGATATTTTTAAATGATGTAAAAATTGAGAATATTTGCTGGCCCATTTATTTATCTTTTTAAATTCCTAGGTCGGAACAGGAATGTCCAGGATAATGTTGACCTACCATTTATAACATTAATTAACTGCGGTCTGGTTGCTGAAATAGACAAAATGTAGTCAAAGAGTTCATGTCACATTGATTGAGTCACAGTACTGGAAACGGTTTTTACTAGGAATGAATAAAAACGTATAGTTTGGATGAGAACAAATTGACAGCACTGATATATATAGAGAAATATTTTTCATTTGAATATTAAGTATTCCAAATGTTGAGGGAAATATCTGTGCCCTTACTGTCATCTCAGTTGATCATTTCCTCCCCACCCCGCCACCCCCCACACCCCCCCGCGATCGCCCCCCACCCACCCCTCAATGTTTATCTGTTAAAAAACATTAGAGGCAGCTTGGGAAGCAGTTTGTTGTATAGAATCCAAACAGTGACATCTGTTTCGATACCTTTGTGAACTGGGACTGCTGCCCAACTCTCCCAAGCCATGGTGTTGCTGAAATGGAATTTGATAGTGCCACTGAAGAAAGGATTTTTTCAGCTGCTTCTGATCAGCAGAATGTACACGCTCCTTTGCTTGTTTTTAAGATCAAAAATGCAGCAATTAAGATCATACTTAAAGCTGACAAGGGGTTATCCATAACTGCACTCTCTCTGATGAGTAGAAACAGAACTGTAAATGATTGAAGTTATTTTTAAAGTATGTATGGAGCACTAACCAGAAGGCATAGCTAATATGATAACTTGTTTCAATGATGCTTGTTTGGTAAATATGCATGTCACTGTGTTGTATGAATGGCGTTTTCTGCCAAAATTAGTGCATGTGGCTAAAATTATGTTGCCATAGCCACGCCTGTGGTTAGTCAGCGATTGGATAACGCTGCCATAGCAATCTCTATTTAAAGTGGATTCAGATCAATTCCATCATACAGATCAAGCAAACCAAGCACTAGGGTTTATTTCTGGAGGGATGGAATTGAAAAGTAGGGAAGTTATGCTAAAGCTGTATCGAACCTTGGTTAGACCACACTTGGAGTACACGTACAGTTCTGATCACCATATTATAAAAAGGATATAGAGGCACTGTAGAGGGTGCATAGAAGATTTACAAGGATGATAGCAGAAATGCGAGGGTATACATATCAGGAAAGGATGAACAGGCTGGGTCTCTTTTCTCTTGAAAAAATAAGGCTGAAGAGTGACCTAATAAAATCATAGAATGTTACAGCATGGAAGGAGGCCATTTCGGCCCATCGTGTCCGCGCCAGCCAACAAAGAGCTATCCAGCCTAATCCCACTTCCCAGCTCTTGGCCCATAGCCCTGCAGGTTATAGCATCCCAAGTGCACATCCAAGTACTTTTTAAATGTAGTTAGGGTTTCTGCTTCTACCACCCTTTCAGGCAGTGAGTTCCAGACCCCCACAACCCTCTGGGTAAAGAAATTTCCCCTCACATCCCCTCTAAACCTTTCACCAATTACTTTAAATCTGTGCCCCCTGGTTTTTGACCCCTCTGCTAAGGGAAATAGGTCCTTTCTATCCACTCTATCTAGGCCCCTCATAATTTTATACATCTCAATAAGACCTCCCCTCAGCCTTCTCTGTTCCAAGGAAAACAAACCCAGCCTATCCAGTCTTTCCTCATAGCTAAGATTCTCTACTCCCGGCAACATCCTTGTAAATCTCCTCTGTACCCTCTCTAGTGCAATCACATCTTTCCTGTAGTGTGATGACCAGAACTGCACGCAGTACTCTAGCTGAGGCCTAACTAATATTTTATACAGTTGAAGCATAGCCCCCCTGCTCTTGTATTCTATGCCATGGCTAATAAAGGCAAGCATTCCATATGCCTTCTACCTTATCTACCTGGCCTGCTACCTTCAGGGATCTGTGGACATGCACTCCAATGTCCCTTTGTTCCTCTACACTACTCAGTGTCCTACCATTTAATGTGTATTCCCTTTCCTTGTTAGCCCTCCCCAAATTACCTCACACTTCTCCGGATTGAATTCCATTTGCCACTGTTCTGCCCACCTGACCAATTTATTGTTACCTGCCTGCAGTCTACAGCTTCCTTCTTCAGTATAAACTACACAGCCGATTTTAGTATCATCTGCAAACTTCTTAATCATACCCACTATATTCAAGTCTAGATCATTGATATATACCACAAAAAACAAGGGACCTAGTACTGAGCCCTCCGGAACCCCACTGGAAACAGCCTTCCAGTCACAAAAACACCCATCAACCATTACCCTCTGCTTCCTGCTTCCGAGCCAGTTTTGAATCCAACTTGACACTTTGCCCTGGATCCCTCTTTAAAATTATGAAAGGTTTTGATAGAGTGGATACAGAGAGAATGTTTCCACTTGTGGGGAGGAGCATAACTAGAGGCCATCAATATAAGATAATCACCAAGAAATCCAATAGGGAATTCAGAAGAAACTTCTTTACCCAGAGAGTGGTGAGAATGTGGAACTTGCTACCAAAGGGAGTGGTTGAAGCAAATAGTATAGATGCATTTAAGGGGAGGCTAGACAAGCATATGAGGGAAAAGGGAATAGAGGGTTATGCTGATAGAGTTAGATGAGGAAAGACGGGAGGAGGCTCGAGTGGAGCATAAACGCCAGCATGGGCTGGTTGGGCCGAATGGCCTGTTTCTGTGCTGCATATCCTATTGTAAGATCTTAAATGATCCCTCAGCGTTATTGGACAAGACACAAATATGCAGCAGCCAGTATGTTTGAGCAATAGATCAAGATTTATTAAGCTTACAGCGTAATATACTTAACAATAGGCGATAGTTAATGAGTAGCTAGTAGCCCTTGGTCTCTGGAACCTCTCAGACACAGATGACATCATCTTAAGTCTGTTCCTTTGTTCTCGCAGTAAGTCTGTGTGAAGTTATTCTTTGAGTATCGACGTTTTAACCCTTTTCTTATCAGAGGTTGGTTTGGCCAGTGTCCATATATGGTCGTTAACAAAAATCGCCTTTTTTAATTGGTTCTAATGGTCAAAATACCATTGTCACTCGGACTAAGGTTAGCATCTTGGCCAATCCTTTTTCCAGTACTTTTCCACAACCCTATCCTGCTGTCTTGTTATCTTGTTTGTAGATTTTCACCCCATTCGAATTTACCATAGCTCTTTCATTTCTAGCTTCAAGCAGTACAAGGCCTTTCTATACCAAGGGCCCAGCCCATGTCAGTGTTGTTTCACTAGTTCTGGTGGTGTCCAGACTATCTCACTTTAATCTACCAGATGGATACCTGAACTTCCATGATCTCTCTCATTTTATGTCCTTATGCTAATTACCTTTTAAATATCTTTGCAATTAGTTTTGTTAAGCAAACTCTAATTTGAACTTAGCATTAGGATATGTCATTTAACAAGTTAACCTTCACTCACAGCCTGCGGCTGTTTGTTATCAGAGCTTAGTCAAAACTGCTTTTGACTGTCCTCGCGGCTGCATTCTGAACAAGTCTTAGCATTTTAGTTACCCAGGAGTAATTATGGGTAATATTAGTTGGTCAAGGGCTACACTTGAATTTATACATATATGATTCTCATCTACTAAGAATCTCTAATGTCAGCCTTTCGTACACTATGTAATCCTATGCAATCCTCTCTTCTCAATGAACCTTAAACGTTATCACCTCAACAAGATTCTATACATTGCATTTTTATTGATTTGTTCATTCTTGTCCATTTCCAAGAACATATCATTTTTGAAAAATATTTTTCAAGTTTAAGCCAACCTCTCCCCATACTGCTGAGTCACACTGCTGTAAAAATAGCCACGTGGAGGTCAGGCATTTCCCTGTGGAGAAAGGGGAAAGATTGGTGGATCGCTCTCCAGTCGCCAGCTCTCAAATACTTCTTAGCAACCAGTTGAAAAGCAGAAAAAGTGGACGCCTGCTAATAGGTCACCCACCTGCTCTGTCAACTGCAGATGTGTGGCCTGAATGGACCAGAAAAAGTGAAAACAATGGCCAGAATTTTCCCTAAAAAAATGCGTGGGTTTGGAGTGTGGGGGCAGTTAAATTGTTAAAAATGGGATTCCCGACCTGATCCCGCCTCCAACCCGCCGACTTCCGGTTTTACCGGAGGCGGATGGGGCGTGTTAAGTCTGTGTGTCCCAGTTATGCTTATGATCAATCACTGGACACAAACCACAAGAATAACTTTAACAGGTCTTTACTATTCGGAGGTCAGGGCTGAACTGCCCAGCAAATCCCTACACAACACTTATATACCGGTGTGGTCACCACCGGTATTACAGTATACAGCAGCCAAGAGAAAGTAGTACATCTCTTAAGGTAGTTCTCTTAAGGTGGAACAGGTTACATACACCACAATCCTCCCTTTTTAGCTTAACAGTTATATCCCCATTTAACATAACATAATAACATATATATATACAACTTCATGCAAAACAGTTCAAAGATTCAGTCTCTGAGGAGGCCTCCTGATTCGAGTTGGATAACGCCTTTCAGGGGTCTCTGATTCTCGTTGCTGGGGTGACTCATCTAGTTGGTCTCTTATGGATTGGACATCATCATCAGGTACATTCACTTCTGAGGTAGATGCTTCAGGTTCACTAACTTCTTCCACGGTTGTCTCTGCCGTAACCATGGGTTCGACCCTTGTTCTCGATTCTACCAGTTGGTCAGCATGACGCCGTATTACATTTTCACCAATATCTACCGTGTACATCAGGGGTCCTTGTCTGGCCCGAATTGTTCCAGATTGCCATTTCTCGTTTTTATAGTCCCGGGCTAACACTGGTTGTCCTATTTCGAAATTCCGAGTGGTCTTGTTATTTATATGCTGGAACTGTTTGTTTTCAACTTCCCTCCGCACATTTGGTTTTAACAAGTCCAACCTGGACCGCAACCTCCTGTTATAGAACATCATGGCAGGACTTTGGTTTGTCACTGCATGAGTGGCGTTTCGATATGCCAGTAGGAATTTGTCCACCTTGTGTTGTAGTGGAATCTGATCTTCGCTCATGGCCTTTATTGCTTTTTTGAACGTTTGTTCAAATCTCTCGGCTAACCCGTTTGTAGCCGGATGATATGGGGCAGAGGTATAATGTTTCACCCCATTCTTCTTCATGAATTTCTGGAATTCTTCTGACACGAACTGCGGTCCGTTGTCTGAACATATTTGTTCTGGCAATCCATTTCTTGCAAATATCGTTCTTAGCACCGCGATCGTCTTTTCCGAGGTAGTGGTAGTCATCTTAATCACTTCTGGCCATTTAGAATGTGCGTCCACCGCAATTAAAAACATGGAGTCCATGAATGGACCAGCAAAGTCAATATGTACACGTTGCCATGGGGTTGAAGGCCATTCCCATGGATGCAGCGGTGCAATCGGAGGTGCATTTTGCACTTTTTGGTACCCTAAGCAGCTTTTCATCAGATCCTCCATCTGTTGGTCGATACCCGGCCACCACACATAAGCCCTAGCAAGGCTTTTCATCTTGACTCCCCCCAGATGACCTTCATGCAGTTCCTTTAGAACTCTCTCTCTTAACTTAGGAGGAATAATCACCCTTGTTCCATACATCAATGTTCCTTGACAGACGGACAGCTGTTCTCGTCTTGCTGAGAATGCCGGTAACAGTGGATCACCATGTGCTGGCCATCCCTTCACTGTCACTTCGTAGACCCGGGACAGTGTCGGGTCGTTCCTGGTTTCTCTTTCAATACTTGCATTGGTGACTGGTAAACATTCGATGATGGTCGAGTGAAATAACTCAACAGGGTCAACCGTCGGCGCCTCCTCCTCTGTAGGTAGTGGCAGGCGCGACAGCCCATCAGCATTACCATGCTGCTTTGTACCTTTGAATTCTATCTGATATTGATGTGCCCCTAGGAAAAGGGACCATCTCTGGAGTCTCTGTGCTGTCATCACCGAAACACCCTTCTTAGGGTTAAAAATGGATACCAACGGCTGGTGGTCTGTCAGAAGCATAAACTTTTGGCCCTGCAGGTAATGATTAAACTTCTTTACTCCCCACACAAGGCTGAGAGCCTCCCTATCTATCTGAGCATAGTTGCGCTCAGCGGAGGTCAATGATCTGGATGCGAACGCAACTGGCCTCTCCAGGCCATTTGGCAACTTGTGTGAGAGTACTGCCCCAATACCATATGGAGAAGCATCACAAGCCAAACGAATAGGCAGCGTTGGGTTGAAGTGAGCCAACACTTCCTCTGAGGTGATCAATGCCTTGCTTTTGCGAAAGGCCCTCTTACAGTCCTCGCTCCACTTCCATGGTACTCCCTTCTGCAAAAGAGCGTTCAGCGGGTGCAGCACCGTGGATAAATTTGGCAGAAACTTATGGTAATAGTTAATCAACCCTAGGAACGACCTCAACTGGGATACATTATCCGGAGCGGGAGCCTTCACAACAGATTCGATCTTGTCAGGAGACTTATGAAGCCCCTCCTGGTCAATGACATAACCACAGTACGAGATCCGCTTCTGAAAGAACTCACATTTCTGGCGATTAACTCGAAGTCCATATTCTTTCAATCTGGTGAGCACCAGTTCCAAATTTGCAAGGTGTTCCTCGTCATCATCTCCTGTAATCAGAATATCATCCAGGTAACATTGTGTGCCTGGAATTCCCTGTAATACCTGCTCCATGGCCCTCTGCCAAATTGCTGGAGCCGATGCCACTCCAAAAACCAGTCTATTATACCGGTACAAGCCTCTATGCGTGTTGATCGTGAGATACTGGCGTGACTCTTCCTCAACTTCCATCTGTAAGTACGCCTGCGCCAGGTCTATCTTGGTGAAGTGTTTCCCGCCAGACAACGAAGTGAAGATATCCTCAATCCGCAGAAGCGGATACTGCACCGTGTGAAGCATCGGATTAACAGTGATCTTGAAATCTCCACAGATGCGAACCTTCCCCGGTTCCCCCGGCTTGTTGCTCGATGAACGCTTCATGACGGGGACAATGGGCGTGGCCCACTCACTCCAGTCTACCTTAGACAGTACTCCTGAACGTTCTAGCCCTTCCAGCTCAGCTTCCACAGCAGGTCGTATCGCATAAGGTACCGGTCTGGCTTTGAAAAATTTCGGGTTTGCATGTTCTTCAACCTTGATGTTTGCCGTAATTCCTCTCAGTGTTCCCAGTCCCTGTTGGAACACCTCTTTAGCATCGTCCAATATTCTGGACAATCGTTTAGGTTTGACATCTTTTTTACCAGAATCTACCGTTAGTGCTTTTAAGGAATGCCAGTCCATATTTATTTTCCTAATCCACTCCCGTCCCAGTAGTGGTGGACCTCCCTCAGGTAGCACATATAAGTCCATTCCTCGGCTTTCTTTGCCCTTGTGGACCACCTTTACCTCTATTTGCCGTGCAGATAAGGGCTCCCGATGGGGGTATAACTATGGGCCCATCAGGAAACCACTCGCTCTCTCTTGCCTCTTCTCTCCTGCCTCCTGACTCTCAACTCGCTGCCAGATTACAACCAGGACGGGTTGTATGAAGAAGACTGCGTGGGGCTTCGAATAAATGGGCCCTCAGTCCAGCTCATTCAACCCAACAGGATCAACCGAGGAAGAACATCAACTGAAGAAGAGCCCGTCCTGCGAGGTAAAATACCCAGGCAGAGACTTTAATATTGGGGTATTTTACCTGGACGGCACCCTTGCAGCGCGCTGGAACCACGTGACGTCGGCAGGCCACAGAGTGCATAAGGAGTGAACCCAAAACCTTCAACTGTTTTTTTATACGTAACAAGTTCTTGGATTGGTGAGCATGAAGTTCTGGCCCCTCATACTCTAATCTAGTTAGGTATAGGGGGTGGGAATTAAGGGGATTGCTAATATAGTTGTTTTCCCTCGATTGTGCCGTGTGTTCCCCATTCCCTTTAAGTATAAGCATTTTATGTCTGTAGTGTGCTGTACCAGTAATTTTCTCGTGTAAGATCATTATAATTTTTCAGTTCAATAAAACCTTGGTTCTTTTACACCAAACCACCAAACCACTTGTCTACTCGATTTTCTGTATCGCTGCCTGTATCTAAGTCCGGTGTCCAGAACCCAGGGGGCGAGCGATTCGAACCGCTCAAAGAAGGTAGTCAGAGGCAAAGCTGACTGACCAAACACGCCTGTGCAAACCCCCTACACCAATGCCATAGGCCTTTAAATTGTTCTGCGCATCACCGGATTTTTGGACGACTCTCAGACTACTCAGGCCCCAATATGATGAGCAGGAAGCGTGCACACGTTTGTGGGTGGAAATGCACTATCCACCATATTGGGTCAGGAGAATAAAATGTGCCTTTATCCACACCTGAAACAGGCATTATGGTTTTGCACATGCAAATCAGGGGCCTAATGTCTATTTGAGGCTGCCCCTCCAGGTTTGGTTTGTCCTGAGGCAACGCCGGATGCACTCAAGGAAACCAAGCCTTGAGATCGCCTGCTAGGCCCAACCAAAGTGGTAAATAACTTACCTGAACTTACAGTTAAAGGAACCGATCGCCACCACCCCCTATTCCCGACCTGATCCCCGGTCTAACCCGCTCCCGGCCCCGACTACCACGTCCTCAGCTGGAGTATTGCATTCAATTCTGGGCACCACACTTTAGGAAGGTTGCCAAGGCCTTGGAGAGGGTGCAAAAGAGATTTACTGGAATGGCAGCAAGAAAACAAGACTTCAGTTCTGTGGAGAGTGTAGAGAAGCTGGAGTTGTTCTCCTTAGAGCAGAGAAGGTTAAGAGATTTGATAGAGGTGTTCAAATCATGAATGGTTTTGATAAAGTAAATAAGGAGAAACTGTTTCCAGTGGCAGAAAGGTCGGTAACCAGGGCACACATAATTAAAGTGATTGGCAAAAGAACCAGAGGTGACATGAGGAAATATTCCTTTACACAGCGAATTGTTGTGATCTGGAACGCGCTGCCTGAAAGGGTGGTGGAAGCAGATTCAATAGTAACGTTCAAAAGATAATTGGATAAATATTTGAAGGGACAACATTTACAGGGCTACGGGGAAGAGCAGGGGAGTGAGACTAATGGGATAGCTCTACCAAATAGCTGTCACAGGCATGATGGGCCAAATGGCCTCCTTTTGTGCTGTATCATTCTATGATTCGATGATTCCTCCAACCTTGGCCGCTTTTGCATCCCCTTTCCCCATCCACCATTGGTGGCTGTGCCTTCAGCCGCTTAGACCCCACGCTATGGAATTCTTTCCCTAAATCCCGCCACCACTCCAACTCCCTCTACCCTTTGAAGACTGTCCATAGAACCCACTTCTTTGAATAAGTTTTTGTCACCTCTTCTAATATCTGCTTCTTTGTCTTGGCATCCAATATTTTTGATTATACCTCTGTGATGTGCCTTGGGATGTTTTCTCTGTTAAAAGTGCTATATCACTGCTTTGGTTTAGTGATGCTGGTTGAGGGATAAATGGTGCAGGGATACTGGTAGAACTCCCTTGCTCTTCTCCATCAGTACCGCACTGATGTATTGGCCTGGATTATGAGCTCAAGTCTCTGCAGTGGGGCTTAAAGCCAGTATTGCCAAGCCCACTGTCTCATAAATCAGGAGACAAACTCTTAAAAATCATGAGATTTGGTATAGAAATCTTGAGGTGCTATTGTTTTCTCGACCTGACCCCTCGCTGACCTTTGCTCCCGGACAGGAAGCGCATTTGGCCGTCGCTAACCGACTACTGGCATAAGAACGTAAGAAATAGGAGCAGGGCTAAGTGGATCAGTGGCCGTACGGTCGCGTCGCTCGCAGGCCGGCCTTGCTCTTCTATTGACCGTTGCTCTTTCCGGAACACTATGTCGTTCTAATCTCCTTCAATCACAGGAAACAGTCTGTTTCGACCTATTCGCTCCAATCCCTTCATAATTTTAAACACTATAAAATCACCTCCATCTCCTCTGATTGAGTTTATTTCAGATGTCCAGCTCTTGTAGTGATTTTTCCCCCCAAGTATAAGGTTTAGTGGCCTAGAAATTCGCGACCACAACAAAAGCTGCTGGTGTGACACTGGCTGGGTGTTAGCGGCCGCTGAAAATGGTGGCACTGGCCGGACCGAAATATTGGCGCTGGGGACTAACTAAAATTAGCCCAGCGCTTAACTCACCGTGCAATGCCGTCCTGGTGGCGTTGGTCCTGGCGGGAGGCCCCAATGCAGCGTGACCGTAGCGTTATTGCAGCTACGGCAGCCTCTCTGAAAGCGAGGCTGTGATTTCACAAAGCATTGTGGGATTCTTAAAGGGGCAATGCCTTCTGAAATAAACAAAATAAAAATGATGTAAAAAATATGCAGATTTTAGCCCTTACAGCTCAACTGCCTTCTGAAAAATAAAATGAACATTAAATAGAATTCCCAAATGGGAGTCTTCAGCTCTTAAAGCTGAATTGCCTTCCGCACATATAAAAGGGGAAAAGTGCTTCAGCACTAACACAAAGGGGCACCCAGAGTCTCGCACGCAGCACTCCAGCTTTGTGCAGGGGGTCAGTACTTCAAGAGAGGTCCTCTACCCACAGGGGCCAGGAGGCCCTCCAGAAAGAACAATATGGGATCAGATCACCAAGGTCATCACTGCCAGCAGTGTCGCCCCTTTCCCCTTTCCACCTGGCTCCAGTGCCCAAAGAAGCTTTATGACCTCAGACCAGTGGTCAAGGTCAGTGAATGCATCTGCAAAAGTCGTCACCTACCAACAACACCACTAGCCTCACACACTGCTCAATGCATGACCCCGCCCCCCCACCACCACAATCACTCACCTACCAACAATTGTGCAGTCAGCTGAATCAAATGCTGTAGCGCGGTTAAGGAGGATGAGGAGGGATAATTCATCATGGTCAGACTCACAGAGGATGTGACTTTGGTTATGGCCGTTTTGGAGCTCGGCAGGGGTGAAACTCGTTTCAAGAGATTTAAAAATGGATTTGGGAGGAGACAACATTTTCAAAGACTTTGGAGAGGACAAGGAGGTTGGAGATAGGGCAATAGTTTGCAAGGATGAAAAAAATGGATCACTTATGTGATTGCTGCTTGTGGGACTTTTCTATGCTCAAATTGTCTGCTGTGCTTGCCTGCATTATATTAGTAACTACATGTCAAAAGTAATTCATTGGTTGTGAAGCATTTTGGGACATTCTAAGGACTATTTAGATGCATTATTTAGATGCAAGCTTTTTCTTTCTTTCTTTTTTTCTGACCTTTTCTTTGTGGCATCATCACAGTCCTAAGCTCCCAATTTTTTTGCTCAGCCAGGTGTCTGACACATGCAAAGTTCTGTCATGGTTAAGAGTCTCCGGGAGGGTTTCTGTTTGCTCAATTTAGGTTGCAAACTCTCTCCCCATAGTAACACAGCATATTTACTTACGTTTACAGAGCTCGGGTGCAGGCTGGCAGAACCAAGACTTAGGAAGCCCCCAAGTAAGCAGGGATGAGTTCTTGATAATGCAAGTGCAAAGGTTATATTTAAAATACAGGTATAACTTTTCTTCATTAATTGTCAGGGGAGAAAAGAGTCTTTGCTTTAGAGTCTTTAGAGAAATTTTACCCAGTGCCAAGCTCAAAGTTCCAGCCTTTTGGTCACCTGACAGGCAACTGCCATTACGTCCAATTCTCATGTGTACATTATGCTGGTCGGAGGTAAAAAACATTTCAACCTGAAATAGAAAATGATGCAGCACAATATCTGGAAAATGATTTCTGCGTTGTATATGTGGTCCAGCAGGAGTGCTGGCTGTTTAAATCGAGTTCCAACCTGAAAACTGGATCAGGTGATCCTGCAGCAGTATGTGTGCAGGAATTTGTTTTTCAATTTTCATCCTGCTCGCGCCCGTTGGCAGGCATTAACGGGGTGCTATCCAGACAAAAACCTGCCCTCGTCATACTGGGCCTGAGAAATCATATTCTTCATCCCTATTAGACTCTTGTTACTGAGTAAAGCACATTAGACCCCCTGGAGGGAGAAATTTGACACGCGCCCAAGACGGAGAAGGAAGTGCTGCTCCTGGATGATTCCTGCAGCTAATACTGTAATATTCTCTACTCTAAACTGATCATTGCTGTAAAGGAATTTTAGAACACCACGCCACATCTTTAAATATTTAATGAAATGAATTCTGTGTAAAATAAAACAGTGTATTATTTAAAACCACTTTATTGGGTCTCACTGTTCTTTATAAGCTAACAGCAGCTGCAATAAAGGAATTGAGATGGTCACAACTTTAAAAGTGTGCTCTGGTATAACATAGTGCTGCTTTGTGTCTGTAGTCTTTAATGAGACAATGTCAGTGAAGGAAAATCAACTGTAATCATTTGGCTGCAAAATTCGGCACCTGTAGCGCCCGTTTTTTTGGCACTACAGGTGCCGTTTTGAGTCCAAAATGGCATCCACGCCGCGTGTGCACACTTCTGGTGCGGGCCGTGCTGGACGGTATTTTGGTGAGGTTGTTAGTGCGGATGCTGGGAGTGGCGGCAGAAGTATGCAGAGTAGACAGCTCGTGATGTCAGTCAGTGTGTAACGCTGATTTGATGCCAGTGCTACCATTTTCAACTACAAAGCGCCAGCTAACCCCCTCTCTTAAATACACACAGCATTTAACAGCAGGAAGGACCCCCACCAGCGCTATTTAAAGGGATCATCAACTGCTTTCAGGTTAGTTGTTAGTTGCCAATTGGTCCTTGGTGAGTTTGTAGAAATGTTTGGTGGTTTGTTAACTTATTTGAAGTTGCTGAAGTCTCCAGGGAGTGGTGTGGCAGGTTACTTCAAGGCTTCTGCTCAGACAAGTTGCTCCCAGACATGGGTGCAGTAGTGAACATTCCCCTGGGCCTGCAGCATGGTGGGGAGCATGAGCACAGGTGACACAGAGCAGGGCAAGCTGCTAGAAGAGGGAGGAAGAGGAGGCCATATCCACCCAGGGTCTTCAGGGAGCAATTCTCCTACCTCAACCTCAGTGAGGAACAGCGTATGCAACATCTCCGCTTCACTAAGGAGGTGCTCACCAAAATCTCCCACCTGTTGCAGGCAGACTGCAGCCTCAGAGCAGGACAAGGGCGGCATTGCCGGTGGCTGTGAAGGTGACCAATGAACTTTTATGCATTGGGCTCCTTCCAGGCTGGAGCAGGCGATATTTCCAACATCTACCAGTTTGCTGTGCACTGCTGCATAACAGAGGTCACTGAAGCTCTGTGTGCAAAGAGAGGTGAATACATTTCATTCTCTCACCAGAGAGAAGCAGGCGGAGCGAGCACGTGGCTTCTCTAGGATAGCAGGCCTCCCCATGGTGCAGGCTGCCATTGACTGCACACACATCGCTTTGCAAGCGCCACATGTCAATTCGGATATGTACCACAACTGGAAGCGATTCCACTCCCTCACTGTCCAGCTGGTGTGCGACCATCCTCAGCATATCCTGCAGGTCAATGCTCGGTATCCTGGCAGCGGTCATGATGCCTTCATTCTGTGCCAGTCCATTGTGCCACCCACATTTGAGCCACCACGGAAAACCAGAGGGTTGCTACTGGACGACAAGGGCGATCCGCTGACCACCTGGTTCATGACTCCGGTGCGTAACCCAAGCACACGTGGCCAGTATGGATATAACAAAAGCCATGTTACCACATGGAAGGTGATCGAGCAGACCATTGTGATGCTTAAACAATGCTTCCGCTGCCTGGACCGCTCTGGAGGAGCCCTGCAGAACTCGCCAGAGTGCATCTCAAGATTCATTATGGCCTGTTGCATGCTGAACAACCTTGGCATCATGAGGGCACAGCCCTTGCCACCAGGCATACGGCAAAGAGATGAGGAGGAGGAGGATGAGGAGGAGGAGTAAGAGGAGTTGGAGGAAGAGGAAGAGGAGTAGGAGGTAAAGGAGAAGGAGGAGGAAGGGAGGAGGCAACCCAGACAGCCCCTTTCTGGCTGGTCTGTCTGTGATCATTCAACTGCGCTACCAGTGAACGCAGCCCCAATTGCCCATTCACCAATACTGTCACACCTTACCTTCCCTCTGTTACTGACCATCACAGCGTCCTCTTGGTCACAATGCTACACTAAAAGCCACCACAAAACAAACATTCAAACCAAATTTATAAATCAAACCATCCATTATTACATACCTGATGCGCTATCAATTACTCAAAAGACTGAGGTTACGCGAGTAACTAACAGGCTTTTATTAACAAGAGAATGAAGGTGTGCCTCGAGTGATCGACCAGTCCAGAATACAGAGGGACTGTGGAGCAGTCACCTTTATACCTGGACTCGTGGGAGGAGTCAGCTGAGGCATGTACAGACATGTACACAGTGGAATACAAACACTCATACAGGCAGGTATAACAGTGGTTTACCACATTCACCCCTTGTTTAAAAATGAGTCCGGCGGGGTGAAGTGTATTAAAAGTTTGTGCATTGGAGTCTCTCCGGAGGTCTTGTCTGCCGCTGTGATCGACGTGGCGACGGCAGGGGTAGTGAAGCTTCCGGCGTCGAGTCCCGCGTAGGCTGGGGCACTGGTGTGTAGTCCTCGTGGGTGTCGAGCGGGACGCGGGGCCCAGGCGTGCCGTCTGCTGGGGTTGGATATTGGATCGTGGGGGGTGGTGGTAGTGGGTAGTGGGTTACTGGGGCCCCCGAGGGTGCGAGGTCTCGTATGGAGACTGTGTCCTCCCGCCCGTCTGGGTACGCAATGTAAGCGTACTGGGGGTTGGCGTGGAGGAGGTCGACCCTCTCGACCAGGGGGTCCGTTTTATGGGTCCTCACGTGTCTTCTCAGTAGGACCGGCCCTGGGGACGTCAGCCATGGCGGTAGCGATGTCCCTGATGTGGACTTCCTTGGGAAGACAAACATTTTCTCATGAGGGGTGGCGTTAGTGGCAGTGCAGAGCAGTGACCGAATAGAGTGGAGCGCATCGGGGAGCACATCCTGCCAGCGGGAGGTCGGAAGGCCCCTAAACTTTAAGGCTAGCAGGGCGGCCTTCCAAACTGTCACATTCTCTCTTTCCACCTATCCGTTCCCCCGGGGGTTGTAACTGGTG
This sequence comes from Somniosus microcephalus, assembly GCF_052327205.1. Classification (NCBI taxonomy): domain Eukaryota; kingdom Metazoa; phylum Chordata; class Chondrichthyes; order Squaliformes; family Somniosidae; genus Somniosus; species Somniosus microcephalus. The sequence continues at coordinate 78,964,265 of NC_140997.1, read as the reverse complement.
GTCCTGCTTGTGGCAATACCCGTAGCGAGCAGGTACTGGCGGAGTTCGTCGCTCATAAACGATGAGCCCCGGTCGCTATGGATATAGCTGGGGAAACCGTTCACTGGGCACGTGTACTGGTCCTTGAGGAGCTTGAGAGCAGCCGTGTACGAGGTCGCGTCCTGGATGACCGAGTACGCTCGGTGGTTCACTTTGGAGATCAGGACATCCAGTTTGTCCTCATCCGATTTGACCATTGCAGTGGAGGCGATCAGGAATTTTTCAAAGCACTTAAGCCAGTGAGCAAACTTGGTGGATGCGTCCGTCTCCCGATGGTCTAAGTCCAGGCATGCTGGTGTGAGGATCTTCTCCATTATAAAAAAATCTTGTTAATAAAATTGATGCGCTATCAATTACTCAAAAGACTGAGGTTAAGCGAGTAACTAACAGGCTTTTATTAACAAGAGAATGAAGGTGTGCCTCGAGTGATCGACCAGTCCAGAATACAGAGGGACTGTGGAGCAGTCACCTTTATACCTGGACTCGTGGGAGGAGTCAGCCGAGGCATGTACAGACATGTACACAGTGGAATACAAACACTCATACAGGCAGGTATAACAGTGGTTTACCACAATACCAAAGTCAACTAATCACCCTTATGCATTCCCTTAGTACCTGTGTTCCATAAGAACATAAGAAATGGGAGCAGGAGGCGGCCATTCGGCACTTCGAGCCTGCTCCACCATTCAATGAGATCACGGCTGATCTTCTGCCTCAACTCCATTCACCGGCCCTATCGCCATATCCCTTGAAGCCCTACTAGTCAGAAATCTATCGACTTCTGTGTTGAATATACCCAATGACTGAGCCTCCCCAGCCCTCTGGGGTAGAGAATTCCAAAGATTCACCACCCTCTGTGTGAAGAAATTTCTTCTCATCTCAGTCCTGAATGGCCTACCCTTTATCCTGAGATTCTGGCCCCTGGTTCTAGACTCCCCAGCCAAAGGAAACATTCTCCCAGCATCCACCCTATCAAGCCCTGTAATAATTTTGTATGCTTCAATGAGATCCCCTCTCATTCTTCTGAATTCAAGCGAACACAGGCCTAGTTTACTCAATCTCTTCTCATACGACAGTCCCGCCATCCCAGGAATCAATATCGTGAACCTTTGTTGCACTCCCTCTATGGCAAGTATATCCTTCCTTAGATAAAGAGACCAAAATTATACACAGTACTCTAGGTGTGGTCTCACCAAGACCCTATATAATTGGAGTAAGACTTCTTTACTCCTGTAGTCAAATCCTCTTGTAATGAAGGCCAACATACCATTTGCCTTCTTAATGGCTTGCTGCACCTGCACATTCACTTTCAGTGACTCATGTACAAGGACACCCAGGTCCCTTTGAGCATCTGCATCCCCCAATCTTTCACCATTTAGGAAATACTCTGCCTTTCTGTTTTTTCTACCAAAGTGGATAACTTCACATTTATCCACATTATATTCCATCTGCCATGTTCTCGCCCACTCACTGAGCCTGTCGAGATCCCCCTGAAGCCTCTTCACATCTGTGTGCCTTTGCCTGTCCTAGTGCCCCGATGCAGTGCTACCCCAGTGGCTGCAGCATGGCTGGTGGAAGGCTGCTGACTTTTAGTAGGGGAGACTGCAGATGGCCTTCAAGGATGACTTCAAGAAGCCCTGGGCCTAGAAGGCCCAGCATCAGACAGCACCATCTCGGCATGGACGGCAGCAGTCTGGGCTGGCTGGCTGACAGGCAAAACCAAAGGCAATGGTGGAGTGGCAGTGGTGGGAGGACAAATACTGTCATCCTGAGAGAGGACAGCAGGTTGGCACTCCATAGAGCCACTGCCACTTCCCTGGGGCGGCAACTCAGCAATTCTAGTAATCTGTTGGAGGACAGATCGCTGGACTGCTGTGACACCCTGCAAGCCCCTTTCAACACTGTTAACCGCAGCCACAATGGCAGCAGTCTCAGCTTGAGTGGCAGCAAGCTGAGCTTCCATGACAGCAGTCTGAGCTTCTGCTGCAGCACTCAGAGGTTGGGTGGCTTCTGCTTGTACTGCAATGGAAGCTGAGACATCGCCCATCAGACGCTGCATCATAGTTGGGTCCACGAGTGTGCTAATGGGTTTGGCCGTCACTTCCACGCTGGAAAGGATGTGCTCCAAGCTCTGCACACAGCCCTGTACAAGGTTGGTGCTGGACTCCTTCATGTTCCAGACACAGGCTTTCTGGCAGGCCTGCCAATGCACCAAGCATTTCATTGTGCATACCCATCAGCCTACTTCTGTAGGCCGCCCCATCGAAGTCCTCATCTGAGTCTTTTACAGCAGAACTCGTGTGCGACCTCGCCCTCCAGAGAGCTGGCACCTGCACTACCCTTTCTCCCTGCCATAGCTGCGGGTCACTTGTGCCCGGTTTCTTCCCACATGCAGATCCCGAGCCTAACCAATCCTCTAAAGCAGGTGTTCTCAAGCGGGGGTCCACGGCCCTCCAGGGGGCCGCAAGAAGTTTACGAGGAGTCTGCCACATTCTGCCTTCAAAGCATGGCACGAAGATAAAGGTGGTAACCAATTTTACAATGGACCAACTTTACTGCAGCAGAAATCTAATCTATATTCACCTTTACATTAGAGCAGTGCAGCACGATGCTTTGCCCTCGGTCACCTGCACTTCTAAGAATAAACAGCCAGAGCTAAAAGAAAGCAGACAAAGGCACAGATCTCAGATTAAAGCAACCGCGGGTTTGGGAGGGCGATGAACCGGGTCCAGGGCCGCTGGTGGTGGCTTGAAATGTCCTAAATTGACACTGGGCCGTAGCAGAGTGGCTGTGAGCCGGGCCCAGTTGGAACAGAAGCCGGCCCCACGGACACAGGCTTCAAACCGGGACAGGCAGGGCTCGCTATCCTGGGTATGATGCTGCCTAGCCCAGGACAGGCAGTGCTCACTATCCTGGGTATGATGCACCCTAGCCCGGGACAGGCAAGGCTCGTTATCCCGGGTATGTTACACCCTAGCCCAGGACAGGCAGGGCTCGCTATCCTGGGTATGATGCACTCTAGCCTGGGATAGGCAGGGCTCACTATCCCGGGTATGATGCAGCCTAGCCCAGGACAGGCAGGGCTCGCTATCCCAGGTATGATGCACCCTAGCCCGGGACAGGCAGGGCTCGCTATCCTGGGTATGATGCAGCCTAGCCCGGGACAGGCAGGGCTCGCTATCCTGGGTATGATGCACCCTAGCCCGGGACAGGCAGGGCTCGCTATCCTGGGTATGATGCACCGTAGCCCGGGCAGGCAGGGTTCGCTATCCCAGGTATGTTGCACCCTAGCCCGGGACAGGCAGGGCTCGCTATCCTGGGTATGATGCACACTAGCCCGGGACGGGCAGCGCTCACTATCCCGAGTATGATGCAGCCTAGCCCGGGACAGGCAAGGCTCGTTATCCCAGGTATGATGCAGCCTAGCCCGGGGCAGGCAGGGTTCGCTATCCCGGGTATGATGCAGCCTAGCCGGGACAGGCAGGGCTCGCTATCCCGGGTATGATGCAGCCTAGCATAGGACAGGCAGTGCTCGCTATCCCGGGTATGATGCACTCTAGCCCGGGACAGGCAGGGCTCGCTATCCCGGGTATGATGCACTCTAGCCTGGGACAGGCAGGGCTCACTATCCCAGGTATGATGCACCCTAGCCTGGGACAGGCAGGGCTCGCTATCCCGGGTATGATAGCGGGACAAATATCCTTGCGGGGAGGTTTGCTAGCACTGTTTGGGGGGGTTTAAACTAAAATGGCAGGAGTTTGGGAACCTGAGCAGGGAGACAGAGGAAAGGGAAACAGGGATAAAAGCAAAAGATAGGAAGGAGAAAACAAAAGTGGCAGTCAGAGAAATCAACGGTTTAAATCAAACGTGGCCACAGTAAATAATAATTCTAATAGGTCTAAGAGCGTTAAAAAAACAAGCCTGCAGGCTTTGTGTCTTAATGCGAGGAGCATTTGTAATAAGGTGGATGAATTGGCTGCGCAAGTAGAGGTAAACGAATATGATTTGGTTGGGATTACGGAAACGTGGCTCAAGGATGGCCAAGACTGGGAACTCAACATCCAGGGGTATTCGATATTCTGGAAAGATAGGCAAAAAGGAAAGGGAGGTGCGGTAGCATTACTGGTTAAAGAAGGGATTAATACAATTGTAATGAAGGATATTAGCTCTGATGATGTGGAATCTGTATGGGTAGAATTGAGAAATACTAAGGGGAAAAAAACATTAGTGGGAGTGGTATATGGACCTCCCAACAGTGAGGCAGAGGTTGGGGATGGCATTAAAAGGGAAATTAAAGAAGCGTGCAATAAGGGCACAGCAGTCATCATGGGTGACGTTAATCTACATATAGATTGGGCCAACCAAATTAGTAACAATACTGTGGAGGAGGAATTCCTGGAGTGTGTGCGGGATGGTTTCCTGGACCAATATGTCGAGGAACCAACCAGAGATCAGGCCGTCTTAGACTGGGTATTATGTAACGAGAAAGGATTAATTAGCAATCTTGTTGTACGAGGCCCCTTGGGTCTGAGCGATCATAATATGATCGAATTCTTCATTAAGATGGAGAATGAAGTAGTTGACTCAGAGACTAGGGTCCTCAATTTAATAAAGGAAACTACGATGGTCTGAGGAGCGAGTTGGGTAGGATTGATTGGGGAATGGCACTCAAAGGGTTGACGGTGGACAGGCAATGGCAAACATTCAAAGACCGAATGGATCAGCTACAGAATTTGTTCATCCCAGTTTGGCATAAAAATAAAACAAAAAAGGTGACTCAACCGTGGCTAACAAGGGAAATTAGAGATAGCATAAGATCCAAGGAGACGACATATAAATTGGCCAGAGAAAGCAATAATCCGGAGGATTGGGAGCAGTTTAGGATTCAACAAAGGAGGACAAAGGGATTAATTAAGAAAGGGAAAATAGAATATGAGAGTAAGCTATCAGGGAACATAAAAGCTGACTGTAAAAGCTTTTATAGATATGTGAAGAGAAAAAGATTGGTGAAGTCAAGCATAGGTCCCTTACAGTCAGAATCAGGGGAATTTATAATGGGAAACAAAGAAATGGCATACCAACTAAATTCATACTTTGGCTCTGTCTTCACAAAGGAGGACACAAATAACCTCCCAGAGATGCCGGGGAACATAGGGCCTGATGAAAGGGTGGAACTGAAAGAAATCACTATTTGTAGGGAAATGGTGTTAGGAAAATTGATGGGACTGAAGGCCGATAAATCCCCAGGGCCTGATAATCTACATCCCAGGGTACTTAAGGAAGTGGCCCTAGAAATAGTAGATGCATTGCTGGTCATCTTCCAGAACTCAATAGACTCTGGAACAGTACCCATGGATTGGAGGGTAGCTAATGTTACCCCACTATTCAAAAAAGGTGGTAGAGAAAAAGTGGGGAATTATAGACCGGTAAGCCTGACATCGGTAGTGGGGAAAATGTTAGAATCTTTTATAAAAGATGTAATAGCAGAGCACTTGGTAAGCAGTGACAGGATCGGACAAAGTCAACATGGATTTACAAAAGGTAAATCATGCTTGACTAATCTACTGGAATTTTTTGAGGATGTATCTGGTAAAATAGACAAGGGAGAACCAGTGGATGTGGTGTATTTGGACTTTCAGAAGGCTTTCGATAAGGTCCCACATAAGAGATTAGCGTGCAAAATTAAGGCACATGGGATTGGGGGCAAGGTATTGACTTGGATAGAGAACTGCTTGGCGGACAGAAAGCAAAGAGTTGGAATAAACGGGTCGTTTTCCGAGTGGCAGGCAGTGACTAGTGGGGTACCGCAAGGATCGGTCCTAGGACCCCAGCTGTTCACAATATATATTAATGATCTGGACAAGGGAATTGGATGTAATATCTCCAAATTTGCAGATGACACAAAGCTGGGTGGGAGGGTAAGCTGTGAGGAGGATGTCGTGAAACTCCAGTACGATTTGGATAGATTGGGTGATTGGGCAGAAGCATGGCAAATGCACTATAATGTGGATAAATGTGAGGTTATCCACTTTGGTGGCAAAAACAGGAAGGCAGATTATTATTTGAATGGCAATAGATTGGGAGAAGGGGAAGTGCAAAGAGACCTGGGTGTTCTTGTGCACCAGTCGCTGAAGGTAAGCATGCAGGTGCAGCAGGCGGTTAAGAAGGCAAATGGTATGTTGGCCTTCGTAGCAAGAGGGTTCGAGTACAGGAACAAGGATGTCTTGCTACAGTTGTACAGGGCCTTGGTGAGACCACACCTTGAGTATTGTGTGCAGTTTTGGTCGCCTTACCTGAGGAAGGACGTACTTGCCATGGAAGGAGTGCAGCGAAGATTCACCAGGCTGATACCTGGGATGGCAGGAATGACGTATGAGGAGAGATTGTGTCGATTGGGATTATACTTACTGGAGTTTAGAAGATTGAGAGGGGATCTCATCGAAACCTATAAACTTCTGTCAGGCCTGGACAGACTAGATGCAGGAAGGATGTTTATGATGGCCGGGGTGTCCAGAACCAGGGGTCATAGTCTAAGGATAAGGGGTAAGCCATTTAGGACTGAAGTGAGGAGGAATTTCTTCACCCAGAGAGTGGTGAACCTGTGGAATTCTCTGCCACAGAGGGCAGTGGAGGCCAGTTCATTATATATATTCAAAAAAGTGTTGGATATATTTCTTAAGGCTAAAGGGATCAAGGGATATGGGGAGAAAGCAGGGACAGGGTACTGAATTTGGATGATCAGCCATGATCTCATTGAATGACGGAGCAGGCTCGAAGGGCCGAATGGCCTACTGCTGCTCCTATCTTCTATGTTTCCATGTTTCTATGATGCACCCTAGCCCGGGACGGGCAGGGCTCGCTATCCCGGGTATGATGCACCCTAGCCCGGGACAGGCAGGGCTCGCTATCCTGCGTCAGGTGCACCCTAGCCTGGGACAGGCAGGGCTCACTATCCTGGGTATGATGCACCCTAGCCCGGGACAGGCAGGGCTCGCTATCCCGGGTATGATGCACCCTAGCCCCAGACAGGCAGGGCTAGCTATCCTTGGTCAGGTGCACCCTAGCCTGGGACAGGCAGGGCTCGCTATCCTGGGTCAGGTGCACCCTAGCCTGGGACAGGCAGGGCTCACTATCCTGGGTCAGGTGCATTACCCCCGGGACTGGCAGGGCTCGCTATCCTGGGTCAGGTGCTTTACCCCCGGGACCCGCTCAGGCTACGTTGCCGCTCCAGATGAGTTACCAAACTGGGGCAGATTGGCAGATCAAAGAAAGTTGACTTTGAGGATAACGCATTGGATCAGTTCCTTGGTGGGCTTCGGGACTGCTCTGTGCGACGTTGCAGGATAGGAAGGGGCTTCACGTGAAATGGATGCGCAAAATTATTGTAGGAAGATTGGGAGGTCAGGACGCTCGCTGGGAGCTCGAGTTAAAGGCTGAGTTAATGGGACGTGCATTGAATGGACAGCCCTGTGTGCGAGTGCACACACAAGCTGGGAGCTTGTGCAATGGATCCCGTCTCTCCACCTTCTGCTCTTGAACCCCACTTTGAACCGCAAAATCCCACCTGGCTTGCACCAAGCCTGGATCTCGATCTCTGTGAGACTCCAACCCCAACCCCGCCACCCCCGGCCTGTTTCTCCCGGGATGCTGGGACAGGGCTTGCTGTTTGACTCTCCGCGACATTGCAGGAAGTTACAAATCCCCCCTTCGAGTGGAGGTCCCGGTGATGAAACTGTTCCTCGCATTCTCTCCTGCAGGCGTGATTTGACCCCCGACACCGGTTAGTGTTTGCCCCCTCCCCCCCCACCCCCTCTTTGACTCTGACCTGACTGGCTCCCTGCTGCATGCTGGGATATGGCAACAGTGACTGCTGGGAATGGAGCTGCCCCTGGTGAAGCCTCACTTGCCTGCCCGCTCTGGCTTTTGACAGAAGCTGCTGCTCAAAGGGAAATATTTTGGCTGCTGCAGTAAACGTTCACGTCATCCTGGATGTAGCCGCGCTGTTCCCACTAGGATGGGTGTCATTGGTGTTGTAGTGTATGTACCTTTAAGAGTGAACTACTTTTACAGCTCCTGTATACTGTAGTACCAGCAGTGACCACACCTGTATATAAACCTTGAGCATGCCTCTGTACCCCAGTCTTGAGACTACCCTACTCCAGTAAATACCTGTTGGTTGTTAAGTTACAGCATCCGTGTGGTTATTGAAAAACATCATACTCTCAGAATCACGGATCTAACAGGGGCGACGAGTGTCGATTCGAATGTACCTGCAACTCTGCAATTCCCTTCGAGGATTCGCTCCGGGAGGGCGGTGGAAGAAAGTCGAGGCCAGAAACACGGGCGTCGAGCACGAGCAACCGCCCAGTCATCCGGCAGAGAGTGAACATCGCAGGGGAGGCTGTGGAGAGCCGGGCTTGGTTCCCCAGCCACGACGATCAGCAATAGACTGACAACAGGTACAGCGCAGACCCTTCCCGGACAGCGGCGGCTGGAGCCGACCGACGGCGGAGAGAAAGCTGAGCAGCATCGATGGGGTAAGACAGAGGGTGAAGCGCACAGGGCACAGCCGGGGTTTGAAAACCGAGCGGCGTCGAGGAAAAACATTACGGAGAGAGAGAGGGAAAAGCAACAGGCAGGTTCAGGACCGAGCAGCGGAAACGGGAAAGGCTCACAAAAAAAAGAACACGCACAGCACAGCCAGGGCTCAAGGGCTGAACAGTGTCCGTGGGGAGAAGAAGGGAGAGCACGGGAGACGCCATTGAGCCGCGGAGAAGAAGGAAGAGTGCGGGAGGCGCCATTTTTAGAAGCCGCAGCGGAGAAGAAGGGCAAGCGCGGGAAGGAAGGAAAGCGCGGGAGACGCTATTTTGTGCCAGCGGAGAAGAAGGGGAAGCGCGGGAGACGCCATTTTTGACAATTAAATCACACCCAGGGATGCAGAAGAGTGGCAGTATCTCTACGTTCGACAATGAAGTCAAAGATTCGGTGACATATGTGGAACGTATTGAGGTGTACTGCAGGGCGAATGAAGTGCCAGATGCTAGGAAAGCACTGGTTTTGTTAAATTCCATGGGTGCAAAAACTTATGGGTTACTGCGAAACCTAATAACCCCAGAGAAGCCTGTGAACAAGAATTTCGAAAGCATAGTAAGAATCCGACAGGACCACTTTAACCCCACACTGCTGCTGATAGCAGAATGATTTAAGTTCCATAAAAGGAACCAACACAAAGAAGAAAGCAATGCTGAGTACCTAACGGAACTGCGCAAGCTATCGAAACACTGCCAGTTTGGAGCGGGACTAGCAGATATGTTAAGGGACAAGTTTGTGTGTGGGCTGCAAAGTGAAGGAACCCAGAAACGGCTTCTATCAGAAAAGGATCTTACGCTGGACAAGGCTTTCAGTATGGCAGTATCACACGAAGCAGCCGCAAGGGGCGCTGCAGAGATACAACGGAGACCGCAAGAATATGGCACCAATGAAATGTCCTATGGAACAGGGAAGTGCTATCGCTGCGGCAGAACAACACATCACCAGAAGGATTGTTGGTTCAAGGACCAAGTGTGCAGACAGTGTGGAAAAGCAGGACACATAGCAAGAGTCTGCAGGTCTGGGAAGAAAACCAAAAGTAAGAAATCTCCACAGGAGAAGTAGAAAAAGGTACACCAGGTGATGGACAGTAGTTCAGACGAACAGAAAAGTGACACAGACTCCGGAAGCAAGGAGCTGGGTTGTCTGAAACTACATAAGGTAACCAAAATGGAGGATCACCAGACTATCTGGGTTACACTCAAGATAGACAGAGTCCAAGTGAAAATGGAATTGGACACAGGATCAGCCCTAACAGTCATAAACCAAAGGGACTACAAGCGGCTATTTTCACATATACCCTTGAAAGTTACAGAGATTGTCTTGAAGATGTACATGGGGCAAAAAGTCTACCCCAAAGGAAAAATAAGGGTGAAAGTGATATATAAAGGCCAGGAAATACCTAAAATGGATATATATGTATTGCCAGATGGAGGACCACCAATGCTAGGACATGAATGGATCCGGAAGATACAATTAGATTGGCATTCCATACAGGCACTGAAGGTTGAGGCCAAAAAGGATGATGACGCCACACCTGGACGACTGTCAAAAATGCTAACTGACGCAAAAGAAGTGTTCCAGGAGGGACTCGGAACACTAAAAGGCATAACAGCTACGATTAAAATAGGGGAAAATGCAAGCCCAAAGTTTCTTAAGGCCAGACCAGTGCCTTATGCGATCAGACCAGCTGTCGAAGCAGAGCTGGAAGGGTTGGAACGTTCAGGAGTACTGTCCAAAGTAGACTGGAGCGAGTGGGCTACACCCATCGTCCCTGTAATGAAGAGGTCGTTGAGTAATACGCCTGGGGAACCAAAGAAGGTCCGCATCTGTGGGTATTTTAAAGTGACAGTGAACCCAGTCCTTCACACAGTACAATATCCACTTCCACGAATGGAGGATATTTTCGCCTCGCTATCTGGAGGTAAACGCTTCACCAAAATTAAGGGAGAGAGTGCTAAATGAGCTACATGAAGGTCATCTGGGGGGAGTGAAAATGAAAAGCCTTGCTAGGGCTTATGTGTGGTGGCTGGGAATCGATCAACAAATCGAAGACCTAACCAAGAGCTGCTCAGGATGCCAGAAGGTCCAAAATGCACCACCACATGCCCCCCTACACCCATGGGAGTGGCCCTCCTCTCCATGGCAACGGGTGCATATTGATTTTGCTGGTCCATTCATGGACTCAATGTTCTTAATAGCAGTGGATGCTCATTCGAAGTGGCCTGACGTGATAAAAATGTCCTCAACCACTACAGAGAAAATGATTGCAGTCCTACGGACCATATTTGCCAGAAACGGCTTGCCAGAGCAGATTTGCTCTGATAATGGACCACAGTTTGTGTCTGAAGAGTTTTGAAAATTTATGAGAAGGAATGGGGTAAGGCATTACACATCCGCCCCGTATCATCCAGCCACAAATGGATTGGCTGAGAGGCTCGTACAAACCTTTAAGAAGGCGATAAAGGCCATGTGCGACGATGAAATTCCACTACAGCATAAGGTGGACAATTTCTTATTAGCCTACCGAAACGCGACACATGCAGTTACCAACCAAACCCCGGCCATGACGTTCTTTAACCGAAGGTTGCGATCTCGGCTGGACTTGCTTAGACCAAATGTGCGAAGAAATGTTGCGGATAAACAATTCCAGCACATCAATGAGAAGCCGACAAGGAGCTTCAATGTAGGACAACCAGTCTTGGCCCGTGACTACCGAACAGAGAAATGGCAACCCGGAACGGTATGCACACGGCAGGGGCCATTAATGTACACAGTGGATGTCGGGGAGAACATTGTGAGACGCCACGTTGATCAGATCTTAGCATCACAGGAATGAGTCAACCCCATGTCTTGCGTACCTGGGGATGAACCCGACATACCGGTAGCATCTACCTCCGAACCAGTAGCAGTGGAACCCGATGAACTAACCGATGAAAAGGGGCCAGAATCGCCTCCGCACCAAGAACAAGAACGTCAGGAAAGGCACTATCCCGAAAGGATCAGGAAGCCGCCCCAAAAACTGAATCTATAAATGGACTATTGTTGTTTAATGTACATGTTAAAGTGTTAATTGTTATTTGAATATTATGGGTACGACTAATCTAAAAGGGGAGGAATTGTAGTGTATGTACCTTTAAGAGAGAACTACTTTTACAGCTCCTGTATACTGTAGTACCGGCAGTGACCACACCTGTATATAATCCTTGAGCATGCCTCTGTACCCCAGTCTTGAGACTACCCTACTCCAGTAAATACCTGTTGATTGTTAAGTTACAGCATCCGTGTGGTTATTGAAAAACATCATACTCTCAGAATCACGGATCTAACAGGTGTGAAAATAGGATCTGCTGGGAGTGGCTGACTGACTGTGTCTGTGCAGCGCTGACATCTTTGTTGTATCCGTGTGTTAATGGAGACACCGAATGCAGGAGTTGGTTTAACAGGTGTTTACTGAACAAAGTCTGGAGGTGAACTAAACGATACAAGGCACTATACAGGCTTATATAGCCCGAGTGGCCACTACCGGCATTACAGTACACAGGGGCTCTTAAAGGCACATACACCACAATTCCTCCCCTTTTAGACAACCAGTACATAACATTTTAAGTAATCATTAATTAACATGTTTATAAGAACAATAATCTACACATTTGCTGCAGTTAATCAATTATAAGTCAGTCTCTCTGGAGGCTTCCTGACTCAGTCCGGATAATGCCTCGGTGGTGTAGTCGTTTTCGGTGGTGTCGTAGGTTCTTTTGGCAAGGTCGATTCAGCTTGAATGCCAGTGTCGGGTTCATCTGGTTCCAGTATCACCGGATGGGAGGTAGATACTATGGGTATCTCTGCTTCATCATTTGGCGTATAGAGTTGTGGTGTAGGTTGTCCCTTTTCGGATGACTCTATGATCTGGTCAGCATGGCGCCTTATTATGCTTTCTCCAATGTCCACGGTATACATCAGCGGTCCTAGTCGTGTGCAAATAGTTCCAGGCTGCCATTTCTCGGTACGGTAGTCCCGGGCCAAAACTTGTTGACCTATCTGGAAGGTTCTAGTTGGCCTTTCATTCATGCCTTGAAACTGCCGGTTCTCTACGTCCCTTCTGATGTTTGGCTTGATCAAATCCAGCCGGCATCTTAGTCTTCTATTGAAAAACATCATGGCGGGAGTTTGGTTTGTAACCACATGTGTTGCATTCCTGTATGCAAACAAGAAGTTATCTACCTTATGCTGTAGATTTATGTCTTCATTACCCATGGCCTTTATGGCCTTCTTGAAGGTCTGGACAAACCTTTCAGCCAATCCATTGGTGGCGGGGTGGTATGGGGCGGACGCGTAGTGCTTAACCCCATTGTTTTTTAAGAACTTCCTGAATTCTTCGGACACAAATTGTGGTCCATTATCAGAACAGATCTGTTCAGGCAGCCCATTCCTGGCAAATATGGTCCTTAATACTGTGATGGTTTTTTCCGTGGTGGTGGAGGACATCTTTATTACCTCCGGCCACTTGGAGTGTGCATCAACCGCGATTAAGAACATTGAGTCCATAAATGGACCAGCAAAGTCGATGTGTACCCTTTGCCATGGAGATGAGGGCCACTCCCATGGATGTAGAGGGGCTTGTGGTGAGGCGTTTTGGACCTTCTGGCATCCTAGACAGCCCTTGGTCATTTCTTCGATGTCTCCATCGATACCTGGCCACCACACAAACGCTCTGGCTAGGTTCTTCATTTTCACTCCACCCAGATGCCCCTCGTGAAGCTCCGTTAGCACTTTATCCTGGAGTTTGGGTGGGATCAACACTCTGGATCCACACATCAAGGTTCCTCGGCACACTGACAGTTGTTCTCTTCTTTGCGAGAATGCTGGCAATAGTGGTTCGCCATGTGCTGGCCATCCCTTCACCGTTAAATCGTAGACTCGTGAGAGAGTCGGGTCATTTCTCGTTTCCTTTTCAATGGTAGAATTTGTTACTGGTAGACATTCCACTATGGTTGAGTGGGACATCTCCACTGTGTCCACTGTAGGTGCCTCTTCTACCGTTGGCAACGGTAGACGCGATAACCCGTCAGCATTTCCATGCTGTTTTGATCCTTTGTATTCTATGTCATATTGGTGTGCCCCTAGGAAAAGGGACCACCTCTGTAGCCTTTGCGCTGTCATAATGGGAATGCCCTTTTTAGGGTTGAATATGGAGGCGAGGGGTTGATGGTCAGTCAACAAGGTAAATTTTTGTCCATGTAGGTAATGGTTGAATTTCTTCACTCCCCATACCAGGCTGAGTGCTTCCCTGTCGATCTGGGCATAGTTACGCTCAGCTGAGTTCAATGAGCGTGACGCAAAAGCTATCGGCCGCTCCGAGCCATCAGGGAATCTATGCGATAATACCGCTCCTACGCCGTAAGGGGATGCATCGCATGCCAGTCTGATTAGCAGTGATGGGTTGTAATGAGCCAAAACTTCCTTGGACGTGATTAAGCATTTGCATTTATGGAAGGCACGTTTACAGTCTTCGCTCCATTTCCAAATTGCTCCCGTTTGTAGCAGTTCGTTAAGAGGGTGCAGAACAGTTGACAAGTTCGGTAAAAATTTATGATAGTAATTTATCAATCCCAGGAACGACCTTAATTGTGAGACATTTTCAGGTGCTGGGGCTTTTATGACCGCTTCAATTTTTTCAGGTGACTTATGCAACCCTTCTTCGTTAATTATGTGGCCACAATATGATATTTGTTTCTGGAAAAATTCGCACTTGGGGCGATTTGCTCGTAGGCCCCATTCTCTCAGCCTAGTGAGCACCTGCTCCAAATTGGCAAGGTGCTCGTTGTCGTTTTCTCCTGTTACAAGGATGTCGTCTAGGTAGCATTGAGTCCCCGGAATCCCTTGCAGGACTTGCTCCATAGCTCTTTGCCAGATAGCTGGAGCTGATGATACTCCGAAAACCAGTCGATTGTACTGGTACAGGCCTTTGTGTGTGTTTATCGTGCGATACTTTTTCGAGGCCTCCTCAACTTCCATCTGTAGATATGCCTGTGCCAAGTCAATTTTGGTGAAACGTTTCCCTCCGGATAGTGAGGCGAAAATATCTTCTATCCTCGGAAGAGGATACTGTACCGTGTGAAGGACCGGGTTTACAGTCACCTTGAAGTCCCCACAGATGCAAATTTTTCTCTGTTCTTCAGATTTATCATTATTCAACGTTTTCTTCATGACCGGGACGATGGGTGTTGCCCACTCGCTCCAATCTATCTTGGATAACACGCCTGCCTTTTCCAAATTCTCCAGCTCTGCCTCGACTGCTGGACGAATTGCGTATGGCACCGGCCTTGCCTTAAAAAGCTTGGGAATTGCCGCATCTTCCACTTTTATTGAGGCGGTGACACCTTTCAAGGTTCCTAGTTCCTGTTGAAACACTTCTTTGGCGCTGGCCAAGATGTCTTTTAATCGTTCAGGTATGACGTCATCATCATTTTTTTTCTTACTGGTCACCGTCAGTGCCTGAATGGAGTGCCAGTCTAAATGTATCTTCCTGATCCAATCACGTCCCAACAGCGGTGGACCACCATCTTGCAGAACGTATAAATACAACTTCTGTATTTCCTTGCCGTTGTATACAACAGGCACCCTTATTTTCCCTCTGGGGTATACTTTCTGCCCCGTATATGTTTTCAAGATAATGGATGTGTCTTTCAAAGGTATATGCGGAAATAGCCGCTCGTAATCCCGTCGACTTATGACGGTCAGAGCTGATCCTGTATCTAGCTCCATTTTAACTGGGGACCCCGCTATCATGAGGGTAACCCAAATGGTCTGGTAATCTTCTTTGGCAATTACATTATGTAATTTGAGACAGCTTAGTCTCTTGTTTCCGGAGTCGCTATCGCTCTTCTGGTCTTCGGAGCTACTGTCCGTCATCATTTGTACCTTTCTGTACTTTTCCTTATTGATTTTATTTCTGTCAGTGGATTTTTTGTTTCCAGATCGGCATACACGTGCAATGTGTCCCATCTTTCCGCATTGCCTGCATGCTTTGTCCTTGAACCAGCAGTCCCTCTGGTCATGGGTGGATCTGCCGCAGCGATAACATCTCTCGAAACCCTGTGTCATTTCATGGGTGCCGAAGTCCTGTGACTTTTGCTGTATCTCGGCAGCTCCTCTTGCTGCTGCTTCGTATGATACAGCCACACTGAAAGCCTTGTCCAGTGTTAAATCTTTCTCAGAAGGTAGCCTTTTCTGTGTTACTTCACTTATTGGACCGCAGACGAATTTGTCTCGAAGAGAATCTGCCAGTCCTGCCCCAAATTGGCAGTGCTTTGACAGCTTCCTTAATTCGGTGAGGTAATCAGCGTTACTTTCATTCTTGTGCTGATTCCCCCTGAAGAATTTGAATCGTTCCGCTATCAGCAGCGGTGTTGGGTTTAAGTGCTCCTGTAGGGTATCAACAACCTCCTTAAAATTCTTGTCCATCGGTTTGGCTGGAGTGATTAAGTTTCGTAACAGCCCATATGTCCTTGCGCCCATTAGATTTAGAAGTACCGATGCCTTTTTATCATCCTCTATTTCATTCACTGTGCAATATACCTCCACTCTTTCCACATAAGTGGTCCAATCCTCCACATCACTATCGAAAGCAGTAATCTTGCCAGTCTTAGGCATCCTGAAAAAAAAATGGCGCCTCCCGCGCTTTCCTTTCTTCCCTGCCGAGAAAAAATGGCGCCTCCCGCGCTTTCCCGCCGCTGCCGCTGCTGACAACGCTGTTCTCCGCGGTTTTTATTTATACAGATATTTTTAATAGTTGGAGACTCTCTGGGACTTTTCCCTCCCTCTGCTTGGTCCGAACGCCGACCTGCTTTGCAGCACTGGCCGTCTCCCGAGTGCTCCACCCTCCGTCTCTGTTTGCCTCCGCCTTCGCTGCTCGGTTCCGCTGCAGAGCCAGTCGATCGAGCCCCAGCCCGCCGCCCAGGAAGGATTATTGCAGTACCTGCCACCAGCCCGGCTAGCTGGTGAAACCGCAGTGTTTTCTTTTTTTTTTTCTTCAACCTTCGTCTGAGGAATCGATCTCCTTGAGGTGCTGCCGAATTGCAGGTAAGTCCGTTTCCAATTCGTCGCCACTGTTGTATCCGTGTGTTAATGGAGACACGGAATGCAGGAGTTGGTTTAACAGGTGTTTACTGAACAAAGTCTGGAGGTGAACTAACAGATACAAGACACTATACAGGCTTATATAGCCCGAGTGGCCACTACCGGCATACAGTACACATGGGCTCTTAAAGGCACATACACCACAATCTTCCTGCCTTGTGCCAGTTTCATTGCACTGCAACCTGCCAAGACTAATGAAAATAAACAAAGGTGTTGGCCTATTGATCTGCCATCAGACCAGGGCCTCTTACCGGTTAAGAGCCGCTGTTTGCACTCTTTGTATAATCGCATCTCATACTGGGGGCCTGTACCTGATCGAAATATTAAAGGATGGAGGAGTGGCACACAGAGGTCAGTCTCCTGAGGCAGGGACAAATTAAAAGCACCTTACAAGTCAGCCATCCCAGAATGGTTGGCGGCTGCAACCATCTTGTATTTAAAGGGATGGTCCTTACCTTGCCAGGATGAACATTGACCATGACATGTGCGTGTGCTTGTCGGAAATACCTCCATGTCTTGACAGAATTGTCAATGAAACTGAATATCCCATGCTGCAAAGGCGGCTGATCCGATACTGCTCGTTTTGCGCCACCCCACGAGACGAATTCTCGGCCTTCATGTTCTGTGACAGATAGATAAGTAAGACAGGAAGGAGTACAGACTGGGTGTGAGATCAGAGCACGTGGCTGAAGAAGAGGGTAGAACGATCAACATGCGCAATGCCCCAGAACTTCGGGTCTCTACGGGTGAGTACGCTCTGGGTACTCACCCGTAGGCCCAATGGAAGTGCCAGTTTCCTGCATGCACTGCGCATGCGCGGGAAACCGGCACTTCCGTTCCCCTGAAAGAAGGGGTTCAGAGTTCGAACGCGTGTGCAGGAGAGGCTGCGCGTGCACATCGAACTTACGTTTTTTTTGCAGGTTTTCCCGGGAGGGTAAGTCTCCAGAAGTTACACATGTAAAAAGCAGGTGTAAGGCTTGCTTTTAACAAGGTAAGTGGTGAATTCATTAAAATTAAAACATTTTTTCCACAGGTTTATTATTTTTAAATACTTTAAAGCAAGGTAAGTTTATTTTTAGCCCCGTTAGAAAATTAAAAAAAAATTTCAAAAATTTAAATTATTGTTTAAATTAGTTATTTCATGTAATTTATAGTTTATTAAAAAAATGTGATTTTTTAAAAAATGTATTTGAAGATTTAGTGATGTTTTGGGGCCCGTAGTATTTATAAGTTTTGACATGGGCATTCCCTACTCCGATTGGCTCCCCGTGGCCCACGTGATCCCAGGGGACGCATCGAACTAACTGCGCCCCTGGGATACGCAAGCACTGCGCGCCGACAGTTGGAGCAGGCCCAGGATCGGAATCCCACACGGGCCCACAGCACAACGGCCGGCGCGCAAGGTAAGTGCAGGTCGGGGGCTTGCACGCGCGGGAAGCCCCCGACCCGAATTTCTGGGCCAATAATTTAAATTTTTGAAAAAATTAATTACATTTTCTAACGGGGCTAATGGTAGCAGGGAATCTGTATTCATAGATTTGAAAGGAAGACCTTTCAAATCTATGAATACAATTCAGCCCCAAAACATAACTAAAACTTCAAATAAATTTTAATAAAACATCACATTTTTAAAATAACTATAAATTACATAAAATAACTATTTTAAACAATAATTTATATTTTGGAAAACGCTAATTACAGTTTCTAACAGGGCTAAAAATAAACTTACCTTTCTTTAAGGTATTTATAAATAATAAACCTGTGGAAAAAATGTTTTAATTTTACTTAATTCACCACTTACCTTGTTAAAAGCAGGCCTTGTGCCTGCTTTTTAAAAGTGTAACTCCTGGAGACTTACCCTCCCGGAGAAACCTGCAAAAAAAACACAAGTTCCATGCGCACACGCTGCCTCTCCGGCGTACGCGTTCGACCTCTGAACCCCTTCCTTTAAGGGAACGGAAGTTCCAGTTTCCCGCGCATGCGCAGTGCATGCATGAAACCGGCACTTTCATTGTGCTTACGGGTGAGTACCCCGTGCGTACTCACCCGTGGAGACCCGAATTTCTGGTTCAAAGGAGTTTATACCCAAACATATCATGTTCTTTATTTACTAACGAATGCCTATTAGGTCATCCTATTGCTCAGAATGGTCTTTGTTTCGTTTTCAACAGTACATGGGACAATATTCAGGAAAACAATTTGCCATGCTGTTCCCAAGTGTAATCAGAAACTAATTAGTATTATATGTTTACCACTGAGATACTTTATAGAAATAGTTGTGAGCATTACTCTGGTATCAGTTAAAAATGTAAAAAAAGTAAACATTTGCAATTGAATATTTAATTTCTGAATCCAGGAGCAATTCATGGGATAACTGCTGTGAATGTACTTGGCGTATTCTCCTTTTCAGTCAATTGTGGCACTTTAACATGACGTGAGATGACATAGGAACACGGTAGGCTGGTCCAGCACACCCTTGACTGCAGCGTTGAGCTGGCTACTGCCGAGAAATATTAGCCCAGAGTTTGCGGGAGCGGGGCATCTCACGGCTTGCCCCATTCATTAGATCTTTCTCCTCACCATTCAGCTTGAAATATTTTTGGGCCGCAAGTTGCTGAAAGTGTGAACTGATAATGAGGGCTTCTGGGACATTGGTGAACGACAGGACTGGGGGGCGATCTTGCCAGCCCTGGGGAGACGGGTATGAAGGCGGGACTGCTAGGAAAATGGCAGAATTTGGGGGCGGGTGCCCAGCCTGCCTCTGTGCCATCTTGCCAGGAGGCGGGTAGCCGTCCCTCGCCAGGTCTCGTCTCCTTGGAGACGGGAAGGGGATTACCACCACTTAACTTCCTGTTAACAGGTAGTTCACAGGCAGATAAGAGGATTATCCCCATTTTGCCCACACAAGTACGGGCTTCCTGAAGGCTCCGAACTCCGCCAGGGTCACCGAAGCGAGCAGTGGGTCTGCAGGGGCCGGAGGGGTCCAAATGTGTGCTGTGGAAGTGAGTGATGGGTGCAAGTGTGGAGAGGTGAGTATGTGAGGTAAGTGGAAAGTGATAGAAAAATTGTACTTACCTTTGTTTCTTCCTGAAGGCTTCAAGAGTTGGGTATGAGGTGAGACTCGCACCTCCGCGGCAGAGATGACAGATGGCCGTTGCATTCTCCAATGCAACAACCATCTAATTTCTGCAAAAGAAAGAGGTTTGATGAGGTCTTGAATTCAAGAACTCATCAAACTGCAGATGAAACGTCATACGCTGACGTTCTCTGTAACCGTCTTTCCCTTAATTGGCCTGCTAAACCCATTGGGCAGGGTTAACAAGGTCAATCAAGGGAAAATAGCGTGGGTTGGCCACAAATCGATGGAGGCGGGACATCGACCCGCCAAGCAGCAGTCACCCCCAACAGTCTATCGCCTTAACCAATGAGATTTGGGGATAAAGAAAGAAACAGAGGAATGACGGAGAAGGAAGTAGGGTTAATTAGAGTCAAATTAGATACAGAAAGAGAATAAAGAGAGGGAAAGAAAGATTGGATTAGGTGAGACAGAAAAAAGAGACAGAAATGAAAAGAAAGATAAAAATTAAAACATTTAAAATTTAAAATTTTAAAAACCAACAGGAACAATTTACTATCTGTTTGAATGAGACTGCAGTTTCAATTGTTCCCCTTCTAGGCTGAAGAGGTTGAGTGGCATTGCAGGAACAACAATCTCATAATTAAAAGGGTCCTATGTCATTAAGTATCAGCCCTAACTTCCTGCGGCAGGTTTAATTTGTTTCAATAGTACAAATGCAGCAATTTGTTGACACTCATCGGGAGATTGATGGCAACAGTAGCATAGTGGTTATGTTACTGGGCTAATAATTCAGAGGCCTGGACTAATGATCCAGAGACGTGAGTTCAAATCCCTCCACGGCAGCTGGGGAATTTTAATTCAGTTAATTAAATAAATCTGGAATAAAAATCTAGAATCAGTAATGGTGACCATGAAACTATCAGATTGTCATAAAAACCCATCTGGTTCACTAATGTCCTTTAGGAAGAAAATCTGCCGTCCTTACCCGGTCTGACCTATGTAAAGTCTGTGGGTTGTGCAGTAAATAAATACACAGACTTTTGAAGTACAAACAAACAGGTCTTTACTATTCAGAGGTCAGGGCGAATCTGCCCTCGTTATCCTGTAACATCACTTATATACTGGTGTGGTCACTGTTGGTATTACCGTATACAGAAGCCAATCAAATAGTGCCACACCTAAAGTAGTTCTCTTAAAGGTGAACGGTTACACTCAATCGTTCCCTTAAAGGTAGACGGGTACATACACTACAATCCTCCCTTTTTAGCTTATTACTTACAGGGTCCCCGTTAAACATACATATCTTCAACTTCACATAACAATTTACAGATATACTCTCGGTGGAGAACAAACAATTTACAGAGATAATTCCGGTGGAGTCAACGTCATATAAAACAGTTTACAGATATACTTTCGGTGGGAACAGTTCACAGGTTCAGTCTCTGCGGAAACAGTTCATAGATTCAGTCTCTGATCTTGACTCATTCCGAACAGCATCTCTTTGGTGTAGCCGGTTCACATGGCTAGTGTGACTCCTCCATAGCCTTTTTCTTAACGTAACAGCTTGACCTTCCGTCCTGTTGAACCAGCAGTGCGGACTTTTACAACCAACTGGCTGTCTTGATAATTTTCGGGTTTTCAACTAATTTAGCTCCTTTCATGGTGTCCCACCTGAGATGATAGTATTTTAGACAGTTATTATCTCCTGCTTCTTCTTTTTCTTTTCTGCCTTTTTGAAACTCTCGGAGCTCCTTTCTCTGCGGCCATCTGTAGCGCCACCAACTCTCTATGTTCATTAGACCTTAAGTGCTTCATGCGGATTTCTGTACTTTGGGAGTTTTCATCACAAACTGGGCAGACCAGATCCTCGTAATATTCAGTGTCACTCAATAGGTCATGATAGTATTCGGGGTCGTCCTGAGTTAGGCCAGTGAGGGGCCCTTCTACTTCCTTCTTATCCAACTGGACGTTAGCCGACGGTGGTTCCTTCTCTGACCATCTTTCTTGAAAAGACTTCTTCAAGCATTCATATTCATCCCGCTCTTCCTGGGATGTCTGCCATTCCTTCACGCCTGGCCTCATTTGTGAGTTCAATACCTTCCCTTCCATCGGGGATTCCGTTATCAGGCTATTTAATCCTTCTACTGAAGTAGCTGTTTCCGCATTCTTCTGTTCCCCTTGACGTAATTCAGCATACTTTTGACATCCATGTGCAAGCTGTGTTGCCCCCTCAGCTCTCTCCGTGACTTTTGGAAGCGCCAAATTCTTTCCCTTTGAAACCTGAAACTCGTGTTCCCATTTTGGAGTCTTTTCCCTCAGCGTGTATAAGAGTTGGCTGGCCGTTAACTCTTCTACGGGGACACTGTGGATTAGCGCCTTCTCCATTTCATCCACCTTTCCCTCCAATGTTTTCACCTTCCTTTCCTCCGGTCCTTTGGTTTTAAGCGCTCGAAGAAATTGCGCCTTGGTGTTCTCTAACTCCTGATCAGGGGCCATTCCTACAGTCTCTGTGTTCCTTCCATTGGCCTTTCCTTCCACTGCCCGGATTCCTAGTTGAATATGTTCTTCAAGTTGTTGGACCTCTGCCATTGCCGCCTCATATTTGCCTTGGGTTTCCTTCAATAATTTAACGAGTTCTTGGACATCTTGAATTTCACGTTCTGCTATGTCTTCCACCTCTAATTTTCCATCTACGGATGGAATCTCTACCGATGAGTCTGTCTTGGCCTGGAGCTCGTCAAACATTTCCTGCAGCCTTTGTAATTCTCGCTCATGTTCAAACTTTAGTTGTTCATATGCTTTCACTAAAACTAGCTTTTCGGAGGTTGCCGAGTTAACCCCTTCCAGGATTGTAGTCTGGGCCCATTCATACTGTTCCTTCAACTTGTTACACTCTGCTTGCAACGAGTCGTAGAGATGAACTGGGATAAAATCCTGGCTTCCTGAAGATTCCTCTTCCTTTAGGTCGTTCTGTAAATAGTCTAGTTCCTAGGGCAGCACGGTGGCATAGTGGTTAGCACTGTTGCCTCACAGCGCCAGGGACCCGGGTTCGAATCCGGCCTCGGGCGACTGTCTGTGTGGAGTTTGCACATTCTCCCCGTGTTTGCGTGGGTTTACTCCGGGTGCTCCGGTTTCCTCCCACAGTCCAAAGATGTGCGGGTTAGGTTGATTGGCTATGATAAATTGACCCTTAGTGTTAGCGGGATTAAATACATGGGGTTACGGGGATAGGGTGGGATATGTGTTGGTGTAGGGGTTACGGGGATCGGGTGGGATATGTGTCGGTGCAGGCTCGATGGGCCGAAATGGCCTCTATCTGCACTGTGTGGTTTCTGTGGTTTCTGTGAACAGTTTCAGGGAGATGTGATCGGTACTTGGCCACGATGGCTCTATGGTCGCTCTTTTCTCGAGCTAGCTGTCTCTGTTGTCTTTCCAGGTTCTCCCATTCAGTGTCCCAGAACTTTTCCATATTTTTCATCTCTTGTACGAGACGGTCACTCCACTGTTCTAATTGTTGTCGTACTTTGACATAAGTTTGAGTCCGAGCTCGGTGTTCTTCCGTCGTGGATGAATCCTTAGCTTGAACAGGCTCAGAATTCTCTGTCAACCTGGAGTTCTGCTCTGTAACTTTATTCTTCTTGGTGACATAAGTCTTTCTGCATGTCTTTGTTTCCTTCCCCATCGTCGGCAAGTCCCCTTTAGCCTTGTCATGCATATTTGAATTGGTCTTATCGTCATCCATCTCAGAATCTGAGCTGATAGCTTGCACCGAATCCTCCTTCATTATGGCTTTTAGGTAGTGCCATTCCATGTCTATTTTCTTAATCCACTCCCGTCCTAGAAGTGGTGGTCCTCCCTCAGGTAATACGTACAAATTCATTCTTGGGTGTTCTTTCCCTCTATCTCTCACCTTGACTCTTATTTTCCCCATGGGGTATACATTATGCCCCGTGTATGTCTGTAATACGAACTTGGTATTTCTCAAAGGTATGTGAGAGAACAGCCGGTGGTAGTCCCTTCGGTTGATGACTGATAGAGCTGATCCAGTGTCCAGCTCCATTCGTACTTGGACTCCAGCTATTTTTAGTACGACCCAAATCGTTTGTAGATCAGTTTCTTTCCCCACATTGTGGATCTTCAGACTACCCAGCTCCTGGTTGTTTGGGTCTGAGTCTGAATTCTGTTCGTCTGAACTCTTTTCAGCCACCTTGTGTACCTTGTTGTACTTTTCTTGTGGTGGCTTCCGTTGATTGTTGGTCTTTTTCCCGGACCTGCATACCTTCGCAATGTGACCCAGTTTGCCACATTTCCAACACTCTTGGTTCTTAAACCAGCAGTGATTCTGGTCGTGCGTGGTCTTCCCACAACGGTAGCATTTTGTTGTGCTCGAAGTAATTTGGTCCACCCCGAGTGCCACCGCCTTTAGCTGCATTTCGGCCGTTCCTTTCGCTGCGGCTTCGTGTGATGCAGCTATGAGGACAGCCCTGTCCAGTGTGAGGTCGTTTTCTTCCAGTAGTCGCTTCTGTGTTCCTTCTTTGGACAATTCGCATACGAACTTGTCCCGCAGTGCCTCTGTCAGATTCCCTCCGAACTGGCAGTATTTCGCTAGCCTACGCAGTTCGACCAAGTATTCCGCATTGCTTTCGTCTTTCCTCTGCGTTCTTGCGTAGAATTTGAATCGCTCAGCCAGCATCAACGGTGTGGGGTTCAAGTGGTCCTTCAGCACAGCCACAATTTCTTCGAAGGTCTGATCCGCTGGTTTAGCTGGTGCTATTAGATGCTTCAAGAGCCCATATGTTTTTGCCCCCATCAAGTTTAGCAATGTTATCGCCTTGTCGTCTTCCTCTATTTTGTTGGCTTCGCAATAGATCTCTATGCGTTCCACGTACGTGGCCCAGTCTTCTATTTCAGAATTAAAATCGTTAATATTCCCTCGCTTAGGCATCTTTCTTTCTTTGAAGCAGCACAGTATTTCTTTAAGTATTATTTATTATCTTTTTTTTTTTCTAAAATGGCGGTTTTCCTGCGAAAATGGCGGTTTCCCGCTCTTCCCTTCTCTCTCTCTCTCTCTCTCTCTCTGCCCACTTCAATGGCAGTTAAGATGGCGGTTCTTTTCCCGCGAAAATGGCGGTTTCCCGCTCTTCCTTTCTCTCCCCGCCCACTTCAATGGCGGTTTCCCGCCTCTGTCGTCTTCTCCGCCTAATGGCGGCTTTCCGCGTTTCTCCCTGGTGTAAGGGGTACGCTTTCCCCACAGCGGACAGGTTCAGCCGCTGGGCTGGCTCTCGCACAGCTCCCCTTACTCGGCTCTGTCTTTTCCTCCCGCCCGCACGGCTCTACCGGCGCTGGGTACACCCCGTTAACGGAGGACAGTTCAGCCGCTGGACTGGCTCTCGCGCAGTCTCTCTCTCCTCGTGCTCGGCTCTGTCTCTCCCTCTCCCGCACGTTCGGTTCTACCGGCTCTGGGTACTCCGTAGGTGGAGAACAGTTCAGCCGCTGGACTGGCTCTCGCGCAGTCTCTCTCCCCGTTCTCGGCTCCTGTTCGCTCTCCCACTCCCGCACGTTCGGTTTTGCCGGCTCTGAGTACCCCGTTGGTGGAGAACAGCTCAGCCGCTGGACTGGCTCCTCGCAGTCTCTCACTCCGCACCCGGCTCTCACCCGCACGGTTCCCGTTCGCCTCCCCAGCCCTCTCGCAGACCGGTGTTTCCCTCCCCGGCTGCGGCTGGGTTTCTCCTCCCGCGCCTACTCGCAGGTTCAGCGCTTCGTGGCTGCAGTCGCTGCCCGGATTTTTCCCGCCGATTGCGGTCCGGCTGTCACCCGACGCCGTTGGACCCGACTTTTGGCCGGTACAGCTCCCCCTTGACCGAGGTCGAGTGCTCTGCCCTTCTCCTCCGGATACTTCTACCCCTTCCCCTACTCACAGTCTCTTCGGCCGCCTTGTTTCTTGCTGGTCGGCTCACTCCACACAGTGGTAGCAGGGTAATCAGTGCCTGTTGCTGATGAAGCTTTTGTTGCTAGTCTTCCAGCTTCTGTAAGGTACCACACTTTCTGTTGTTGTAGCCTCGTGTTTTCTTTTGGTAGCACGACGAGGGCGGTTGCCTCTCTTCGACGCTCTTTGTTACTTTGCTATTCTTGCCGCAGGGTACGATCGGACTCGTCGCCACTGTAAAGTCTGTGGGTTGTGCAGTAAATAAATACACAGACTTTTGAAGTACAAACAAACAGGTCTTTACTATTCAGAGGTCAGGGCGAATCTGCCCTAGTTATCCTGTAACATCACTTATATACTGGTGTGGTCACTGTCGGTATTACCGTATACAGAAGCCAATCAAATAGTGCCACATCTAAAGTAGTTCTCTTAAAGGTGAACGGTTACACTCAATCGTTCCCTTAAAGGTAGACGGGTACATACACTATAGCTTATATGTGACTCCAGACCCACAGCAATGTGGTTAACTCTTAACTGCCCTCTGAAATATCTGAGCAAGCCACTCAGTTGTAAAAAAACGCTGCAGAAAACAATAAGAAGAATAAAACCAGACAGACCACCTGGCATCGACCTCGGCTTCGGGCACACCAGCCCAGTCAACCCTGCAAAGTCCTCACCTGGGGACTTGTGCCAAAATTGGGAGAGCTGTCACACAGACTAGTCAAGTAACAGCCTGACATAATCATACCTTTCAGCCAACGTCCCAGACTCCTCCATCACCATCCCTGGGTATGTCCCGTTCCACCGGCAGGACAGACCCACCAGAGGTGGTGGTACAGTTGGGAGGGAGTGGCCCTGGGAGTCCTCAAAATTGACTCTGTATCGCATGAAGTCTCATGGCTTCAGGTCAAGCAAGGAAACCTCCTGCTGATTACTACCCACCAACATTATCAATCCTTACCAAAGTAATTAAAAATAGACCACCATGATCCACTAATGTACTTCAACAAGATATGACCAAGTCTTCAGTTCTTTTAGCCAATGATAAAACAAACACAGTTACCTTTTAAAAAAATATATTTTTATTAATTCTCATGATCTGTGCATCACTGGCGAGGCTCACATTTATTGCTCATCCCTTGTTGCCCTTGAGAAGGTGGTGGTGGGCCTTCTTCATGATCCACTGCAGTACGAGTGGTGAAGATACTCCCACAGTGCTGTTAGGTGGGGAATTCCAGAATATTGACCCAGTGACAATGATGGAACAGTGATGTATGTCCTAGTCAGGATGGTGTGTGACTTGGAGGGGATGTTGAAGAAGCCTTGGCGAGTTGCTGCAGTGCATCCTGTAGACTGTGCATACTGTGTCCACGGTATGCTGATGGTAGAGATATCTCTATTGCTATAATTCAGCATAAAAATTGTCTGCATAACAAAAGGACAGAGCTAAGTATTAATTTGTATTAATACCTCTCCCTGGGCACTTTAAAAGAAATACTGATTTTACTTATCGGTTAGTAAGTTCAAAGATGTGACTTTCAGCATATAATAATGCGGTCGGCTTTTGATGTCAATCATTATGCTGTCTAATTTATTTTAATTAACTTGTCAGGGCTTGCCATGAAGGCTTGTTTACAAAGGGACTACACTGCAAGCTACAAGACATGCAGTAATCAAAACATTTAAAAATCAATTATATTTATTGTACAACGCAATGACTATTGACTTTTATAAACTGGTATTATCATTAATAAAATGCGTACATTGTCAGATCATGTGCTATTTCATTTTGCAATCAAAAAAGAAATTATGAGTGCAAAGTAAAGGCGCAAAGAATTTGGGGGATAAATTCACCATTGTTGCATCCAGTTTATGTTTTGAAAATGGGAGTAGCAATGATGAATTTAGCAAGGCGTTGGCCTGTGCCTGATTTGCGTGTGCACACGGGCCACTGCTAAATTTGTCAGAGCTTCTTTTTAGGAGGTCCTGGCAGCCACCTGATATGAGTGCAGACTCCATTTCAATATCGAAATGAGAGACTGCACCTATTTCAGGACCCGTTTCTTAAATTCCTTATGGCTAAATTCCTTAAGCTTCGACTTTTTTATTTGGACCTGCAGCGGCTTCATCAGTAGTTCTACAAGGGACTGCTGGAGGCCGCCAAAATAACTGTCAGGTAAGTTTTTCATACATACCTCAATATGGGGCCAGGAGCAGCTCCTTGTTAGAAGTCCGAGGCCCAATTTCTGTCCAGCCTTGGGCCTCCCAGTTCAAGGGCACGCTGGAAGAAGTTCCACCCCCCCCCCCAAAAACAAACCATATTCTACCTCATTATCTTTCCTTTCTTTGCTTTAACCCTACGGTTGGCCTGAATGCTTTTGTGTGCTCTTCTCCGGTGACCCCAGCTCAATCTAGATTGCCTCATTGTCCAAATCCTAAAGTAATGAATGTGGCAGTTGACCCATACCAGAACAGTCTCATCGCTGCATTTCCATTCTCACTTCAGGAACACATCCAATTTGATGAGTTAATTCTTGAGTGAGAGGAAGGCATTTATTAAATTCTTGCCGGAATTTCAGGCGTTCAACGTCTCTCTCCAGATAAACAATTTGCCCTCTAGTTTAGCTCTGTTTTGTCGCAGTGGAAGCTAACACAAACCTTTCAGCATTCATATAGGATATTTTACTGGCAGCTCTATTTTGATGGTGACACTTTGGTATCATTCCTCTGTGCAGTGAACCTATACTTAGGAGTGTTATAGAAGATTGCTGACATCTTTGGGAGGCTCCTCTGATGTTTGAAAACTGTGCGCTTGGCCAGTAGTTCAAAACTATTCTGACCTTATCACAGGAGAAGACACAGTTTTATTTCAAGACTAAGATTGTGACTGTCAAAGCCCTAGTAATTGCTGATCAGACACACACTGGCTCCCTGCCTTAGCAGCTAATAAAATAGCTAGATGTGTGAAGCCTTGACAAGACCGTTCCTAAAGTAAGATGTTTCCCGAACAGTCACCAAGCCACACAGAGGCTTCAGGAAAGCAAAAGGAGATGTTCCTCCTATATCCTTCAAACCATCTTGCAGAATTCCAAAGAAACACCAATCCAGTTTAGCCAGGGACAATTTATTGCATTGGCCAGGCATCCGTAGCCCACCTGCACCAACTCAGCACCTAGCTGCTCATCGAGTGAACTCTATCAGGACCAGAATCCACTCTTAAAGTGTCACAGTTCCAATGCCTTCCAGCTACTCTATCAAAGTCACCACCATTCACACATGACTGTTAGCAATCGTAGAACAAAAGGCAAAACTAATGCTCATAAAATAACAATTATAGTGCGCCCCTAGCTACAAAACTAAAACTAAAACTATTCAAGTGCCTCAACATTTGCCAAAGATAAGGGGCACTGTATTAAATTCTGCTCGGAGTTTTATACCCAGCAAAGGAGCCAATCCATGCAGTTTATTTAAGGGTTGCTAAGTTATTTAGCACCAGCAACAGTACAAGTGAATCTGCTTGTCCAGAACTGCCAATTCCCATCCTTACCAAATTATCCATAGAATTGCGATTTTATTTTTCCAATGTTCTAATGTAAATCTTGTAATCTTATTGGAACTGGTTATTTTCAAACACTCATACAGTCCCAAAACTGTTGAAAATAAAAATCAACAACAACAACTTGTATTTGTATAGCGCCTTTAACATAGTAAAACGTCCCAAGGTGCTTCACAGGAGTATTAAAAGACAAAAAATTTGACACCGAGCCACATAAGGAGAAATTAGGGCAGATGACCAAAAACTTGGTCAAAGAGGTAGGTTTTAAGGAGCATTTTAAAGGAGGAAAGAGAGGTAGCGATGCGGAGATGTTTAGGTAGGGAATTCCAGAGCCTAAGGCCTAGGCAACAGAAGGCACGACCATCAATGATTGAGCGATTATAATCAGGGATGCTCAAGATGCCAGAATTAGAGGAGCGCAGATATCTCGGGGGGTTGTGGGGCTGAAGGAGATTACAGAGATGGGGAGGGGTGAGGCCATGGAGGGATTAGAAAACAAGGATGAGAATTTTGAAATCGAGGCGCTGCATAACCAGGAGCCAATGTAGGTCAGCGAGCACAGGGGTGATGGGTGAACGGGACTTGGTGCGAGCTGGGACATGGGCAGCCGAGTTTTGGATGACCTCAAGTTTATGTAGGGTAGACCGTGGGAGGCCAGCCAGGAATGCATTGGGATAGTCAAGTCTAGAGGTAACAAAGGCATGGATGAGGGTTTCAGCAGCAGGTGAGCTGAGGCAAGGATGGAGACGGGCGATGTTACGGAGGTGGAAATAGGCGGTCTTAGTTATGCCGCGGATATGTGGTCAGTAGCTCATTTCAGGGTCAAATATGACACAAAGGTTACGAACAGTGTGGTTCAGCCTCAGACAGATGTTAGGGAGAGGGATGGAGTCAGTGGCTAGGGAACGGAGTTTGTGGCGGGGACCGAAAACAATGGCTTCGGTCTTCCCAATATTTAATTGAAGAAAATGTTTGCTCATCCAGAACTGGATGTCGGACAAGCAGTCTGACAATTTAGAGACTGGAGGAGTTGACAGAAGTGCTGGTGAGATAGAGCTGGGTGTCATCAGCGCACATGTGGAAACTGACTCTGTGTTTTCGGATGATATGTAGATGAGAAATAGGAGGGGGCCAAGGATAGATCCTTGGGGGACACCAGAGGTAATGATGCAGGAGCAGGAAGAGAAGCCATTGCAAGTAATTCTCTAGCTATGATTAGATAGATAAGAATGGAACCAGGCGAGTGCAATCCCACCCAGCTGGACGATGGTGGAGAGGCTTTGGGGGAGGATGGAGTGGTCAACCATGTCAAAGACTGTAGACAAGTCAAGAAGGACGAGGAGAGATAGTTTTCCTTTGTCACAGTCACAAAGGATGTCATTTGTGACTTTGATGAGAGCCGTTTCGATACTGTGGCAGGGGTGGAAACCTGATTGGAGGGATTCAAACATGGAGTTCCGGGAAAGATGGGCATGGATTTGGGAGGCGACAACACATTCAAGGATGTTGGAGAGGAAAGGGAAGTTGGAGATGGTGCGGTAGTTTGCAAGGACGGAGGGGTCAAGGGTTGTTTTTTTGAGGAGAGGGGTGATGACGGCAGATTTGAGGGAGAGGGGAACAGTACCTGAGGAGAGAGAATCGTTAACAATATCAGCTAACATGGGAGCCAGAAAAGGAAGTTGAGTGGTGTAAGGGGTTTTCTCTGATACTGGTCCCCCGTTACACACAGTTCTTGGACATCAGGATTTATAAGAACAAAATACACACGGCACAGGGTTTTGGTCAACCTTTGATTCGTTCGTTTATTGAACACACACACACAATTACCTTCCCAGTATAAATCCCTACGATTTATATCAGGCTAACAACCCCAAAATACAAACCCCTACACAAGGGTCATTTGCATCGACACAATATGACGGAGTTAAACCTGTCCATGATTTGACTGTTACATATAACGTTACCCAGACTCAATCACAAAACCCTTATTGTGATCTCAGAAAATGCTGGAAAAACTCAGCAGGTCAGGCAACATCCGTGGACAGAAATTTGAGTTGACGTTTCGGGTCGAACCCTTCTTCAAAACTGGAAAGAAAAGATAGATCGGAGGCAGGGCTGCGATCGGACAAAAGAATAAAAGAAACAAAAGAAGTAAAAAAGAGACAATAAAAGGTATTAGAAGCTAGGCGAGATGGTTATAGGCTGAGATTAGGTGTAATCTCAGCATATTACCATCTTGTCTAGCTTCTAATACCTTTTATTGTCTCTTTTTTACTTCTTTTGTTTCTTTTATTCTTTTGTCCGATCGCAGCCCTGCCTCCGATCTATCTTTTCTTTCCAGTTTTGAAGAAAGGTTCGACCCGAAACGTCAACTCAAATTTCTGTCCACGGATGTTGCCTGACCTGCTGAGTTTTCCCAGCATTTTCTGTTGTTATTTCGGATTTGCAACATCCGCAGTATTTTGCTATCGTACCCTTATTGTGATCTGACTGAAACTCACAAACTTATTCAGACTCAATCATAAAAACCCCTTCTATGATTTGGCTGAAACATACAATCACCACTCCCGATCGGCTGTCTCTTGGAATTGATTGTAGGCCCGAATCTTTCTGTTAGCTGTTTTGCTGTCGGCTTCCACAGCACTGTCTTCGAAGTGATCTTACTTTAAACCCAAAACCAACTTGCAGTGTTTCCTGGCCCCTTGGTGAGCATATGATTCATTTCAAAATGTGTGAATTGTTCCTGGTATTGTCCATTGGTTTGAGATATCTTTCTGACAATGCAACCCTCCCAAAGTGACTGCATGTGCGAAGTTGTTGGTTTCTGTTAGCATTCGTATTCAAAAGATTCAAGGCCCAGCCCATTGTCTAGACCTGCACTGAAACTGGTTATTTGGGGGCCATGGTCTAAGGTGGACAATGCAACCCTTTAAGGTACATGAATATGCGAATGTTCTTGTATCTTCCCTAGACAGAAAAGCTTCGTGTGGCAATTCGGCCACAATGTCTGAATTAACCCTTTATTGCCCAGCTCTTTTTGCGGGCTGTGCACTTCTGGGTTTTTATATTTCACAGTCTAATATTTTTACCGTTGAGGGGGAGGAATCGATCCTACAGTGGTCAGCAGTTTGGTGGGAATAGGGTCGAGGGAGCAGGAAATGTGTCTCATGGACAAGATGAGTGCAGAGAGGTCATGAGGAGAGAGCAGAGAGAAACTAGAGAAAGATGTGAGTTCAGGGCTAGGGCAGGGGGATCCTTAGAGCAAGTTTGGTGTGATGGGCTAGGGGAAGGAAGGGAAGTGGCAGAGGCAGCTGAATGGATGGCCTCAATTTTAGAGACAATCAAGTCCACGAGCTCCTCACAGTTGTTATCGAAGGTGAGGGTGGAGGAGACAGGGGACAGGGGTTTAAGAAGACAGCTAGCAGTAGAGAATAGAAGCTGAGGTTTATCTTTGCATTCCAGAATGATTTTGGAATAGTGAGTGTTATAAATCTCATCATCATCAAGAAACTACTCATGAAATAATGCTGGACGGCCAGCTGGTGGCGCTGTCCAAGGAGTATAAATACTCGGGCGTGGGCCCAGCTTACCAGGGACATTTTATAAGACAAGGAACTAGTGAAGTACAACTAGACCTCCATGTTCTGAAACAAGTTGATTAAAGCCTTGCTTTATGCTCAAACCAAGTGCGTGGTGAGTTTTATTACGTCAATTTAATCAACTTGATATCGACTCCACGCTTTGGATGATTTCGGGAACAGCTACGACTCGAACCATAGAAGGGAACTCAGACAAGTAATCGATCCATCATGGAGAAACTACTCAGACCCGCCCATCTCGAGCTGGACCCGAATTTACTTACAGCTGCTAAGGTATGGAAACACTGGTATCATACTTTCAGCAACTTCCTCAGGGTGTGTGGTGAGAATGTTCCTGATAAATTAGAGATACTTGCTAATTATGTATCCCCTCATGTGTTTGATTATTTCGGAAACTGTGCAGACTATGATGCCGCTATCCAAATACTACAGCAGCTATATGCCAAGTCCGCAAATGAAATTTTTGCTCGGCATCTACTGGCCACAACTCGACAACAACCCGGGGAATCACTTGACGAATCCCTTCAGAAACTTCGCAGGCTCAGCAAGGATTGTAATCTTAAAGCTGTTACCGCTGAGCAGTACCAGGAGGAGTTAATTTCTGATTCCTTTATTAATGGGATTGCGTCTCCCTTCATACGTCAGCGTCTGTTGGAGAATAAAACCCTCAAGTTACAGGCTGCCTATGACCAGGCATGTTCTCTGGACTTAGCAAAGAGGAATGCAGATACCTATCTTCCACCACATGCACGGGCTGCTGCTATCACTTTTAGTGACTCCTTCGATAGGCCTCAGGCGGAAGCCCTCATGGATGACGACTCCAACCTGTCTGATGACAACCCTACCCTAGAAACCTACACTGATGACGACCCCGCAAGAAAGGTCACTTTTCTAAGGTATGCCAGTCAAGAGCCGCTGTTAGTAAGAAAGGCCACTTTTCTAAGGTATACCGGTCGAGAGCTCCTGTTAGTTTTGCAGCTAATATCTATAAAACTGCTCCTCCCCCAAGAGCCACTACTAAGATTACAGCTGCAATCTATAAAACTGCTCCTCCCCCAAGAACCACTACTAAGTTTACAGCTGTCAAGGGTAAAATTGCCCCTCCTCCCATCACAGCTGTTTTTCCCCAAAGTCTGTCCCATGCAGCCACGAAGGTTTCGGTAAATGGACACATTTTGAGTGCACTAATCAACTCATGCTGCTCTGACAGCTTCATTAGTGAGCGGGCTGTCAGTAAGTTAAAACTGCATATTTACTCCTAGGACAGGGAAATTGCAATGGCTCTGACAACACTGACCACCAATTCTTCTGGCTTTTGTCTTGTCGACCTTATTCTCAATGGCCGCACTTATTTCTCCACCCAGCTCGGGGTGCTCAAGAACCTATGCAGTGATGTGCTCCTGGGACAGGATTTCCAGAAACAACACAAAAGACTCACTTTCGAGTTTGGAGGGTCAAAGCCGGAGTTTACTATTTCCAAAGTACCGTTTTGTGCGCTTTCGGCGGCTTCACTCGACGAGCCCTCCTTGTTTGCCAATCTTTCCCCCTGATGTGAGCCCATAGTCACCAAATCACGACGTTTCAGCCAAGATGATCAATCCTTTATCGAGGCAGAAATCTCTCGCCTTCTAGCTGACGGTATCATTGAGCCATGTTCATCTTCCTGGCGGGCTCAAGTCGTCGTTGTCAAAAATCCTCTGAAGCAACACAAGAAATGTCTTTGTATCAATTACTCGCAAACTATTAACCAGTATACAGACCTGGATGCCTACCCACTACCACGCATCGATGACATGGCCAATAACCTTGCTAATTACAAGGTATTTTCAACCTTTGATTTAAAGAGCGCATATCATCAAGCACCATTAAAGGACTCTGACAAAAAGTATACGGCCTTTGAGGTCAATGGTCGGCTTTACCAGTTTTGTTGCCTTCCGTTTGGGGTCACCAATGGGGTGGCCATCTTTCAATGGGCAATGGATAGCCTAGTCAAACAGGAGAACTTAATGGACACTTTTCCATATCTGGATAATATCACCACTGCTGGTTATGACCAGAAGGAGCATGATGCCAACCTCCAGAAATTTTTTGACGTTCTCCGTCATCGCAACTTAACCTTAAATTAGTCCAAACCTGTGAAATCAGTACCATCAGTCAACATCCTTGGATACTGGGTGGGCAACGGTGTCATCAAATCAGATCCAGAGTGACTTTGTCCGCTTCAGGAGCTCCCTCCCCCTACGAATCTCGGCTCTCTTCGTCGGGCACTTGGCATGTTCGCCTATTATGCGAAATGGATACCCCACTTCTCCGACAAGATCCAGCCCCTGCTTCACGCAAAGTCATTTCCATTGGAGGCAACGGCTATTTCAGCTTTCAACCTCATCAAGCGACAACTGGAAAAAGCCATGCTTCGTTCCATTGATGAAAATCTTCCTTTTGCGGTCGAGTGCGATGCATCGGATGTGGCGATCTCTGCTACCTTGAATCAAGGTGGTCGACCCGTTGCATTTCTGTCCAGAACTTTGCAGGGTAGCGAGCTCCATTATCCTCCTGTCGAGAAGGAGGCTATGGCCATCATCGAAGCTGTACTTAAATGGAGTCATTTTCTCGCTCGTCGCCATTTCATCAGCGCTCCATGGCCTTTATGCTGGATAACCGGAAACACACTAAGATCAAGAATAACAAAATACAACTCTGGAGGATGGAATTGACTGCCTTTGGATACACCATACATTATCGACCCGGCAAAGAGAATGTGGCCCCGGGTACCCTCACGCGGGCATTCTGCTCTTCTATGTCAACTTCAACTCTTGCGGATCTTCATACTGACTTATGCCATCCTGGCGTTAACTGTATGTTGCACTTTGTGCGATCTAAAAATCTCCCATTTTCTACGGAAGATGTGAAAAGAACGTGCTCCTCCTGTAGAATTTGTGCGGAATTAAAACCGCAATTCTTCCGTCCATCGGATGGCTCGCTCATACACGCTATGCAGCCTATGCAGCGACTCAACATTGACTTTAAAGTGCCATTGCCTTCCTCAACGTGAAACACCTACTTACTGACTATGGTGGTCTAATATTCACGCTTTCCCTTTGCTTTCCCCTGTCCCAATATGCTTACTTCCACAGTGATCAAATGCCTTGATCAAGTCATTTCCCTTTGCGGTACGACCAATTTCAGCCACTCTGATCGAGGTCCCTCCTTCATGTCAAGCGAACTCAAAAGTTATCTCTCCCAACGGGGAATCGCCACAAGTAAAACGACACTGTACCATCCCATCGGTAACGGACAGGTTGAGAGATACAACGCTATCATTTGGAATGCTGTTCGTCTTGCGCTGAAGTCACGCAATCTACCAGACCAGCAGTGGGAAACTATGCTCCCTGACGTGTTGCATTCCATCAGGACTCTCCTTTCTACATCTACCAACGTCACACCTCACGAGCGATTCTTCAGCTTCCAGCGTCGCTCTACCCATGGGACGTCTCTACCGTCATGGTTGGCAGCTCCCGGCCCCGTGCTGCTCCGAAGATTCGTCCGATCGTCTAAAAATGATCCTCTCGTCGACGAGGTAGAACTCACGGACGTCAACCCCACGTACGTGCACGTGCGGTACCCTGATGGCCGGGAGTCCACCGTTTCGCTCCAGGACCTGGCTCCCTGTCTGGTCAGTTCCGTGGACTCATCTGATAGAGGGACCCATGGGGATGTTGCCGACACTCTGCGCTCCCCCGAAGATGATGCCCTACCTGGGACATCGAGAGATCTGCCAGCTGCCCCACCTGATCCACTCAGGGAGCTGAGCACTCCCCGTGGGATGGCCACCCGAGGGCAGGACGCCAGTTAATCCCCGGCTATCAAACAGGATGAAGCCAGTTCTGTGCCTGTGGGGACCCGCACCTGAAGTCACGATCTCCCCAGCCTCCCTCGGGTCGATCAGAGCAACACGGGTCCTGTCGATCCACCAGTACGGATCAAGTGGCCCAGGAACCAAGACACGGTCCGGGGAGACATGCCTTCTAGCCATAAACAAAAATCTAAAAGACTGCGGCTATTCGTGGTCCGCCTAATCCGTTAAGAGGAAGTCGTCGGACTTCCAAATCTTTTAGGCAGGAAGAATGTTATAAGTCTCATCATTCATCAAGAAACTACTCATGAAATAATGCTGGACGGCCAGCTGGTGGCGCCGTCCAAGGAGTATAAATACTCGGGCATGGGCCCAGCTTTTCAGGGACATTTTGTAAGACAAGGAACTAGTGAAGTACAACTAGACTTCCATGTTCTGAAACAAGTTGATTAAAGCCTTGCTTTATGCTCAAACCAAGTGCGTAGTGAGTTTTATTATGTCAGTGAGCAATTTGGGCAGATGAGAGCAGGACCCAATAATGCTTTATGTGGTCCAGCCAGATCTGGCGGTGAATGGCTAAAGCAGTTGTCCGCCATATCCGTTCAAGCCTGCATCCCTTGGACTTAAGGGAGTGAAGATGAGGGCCACACTGGGGAATGGTCAGGGTGAGAGAGAGTCATTGCTTTAGTAGGAACTGGGGCATCAAGAGTGATGGTGAGTGGATGGTTGAGCAGATCGGTAGCTGCAGAAATGTCACGGTGAAAAGAGGGCCAAAGGCTGGGCAGTTGGGATTCCATAAGTGCAGTTGTAAGCAAGTTGGGAGTGAGTTTTTTCCAGGGGCGGATACAGAAGGAAGTAGGGTTGGGGTGGTGGTGGAGGGGTATGTCGGTGGAAAGCAATACGAGGAAGTGGCCAGAGATGGCCTTATCTGCGATTGACACAACAACAACAACTTTTATTTATATAGCGCCTTTAACGTAGTAAAATATCCCAAGGCGTTTCACAGGAGTATTATAAGACAAAAACATTTTTTTAAATGGACACGATGGGAGTAGTGAGACCACGAGAGATGGCAAGGTTGAGGGGATGGCTGTGAATATGGGTTGGAGAGTTTACATGGAGGGAGAGATTAAGGGAGGATAGTGAACTCAGAGGAGAGAGAGTATGATGAATCGAGATGGAGGTTGAAATCACTGAGGATGAAAAGTCGCTTGGTGCAGAGGCTGATGGAGGAAAGCAGTTAAGATTTTGTGGTAATAAAATTTTTATGGTACTTGGGTGGGCAGTAGAAAATGAGGATTTTAAATGAGGTGAGCGGGTGGAATAAGGTGAAATGCTCAAAGTAGAAGAAAGTGCCGGAGGAGTAGGGGGACAGATCAAGGTGTGATTCGCTGATGAGAGCCACACCGTCACCACGGCGGTCTGAGCGCGGCAAGTGGTGGAAGATATAGCCAGGTGGGGAGGCTTCATTTAAGGGTAAGGTGTCATCACCCCTCAGCCAACTTTTCGTCAGGGCCATGATGTCGATGCAATCATCCACGATAAGCTCATGGATGGCAAGGGCCTTGTTCACAAGTGAACGGACATTCTGGTGGGAGATTCGAAGAGGGTCGGTGATGACTGACACACTGCCAGCATCCACAGGGTCAGCGCTGGGAGGGATGAGTTGAAAAGGAAGGAGATTGGCAAGATTAGCCCCCAGCGGGAAGGTCGGCGGGAGAGTAGGATGGGACAGTTGGGGTTGCTGCTCGTAAGGCGGAAGTGATGAGTGCCTCGATGGGCCCTTCGTAGGATGCCAAGAGAGGCACAGAGGGAAGCTGTGGGCTTATCTAAGAGGGAGTCAGGCCTGTGACAGCGGCAGGATAGTAAGAAGGTCGAAGAGTAATGAAGGATTGGGGTAGGGATTTGTGAGGACAGTGTATCCGAGAGAGGAGAGATGAAAGGAGGCAGGACGACAGGAGAGAGCGGTCAGAGGGGATAGAGAGAAAAGGAAAAGGGGGAGAAAACAATGGAAATTGACGTGAACGGCTTGGGTCCTTTGGAAAAATAATGGTGAGTTCACGGCGCAGGACTTATTGTGCATAAATGATGCAGCAGTTTGTGGTGAGGAAGCGATATGCCGTGAGTTGCCAATCACCACAAATTGCTGGACGATTTGCACCGCTCTGCCGTTAGCCTCACAAAAATGGGAACTCGCCAACAGTCTCCCCATGAGTGTCAGGATTTGCTGAATTTGCGACGTAAATATGAATGAATCTGCCACAGACATGTTAGGGCTGGTATTTCATGCTGTAAAGACCCTGGGGGAAAAATTGAGTTGTGTCCCCTTTGGGCCGCTAACTTCACATTAGCGCCCCCGCGGACGAAATTCATTGGTAGTGCCCCAAGAAGGCCGCGGTATTGCAGGCCTTCCTCCCCTTCTTAAAGGCACTAATGGGAGGCGCAAAGCAACCGAATTTCTCCCCGCCCCCCGTTAATGACATCATTTATGGTCCTGACATGAAACTCAACGTTGGATGCCCAGAAATGGAACAATGAAACTGTGGAGTATCACTCCTGCAGGTAGTAAATTGTTCCTAGAGGTTTTTCAAATTTTAAATTTAAATCTTGTAATCTTTTTTCTTACTTTTCCTTTCTGTCTCTTTTGTTCTCTCACTCTTAATCTAATCTTTCTTTCCCTCACTTTAGTTCTCGTTCTGTATCGAATTTCACTCTAATTCACCCAATTTCCTTCTCTGTTTCTTTCTCTATCCTTATATTTCATTGGCTGAGGAGATAGACAATTGGACCCGATGGTCATGTGGTCACAGATGCCCCTTGGACCTCGCCGCACTGTTAACAATTCGCATTTCCAACAATTTGCGGTGCAAAAATAATATAGCCTGAAGCATGAGGGAAAAAAATCCAATTCATGGCGCTCGCGGCAAGATGCCCCGAGCCAGCAATTTCTGGGCCAATGAATTTACCACATAACCTCACAATAGTGTCGGCAACACTTTACCATGCCTTAACCAAAAGAACACCACAAGAGTTACAGGCAGAATAATTGATGGGGGTTTGAGCAGTCTGCTTTTCACTTCCATGTGTGAGGTGATTGCATAATTCATGAATGATGAACACTGAGCTCCCAGAAGCATCCTGTGTGATACATAAATGACTGCATCTGGGGCACTTGCCCAGCATTCCGAAATGGAGCAATCTTATAATCTGACCCCAGATATGGGCCATTTTTTGTTTTTCAGATTTGTTACTCATTGCTAAATAATATACATACACAGTGAGCTCTCCTGATGCCTTTATGCCCTAAGCTCTGGAATTCCCTCCCTAAACCTCTCCGCCTCTCTGCCTCTCTTTTCTCCGTTAAGACGCTCCTTAAAACCTACCTCTTTGACCAAGCTTTTGGTTACCTGCCCTAATTTATCCTTATGTGGATCGGTGTCAAATTTGTTGTCTTAAAATAGTCCTGTGCAACGCCTTGGGACGTTTTACTACGTTAAAGGCGCTATATAAATACAAGTTGTTGTTTTTGTTGTTGTTGGGTAAATGCACGAGCTGGTTTAATATTGAATCATTCAGATCAGGCATATCCTTGGTTCAATTCGAGAGCTGTTTGTAGCCACACTGATGGCACACTATGGTATGAATTTTAACCCCCAAATATGGGTGGTTTGGGGTCGGATCAAGTGTTAAAATTTTAATAGTCTCAATCCCACATCTGGGTTTAATGGAGGTGTGACAAGGGGCTGGGCAGCCAAGCCGCTCCCAGGAGGTGGGTTGGCAATTTAAATATTTTCACGAGGCTGGCAGCCTCTGATTTGCAGGTTTAGCAGGGGCTGACAGGGTTTCCCAGGCCTCAGGAAACCCAGCAACTGAAGGGAGGCGAGGACAGCTTGTGGACCAGGAGGAGCAGGAGTGCTTCCCTGCTCCCAGCCCCCCACATCAGACACCCTCCCATACAAAGATCCCCGCAGCTGGGGACCAGACCCCCCCACTGCCCCCCAGGGTCGAGGGTCGAGGGTCGGACCACCCTGGGGGGCCAGTGATTGGACCCTCCACTTTCCCGGGGTCGCGCAGACCGTTTCCCTCACGCTCCCAGTAGCAGCTGCAGGCTTCCTACCTGGTCCTGCGGCCTGCTCCGGAGTCCTCCCGGCCCGACTGGAAGCCAAGCCTGTCAGTCAGGCTGACTTACGGGCGGGGAACCTGCCAAGGAGGAAAGTCGCACGCTGAGGAGTGCGGGGAAACCAGGACTCCCGAGTTTCCTGTCCAAAGCTCCGTCCCCCCCCCCTCCCCAAACCCGCCACTCTCAATATCAGGGCCTTTAATTGGCTATTGTACTTTGGGCTGTGGAGGGGAAAAATCAGCCAAGTATCTTGTTCCATAATGCTGTGGAATAATCCCTGCTAGAAAATACACAGCTGGGCAGGGTTGGGCTGGACTGTGATGCCTCCTCATTAAATAACCTGTAAGTTCTCCATGTCATGCTTATACTGGAAGAATGGCTGCTTGTGGAGGTACCAGAGGGCTATCTACACCCATGGAAACAAGTCTAAACATGAGTTATGTTTTCAGGAGAAAGGGAGAAGATTAGAGAAAAAAAAATATTTGCGGTTTGCCAGTACTTGATTGCCAGTGTAGATTGCAAGTTATTTGCTCTAGGTAGGTCCCAAAACTCACACTGAATATTAAAACTGTGGTTGGCAGATGGTCTGCTGTCATTTGGTAATGAGCTCTGTTGCTAAGCTGATGATGATGCAATATAATTTACTAATTTACTTGTGAAACAAATGATGTCATAAACTTGCGATCTTCGTGAACTGGCTGGCCAGAGACTGACAAAAGATACAACTTACACAGTTCTGTTTGACACTGCAGTCAGCTTGCTTGCTATGAAATTCAAAGGCGACAGAATTCGGCTCCGTACCGCCCGCTTTCTCGGCGCTGCAAGTGCCATTTTGGATCTAAAATGACATCCGCAGCACACACAGACACTTCTGGTTCAAGTCGCACCAGACGCCATCTTGGTGAGGGCGCCCGTGCTCACGCAGTGACTGTCCACCAGATGTAGGCA
The DNA here is from genome assembly GCF_052327205.1 of Somniosus microcephalus. Taxonomy (NCBI): domain Eukaryota; kingdom Metazoa; phylum Chordata; class Chondrichthyes; order Squaliformes; family Somniosidae; genus Somniosus; species Somniosus microcephalus. The sequence goes on along the minus strand of NC_140997.1, from coordinate 78,922,414 downwards.
GAGTAGGCAGATCATGACATCAATCAGCATGCAACACTGATTTGACTCCAGTGGTGCCATTTTGGAGCTCAACGGTCCAGCTAACGCCCTCTCTTAAACACGCACATCGGAACATGCATTCAGCAGCAGGAAGGACCCCCCACCAGTGCTATATATGGGACCATCAACTACATACAGGGTAGTTGCTGATTGATTTCTACTGGCTGTTGGTGGTTTGTTATCTTATTTGAAGTCTCCAGGGAGTGGTGTAGCAGGTTACTTCAAGGCGACTGCACAGACCAGATGCTCCCAGACATGGGGCAGTAGGAGGCACTTCACTTGGCCATAAGCATGACAGGGAGAAGGGCTCTCAGCAGGAGACCATATCTGCCCAGGGTGTTCAGGGAGCAATACTCCTAAGTGAACTTCAGCAAGAAACAACGTGTCAGACACCTTCACTTCAGTAAGGACGTCCTCACTGAAATCTGCCACCTGCTGCAGCCTCAACTGCACCCTTAGAGCAGGGCAAGGGCGGCAGTGCCAGTGGCTGTCAAGATGACCGTGGCCATGAACTTTTATTCGTCGGGCTCCTCCCATGCTGGAGCGGGAGATATTTGCAACATCTTGCAGTTTGCCATCCACTGTTGCGTAAGGGAGGTCACTGAGGCTCTGTCTTCCAAGAGAGCTGAATAATCTCATTCACTCTGGCCAGCGAGCTGCAGACGAAGCAAGCACTCAGCTTTGTGAGGATTGCAGGCTTCCCCATGATGCAGATGCCATTGACTGCACGCATGTCACTTTGAGGGCGCCACATGTAAACTCTGAGATGTACCGCAACTGGAAGGGATTCCACTCCCTCAACATCCAGCTAGTGTGCAACCATACTCAGTGAATCATGCAGGTGAATGCCCGGTATCCTGGCAGCAGTCATGATGCCTTCATTCTGCGGCAGTCCAGTGTGCCATCCGTATTTGAGCCACTATGACAAACCAGGGGGTGGCTACTGAGCGAAAAGGGCTCTCCATTAACAACATGGCTCATGACGCACATGTGGGAAGCATGCGTATAAAGAAAGCCATGTTGCCACATAAAGCATAATCGAGCAGACCATTGGCATGCTAAAGCAACGCTTCCGCTGCCTGGACCGCTCTGGAGGAACCCTGCAGTACTCGGCAGAGTGTGTGTCAAGATTCATGGTGGTCTGCTGCATGCTGCACAACCTCGCCATCATGAGGGCACAGCCCTTGCCACCAGCTATAAGGCAACCAGCTGAGGAGCAGGAGGAGCAGGAGCAGGAGGAAGAGGAAGGGAGGAGGCAACCTAGATAGCCCATTTCTGGCCAGGCTGTCTGTGATCGACTCATCTGACTGATACCAGTAAACGCAACCTCAATTCCCCATTTACCAACAGTCCCGCACCTTACCTTTGCTCTGTTACTAACCATCACAATGTCCACTTGGCCACAATGCAAAAATAAAAGCCAATACAAACTAAACATTCTAAACCAAATTTATAAATCAAACCATGTCATATTGCATACAAATGTCAACTAATCCTCCTTGTGAATTCCCTTAGTGCCTGTCTTCTGTCTGCCATTGCCTGTCCTAGTGCTACTACGAAGTGCTACCCCAGTGGCTGCAGCATGGCTGGTGGAAGGCTGCTTACTTTCAGTGGGGGAGACTGCAGATGGCCTTGCCGGACGACCTCAAGCAGCTCTGGGCCTAAAAGGCCCGGCTGTAGACTGCACCACCTCGGCATGGACGGCAGCAGTCTGGACTGGTTGGCTGACGGGCAACAGCAAGGGCACTGGCAGAGTGACAGTGGTGGGAGGCTCAAGGGGCCAAGTGGCCTGTTCCTGCTCCTGTTTCTTATGACTTGGATAGAGAACTGGTTGGCGGACAGAAAGCAAAGAGTTGGAATAAACGGGTCGTTTTCCGAGTGGCAGGCAGTGACTAGTCGGGTACCGCAAGGATCGGTCCTAGGACCCCAGCTGTTCACAATATATATTAATGATCTGGATGAGGGAATTGGATGTAATATCTCCAAATTTGCAGACGACACAAAGCTGGGCGGGAGGGTAAGCTGCGAGGAGGATGTCGGGAAAGTCCAGTACGATTTGGACAGGTTGGGTGATTGGGCAGAAACATGGCAAATGCACTATAATGTGGATAAATGTGAGGTTATCCACTTTGGTGGCAAAAACAGGAAGGCAGATTATTATTTGAATGGCAATAGATTGGGAGAAGGGGAAGTGCAAAGAGACCTGGGTGTCCTTGTGCACCAGTCGCTGAAGGTAAGCATGCAGGTGCAGCAGGCGGTTAAGAAGGCAAATGGTATGTTGGCCTTCGTAGCAAGAGGGTTCGAGTACAGGAACAAGGATGTCTTGCTACAGTTGTACAGGGCCTTGGTGAGACCGCACCTTGAGTATTGTGTGCAGTTTTGGTCACCATACCTGAGGAAGGACGTTCTTGCCATGGAGGGAGTGCAGCGAAGATTCACCAGGCTGATACCTGGGATGGCAGGAATGACATATGAGGAGAGATTGTGTCAATTGGGCTTATACTCACTGGAGTTTAGAAGATTGAGAGGGGATCTCATCGAGACCTATAAAATTCTGTCAGGTCTGGACAGACTAGACGCAGGAAGGATGTTTCTGATGGCCGGGGAGTCCAGAACCAGGGGTCATAGTCTAAGGATAAGGGGTAAGCCATTTAGGACTGAAATGAGGAGGAATTTCTTCACCCAGAGAGTGGTGAACCTGTGGAATTCTCTGCCACAGAGGGCGGTGGAGGCCAGTTCATTAAATCTATTCAAGAAAGAGTTGGATATGTTTCTTGAGGCTGAAGGGATCAAGGGATATGGGGAAAAGGCAGGGACAGGGTACTGAGTTTGGATGATCAGCCATGATCACATTGAATGGCGGAGCAGGCTCGAAGGGCCGAATGGCCTACTCCTGCTCCTATCTTCTATGTTTCTATGTTTCTATGAATGCTGTCATCCTGAGAGAGGACAGCAGGTTCGTGCTTCACGGAGCCACTGCCACTCTCCCGGGGCGGCGTCTCAGCAATCCTAGTAATCTGTTGAAGGACAGATTGCTGGACTACTGTGACATCCTGCAAGCCCCCTTGAACATTGGTATCTGCAGTCATGGTAGCAGCAGTCTTAGCTTCCACTGCCACACTCAGACGTTGGGTGACTGCTGCTTTTGCTCCAATGGAAGCTGAGACATCGGCCATCAGACCCTGAATCATGGTTGGGTCGACAAGTGCGCTAATGGAGTTGGCCACCACTTCCATGCTGGAAAGGATGGGCTCCAAGCTTTGCGCAAAGCCCTGTGCCAAGTTGGTGCTGGACTCCTCCATGCTCCTTGACATTGAACGCAGGCTTTCTGGCAGGCCTGCCAATGCACCAAGCATTTCATCGTGCGTACCCATCAGCCTTCTTCATTAGCCCACCCCGTCGAAGTGCTCATCTGAGTTCTCTGCAGCAGAACTCGTGTGCGACCTTGACCTCCGGCGAGCTGACTCCTGTGCTACGCTTGCCCCCTGCCCTGTCTGCAGGCCAGTTGTGCCCGGTGTCTCACCACATGCAGATCCCACCTCTAAGCTCTCCTCTATATTACACGCAGTGCAAGCCCCTATTACAACATTAATAAAGGAGTATATAGGCAAGGGAAAGCAATCAGCGGAGACACTATGGTTAGAATTGAGGAATAAGACAGGACTTAAAACTGTAATGGGAGTTGTCTACAGGCCTCCTGATAGCAGCAATGGAGTGGCAGAAAATATTAATTCAGAGATTAGAGAGGCTTGTAGCAAAAATTAGAGTTGTTTTCATGGAAGATTTTAACTTCCATTATAGATTGGGAAGAGCAGAGTAGCTCAAGTCAGGAAAGGTAGTGAATTTATTGAGTGCATTTAAGATAGTTTTCTGGAGCAATATGTTCTAGCACCAATATGAGGGCAGGCCTTACTAGATTTCGTCATGAGCCAGACTTAGTTAATAATCTAACAGTAAGGGAAGATTTACTGTATCTAACAGTGATCATAATACGATCAAATTCAATTTTAGGATTGAAAAGGAGAAACTTAACACAGATTCTAAATTTTGGTACGTCTACTTTAACAGGATGAGACAGAGACTGATGACAGCAAGCTGGTCAAAACTGTTATCAGAAAAACTACAGATGAACAGTGGGAGATGTTCAAAAAATAGTTTAGCTTAATATAGGACCAGTACATACCCCCAAGGGGAAAGAGCTCTACTTTACCAAATAAAACAGCCAGGGTCGACAAAAGAGGTGAGAGATAACATAAAGCTCAAGGATAGAGCACACAGCGCTAGAAGCTGGCCTTGCCCACAAAACTGGCCACGCCCCCAGATTGAATTAATCACCACCTTAAACATTCACTCCCTCCACCACCGGCGTACCGTGGCTGCAGCATGTACCATCTACAAGATGCACTGCAGCAACTCGCCAAGCCTTCTTCGACAGCACCTCCCAAACCCACGACCTCTTCCACCTAGGACAAGGGTAGCAGGCGCATAGGAACACCACCACCTCCAAGTTCCCCTCCAAGTCACACACCATCCTGACTTAGAAGCATAGCGCCGATCCTTCATCGTCGCTGGGCCAAAATCCTGGAACTCCCTCCCTAACAACACTGTGGGAGTACCTTCACCACACGGACTGCAGCGGTTCAAAAAGGCGACTCACCACCAACTTCTCAACGGCAATTAGGGATGGGCAATAAATGCTGGCCTTGCCAGCGACGCCCACATCACATAAACAAATTTAAAAAAAATAAAGGGGAGGGATTTTTGCTACAGCTATACAAAGCCACATCTGGAGTACTGTGCTGGGCACTGCACCTTAGAAAGTATATTGTCCTTGCAAGGAGTGCAGTGCATATAGGGAATATAGGCCCATTCTACTCAATCTCTCCTCATCGGACAGCAGTCACATCCCAGGAATCAGTCTGGTGAACCTTCGTTGCACTCCCTCTAAGGCAAGTATATCCTTCCTTAGGTAAGAAGACCAAAACTGTACACAGTACTCCAGGTGTGGTCTCACCAAAGCCCTTTTTAATTGCAGCAAGGCTTCATAACTCTTATTCTACAACCCCATTACAATAAAGGCTAACATACCATTTGTCTTCCTAATTACTCGCTGTAGCTGCATGTTAACTTTCTGTGATTCATGTACAAGGACATACAAATCCCTCTGAATACCAATATTTACTCGTCTCTCACCTTTTAAAACAATAGTTTTTCCATTCTTCCTACCAAAGTGAATAACCTCACATTTCCCCACATTATATTCCATCTGCCACCTTCTTGCCCAATCACTTAACCGATCTATATCCCTTTGCAGCCTTATTGCATCCTCCTCACAGTTTACTTTCCCACCTAAAAGACTTATATTTCTGTAGTGCCTTTCACAGCCACCGGACGTCCCAAAGCACTTTATAGCCAATGAAGTACTTTTTTGAAGTGTAGTCAATATTGTAATGTAGGAAACGCAGCAGCCAATTTGTGCACAGCAAGCTCCCATAAACAGCAATGTGATAAAGTCCAGGTGATCTGTTTTAGTGATGCTGATTGAGGGATAAATATTGACCATGACACCTGCAATAACTCTCCTGCTCAAGTCTCTGGAGTGCGACTATGAACACACAACCTTCTGACTCAGAGGGGAGGATGCTACTAACTGAGCCATAGCTGACACCTAGCTTTGTATCATCAGGAAACTTGGAAATGTTACACGCAGTCCCAACATCTATCTCGCCTTACAGGGGATCAGGACGCATCTACCCCATCTCCCAATGTTCCTTCACCACCCAACAGGTTGGACTCAGACTGCAAGTCCCCTTCTCCCAGACCTCACTATGCCAGTGCTCACCTGCTGCACGAGCATCCTCCCACTCTAATATCCTTTCCACACCCTGCAGCCACAAAAGAGGTTTTAAACATGCAATCCATGGAAAAAATGCATTTCATAAATCTCAGATACCTCTCCTCTCTGTCTCAACCTTGGGTGTCTCCTGGCCAGGAGACAAAGCAAGAGGATGTGACACTCACCTTGCCTGACTGCAACGTCTGCTCGAACCACAGTCGCCACAACCTTGTAACCTTGTAGCTGCAGAGCCCTATCCTCATGGGGGGTAAGCTCCCTCAGGAAAGGAGTACCCAACTCATCTGCACCTGCTCTCGCACATTATAAGTCACTTTACTCCGCATGGATAACAGAGGAGAGAGCATCACATAGGGTGCTCACTGGGAGAGAGTTATATTTATGCATTCAAATCTACTCTCTTCAGCAGAGATAAAGGTGTGAAATTTTTGTTCGACAAGGTTATTGTGGTATCTTGAGGTGGCCATAGATGGAGACGGACACAGGTTAACTCCGTAACATGGTTTAATCAACACTTGCACATAAAATCTAGTGGGAGGATAGAGGATTGGGAAAACTTTAAAAGACAGCAAAAAATAACAAAAAGATTGATTAAGAAAGGGAAGATAGATTATGAAAGTAAATTAGCAAAAAATATAAAAAGAGATAGTAAGAGTTTTTATAGTTATATAAAAAGAAAAAGAGTGGCTAAAGTAAATGTTGGTCCCTTAGAGGATGAGACCGGGAAATTAATGGTGGGAAACATGGAGATGGCAAAAACACTGAATGAATATTTTATATCAGTCTTTACAGTAGAAGACACTAAGAATATCCCAACACTGGACAAACAGGGGGCTAAAGGGGGGGAGGAGCTAAACACGATCAAAATCACTAAGGAAGTGGTACTCGGTATAATAATGGGACTCAAGGCGGATAAATCACCTGGACCTGATGGCTTACATCCTAGGGTCTTGAGGGAAGTGGCGGTAGGGATTGTGGATGCATTGGTAATAATTTTCCAAAACTCCCTGGACTCGGCAAAGGTCCCGGCAGACTGGAAAACTGCTACTGTAACACCCTTATTTAAAAAGGGCAGTAGACAGAAGGCTGGAAACTATAGACCGGTTAGCCTAACATCTGTGGTAGGTAAAATTTTGGAGTCCATTATTAAGGAGACAGTAACAGGACATTTGGATAATCATAATTTAATAGGACAAAGTCAGCATGGTTTTATGAAGGGGAAGTCATGTTTGACAAATTTGCTGGAGTTCTTTGAGGAAGTAACATATAGGGTGGATAAAGGGGAACCAGTGGACGTAGTGTATTTAGACTTCCAAAAGGCATTTGACAAGGTGCCACACAAAAGATTATTGCTTAAGATAAAAAATCACAGGATTGGGGGTAATATTCTGGCATGGATAGAGGATTGGCTATCTAACAGAAGGCAGAGAGTTGGGATAAATGGTTCATTCTCAGACTGGCAATCAGTAACTAGTGGTGTTCCGCAGGGGTCAGTGCTGGGTCCCCAACTCTTTACAATCTATATTAACGATTTGGAAGAGGGGACCGAGTGTAACATATCAAAGTTTGCAGATGATACTAAGATGGGAGGGAAAGTAGTGAGTGAGGAGGACATAAAAAACCTGCAAGGGGACATAGACAGGCTAACTAAGTGAGCAAAGATTTGGCAGATGGAATACAATACTGGAAAGTGTGAGGTTATGCACTTTGGCAGGAAAAATCGTAGAGCAAGTTATTATCTTAATGGCAGGAAACTGGAAAGTACTGAAGTACAAAGGGATCTGGGGGTCCTGGTGCACGAAACTCAAAAGGTTAGTATGCAGGTGCAGCAAGTGATTAAAAAAGCCAATGGAATGTTAGCTTTCATTGCTAGGGGGATAGAATATAAAAATAGGGAGGTATTGCTTCAGTTGTACAAGGTATTGGTGAGACCGCACCTGGAATACTGCGTACAGTTTTGGTGTCCATACTTAAGAAAGGACATACTTGCTCTCGAGTCAGTACAAAGAAGGTTCACTCAGTTAATCCCGGGGATGAGGGGATGGACATATGAGGAGAGGTTGAGTAGATTGGGGCCTAGAAATTCAGTGCCCTTAGCGCCGATTTTGCGGCGTTAGAGGGCCTAGCGCTGCAATTGGCGCCGGCGCCTAAATTGCCTGGGGCCCTTCCGCCGCGGTAGACCGGTAGCGCTGCGCCGGCACCGATGACGTCATCGGTGTGCGCAGCGTCCCGGTTGCCGTGGTAACCCGGCCCCAAGCCGAAATTCAGTTGCGGCCGCCTCGCCAGTGGCAGCCGCAACTAAGACTCCGGCAAACGAGTGCTGCCGGAGTCTGCGCCAGCGCTTTAAGGAGGCACGGCGGCCGGCCGCTTTCCCGCCGGCCGCCTGCCCGCAGCTCCCTCCCCGGACTTCTCCCCACCCCCCCCCCGGAACAGATGCAAGCCCGGCACTTGTCCGAGGTGCCGGGCTCATTTTTGAGGAGATTTGCGCGGGCCGCGGCCGGGTGCAGGCAGCTCCTCCTTAACGGAAGGAGGAGGCCTGCACTTCCCCAGCCTGCCGCACCGCATCGGGTGCCGCAGCGCCGGAATTGCGGCGCGAAACGGCAGTTAGCGCCCTTTTCCAGGCGCTAAGACCCTTCAGTAGCGCCGGCAGCCGTTTGGGCGCGGCGCCACTGAATTTTTGGCGCGCGCAGGGGACTTAGCGCCGGCACTAATTTCCGGCGCTAAAGCCCTGGCTAAGCCAAAACCCAATTTCTAGGCCTGGGACTCTACTCATTGGAGTTCAGAAGAATGAGAGGCGATCTTATTGAAACATATAAGATTGTGAAGGGGTTGGATCGGGTGGATGCGGGGAGGATGTTCCCGATGATGGGTGAAACTAGAACTAGGGGGCATAGTCTTAGAATAAGGGGCTGCTCTTTCAAAACTGAGATGAGGAGGAACTACTTCACTCAGAGGGTGGTAGGTCCATGGAATATGCTGCCCAAAAAGCTGTCGAAGCTACATCATTACATAAATTTAAAACAGAAATAGACAGTTTCCTAGAAGTAAAAGGAATTAAGGGTTACGGGGAGCGGGCAGGAATTTGGACATGAGTCTAGGTTCGGATCGGTCATGGCCCTATGGGTAGCGGAGCGGGCCCAGGTGCCGTGTAGCCTGATCCTGTTCCTATTTCGTGTGACTAATTCTGTTCGATTCAGGAGATGGTTCTGTGATAGTGGATTGGCGGTTAGGATCAGATCAGCCATGATCTTATTGAATGGCGGAGCAGGCTCGAGGGGCCGATTGGCCTACCCCTGCTCCTATTTCTTATGTTCTTATGTAAAAGCTTCTGCCATGAGGCAGCAAAAACAAAGAGTACAACTAGTACAGACCAGACTTAACTCAGAAGACCAATTGCCACAGCACCACCTGGTGGATCAGGTTACTCATAACCTCCCAGGTTACTACAGTTATTAAGGGGTATGGAACCAAGGTGGGTAAATGGAGTTAAGATACAGATCAGCCATTGAATGGCAGAACAGGCCCGAGGGGCTGAATGGCCTATTTCTGTTTGTATGTTCCTAAATTCATCACTTTGGGAAGGCTGTCTCCCACGGCTACTGAGTTTTACGACTCACTAGCCTTTTGGCTTCTGCCTTCAACAGACAAATAGTTAACCAAATAAAGCCTCCCCCAACTTTATGAATGTGCACAGACTACAGTTTGAAAATTGTCTGGGAATGCTTACCTTGCCCACCTTGGTCAGATTGTTGTACTTCTTCATTCACTGATCTGCTATCTGTGGGACTATGGGTGTTGCGATGAGGTTCGCTGCCACCTCCTTTCACACCAGCAAGCTTACCTTGCAGGGAGCCCTTGACCTTGCATTCCCCAACAGCGGCTGATGCCTCATCTCCATCTCATCCAATAGTGCCCACAGGTCCTCATCCAAAAAGTTGTGGGACCTCGTTTTCCCCCCTTGTGCCTTTTCTTGCAACATTTGTTAAAGGGGTTGCAGAAACAGAGAGACCTGGGGCCATTGCATAAACAAATCTTTGAAGGTGGCAGGACAAGTTGAGAAGACTGTTAAAAAAAATATGGGATCCTTGACTTTATAAATAGAGGCATAGAGCTGTACACTCTCGGGAGCCGCAAGCCTACATTTCGTTGTACTGCACTTGTGCACTAACAATGACAATAAAAGTTGATTTGATTTGATTTGATTTGAAAAGCAAGGAAATTACGGTAAGCCTTTATAAATCACTGGTTAGCCTTCAACTGGAGTATTGTGTCCAATTCTGAGCACCACATTTTCTGGAAGTATATCAAGGCCTTGGAGAGGGTGCAGAGAAGATTTACTAGAATTATACCATGGACTTCAGCTATGTGGAGAGTATTGAGAAGCTGGGTTTGTTCCCCTTAGAGCTGAGAAGGTTAAGCGGGGATTTGATAGAGGTGTTCAAAATTCTGAACGGTTTTGATAGAGTAGATAGGGAGAAACTGTTTCCACTGGCAGTAGGGTCAGTAACCAGAGGACACAAATTAGCAAAAGAGGTGGGAGAGTCCAGAACAAGGGGGAATAACGATAAAATTAGAGCTAGGTCATTTAGGGGCTATGTCAGAAATCACTTCACACAAACAGTCGTGAAAATCTGGAACTCTCTCCCCCAAAAAGCTGTTGAGGTTAGGTCAATTCAAAATTTCAAAACTGACATTGATAGATTTTTTGTTAGGCAATGGTATTAAGGGTTACAGAACTAGGTGTTAGATTACATAGTTACATAGTATTTACAGCACAGAAACAGGCCATTCGGCCCAACAGGTCCATGCTGATGTTTATGCTCCACATGAGTCCCCTCCCACCCTTCTTCATCTAACCCCATCAACTATTCCTTTCTCCCTCATGTGTCTAGCTTCCCCTTAAAGGCATCTATGCTAGTCACCTCAACTACTCCATGTGATAGCAAGTTCCATATTCTAACCACTCTCAGTAAAAATATTGCTCCTGAATTCCCTAATGGATTTATTAGTGACTATCTTATAGTTATGGCCCCACTTCTGGTCTTCCTCGCAAGTGGCAACATCTTCTCTACGTCTACCCTATCAAACCCTTTTCATAATCTTAAAGACCTCTATCAGGTTTACCCTCAGTCTTCTATTTTCTAGAGAAAAGAGCCCCAACCTGTTCAATCTTTCCTGATAGGTATAACCTCTCAGTTCTGGTATCATTCTGGTAAATCTTTTTTGAACCTTCTCCAGTGCCTCTATATCCTTTTTATGCTATGGAGACCAGAACTGTTCACAGGACTCCGAGTGTGGTCTAGCCAAGGTTCTATAAAAATTTTAAATAACTTCTCTGCTTTTCAATTCTATCTCTCTAGAACTGAACCCCAGTGATTTGTTTGCTATTTTTATGGATTTATTAACCTGAGTCGTTACTTTTAGTGATTTGTGTATCTGTACCCCTAGATCCCTCTCTTCCACTACCCCATTTAGACACGTATTTTCCAAGGGGTATGTGGCCTGCTTATTCTTCCTACTAAAAATGTACAACCTCACACTTATCTATATTGAAGTTCATTTGCCAGTTACACACCCATTCTGCAAGTTTACTAATGTCTTCCAGTATTTTGTCGCAGTCTTCTGTATTAACTATTCCCCCCAATTTGGTGTCATCCGCAAACTTTGAAATTGTACTTCTGATTCCCATGCAACGCCTGCTCTTTTACCTCCTCCCTTCCCACCGTCCAGGGCCCAAACAATCCTTCCAGGTGAAACAGTCATTTATTTTTATTTCTTTCAATTTAATAAACTGCATTCGCTGCTCACGATGCGGTTTCCTCTACATTGGGAAGACCAAATGCAGATTAGGTGATTGGGAACACCTCCATTCAGTCGGCAAGCCTGACCCTGAACTTCTGGTCGCCTGCCATTTTAATTCTCTGCTCCATCCCACTCTGACCTCTCTGTCTTCAGCCACCAACACTGTTCCAATGAAGCTCAATGGAAGCTCGAGGAACAGCGCCTCATCTTTCTATTCGGCACTTTACAGCCTTCTGGACTCAACATCGATTTCAACAATTTCAGGTCATAATCACTGCTCCCATTTTTTTGGTTGGCAGTTGTTGCTGATGATTCTGATATTCCCATTAACATCTCCTCTAAACCCATTTTTTTCTTTACTTGTCCCATTACCATCTCCTTCCACCTTACACTATCATCCCTTTTGTCATTTAATCTCTCCTGCCTTCCACCCTATCACAGACCTTCCTTTTTGTTCTTTCCTCTCCTCCCCCGCTTTCCCTGCCTCTGCACTTGCTTAAAAACCTGTTACATCTCTAACTTTTTCTAGTTCTGATGAAAGGTCATCGATCTGAAACGTTAACTCTCTCTCTCTCTCCAGAGATGCTGCCTGACCTGCTGAGTATTCCCAGCATTTTCTATTTTTAGATCATAATGTTGGATTGATATCCCAGACAGATATCTTATCAAGGAGGGGGAATTGTAAGGAAGGAAATTTGACACTGTTTTGCCTTCATGATTTTTTTCCTGTGCTGGTTCACCTCTAACAGGAGATTACTCAAGCCCATGGTAGTGACAATTTTTCATGGGGTAGATTTTAACTCAAAGTGGGTTTCTGACAGGAAACTGTTCTGGCGTGTTGATTTCCTGCCCGGCAGATGCCGCAGTGATTTTAACCGCCAGGCCTCATTTAAATGTCACTGGTCACGGGCGCAGAGTGACTGCGTCCTCCAGAAATTCAGGCAGCCCTTGCTCGCCCATCGGCTTCACAGTCAGTGGTGTTGCGGATTGGCTGCCCGTATAGAAACCGCCCAATTTACAGTTCAGTTGAATTTAATGGAGTGGATAATTGAAAAGTTTCTATAAAAGGCAGCCGCTCCACAATGCCAACTCTACACCCAGGTGGCGAGTTGAAAATCTAGCCCCACGGGGTTATTGCTCTTTTCTCAGTCCAACCTTCTTGTGCAACAACCAGGCAAAAAAATAACTTAGGCTGCTCTATGTTGCTGCCATCAGCATGCGGCGAAGGGATGACAGCGTCCGTTCTAAAATAAATTTTCATTTCACAAAATTATTAGAACACTTTAGAATTCAGGAAATGACAGTTATTACAGTGTAGAAAAGCTGTGGAAAGTGAGTTACACTGGAATAGGATTGGAAGCTCTAACCACAAAATGAAGAATGTAATGCAGTACTCTCAAATAACTCGCCGATTATGTATTAGCCAGTTCTTTTCTCCGTGCATCCAAGGCACTTTTTATTGACCTGCAACAGATTTTGGAAATTTAAAACGCTGCAAAGCCTAGTTTTCTTCATTTAAGTTAGAAGCACTTCTGAAACTAAAACTTAACTTGGGAAAAAGCAGCCTGCACTTCCCCTCAGTTACTGAGATCAAGCCTTGTAATGTTTACAGTATTGGCTTGGTTTTCAGCAGGGACAAAACTGGATCTTGTAGTCCAAGTTTTATTTATATAGACGGGGCATGAAATAGTTTTCATTGTCCTTTCTCCATGATCTGAAGCAATTTGGATGCTATTTTCCAAGATATTACTTTGTAAATTATAAAAAATTATTAAGCGCAAAAATGATCAATAATGTAGTTTTAAAATGATTCAACAATATATATTTCCTAACCACACAAACTCTCTCTGCCATAGCCTAATGTCCTTAAATTAGGATTCTAAAAATATAGCCTAGAAATGACTGTGGACAATGTCAGTCTATGAATACTTAACATAGAATCATGGAATAGTATAGCACAGAAGGAGGCCATTTGGCCCATCGTGTCTGTGCCGGCTCTTTCGAAGAATAATCCAGTTAGTCCCACTCCCCCGCTCTTTCCCCATATTCCTGCAATGTTTTCTCCTTCAAGTATTTATCCAGTTCCCTTTTGAAGGCTACTATTGAATATGTATCCACCACCCTATCAGGCAGTGTATTCCAAATCCTAACCACTCATTGCAAAAGATTTTCCTTATGTAGACTCTGGTTCTTTTGCCAATCACCTTAAATCTGTGCCCTCTGGTTTTCGACCCTTCAGCCTTTGGAAACCGTTTCTCTTTATTTACTCTATCTGAACCCTTCATGATTTTAAACACGTCAATCAAATCTTCTACTAGCCTTCTCTGCTCGAAGGAGAACAACTCCAGCTTCTCCAGTCTATCCACGTAACTGTAATCCCTCATCCCTGGAACCATTCTAGTAAATCTCTTCTGTACCCTCTGCAAAGCCTTCATGTCCTTCCTAAAGTGTGGTGCCCAGAATTGGACACAATACTCCAGCTGGGTCCGAACTAGTGTTTTATATCGGTTTAGCATAACTTCCTGGCTTTTGTATTCTATGCCTCTATTTATAAAGCCCAGGATCCCACATACTTTATTAACTGCTTTGTTAACCTGTCCTGCCACCTTCAAAGATTTGTGTACAAACATCCCCAGGTCTCTCTCTTCGTGCACCCCCTTTAAACTTGTACCATTTAGCTTGTATAATCTCACCTCATTCTTCCTGCCAAAATGTAGGACACATTAGTCATGTGTCTGCCCATTCCACCATGTCCTCTTGAAGTCTATTACTATCTTGCACACTGTTTACTATACTTCCAAGTTTCATGTCATCTGCAAATTTCAAAATTGTGCCCTGTACCCCCAAGTCCTAGTCATTAAGGTATATCAAAAACAGCAGAGATCCTAGTACTGAACCCTGGGGAACACCACTGTATACCTCCCTCCAGTCTGAAAAACAGCCATCCACCACAACTCTCTTCTATTCCTTAGCCAATTTTGTATCCATGCTGCTACTGCCCATTTTATCCCTTGGGCTTCAATTTTGCTAACAAGCCTTGTAAGTGGTACTTTATCAAATGCCTTTTGAAAGTCTATATGCATAACATCAACTGCATTGCCCTCATCAACCCTCTTTGTTATCTCATCATAAAACTCAATCAAGTTAGTCAAACACGATTTTCCCTTAACATATCCATGCTGGCTCTCCTTTATTAGTCTATGCTTGTCCAAGAGGCTGTTAATTTTCTTCCAGATTATTGGCTGTGAAATTCAGCACCTTAGTGCCAGCAGTTAAGGCCGGTTTGGAGAAAAAAATGGCAGCCACCTTGCTTCCACCCACTCCAGCGCAGCCCGTGCTGTCCGCCATCTTGGTGAGGGCAATAGGCGTGGGCGGGACATGCGTGCATTGGCAGTATGCAGAGTAGGCAGATCGTGATGTCAGTCAGCGTGTGACTCTGCCACCTCTTGGAACCAGACCTGCAGCCTTAGAGCAGGGCGACGACGGCTCTGCCAGTGGCCCTCAAGGTGACCGTGGCCCTGAAATTTTTCACCAGCAGATCCTTCCAGGCTGGAACAGGCGAAATTCAACACATCTCATAGTTCACTATCCATCGCTGCATCCGGGAGGCCACAGAGGCACTGTACGCTAGGAGAGGGGACTTCATTGTCTTCTCTCTAAACAGAGAGAAGCAGGAGGAGCACGCACGTGGCTTTGCCAGGATATCGGGCTTCCCCATGGTGCAGGATGCCATCGACTGCATAAACGTGGCTTTGCAGTCATTGCATATCAATGCTGAGATGTACAGTAACCGCAAAGAGTTCCACTCACTTAATGTGCAGTTGGTGTGCGGCCATGCTCAGCACATCATGATGGTGAATGCCTGCTATCTTGGCAGCAGTCATGATGCCTTTATCCTGCGCTAGTCCGCTGTGCCAGCAATCTTCCAGCCACCATGTCAAACCTGAGGATGGCTGCTCGGCGACAAGAGCTGTCCGCTCTACAGCTGGCTGATGACTCCTCTCCGCAACCCCACTACTTGTGGTCAGCAATTATATAATGAGAGCCATGCTGCCATGAGGAACGTCATCGAGCAGACCATCCAGGTGCTCAAACAATGGTTCCACTGCCTTGACCGCTCGAGAGGAGCCCTCCAGTACTTGCCGGAGTGGGTGTCCCACTTCATGGTGGTCTGCAGCATGCTCCACAAATTGGTCATCATGAGGGTGCAGCCCTTGCCACCAAATGTTCCGCGACCACCTCAGGAGGAAGAAGATGAGGAGGAAGGGAGGAAGAAGCCTGCAAATCCCCGTTCTGTAAGGGCTGTCCATGAGCACATCATCAGGCTCTGGTTCCCCTGAATGAAACCCCAGATCCCCATTGCTCAACAGTTCCCTAGTGCTGTTGGGGAGGGTTTAAACTAAAATGGCAGGGGGTTGGGAACCTGTGCAGGGAGACGGAGGAAAGGGAAGCAAGGATCGAAGCAAAAGACAGAAAGGAGAAAAGCAAAAGTGGCAGTCAGAGAAATCAAGGGTGTAAATCAAACATGGCCACAGTAAATAATAATTTTTAAAGGTCTAAGATTGGTAAAAAAAACAAGCCTGAAGGCTTTGTGTCTTAATGCGAGGAGCATTCGTAATAAGGTGGGTGAATTAGCTGCGCAAATAGATGTAAATGGATATGATATAATTGGGATTATGGAGACATGGCTCCAGGGTGACCAAGGCTGGGAATTCAACATCTAGGGATATTCAATATTCAGGAAAGACAGGCAAAAAGGAAAAGGAGGTGGGGCAGCATTGCTGGTTAAAGAGGAGATTAACACAATAGTAAGGAAGGATATTAGCTCTTATGATGCAAAATCTGTATGGGTAGAGCTGAGAAATAACATAGGGCAGAAAACGTTAGTGGGAGTTGTATACAGACCCCCAAACAGTAATGCTGAGGTTGGGGATGGCATTAAATGGGAAATTAGAGAGTGTACAATAAGGGCACAGCAGTTATCATTGGTGACTTTAATCTACATATGGATTGGGCTAACCAAATTAGTAACAATACTGTGGAGGAGGAATTCCTAGATGGTTTCCTGGACCAATATATCGGGTAACCAACTAGAGATTAGGCCATCTTAGACTGGGTATGATGTAATGAGAAAGGATTAATTAGCAATCTTGTTGTGCGAGGCCCCTTGGGGCGGAGCGATCATAATATGATAAAATTCTTCATTAAGATGGAGAGTGAAGTAGTTGACTCAGAGACTAGGGGCAGGATTTTCATTGTGCCATGGAGTCGGGATTGGAGGCATGCGGGGGGGTTTAAAATCCCAAAATCAGGGGTCCCGACCCCATCCCGCACCCAAACCCACCTCCATGCCAGTTTCAAAGGAGGCGGGTACCCACCCCACACTGGGACCTGCCTACCCGAGGTGGGAAGGGATTAGTGCCAATTAACTGCCTGTTAACAGGTAGTTAACAGGCAGTTTTTAGCCTAATCCCTATTTTGAAGGTTGAAGTGTGGGATTCCCAATGGCTCCAAACCACGCCAAGTTAGGGGAGGCGGGCCGTTGGGGTGAAGG
The DNA here is from genome assembly GCF_052327205.1 of Somniosus microcephalus. NCBI lineage: Eukaryota > Metazoa > Chordata > Chondrichthyes > Squaliformes > Somniosidae > Somniosus > Somniosus microcephalus. The sequence continues at coordinate 78,905,165 of NC_140997.1, read as the reverse complement.
ACTCAGAGGGGTCGAGATGTTGGTGTTCAGGTGAGTGATGTGTGCATGAGTGCAAAGGTAAGTGTGTTTGGTGTGTCTAAAGTGATTAAAGAAGTGTAAATTACCTTTTCTTACCTTTTCAGCCTTCCTTCCTTCCTTTAGGTTCCGGGAGTCCCTCATCTCACCGGCACAGAAAGCAGAATGGCTGCGAACTGTCAAAAGTGACAGCCTTCAGCTTACTGTGCAGGAGAGATTTCTAACTGAGTCTGTGGAGAAGGACTCGGGTTAGAAGTAAGACTGTCACTATTTGACAGCTTCAAACAGCTGTGAAACATTGATATTTCATCTGTCAAAAGCACTTGACAGATGAAATTTCAGTCTGTGACATCACCTGTTGCTGGGTGGCCCTTAATTGGCCTGCTGAGCCTACTGGGCGGGCTCAACATGGTCAATCAAGTTAAAATCGCGTGGATTGGCCGCATCTCAATGGAGGCCTTCAACCCAACTCCTGAGTTATATTCCTGCCCCAGGGTCCTGAATTTAAATAAAGGAAACTAAGATGGTATGTGGCGCGAGTAGGCTAGGATGGATTGGAGAATGTTACTTAAAGGGTTGACGGTGGATAGGCAATGGCAAACATTTAAAGATTGTCTGGATGAACTATTGAATTTGTTCATCCCTGTTTGGCATAAAAATAAAACAAAAAAGGCAACTCAACTGTGGCTAACAAGGGAAATTAGGGATAGCATAAGATCCAAGGAGAGGACATATAAATTGGCCAGAAAAAGCAGCAAACCTGAGGATTGGGAGCAATTTAGGATTCAGCAAAGGAGGACAAAGGGATTAATTAAGAAAGGGAAAATAGAATATGAGAATAAGCTTGCAGGGAACATAAAAACTGACTGTAAAAGCTTCTATAGATATGTGAAGAGAAAAAGATTGGTGAAGTCAAGCGTAGGTCCCTTGCAGTCAGAATCAGGGGAATTTATAATGGAGAACAAAGAAATGGCAGACCAATTAAATACATACTTTGGTTCTGTCTTCACAAAGGAGGACACAAATAACCTCCCTGAGATATCGGGGAACATAGGGTCTAATGAGAGGGAGGAACTGAATGAAATCAGTATTTGTAGGGAAATGGTGTTAGGGAAATTGACGGGATTGAAGGCCGATAAATCCCCAGGGCCTGATAATCTATATCCTAGGGTAGTTAAGGAAGTGGCCCTAGAAATAATAGATGCATTGCTGGTCATCTTCCAAAATTCGATAGACTCTGGAACAGTTCCGATAGATTGGAGGGTAGCTAATGTAACCCCACTATTCAAAAAAGATGGTAGTGAGAAAACGGGGAATTATTGATTGGTAAGCCTGACATCGGTAGTGGGGAAAATGCTGGAGTCCATTATAAAAGATGTAATAGCAGAGCATTTGGAAAACAGTGACAGGATCGGACAAAGTCAACATGGATTTACGAAAGGTAAATCGTGCTTGACTAATCTACTGGAATTTTTTGAGGATGTAACTGGTAGAATAGATAAGGGAGAACCAGTGGATGTGGTGTATTTGGATTTTCAGAAGACTTTCGATAAGGTCCCGCATAAGAGATTAGCGTGCTAAGTTAAAGCACATGGGATTGGGGGTAAATACTGACTTGGATAGAGAACTGGTAGGAAGCAAAGACTTGGAATAAACGGGTCTTTTTCCGAGTGGCAGGCAGTGACTTGTGGCGTACCGCAGGGATCGGTGCTAGGACCCCAGTTATTCACAATATACAGGAAACTCTTTGGTATCCGGCACCGATGGGACTGGGATGGTGCCGGTTGATTAAAAATTCCGGATAAGGAAGAAGGGACATGGAGTGACAATGGCCCAAGTTACGAGAGCCCCATTACACAATCAGAAGTGCTGGAGCCCGTGGCACAGCCAGAAGTGCTGGAGCCCTGTAACACAGCCAGAAGTGCTGGAGCCCCATAATACAGCCAGAAGTGCTGGAGCCCCATAACACAGGTATAGGAGACCCAGTTACACAACCAGAGGTGCAGGAGCCATGGTTACACGGCAAAAGGTACGATATACCCGGTTACACAGCCGCAATTATACAGTATACAGAAGCCTTAAAACCTACTCCTGAATTTTGCCTGTTATTAGAGAATTCCGGATAATTAGGTGCCATTTAAATGAGAGTTTCCTGTATATTAATGATCTAGACGAGGGAACTAGATATAATACCACCAAGTTTGCAGATGACACAAAGCTGGGTGGGCGTGTGTGCTGTGAGGAGGATGCAGAGAAACTCCAGTATGATTTGGACAGGTTGGGTAATTGGGCAGATGCATGGCAGATGCAGTATAATGTGGATAAATGCGAGGTTGTCCACTTTGGTGGCAAAAACAGGAAATGAACGGCAATAGATTGGGAAAAGGAGAAGTGCAACGAGACCTGGGTGTCCTTGTGCACCAGTCGCTGAAGGTAAGCAGTGTAAGGGGTTTTGCTCTCTCTCTCGATTCGCAGATCGCAGAGGTTACCCTCTCTCAGAGGCCTCTCTCTCTCTCTCTCTCTCTTTTGCACAGAAAAACCTTGAGTGGTTTGACCCACTCACCCCTTAGATTCTAGACACTGGACTTAGGTGCAAGAACTACAATGTAGAGAATACTCTTATAGACCAGGTTTAATGAAACGAAATTATATTTTATTGCATAAGGAAAAGCAAATCAAATGCAAGCAAATAAGAGGGTACATAGGAGGGAAAAACAAATCATAACAATACAGTACTAACTAAAATGGATACAGGCATATTGTACCTTACAAAGATCATCATAAAATGGGGAAACACACGGAACATCAAGGGACAACAACTCATGTTAATTATACCCAAAATGACCACCCCCTTAAACCTAACTAGATCCGATTATGAAGGGCCAGAAACATGCTCACCAATCCAGTTGGAAAAGTATAGAGTTTTGAAACAGGTCTGCGTTTTGATCCCCTCAGGCGTCCTGTTTCCTTGTGGTCAGTGGAGCCACAGCGGGCTGTGCCACACCTCACTCTCTTTCTCGAGGTGAAGGTCACGGACAGGCTGGACACTGACGGGCCTGGATGTCGACAGAGATCATCTGCTTGACCATGGTTGGAAGCCCCTAGCCAACTTTCATATAGGTTTCTTCAGTATTTTTTTACTACCTCCCGTTTCGTCAATGGCCCGGGGTTGGTCGATGATCTCCCGATGTTTTACCCCGGGGCGGGACGCCAGCTCGAACCGTCTTCTTCTCCGAACTCCAGCTGCTGTCGAAGGTAACGGCTATTACCGAAGATCCCATGAAGATGATGAAGAAAGGAACCTCTCTCTTCCAATATCTAACATGAAGCCTCTTCTTTTGCTAACCCCGGTGTCTCCCAATTATACTTCTCAGCAGAAGCCCTTATCTCGCGCCAAATCAGGTTAGTCTTTTGTTTTAATTTTGGCGGGCTGGTTGCACAACGGGGTAGTTATTATATTTTAAACTGTTCTTGGATTGCCGGTAACGGGCCATCTCTGGTCTGGAATTACCTTCGTTGTTTTTAATGTCTTCTTGATGTCTTTAACGGGTCCTTGATGCATTCATTATGAATATGGAACTGTTCCCCTTTGTCTGGGTAAACATTTAGATGGCCTTTGTCTACAGGCCGATCTGACTGGACCTGCATCCAATCTTTATGTATGTGTGGGTGTCTGGTTTCGTTCTCTCAGAAACGGCTTCCAGAACCTACTGTGGGTTGAATCCACAAAGCTGTCTGAGGACTGCAGGAACCATTTTAAAGTGTCCCAATAAGTTGGTCACGGGGTCTGGTGGCCATTTTGAATGCCCCTTTTTCCTGGGCTTCTTTTAAAACAGTCTTTAAAATCATGGCCTCTTCTGCCATTCGACCCTTATGAATACAATATCAATTTTGTGAATCTTACAGCATGCAGGTGCAGCAGGTGGTTAAGAAGGCAAATGGTATGTTGGCCTTCATAGCGAGAGGATTTGAGTACAGGAGCAAGGTTGTCTTGCTGCAGTTGTACAGGGCCTTGGTGAGACCACAACTTGAGTATTGTGTGCAGTTTTGGTTGTCTTATCTGAGGAAGGATGTTCTTGCCATGGAGGGAGTGCAGCGAAGATTCACCAGACTGATACCTGGGATGGCTGGGTCGATTGGTCTTGTATTTGCTAGAGTTTAGAAGAATGAGAGGGGATCTCATTGAAATTCTAACAGGGCTAGACAGACTAGATGCAGGAACGATGTTCCCGATGGCGGGGGAGTCCAGAACCAGGGGTCACAGTCTAAGGATAAGGGGTAAGCCATTTAGGACTTGGATGAGGAGAAATTTCTTCACCCAGAGAGTGGTGAACCTGTGGAATTCTCTACCACAGAAGGCCGTTTTGGCCAATTCATTAAATATATTCAAGGAGGAGTTAGATATATTTCTTAAGGCTAAAGGGATCAAGGGATATGGGAAGAAAGCAGGGACAGGGTACTGAATTTGGATGATCAGCCATGATCTCATTAAATGGCGGAACAGGCTCGAGGGGCCGAATGGCCTACTCCTGCTCTTATCTTCTATGTTTCTATATTACCATCCCTCTGTCACAGAACATCCCTTTCCCCCTGCCCTGGCTTCTACCCATTTGTGCCCAGTGACTCAGCTCACCTCTATACTACCCTCTAAAGTTCGCACAGTGGAAATTTTCTGAGCTGGTGCCTGCGAATGTCAGATCGAGTGACAGTGTCTCTTTTTCTCCATCACTCGCCTCTTGTTCTTCCTACATTTGTGGCAGTTCTTGGGTATCTGAAAGGAGAAAGGCACAAGGGTTGGATTGTGGTGATGGGAGCGGAAGAAAACAAGATGTGCGTGCTTACACCATCAGCAACTTATAAGTGAAAAGAGATTGTGAGATGAGGGGGAAGTGAGATGTGAGAGGAAGGATTAGGTATAAGCATACCATCATCATCAAAGCTTTCAGCCTCGTCGATCACCACAGCCTCAGTGATGGCCCCAACAATTATAACCAGAACCGTTTCCTCCAGCTGGGTCAGGTTCTGCAGCCGTGCTTATCCCCAACCTGTTAGGTTCTGCTGGCGCCGGTTATGCTCCACCTTGGCTTGCAAGAGAAAAGGAAGTGTGCCAGTGAGTGTGGTGCTATGTGTTTAGGTGATGAGCCTGTCATTGTTAAATAGCTGGCATTGTGTGCAAGGTGTGCGATGTGGGCATGAGGCTTGCAACAGTGCTAAGTGTGTGATGGTGAGGTGAAGCTATGAATGTGAGGTGTGTATTGTGATTGCTAGAGATTGTTGGTAGGTGAGTGATGGGGCTGTGGTACATTGAGCAGTGTGTGAGCCTAGTGGTGCAGTTGGTGGGATAGGTCATTCGAAGATGCATTCACTCACCTTGACCACTCGTGTGAGGTCATTAAACTTCTTCCGACACTGGATCCACATCCTGGGGGAAAGACTGGTGGCACTGACCGCTTCAGTAATCTGCTCCCACTGCCTTCGTACAGTCCGTCTGGAAGGCTTCCTGGTCCCCAGCGTGTATAGGACGTGTCTACTCCTATTGAACATCTGTCCTAAGGCCTCTAGTGCTGCATCCGCGAACCTAGGTGCCTTTATCTGCCCTGTTATGATATTGGTGACTTCCCCTTTTCTTAGCTCCACTCAGAATGAGGTGCTTTCTTCACAAAGCACCTCCCCTTTAAGAAGTGCAGACAGTGTTTCACTCTGCAGGCAACCATTAAATACAGATTAGACTTCCCACGATATTGGGCCCCCTTTTGAGCCTGCATTAGTTTCAATGGGCGCGGGCAGGTCATGTATTAACCCCTTTATTTTCAAATAGTTAAAGCCTTCATTAACAGAGCAGAGAACGGAATGTTTTATGAATGCACAAAGCATCAGCGACAGTAATAACAGCAACAGCAATTTGCAGGCATAATTGAATTTGCCCTGTAAACATTGTGAAAAAAATTGCAGATGTTTGGTAAGAGCATCCCCACCATGTTAAATGATCGAAGGGAAGCAATTTATTAAGTAAAATCATGAGCTTAGCAGTAGTCCATCAAATATTGTTTATTTTATTTGCAATGTTTTAATTTTCTCATTAACATAATATCTTGTCATCTTGAAATACATACATAATACATCAACAAATCAAATTAGCATTCCGGACAATTAATTCAAATATCGCATCACTTGATGTCAAGAATTTTAAAGCAGTTCGTGTTTTAGAAACATCTGAAAAGCTCAACATTTATTTATGGATAATTTCATTCCAAAGCATCAAAATAACAACTAAAAAAAAGCATAATTACTTTAATGTCACTATGGCCCATTATTGATGCGCTCACTGCATCATTGTAGGAAGTGATTGATGGAATCACTTTTCTTTCTGAGGTCTTCTTGTGTTGTTTATACTGGAACTCCTCTCTGTTTTGCCTCTGAATATGTAACCGTGCTTGGCTGCATATTAAAAGCCTGAATCAATCTTGCAAAGCCCAGTGAAGCCAAGATGCAAAACTTGGCATGTAAATAGAAGGGGAGAAATGATATTGGTGCATAATAATGTCATCCCTTCACTGCACACATTGGTAGGAGGGCTACTAAAATAATGGCTCTAAATAAGGAAGGAAGAGAAAAATGGAAATAAATTTTGATCTTGTGCAAGGCAAATTATCCAGCAACTGCATCTACCTGGAAACATCCCAACACAATGACACAGCCCCTTGAAGATTAGAATTTTGATTGGCTTTCATCTTTCTTTACTACGCAACTTTATTTGGAGAAGAGCAGCAGTACCATTTATTTTAATATAAAGCAACAAATATCCCACAGCGTAGCTTTGCATTTATAGATATTATTATGGGCACCTCAGCATGAGTTTGCAACTTTGGAATCTGTTTTTTAGTACATACACATTATTTGCTGTGGGATTTGAGATGGTGGCTTCATTTTATTTCTGGCACCAGTGGCAGGTATCATGGCAGCTACCGACAGCCAGTGCATTCCATGCAGTTGATGTTTGATGCATTCAACACTGAAGGATCACTGATTGTGGGATAATCACTGCAAGGCTACTGGATGATAGTCCACAGTTGCTTATAAGAAAATAAATCAATCAGTACATGTTATATAATAGGATACCACACAGGTCAGAAGGTATTAGTGAAGTTAGAGGGATAAGTTGACCTCATAAATTGTAAGAGCCAAGCTTCAGTGATTTACTGAAATCTACTGAATCCTGGGATGTGTTGTATTTGTTGTGGTTTATAATGGACTGGATTTTGCGGTCACTGCTGAAGGAACGACGCTCACCAGTCACTCTGCTGACAACTGGCCACAGAATTTTCTCGGGCTTTTGAGTGGCAACTTACTGCTATCGTGCGGCACCCTTTACAGGGGATCTCTGGCGTGTGTGAACAGGACAAGCAACAGCGAGGCTCTTCAACCAATCAGACTGAGACACGCAGAGTCTAAACCAGGAAGTGTAAATTTGATTTAAATCATGTATAGAAAGCAAAATAAAGAGAGGGAAAGGGAGAAAGGTAAAAGAGACAGAAAGAAAAAGTACATTTTTTTTAAATTTTAAATCTCCAACAAAATTACATTCTGAAAGAATGAGACTCCACACTTGTAAAATTAAATTTCCAGGGCCAGAGAGGTTGTTTGGCATTAATTATGATTTATCACACCGTTAAAAATTCACTTACACCTGAATGCACCAGTCCTAACTTTTTCTGCCGTGTTTAGTGGGTAACTAGTGGATAAGTACAGCAACTTCATACCCTTCATGGATTTCAATGATGAGTCTATCGGTGAGGTGCAGGTATAGAACAACCTGTGGGGGAGCAGGGTAACTAGGACAGCAACTTTTGTGTTTAACTGTGCATGTGCGGACTCCGGAAGTTGCTGTCTGATTTATTCCATAATAACGGAGAGTGCTGTTAGCCTCACCATTATAATGCAAATGTATCATAGAAACATAGAAACATAGAAGATAGGAGCAGGAGTAGGCCATTCGGCCCTTCGAGCCTGCTCCGCCATTCAATGAGATCATGACTGATCATCCAAATTCAGTACCCTGTCCCTGCCTTCTCCCCATATCCCTTGATCCCTTTAGCCTTAAGAAACATATCCAACTCTTTCTTGAATATACTTAATGAACTGGCCTCCACCGCCCTCTGTGGCAGAGAATTCCACAGGTTCACCACTCTCTGGGTGAAGAAATTCCTCCTCATTTCAGTACTAAATGGCTTACCCCTTATCCTTAGACTATGACCCCTGATTCTGGACTCCCCGACCATCAGAAACATCCTTCCTGCATCTAGTCTGTCCAGGCCTGACAGAATTTTATAGGTTTCGATGAGATCCCCTCTCAATCTTCTAAATTCCAGTGAGTATAAGCCCAATCGACACAATCTCTCCTCATATGTCATTCCTGTCATCCCAGGTATCAGCCTGGTGAATCTTCACTGCACTCCTTCCATGGCAAGAATGTCCTTCCTCAGGTAAGGCGACCAAAACTGCACACAATACTCAAGGTGCGGTCTCACCAAGGCCCTGTACAACTGCAGCAAGACATCCTTGTTCTTGTACTCGAACCCTCTTGCTACGAAGGCCAACATACCATTTGCCTTCTTAACCGCCTGCTGCACCTGCATGCTTACCTTCAGTGACTGGTGCACAAGAACACCCAGGTCTCTTTGCACTTCCCCTTCTCCCAATCTATTGCCATTCAGATAATAATCTGCCTTCCTGTTTTTGCCACCAAAGTGGATAACCTCACATTTATCCACATTATAGTGCATTTGCCATGTTTCTGCCCAATCACCCAACCTGTCCAAATCACACTGGAGTTTCACGACATCCTCCTCACAGCATACCCTCCCACCCAGCTTTGTGTCATCTGCAAATTTGGAGATATTACATCCAATTCCCTCGTCTAGATCATTAATATATATTGTGAACAGCTGGGGTCCTAGGACCGATCCTTGCGGTACCCCACTAGTCACTGCCTGCCACTCGGAAAACGACCCATTTATTCCAACTCTTTGCTTTCTGTCCGCCAACCAGTTCTCTATCCAAGTCAATACCTTGCCCCCAATCCCATGTGCCTTAATTTTGCACGCTAATCTCTTATGCGGGACCTTATCGAAAGCCTTCTGAAAGTCCAAATACACCACATCCACTGGTTCTCCCTTATCTATTTTACCAGTTACATCCTCAAAAAATTCCAGTAGATTAGTCAAGCATGATTTACCTTTTGTAAATCCATGTTGACTTTGTCCGATCCTGTCACTGCTTTCCAAGTGCTCTGCTATTACATCTTTTATAATGGACTCTAGCATTTTCCCCACTACCGATGTCAAGCTTACCGGTCTATAATTCCCCGCCATGGTATCCATGGTGATGTGATTTTATTTTACTTGGCTACAATTTTTGCATACAGAAAAAAGATGAACACCAAAAGGTAAACTCCAATGTTAAACTGAAGTGCTATTACAGCATGAGATTTGCAATACAGTGATGTTGGATTATATTTCATTATAGTTTCTATTGACTGGATTTTTTTTAACTTTTTTATCTCTCTCTCTTAATCCCATCTTTCTTTTCCAATCTTGGTTTTGCTTTCTGTACATGATTTTACATTAAATTAAATCTAATTTCTACTTCCTGGTTTATGTTTCCTGGTTTAGACTCTGCGGGCTGGATTTTGTAAATGGGGCGTGATGGAGGCGGGACACCCACTTTTGGGTTGTAGTCCTGCCTCCATTAACTTGTGGCCAACCCACGCTATTTTCCCTTGATTGACCTTGTTAAGCCTGCCCAGCGGGCTCAGCAGGCCAATTAAGGAACACCTGGTTACTGGTGATGTCAGTGATTGACATTTCATCTGTCAAGAGCTTTTGACAGATGAAAAATCAGCGTTTGACAGCTCTGTGAAGCTGTCAAACACTGACAATCTATCTTCTAACTTGAGTCCTTCTACTCAGAGACTCAGTTAGAGATCTCTCCAGACCAGAAAGCAGAATGCTGCAACTTTTGACAGTTCAGCGACCATTCTGCTTTCTGTGCCGGTGAACTGAGGGACTCCCAAGAACTGAAGGAAGGAAGCCTGCAGGAGAAAGTAAAGGTAAGTAAAACTTATTGGCCCAGTAATTCGGGTCCAAATGCGTGAGTACGGTCTGGGTACTCACACATCTGGCCGGATGAAATGCCGGCGTTCAGGAAACACCGTGCATGCGGAGAACGCCGGCATTTCCGGTCCTCTGAACGAAGGGGTTCAGAGGCACAGCGCGTGCGACTGCACAGGCAGCGCGTGCGCAGTGAACTTCGTCGATTTCATTCATGGATTCAGTGAGGGTAAGTCCTTACAAGTTACACTTGAAAAAAGCATGTGTAAAGTTGTTCCAAGGCTGCGGAGGAAGATATATTTTATCGTGGAGCTCCTGAAAGGCAATATTTTTGTTTGGGAAAGTGAGGAAGGTTATGTTAAGAAATGCTGAGGTTAGTTTTAAAGTTTACATTTTTTTTTTTAAACGGATTTTCAGTACGGTAGGTAGAAGGAGCAATTGTGGCTGTGTGAATTGAATGTGAGAATGAGTGTTCTAAAATGAGTAATGTAACATTTCCAACACTTTTAAGAAAGAAACTTTTCATCAGTAATAAGTAATTATGTATGTATGTCCGCATATATTCCTTTACGTATATGTATGTATGTTTTATATTCCTTTACTTATGTGTATGAATGTATGTTTTTAATTATGATTTTCCAATAAGTTACTTTCTCTGAAAGTCATAATTAAATACATACATTCATACACATAAGTAAAGGAATATATACATACACGCAAAGGAATATATACAGACATACATACATAATTACTTAAAAGAATATATTACTGATGAAAAGTTTCTTTCTTAAAAATGTTGGAGTCATTTTCACATTTAATAAACACAGCAAATTCAATTCACATAGCCACAATTGATCCTTCTACCTACAGTACTGAAAACCCGTTTTAAAAAACAAAAATAAACTTTAAAACTTACCTCAGCATTTCTTAAAATACCTTTCCTCCCTTTCCCAAACAACCGCAGCCTCTGGAGCAACTGTACTCATGCTTTTTTCATGTGTAAGTTGTAAGGACTTGACCTCACTGAAAGCATGAATGAAAGCGGTGAATTTTACTGCGCACACGCTGCCTGTACAGTCGCACGCGTTCTGCCTCTGAACCCCTTCGTTCAGAGGACAGGAAATGCCGGTTTTCCCCGCATGCGCTGTGCATGCTGAAAACCGGCATTTCCTCCGGACAGACGCGTAAGTACCCCGACTGTACTTGCGCGTTTGGAAGGGAATTACTGGGCCAACATTTTACATGTCAATAAAATGAAAAATTTAACAATTGCACGATTTGCCCCCTCGCATCTGCGACTGAGGGTCCAAGGAGGTGCATTGCGCAACAGGTCATCGCCGTACGTATCCTCACACTGTTCCCTTTCGGGAACTGTATGAAGTGGATTTCTGGCCACGTTAACACTCCTTCCGTGACCATAACCATCTTCATACCAGCCATTAGTGTGGTTAGTCCTATGGCGTGAGGGTTTTACGGGCTCCCACAACCCATCTGAGGGGGGGGGGCCACCCACACCCGCGGATGCAAGTATCCCGCTGGATGTCTACCCAGAATTTATAGTTGGAGCTCCGACTCCATTTGCCGGGACTGTCTGGAGCGGGGTTCGAAACCCTACTCCTTCTGGCCCAGCGGCGGGGATGCTTACCGCTACGCAAAAGGCCCACTCCGCGCAAAAGGTGACACCCATACGTTTCCTGCGCCTTTTCCCTCCCCGTGACTGGAGCCCTATGCTGCCACTTGAAAGACCAAGCTATCATCTGTCCTTTTTGCGGCGCCTTTGACTTCTCATTACCAATGATGAGCAGGCGCTGCGCCTCCACCTCGTTGAGGAGATTGCTGAGGTCATCATCAGTTCAATTGTGAGTTCTTTTAATGCCGTGAATTGTGCTCATTCCAGCCATTTCACATTGCTAATCGGATTGGGCCTTTGGCGTAGCGGTAGGATCCCCGCCGCTGGGCCAGACGGGGTAGGGTTTCGAACCCCACTCCAGACAGTCCCGGCAAGTGGAGTCGGAGCTCCAGGTCTAAATTCTGGTTTGACATCCAGTGGGATATTTGCGTCCGTGGGTGTGGGTGGCCCCCCCTCCTTGTATAGCTTGTGGGAGCCCGTAAAACCCTCCCGCCATAGGACTAACCCCGCTAATGGCTGGTTCAAAGATGGTTACGGTCACGGAATGAGTGTTAATCACGGCCATAAATCCTTCCACCACTTCATACAGTTCCCCAAAGGGAACAGTGTGAAGACACGTATGACGACAACATTGCTAAATAAATAAATGGAATAAAAATTATTTTAGGGCTTTTAAAAGTCTTTAAATTGCTTTAATTCTGTTTAAAACTACTTCAGATTCTTCAAAATAATGTAAACGTTTTTAAAAGTTTATAAAAAAGTTACCAAAAGCTTCATAAAAATACCAAAAACCTATTTAAAATGCTGCTTTGCATGTAAAAATGCTTAGCAGCTTGTGAGAAACATTGGGGGCATGTCCTATTAAACTGAGACCTCAAGGGGCGTGTCTCACTTGCACAGCGCGCTCCAGGCTTCGCGCTGGCTGCACTCCTGGGCGGCGTGACGTCAGACGCTGCCCGGGATGCTTCTTTTTCAAACACGAATTCCAGGCGTCCCTGGAGGTGAAATGTCAGCGCGTCGGGTAAGTGCATATACGGGGCTTGCACGCGCGGCAAGCCACCGACCCGAATTACTGGGCCATTAAAACACTTTACACTTACCTCACACACTTACCTCTGCACACATGCACCCATCACTCACCTGCACAATGGACATCTCAACCCCTCCAACCACTTCAGACCGACGGTCCGCCTCGCTAACTTGGCGTAGTTCGGAGCCGTCGGGAAGCCCACACTTCAGGGCTAAAAATAGGGATTAGGCAAAAAACTGCCTGTTAACTACCTGTTAACAGGCAGTTAATTGGCACTAATCCCCTTCCCGCCTCGGGGAGGCGGCTCCCAGTATAGGTCGGCTACCCACCTCCTGGGACATTGGCAAGGAGGCGGGTTGGGGGTGGGATGGGTTCCTGCCCCCAATTCTGCAATCCAAGGATCCCATATGCTTTCTTTAACAGCCTTCTCAACTTGTTCTGCCACCTTCAAAGGTTTGTGTACGTACACCCCCAGGTCGGTTCTGTTCCTGCACCCCCTTTAAAATTGTACCATTTAGCTTATATTACCACTCCTTAGTGTTCTTACCAAAATGCATCACTTTACACTTCTCTGTGTTAAATTGCATCTGCCGTGTGTCTGCCCATTTCACCAGTCTGTCTATGTCCTCCTGAGGTCTGTTACTAACCTCCCCACTGTTTACTACATTTCTGAGTTTTCTTTCATATTCAAACCTTGAAATTATGCCCTGTATACCCAATTCTAGGTCATTACTATATCAAAAAGAGCAGTGGTTCTAATATCGACCCCTGGGGGACACTACTGAACACTTTGCTCCAGTTTGAAACAACAGTTCACCTCTACTTTCTGCTTTCTGTCTGATTGCCAATTTTGTATCCACGCTGCCACTGCCCATTTAATCCCATGGGTCTCAATTTTGCTAGCAAGTCTATTATGTGGTACTTTTTCAAATGCCTTTTGAAAGTCCATATACACAAGATCAACCGCACTGCCCTAGACAAGGGAACTAGATGTAATATCTCCAAATTTGCAGACAACACAAAGCTGGGTGGGCGTGTGTGCTGTGAGGAGGATGCCGAGAAACTCCAGGATGATTTGGACAGGTTGGGTGATTGGGCAAAAGCATGGCAGATGCAAAATAACATGGATAAATGCAAGGTTATCCACTTTGGTGGCAAAAACAGGAAGGCAGATTATTATCGGAATGGCAATAGATTGGGAGAAGGGGAAGTGCAACGAGACCTGGGTGTCCTTGTGCACCAGTCGCTGAAGGTAAGCATGCAGGTGCAGCAGGCGGTTAAGAAGGCAAATGGCATGTTGGCCTTCGTAGCGAGAGGGTTTGAGTACAGGAACAAGGATGTCTTGCTGCAGTTGTACAGGGCCTTGGTGAGACCACATCTTGAGTATTGTGTGCAGTTTTGGTCACCTTATCTGAGGAAGGATGTTCTTGCCATGGAAGGAGTTCAGCGAAGATTCACCAGGCTGATACCTGGGATGGCAGGAATGACGTATGAGGAGAGATTGGGTCGATTGGGCTTGTACTCGCTGGAGTTTAGAAGAATGAGAGGGGATCTCATTGAAACTTATAAAATTCTGACAGGACTAGATGCAGGAAGGATGTTCCTGATGGTCGGGGAGTCCAGAACCAGGGGTCACACTCTAAGGATAAGGGGTAGGCCATTTAGGACAGAAATGAGGAGGAATTTCTTCACCCAGAGAGTGGTGAACCTGTGGAATTCTCTACCACAGAAGGCAGTAGAGGCCAATATATTAAATATATTCAAGAAGGAGTTGGAAATATTTCTTAAGGCTAAAGGGATCAAGGGGAATGGGGAGAAAGCAGGGACCGGGTACTGAATTTGGATGATCAGCCATGATCGCATTGAATGGCGGAGCAGGCTCGAGGGGCCGAATGGCCTACTCCTGCTCCTATCATCTATGTTTCTATGTTTCTATGCCCTCATTGACCCTCTCCGTTACTTCATCAAAGAACTCAATCAAGTTAGTCAAACATGATTTTCTTTTAATAAATTCTGGCTATCATTTACTAACCCATATTATTTCAAGAGAGAATTAATTTTGTCTTGGATTAAGAGCATAGAAATTCAGGTGGTTTGCGCCACCCGTTAATGGCATGAAATGGTGAAAAAGCGGCAACCATCGCTCTTCCGCCAGCTGGTGGCAGGTCCCACGGCGGCCGTCGTTCTTCCGCCAGCTGGAGGCAGATCCCAAGGTGGCCTTCGCTCTTCCACCAGCTTGTGGCAGGTCCCACAGCGGTCGTCACTCTTCCGACAGCTGGTGGCAGGTACCACGGCAGCCGTCGCTCTTCCGCCAGCTGGTGGCAGGTCCCTTGGCAGCCGCCATCTTCAGCAGGTCAGCAGCGCTGCCATTGCCTGCTATCAGTGAGGGTATTTTAATGAGGTGGAGCCTGACGTCAATCGGCACACGGTGGGTGAGGTGGTGTTCCATTTTCTGGCAGCTTTCTGGGAGACCTACAGTGTTTGTGGGTCAGTAAATAATTTCACCCCCCTCAACAAAAACACACCCATTTCCTTTCAATGCTCGACTCAACAAATGAACCGTAAACAACAGTTGTTGTCCAACGTCCGCAAAAAACATAACGGCCCAGAAATTCAGGTCGGAGGCTTCCCGCGGGTGCAAGCCTCTGACCTGCACTTACCTTGCATGCCGGCTGTTGTGCTGTGGGCCCGCGTGGGATTCCGATCCTGGGCCTGCTCCAACTGCCGGCGTGCAGTGCTTACGTATCCCAGGGGCGTAGTTAGTTCAATGCGTCCCCTGGGATCACGTGGGCCATGGAGAGCCAATGGTAGCAGGGAAATGCCCATTCATAAAATTGACAGGAAGAGCTGTCAAAACTATAAATACTATAAGCCCCAAAACATCACTAAAACTTCAAATAATTTTTTTTTTTAAATCACATTTTTAAAATAACTGCAAAATACATAAAATAACTATTTTAAACAATAATTTACATTTTTGAAAAAATTAATTACATTTTCTAGCGGGGCTAAAAATAAACTTACCTTTCTTTAAAGTATTTCAAAATAATAAACCTGTGGAAAAAATGTTTTAATTTTTTATTAATTCACCACTTACCTTGTTAAAAGCCTGCTTTTTACATGTGTAACTCCTGGAGACTTACCCTCCCAGGAAAACCTGCAAAAAAAATGTAAGTTCCATGCGCACGCGCTGCCTCTCCGAGGCACGCGTTCGACCTGTGAACCCCTTCCTTTAAGGGAACGGAAGTTCCGGTTTCCCGCGCATGCGCAGTGCATGCAGGAAACCGGCACTTCCATTGGGCCTACGGGTGAGTACCCCCTGCGTACTCACCCGTGGAGACCCGAATTTCTGGGCCGTATCACAGTGAAATTCACATCCACTTCCCTTGATGCAGCTCTTGGTAATTAAATATTATTCCATTTATTGATACAGATCAACAGTATAATTCCATCTGCCTAAACTGAAAACCAAACATGATCACAATGCATTTGCGACCTATGGTGGTGGATTCAGACTGTATTAGATGACAAGACTCACAGTTGGATTTCAGATAGATAGGCCCAGATAATCAACGGGCCCCGTTAGGCACAGAAGAATAACTAAACCTAATGATGAGACTCTACCGGACCCATTCCCAGATTAGATACATTTTTCATAACCCCTTTAATAAATGAGCAGACACCACAGGATTCACTGTGGGGAACCACATTCACAGTCGTGCACCACTCAGTCTTTGCAACACAACAGAGAATATCGACATTTCAGTAACTCTTTTATTATATGAAGAAATAGATGTAACGAGCCAGCATTATATGTTCCAGGAAATATATTATCTAAGAATAATTTCATGTAATTATTGAGCCTTCATGAATTATACAATGCGAATCGACCATATGTTTTTACCAATCAATCAATGGGTGAACTCCATTGCAACTATTGAAGATGATCTGTGATAAGGTCTCTTTTATCTGCATTCATGTCATAAACAAATAAAAAATCGATAAACATTGTGTGGCACCTAATATTTTCGGAGCACCTACAGCAACTGTTTGGGTTGTTCCTTTCTTCCCCGTTCTCCTACACTGCAAGTGGGAGACAGAGGCGACCTTTGGCCTCCTCCTGAGATTAGCGCTGCAAAGAGCGCGTTGCACTAGAAAATCACCGCCACGCTGATGTTAATGAGCGGGTAGCACCAAAATGCCGGTACTGTCTGCGCTCTCTCGGCCACCAATGTTACCAGCAGGTTTCCGACGTTCCCCAATTTCTAGGCTGTTGTCTCTAACGTTTCCCCACCACAGACATTAGACTGACAGGCCATTAGTTGCCGGGTTTATCCCTCTCTTCAGTTTTAAACAGGGGTATAGTATTTGTAATCCTCCAGTCCTCTGGCACCACTGCCATATCTAATGAGGATTGGAATAATGTGGCAGAGCCTCCGCTATCTCCACCCTTACTTTCCTCAGCAATCGAGATACATCCCATCCAGATCGGGTGACTTTTCTACTTTGAGGACTGAAAACCTTTTAAGCACCTCCCTTTTATCTATTGTTATCCTATCCAATTTCTCTACGACCTCCTCCTTTCATGTGTCCACTTCTTTAATGAAAACAGATACAAAGTACACATTTAGTACCTCAGCCATGCCCACTGCCTTCACAAGAGGATCTCCTTTTTGATCCCTAATTGGCCCCATCCTTCCTTTGACTACACTTGCACTATTTTATATGTTTATAAAAGACTTTTGGGATTCCTTTTATGCTACCTGGTAATCTATTCTCTCTTTGGCCCTCTTATTTACTTTTTCAGTTCTCCTCTGTGAAGAGAGAAAGAAAATAGAGTATGGGATATTTGGTCAATGAGCTTTGTTTAACAAAATGAATACTATTTTCACTACTTCAAAAACAACAGTTTACATGTATTAAGCTCTTTTAGCACAGTAAAACATTCCAAGGCACTTCACAGATAGAAAATGGACACAGAGCAGAAATAGAAGTGTTAGGAGAGATGATCAAAAGCATGGTTGAATAAACGGTAGAGGATTGCAGAGAAGTAGTAAGGCAGAGCCATGTAAGGGGAGAGTTTAAGAAAATATGGCATAAAAGGGTGAAGTCTGTGCCACTGATGGTGGAGCGGAAGGACGGGGGATGCAAAAAATGCAAAATGGAGGAGGTTACAGAGGTAGGTTAGGGTGAGCCTGGAGAGATTTTGAATTCAATGGTTTGAGGACGGAAAGCCAAGGTCGGTTGGTGAGGACATGGCTGATGGGTGACAGCAGGATGTACAGTGTGCAGCACAGCCTTGGGCAAGTTGGAGTTTATATAAGGTGCAGCTCTGGGGACTGTTAAGAAAGGCACTGGAGCAAGCAAGACTGGTAATAAAAATGTGAAAAATGCTTACAGAGGAGTAGGACAGAGGTAAGGATGGGGGCAGATAATATCATGAGCATAAACATAAGCAGTCTTAATGATGGATTGGATATTGGCTTTGAAACTCAGCTCAAGATCAAGCAAGATATTGATATTATGCAGTGTTTGGTTTAGCCTAAGCAAGCATCCAGGGAGAGGGATGGAATCGGGTAAGGGTATTGAGATTTTGGCTCGACCCGAACTAGGTGGCTTTGGTCTTTGCCAGTGTTTAGCTAAGATAGTTCTGGTTCACCCATCACTTGATGTTGGACAAGCATTCTGGCATGGAGTCAAGGATGCTGGGAGAGAGGTAGAGCTGTGTCATTAGCATACATGTTGAAGTTATCCTAAAGCCTATGAATGAGGGGCGGTGTGTAAATGAGAAAAAGGTGGGGTTAAGGATAGCACCAGAAGATGCTTCCAAGGTGACTGGGCTGGAGAAGCTAGAGTTGTGCTAGCTCCACTGAGATATGTCGGACTGGAACGTTGGAAGTGGAGCGTGGAGGAAAGGTGTTGGCGAAGGATGTAATGATAAACATCACAGAGAAGTCAAGAAGGATAAGGAGGGATATTGCACCATGGTCACAGTCACAATAGGTGTTGTTTAGGAGAAGTCATTGTAAACAGTAATTACCTATTTGAGGTCACTACTATAACAGTAACCCTTCATATTGTACTGTTTGCATGTGTTGTATTATCTTATGCTTCAGATTTCCATTTAATTTATAAATAAATAATTTATATTGTTTAGCTTGTACAAACTTTGGTTTGGGATGTAATATCCCACCAATTTGAACAGAATGGCCCTGAAATTGCGGTCGGTGGTGTAGCTACGGAGCGTGCTGCCGACCTCCGATTGAAATCCGCACTTACCTGCTGCGAGGCCCCGAACGAAAACTTGCTTTGAAATGCTGCAGTGTTGTACACAGCTTAGTGGTGCACGAATCCTAGGGGCGCACTGTTGTGCGTAAGCGTACCTGGGATCATGTGGGACGGCGCTCCTTTCACTAGCCAATCAGTTAACAGAAATCTCTGATGCCCGACATAAATCAATTTGTGAATTAATTGGTGTGAATATTTATTTAACGAGTGCAGTATTTGGCTTTAAAAAGCATAGGGAATACTTTGGACTAAGTACTGTTATTTACTGGAAGACTCTGCAAGATTAAAAAAAAGATTAAAATGATCTCATCCCTCAAACTGATCTTTTACAACTGCCTGGTAGGTTGATACATGAAGCTTTTATGTGTTTGTTTTTAGTTATTTATAAAATTTTCGCATCCCCCTCCCCTTACACTTTGCAAACAGGCTCCTGCGCCTGTTTGCACCAGCCATAAAATTTTCCAGCGTAATTGATGCACAGTTTGTGGGCAATTAGCCTAATTCTGCACCAGCACGTCATTTCAAATGAGGACATGACAGTCGCAGAGGATGATCTGCCTAGTGGTGTAAGATTCGCAAAATTCTGCAGAACCCCAAAACAGAAGGATAACCCTATTTAAAACAATTTTGGACCATTACAGAAGAAATTTGTAAAAGATAAAATGCATGGTTGGGCCTAACAGAAGAATTCAAAGATTTGAAACAAACGTGGCATTTCAAAAGGACATGTACAGACTTGTAGGAAAAGGCTGCGACAGGAATGTGGGATTGACCTCTGCAGAGGAACAGTTTGGGTATTCGAAAGTAGCCAGACTGTCTGGGAGGAACAATAAACGAAACTCATTTAAAATTTGCATTCAATCAATAAATCAATGAAAACCCCAGCCTCACCTAAAGCCCAAAGCCCATTAAAGCCCATTCATAAAAGAACCTGCACAGAATTTGAAGGCCTTACAGGAAATCTAAGATTAAAAAACAATCGAACAACAGTTTGAGACATCTAAAACCACTTCACACCTTCTTCAACTACTCAGGAAGCTATCCCGAAACCAGTTAACTAAATGGGACCAATCAAGTGGCCCTTAACGAGACAGCCAAAAATCTAACAAGATTAGCAGGTTTCGTTTTAGTATAAACGAAAGACCTGTCTCCACAAGAAAGCAGTTCGTTCGATGGATTCGATCAGTTCGATCAGTACAGAGACAGTCGTTCAGGCAGAGAATTGAAACAGCAGTCAGTGAATTGAAGTCAACAGTACAGTTCGGACAGACACAGACAGAGGCTCAGCTCATTCGAAAGACATCAGCCTCGGGACAATCAATCGACGAAAGGACAACTGGAGGAGAACGGAAGGAATCGTGGCAACCAAGGGCCCAAGAAACCAACAACCAATGATATTACCAACAACCAGGTAGTACTGGGCCACCACGACCAACAAGAAACCAACTCGGAAGAAACTGAAGATCTGCAAGTTTTTCCCACTCTACAAACTATTCCTGCGTTTGGTGAGCATTTCCTGGTCCTCTGGAATTCAACCTAGTTAGTGTAGTGGGATTGGGAGGGGTAAGGTATTTTTGTCTATTGTCATTCTCCCTCGTATATTCCGAAGTGTTCCCCCTTTTTGACTGATAAAATTTATTGTGTTGTGTATATTTTCTTGTCTCAAATAAAATCCAAGTTCTTTTCACCAACTTAGTTGTCTGCGGCAATTTCATTACAACCCCCAAATAAGTCCAGGTCTAGAACCAAGGGAGTGGGAGCGATTCGAACCACTCATAAGTCAGAGGTGAAGCTGACCACACACACCACCCATTACAGAATGGCGACCATGGCACGAGCTTGGCAAAAGGGATGTAATGCAGTAGACACTGTTCTTGAGGACAGAACGAAGATGGAAGAGAGAATTTCCTCTTATGTGTTTGAGAAGGTGAATATCACCAAGAAATGGGTGACCAGTCTGTTGCGCGCTGAGCGTCCCATGGATGCTGCAGCCAAATGGACTGAGAGCAAGGATCATAAGAAGTTGGTGGAGAAGGCCATCTGGTTGGTCTGCGCCCTACGACAGATCCAGCTTTTAGATCAGCACATTAATATGTTAACAGAAGAGCTGCAGGAGGCAGCCAAACTGTCTCAAGCAAGGGCTCTAGCAGGGGAACGATTATTGGAGGAATTAAACACCCAAAATCAGGAACGACTTCAGATAGTAGAGAAACATAGGAACAAACAGGAATATTTTCGGTGTCAAGTCACCGAGGCAAAAAGCAATGAGTTAGTATTGAAAGAGGAGAATGCTCGCCTAACCAAACAGTTAAAAGAATAGGAGGAAAAGTTCAGAGATGTGAAGGCAGCTTATAAAGTAGCAAGCACTAGGGATTTTGAAGCGGGAGATCACGGCCCCTGTCAAAAGCAGATCGACAGTTTAAACCTTTCTCTGTCCAGGGCAAAAGGCATGGTATGCCTGGTAAGCCCGGGTGCGGCCCGGGTAGACCTGGAAGTAGAAGTAGAAACTGTTCAGACGTCACCTGTGGCGCCGGGGAACAACTCGGTTGGGCAGCAGGAGGGACAAGCAATCTGCAGGGAGGGCAGGGAGGAGTGCACACCACCGCCACCTGTGGCACCGGGTTTTGACTCGGTTTGGCAGCAGGGAGAAGGGGGCAAACAAATGCAGGAAAGGTCAGAGCCGGAGCCGATGTACCCGGCTCGGCAGCAAAAGTTTGGCCGGCCTGGCGGTGGTGGGGGCCAGGGGCTCCTTGAAAGCCAATTCGTGATTTCCCATGGTACCCAACAGCTTAGGGCTATGGTAAGCCACCTGAGCAAGCTCACCCACAAGGGAGACCCCTCAGTCCACTTTATGGAAGTGGAACAAGCAGCAGGCATTAATGAGTGCGATGACTCAGAAATGGCCAAGATGCTTCTGTTCACCTTAGATGGCAAGCTGTACCAGTCCCGCTCTGCCGAGTGCAAGAAGGGACAGGGAGGGTACGCTGCCCTCCGGGATCAAGTTCTGGAGGTGATGGGAATGAATGATGGTAGTCCATTCTCCTGGGTGGAGAAGACTACACAGTTAGCAGGGGAGACCCCACAGGCTTTCGCAGACAGGCTGTGGCCTGTATACAGGAGTGCCTGTAATGGGGATCTCGACCAGACTAACTTGAACCAGGATGAGCTGGCCCACTGGCTCCGAAGCCTGGTGGCAAACAGCTTGCCATGGATCAGAGCTAAGGCTGAGCTTTGGTTTGACCCGAAAGACCCCCGGGTCACTAAGGAGACAGTGGTCAGACAGCTGACCCTGGCTTACCGGAACGGTAGAGGGATATAAGAGCACCCACAAAAAGGAGAAGTATATGAAATAAAACCTAGCCAGAGTAAGAAAGAGTGGCACCAGGAAGGGGGTAACCCTTCCGATACAAAGCATAACAGCTTCGGGTGTGGGAAAAGTGGGCATTGGAGAAGGGACTGTAGAAATCCTTGGAAGGATAGTGCAGGAAAGAATGCCCCAGCTCCTACCCCAAAGACAGAAACACCGACCTCTCCCCCCACAGTTGATTCGATAGTGGCTGCGCTCCAGGTTTTGTTAGCTGGCCCAGGGAAGGTAGAGACAGCCACAGGTGCTTTAACTCCATCTGTCCCATACAACCCAGACCTATGACTAGAACCAGCGCAGCCTGTCGACTTGTGTCCCCTTGAATACGATGAGGGGGGCAGGCCCTGTGTTAAGATGGGGGTGGAGATATTTGGTGGACACTGGAGCTTCCAGCACGGTGGTTCATTTGGAAGACCCGACCAATTCACCCAGGTCTAACAAGGTCCCATTTAGCATAATGGGATTCACAGGGACTGAGCAGGCTGGGGAAATGTCCAAACCTTTGGCCATAGATTTAGGATCCCTCCATACTGTTAGATCCGTGTATCTTGAGGTTGTGTGTCCTTCAATAACTTGACAAGAGACTGCAGGGAACAATCAACAGGTGTTTACTGGATGAGGGTTACTCTAAAACTAAACGTACAGATCCCTACTCATGGTTTATATATAGGTGTGGTCACTGCCGGTACTACAGTATACAGGAGCTGTAAAAAGTAGTTCTCCCCTTAAAGGTACATACACGACAATTCCTCCCCTTTTAGATTAACAGTACCATAACATTCATTTAAAAATTAACACTTTTAACATGCTCATTAACTGAAAATAGTCCATTTATAAATGCAGTCTTTGGGGCGGCTTCCTGATCCTTTCTGGATAGCGCCTTTCCTGAGTGTCTTGCTCTTGGTGCGGAGGCGATTCTGGCCCCCTGTCGTCGGTTGGTTCATCAGCTTCCGATGCTACTGTTTCTGGGGTAGATGCTACCTGTATGTCGGGGTCATCACCAGGTACGCGAGACATAGGGTTGACTCGTTCCTGTGACTCTAGGATCTGGTCAACATGGCGTCTCACAATGTTCTCCCCAACATCCACTGTGTACATTAGTGGCCCCTGCTGTGTGCATATCGTTCCTGGTTGCCATTTCTCTGTTTGGTAGTCGCGGGCCAAGACTGGTTGCCCTACATTGAAGCTCCTTGTCGGCTTCTCATTGATGTGCTGGAATTGCTCATTCTCAACATCTCTTCGTACATTTGGTCTGAGCAAATCCAGATGAGATCTCAACCTTTGGTTAAAGAACATCATGTCTGGGGTCTGGTTGGTGACTGCATGTGTCGCATTTCTGTAGGCTAACAGGAAATTGTCCACCTTATGCTGCAGTGGAATGTCATCATCGCACATGGCCCTTACTGCTTTTTTAAAGGTTTGTACGAACCTCTCAGCCAATCCATTTGTGGCTGGATGATACGGGGCGGATGTGTAATGCCTTACCCCATTCCTTTTCATGAATCTTCGAAACTCTTCGGACACAAACTGTGGTCCGTTATCAGAGCAAATCTGCTCTGGCAAGCCGTTCCTGGCAAATATGGTCCGTAGGACTGCAATAGTTTTCTCCGTGGTGGTGGACGACATTTTGATCACCTCAGGCCATTTCGAGTGCGCATCCACGGCAATTAAAAACATTGAGTCCATGAATGGACCAGCAAAATCAATATGCACCCGTTGCCATGGAGATGAGGGCCACTCCCATGGGTGTAGAGGGGCATGTGGTGGTGCATTTTGGACCTTCTGGCATCCTGAGCAGCTCTTTGTCAGGTCCTCGATTTGCTGATCGATCCCCGGCCACCACACATAAGCCCTAGCAAGGCTTTTCATTTTCACCCCTCCCAGATGGCCTTCGTGCAGCTCATTGAGCACTCTCTCCCTTAACTTGGGTGGAATTACCACTCGGGATCCACACATCAAGGTCCCCTGGCATACTGACAGCTGTTCTCTTCTGGATGAGAATGCTGGCAACAGTGAGTCGCCATGTGTTGGCCATCCCTTCACCGTCAAGTCATATACCCGAGACAGTGTCGGGTCGTGTCGGGTCTCCTTCTCTATATCAGCGTTAGTTACTGGCAAGCGTTCAATTATAGTCGAATAAAATATTTCGACAGGGTCCACTGCTGGTGCTTCCTCCGCAGTAGGCAGTGGCAGGCATGATAGCCCATCAGCGTTTCCATGCTGTTTCGTGCCCTTATACTCGATTTCATATTGGTTCGCCCCTAGAAAAAGGGAGCATCTTTGTAGCCGTTGCGCAGTCATCACCGGAACGCCCTTCTTTGGATTAAAGATGGAGACAAGTGGTTGGTGGTCAGTCAGCAAGGTGAACTTCTGCCCGTGCAGATAGTGGTTGAACTTTTTCACTCCCCACACTAGGCTGAGGGCCTCCCTGTCAATCTGGGCGTAGTTATGCTTGGCTGAGGTTAGTGACCGAGACACAAAGGCTACTGGCCTCTCCGAGCCGTCCGGGAATTTGTGCAACAGCACCGCTCCAATGCCATAGGGTGATGCATCACACGCCAACCGAATTGGTAGTGCTGGCTTGAAATGAGCCAACACCTCTTTTGATGTGATCAATTCTTTGCACTTCTGGAAAGCTCGTTTACATTCGTCATTCCACTTCCATGGTACCCCCGTTTGCAGTAGGGTGTTCATTGGGTGTAGTACTGCAGACAAATTCGGCAAGAACTTTTAGTAGTAGTTCACCAGCCCGAGGAACGACCTCAGTTGTGACACATTTTCCGGTGCTGGAGCCTTGACTACTGCCTCAATCTTTTCAGGGAACTTATGTAACCCCTCTTCATCAATAACGTGGCCACAATACGAGATCTGCTTCTGGAAAAACTCACATTTGTGGCGATTAGCTCGGAGCCCATATTCCTTCAATCTAGTGAGCACCTGCTCTAGGTTGGCAAGGTGATCACTGTCATTTTCGCCCGTGACCAGGATGTCGTCCAAATAACACTGGGTCCCTGGAATCCCTTGCAGGACTTGATTCATTGCCCTTTGCCAAACAGCCGGAGCTGATGCTACCCCGAACACCAGCCGGTTGTATTGGTAGAGACCTTTATGAGTGTTGATCGTGAGGTACTGTTTCGAGGCTTCTTCTTCCTCCATTTGCAGGTACGCCTGGGCCAGATCAATTTTAGTGAAGCATTTCCCTCCAGATAGCGAGGTGAAAATATCTTCAATCCGCGGAAGCGGATATTGTACCATGTGAAGGGTTGGGTTCACTGTCACCTTAAAGTCCCCACAGATGCAAACCTTCTTTAGTTCCCCAGGGGTATTACTCAATGACCTCTTCATTACAGGAACGATGGGTGTAGCCCACTCGCTCCATTCCACTTTGGACAATACTCCTGAACGTTCCAAACCTTCCAGCTCTGCTTCGACGGCTGGGCGGATCGCATAAGGCACCGGTCTGGCCTTTAAAAACTTTTTGCTTGCGTTTTCCTCTATTTTGATCATCGCTGTTATGCCTTTTAGTGTTCCGAGTCCCTCCTGGAACACTTCTTGTGCGTCAGTTAGCATTTTTGACAGTCGTCTAGGTGTGACGTCGTCATCCTTTTTGGCATCTACAGTCAGTGCTTCTATGGAATGCCAATCTAGCTGTATCTTCCGGATCCATTCACGTCCTAGTAGTGGTGGTCCTCCATCTGGCAATACATATAGGTCCATTTTTGGTGTTTCCTTGCCGTTATATATAACGTTCACCCTTATTTTTCCTTTGGGGTACACTTTTTGCCCCATGTACGTCTTCAAGACAATCTCTGTATCTCTCAAGGGTATATGTGAGAATAGCCGCTTGTAGTCCCTTCGGTTTATGACTGTTAGGGCTGATCCTGTGTCCAATTCCATTTTCAATTTGACTCCGGCTATCTTTAGCGTGACCCAGATAGTTTGGTGATCCTCCGTTTTGATCACCTTATGTAGTTTCAGACAACCCAGCTCCTTGCTTCCGGAGCCTGTATCACTTTTCTGTTCGTCTGAACTACGCTCCGTCACCTTATGTACCTTCTTGTACTTCTCCTGTGGAGATTTCTTGCTGCTGGTTTTCTTTCCCGACCTGCAGACTCTTGCTATGTGTCCTACTTTTCCACACTGTCTGCACACTTTGTCCTTGAACCAGCAATCATTATGGTCGTGTGTTGTTCTGCCGCAGCGATAGCACTTCACTGTTCCGTATGACATTTCATTTGTGCCATATTCTTGCGGTCTCCGTTGTATCTCTGCAGCGCCCCGTGTGGCTGCTTCGTGTGATACTGCCATGCTGAAAGCCATGTCCAGCTTATGATCCTTTTCTGATAGAAGCCTTTTCTGGGTTCCTTCACTTTGAAGCCCACACACAAACTTGTCCCTTAAAGTATCTGCTAGTCCCATTCCAAACTGGCAGTGTTTCGATAGCTTGCGCAGTTCCGTTAAATACTCAGCATTACTTTAATCTTTATGCTGGTTCCTTTTGTGAAACTTAAATCTTTCTGCTATCAGCAGCGGTGTGGGGTTTAAGTGGTCCTGTAGGCTTGACACTATGTTTTCAAAATCATTTTCCACTGGCTTCTCTGGGGTTACTAGGCTTCGCAGTAAGCCATACATTTTTGCACCCATTGAATTCAACAATACCAGCGCTTTCCTCTCATCAGGCACTTCATTCACCTTGCAGTACACTTCTATGCGTTTGACATATGTCGTCCAATCTTCGACTTCATGTCAAACGCTGTGACACTGTCACTCTTTGGCATCCCTGGGTGTGGTTAGACTGGCTCAAAATGGCGTTTCTCCCTTCTTCTCCGCTGCGGCTCAAAATGGCGTCTCCCGCGCTTTCCCTTCTTCTCCGCTGCGGCTCAAATGGCGTCTCCCGTGCTTTCCTTTCTTCCCCGCTGACGCTGCTCGGCCCTTGAACCCCGGCTGCGCGCTGCGCGTTTTCCTGCGCGCCTCTCTCTCTCATTGATGCCGCTCAGTCCTGAACAGCGGCTGCGCCCTGTGCGCTCTACCCTCTCTCTTCTCGTGTCGATGCCGCTCGGTCCTGAACAGCGGCTGCGCCCTGTGCGCTCTACCCTCTCTCTTTTCCCGTCGACGCCGCTCGGTCCTGAACACCGGCTGCCCCCTGTGCGCTCTACCCTCTCTCTGCTTCCGTCGACGCTGTTCGGCCTTTTCCTGTGCTCTCGGTCGGCTCTAGCCGCCGCTGTGCGGGAAGGGTCTGCGCCGTACCTGTTGCCAGCCCGTTTCGTTGGAGTCTCCGTTGGATGGTCGACGCCCGTGCTTCTGGAATCGGCCTTCTTCTGCAGAGTTGCAGGTAGGTTCGAATCTGCTCGTCGCCAATGTTAGATCCGTGTATCTTGAGGTTGTGTGTCCTTCAATAACTTGACAAGAGACTGCAGGGAACAATCAACAGGTGTTTACTGGATGAGGGTTACTCTAAAACTAAACGTACAGATCCCTACTCAGGGTTTATATACAGGTGTGGTCACTGCCGGTACTACAGTATACAAGAGCTGTAAAAAGTAGTTCTCCCCTTAAAGGTACATACACTACACATACCACGTGGGAGGGTAACCAAAAGACTGATGAGGTGGCCAAGCAGGGGGCCAGGGAAGGAAAGTTCTGGGACCCCTGTAGAGCAGGTCCGGTAGCCGCAATCTGGGACAAGGGAGGCACACAGGAGGTAGCTTTAAAGGCCCCAGAGTTAAAGCAGGTCCAAGCCGATTCCGTCCGTAAGGCCGTCCTGGTAAAGAGAGAGAATGGGGAGTCCATAGAAGGCCCGTTTGGGGCAGCAGGCGAGAATTTAAAACAGGCTGCTAGTTACATTAAGCAATTTAAACCTGAGAAAGGGGAACGGCCAGCAAGGGCGAACCGTGTAAAAACTAGAGAGCATCAGCCTGCAGCTGTGGCAGACTCACAGACCTCAAAGGTGGGGTCAGTGATTTGTGTGACTGGAGAGGCCCTCTCACCAATTAAGTGGGACTCAGGTACAACCCCAGTAGCCGGAGCCTTAAGAAGGTCTCCTCGCATACCACAGCCTAGACTACTTTGGTCACCCGAGTATCATTTTAAACGGTCCAGCCCCAGGAGAGCCCTTAACAGAAAGGGAAAAACAAAGGTCAGGGACAAGTTAAAAGATACGGATCCCCAGCCTACAGCCTCCAAAGGTGAGGGACTCCCCAGGAGAGGTAGTGTTGGGCAAGGAGAGAGAGAAGGGTCCACAGCCTGCGGCATCAGGCAGCAGGGGACCCACAGGACAGGATAGGGACTGGGCAGCCACACCGAAGGGGGTAGTGTGTTGCAGCTCAGGAAGACACACTCCCCTGGTTAACTGGGAGTCAGGGAAACTCCCAGTTGTTTTAAAAAGGACTCTCTGAACCCGGTGGCACAGGTCACCTAACGCCCAGGCGTACAAACTGCCCAGATTCCACAAAAGGTGCAGGCCTATCAGGAATTAGCCTGGCCGTCCGGAGACGGGCGGCGGATGTATATAGCTTTCTGAAGTATTTTAAGTGTGTTTTTACAGTTTGGAAGTTTGGGATTTTAGTCGTTTAATCTTAGTATAGGATAAGTTTAAGTTTTTGAATTTTGATAACTGTGTCAGGCCAGAGAACCTTCTCAGGACATGGCTATTTTGTTTGTGGGTCCCTACAGAAAGGAAGTCGGGATGAGAAATGTAATGTATGTAATGTATATATACCTTAAGGGAGAGAACTACTTTTTACAGCTCCTGTATACTGTAGTACCGGCAGTGACCACACCTGTATATAAACCCTGAGTAGTGTTGTGTCGGTACCTTTCTACCTAGACACAATTTAGGACTCAGAACTCAGATTCAAACATGAAGTGCTTTATTGGAAGGAAAGGAAGTTCTGGCAAGTTCCGAACAAAGAGAGCTAGACTTAACCAAGAGAACACCCAATCATTTATCTCCTGTGACAGTGCCACCACAGGTGGGAGGAGAACACACAATACATAACATTTCCTCCCCTCTTAAATGGAAGGTCCACATTATTCCTCAATAGGTAAGTTACTTTCAATACACTCAACTAACCTAGGGTAGAGGTAGACTGCCTCAAACCCTGACTTTACCCTGGGGTTTATTCTGCCCCAGTCTTGTGGGTAAGTCACTAAGCCTACAGATCCAAGCGTCTTGGAGGCTGCCGCTCTCTGACAGGATACCGGTGGTCATCGCTGGCTTCCACAGCAGTAGGCATTGACACAGGCCTGGATGGAGAAGGTGCCTGTGTCAGTTGAAAGTCAGGAGTTTGCACAGGTGGAACAGTCTCTTTGACTTCCTGTGTTGGAGAAGAGCACTGTGGCAAAGGATGCTGGTTTGCGGTATCATTCGGAAACAGTTCAGGCCAACCAGCCGTTGGAGCCTCTGTGGCTGTCTCTGCCCCTAGCAACAGTTGATCTGTGTGTCTTCTCCAGACGACGTCCTCAGCAGTCTCAACCGTGTAAGACACAGGGCCCGTCTGCGCGATCACCGTAGCAGGAACCCATTTCGGTCCAGTGTTGTAGTTTCGAGCTAGGACGTGCTCTCCCGGATGAAACCGTCTCTCCTTGGCTCTTTTCTCTCTCTTTTCAACTTGAGCTTGTTGTTGATGATGGACAACCTGCTCTGCCCTTGGAGGTTTGAGTAAGTCAAAACTTGTCCGCAACTGCCTCTTCATCATGAGCGAAGCGGGGGAAGTTTTGGTTGTGGCATGCGGCTCGTTCCTGTAGGACAACAGGAAGCTGTTCAGACGTTGATGGATTGAGCCCTGACCTTGCGATGCCTTCAAGGCGTGCTTCAAAGTTTGCACGAACCTTTCTGCCTGGCCGTTAGTAGAGGGATGATAGGGCGCAGACCTGATGTGTTGGACACCATTCACATGCAGGAAGGTTGCAAACTCCTGTGATACAAATTGTGGACCATTATCACTTACGAGTTGTTCCGGTGAGCCATAACGGCTGAACATCTCACCAAGTTTCTCAATTGTTTTCTCTGCCATGGTAGACCTCATCACAGCGACCTCCGGCCACTTGCTACGAGCGTCCACAACCACCATAAACATCTTCCCTTCGAAAGGACCGGCGAAGTCCACATGTACTCGCTGCCACACTTCTGCAGGCCAATCCCAGGGGTGTAGGGTTGCCAGCTGTGGAACATTCCGGACCCTTTGACATGGGGAACATGTTTTGGCTTTCTCCTCAATATTCCCATCGAGACCTGGCCACCAGAAGTAGCTTCTTGCCATTTCCTTCATCCGAACCATCCCACTGTGGCCTGTATGAAGTTGTTGCAGTATAGGTTCCCTCAGAGGTGGCGGAATGATGACACAGCGTCCCCAAAGAAGACAACCTGCCTGGAAGGAGAGCTCATTTCTTTTTGAAACGTAAGGTTTCAAACTAGGAGAATCTCCTATCGCTCTCCCTCGAATGACATCGTCCATTACCTCAGACAGGACTGGATCGTTGCGGGTGTACCTTCGCACCTGAGCTGCAGTGACAGGTGCTCCCTCCACTTGTCTAAAGTAGAAGATGTCTATCTGACGAGGCTCTGGGGGAGTAACAGGCAAGGGTAGCCTCGAGAGACCGTCTGCATTGCCGTGCAAGTCTGATTTGCGATATTTGATGTCGTATGTATGTCCTGACAACAGTAAAGCCCACCTTTGCATCCTGCTTGCAGCGAGAGATGGAATTCCGGTGTGGGGCCCGAAGATTGAAGTCAATGGACGGTGGTCTGTCAGGAGTGTGAACCTTCTCCCAAACAGGTACTGATGAAATTTTCAAATTCCAAAAACGATTCCCAAGGCCTCGCGCTCGATCTACGCATAGTTACTCTCGGCCTTGTTCAAGGTGCGTGATGCAAAGGCGATAGGTTTCTCTTCACCCGAAGGCATGATGTGGGATATGACTGCTCCCACACCATATCGTGATGCATCACATGCTAGCTGCACGGGTAGCTTTGGGTCGAAGTGTGTCAGGACCTCCAAATTCAGCAATGCTTTCTTTGCTTGGGCGAAAGCTTCGTTGCACAGTTCAGTCCATTTCCATGTTTTGCCTTGACATAGCAACTGATGTAACGGCTTCAGCAATGTTGCAAAGCCTGGAATAAACTTCCCATAGTAGTTAAGTAGCCCCAGAAATGAATGTAACTGGCTCACATTCTGGTGTGCTGGGGCCTCCACGATCGCCTTGACCTTTGGCGGCGCCTTATGCAGGCCAGTAGCGTCAATCACATGCCCCAGGTACTCAACTGAAGACTGAAAGAATTCACATTTGTCTTTACGAACTCCGAGTCCATACTCTTTCAGTCATTGTAGTGTCGCATCCAAGTTCAGAAGACGATCCTCCTCATTTGTCCCAGTGACAAGGATGTCGTCCAGGTAGCACTGGACTCCTAGCAGTCCACTCAAAATCTGATCCATTGCCCTTCGGAATAGAACAGGGGCCGACGTAATTCCAAACAGAAGGCGGCAGTACCTGTATAGCCCCTTGTGTGTCACAATTGTCAGCAGCTCCTTTGATTTGTCATCGACATGCATTTGTAGATAAGCCTGGCATAAGTCTATTTTGCTGAACTTTTGCCCTCCGGCCAGGCGCGTAAAAAGATCATCAATAAGGGGAAGAGGGTACTGTTCCACAGACAGCACCGGGTTAATAGTCACTTTAAAATCCCCGCAGATTCGAACAGATCCATCCTTTTTCAGGACAGGAACAATGGGTGTGGCCCATTTGCTCATGCTCACAGGCTCCAGGACTCCATTCTCGACTAAGGCCTCCAAGTTAGCCTCAACTTTTGGCCTAATTGCATAGGGTACAGGTCGGGCTTTGTGAAACTTCGGCTTGCTGCCAAGTTTAATGTCCAGTCTCACGCTGATCTTTTTCATGCTCCCAAGTTCCCCATTGAAGAGTTCTGCATGTTTCTTTAACACTGCAGTCAGACCTGACTCCCCTTTTGACATCATGCGGACTGCAGGCCAGTCCAGCGTGATTTTCTCTAGCCACGCACGTCCCAGTAGCGATGGGTAATTTCCCTTTACCACATATAGTGGCAGTTTTGCAGTCTGTCCGTTCAATTTAACTGTCACCTCAATGACGCCTCTCATGGTCACAGGTTCGCCGGTATACGTCTTTAGCACAATGTTTGTTGGCTGAAGGGTAAGATGCTTTAGCATTTTGTTGTAGACAGTGTCTGAAACAAGGGACACAGCTGCGCCTGTGTCCACCTCCATCCGTACTGATTGTCCCTCCACCAGTGGTGACACCCAGTAGCCATTTGAACCACCTGCAACCGTCAGTATATGCACCTCTTCCTCCTCAGAGGTGTCGCTCCCCTCTGTTTTGCTTGTTCCATCATACTGCACTGAATGAACACTCTTTTTCCTCTCTTGCCCAAATACAGACATTTTGCTTCCATGCTTCCCAGCTCTGTCTGTTCTTCTTTTACCTCTACAGGCGCGTTCAATGTGACCCTTTTTGCCACAATTTTGGCATTCCAGCTCCGTACACCAGCAGTCATTAGCGTGATGGCCCGTTTTCCCACAATGGTAACATGTGCCGTTCCGCGCACCTTTAGGCTCAGACGACACCTTGTGAACTCTCCCTGTTGAACTCAACTGGTGAGCCTCCTTTTCCGCCATCTCCATGGAGACACTAACTTCAATGGCCTTTTCAAGAGTAAGGTTGTCCTCAGTAAGAAGGCGCTTCTGTGTGGCTGCATTTTGCAGACCACACACAAGTCTGTCTCTAATGGTGTCATTCAGCACCTCCTTGAACTGGCAGTGTTCCGACAACCTTTTTAAAGCAGCAATAAACATCGTCACTGATTCCCCCTCCTCTTGATTCCGTTTGTGAAATCTAAATCTCTCAGCAATAACCAGAGGCTTTGGTGAAAAATGTGCTCCAAGAATTTCCACTAGTTGCTTATATGTTTTAGTTCCTGGCTTATCTGGCTGCACGAGGCTGCGAAGTAAATTGAAAGTCTTCGGCCCGATTACACTCAAAGAGGTAGGCATGACCTTTTCATTTGCCACCGCATTCGCCAATACAAAATAGTCAAAACGTTCCGTATATGCGCTCCATTGCTCCATATTTTCATCAAAATCACCGATGTTTCCTAATATAGTAGCCATCTCACGTTTCAAATTAAATTTTCTGTTTACTCACTGCACCCGTAACGTACGCAGATTCATCCGCTCCTCGTTGCCACTTGTTGTGTTGGTACCTTTCTACCTAGTCACAATTTAGGACTCAGAACTCAGAGATTCAAACATGAAGTGCTTTATTGGAAGGAAAGGAAGTTCTGGCAAGTTCCGAACAAAGAGAGCTAGACTTAACCAAGAGAACACACAACCATTTATCTCCTGTGACAGCGCCACCACAGGTGGGAGGAGAACACACAATACATAACAAGTAGTGATCTGTACAGTTAGTTCTAGAGTAACCCTCATTCAGTAAACACCGTTGATCATTCCCTGCAGTCTGTTGTCTGATTATTGAAGGACACAACATTAAGATACACGGATATAACATTGGCGACGACGCAGATTTGAACCGACCTGCAACTCTGCATCACCTCCCAGGGATTCGCTCCTGGAGAACAGGCATCGACCACGGGCAACCGCCCAGTCATCCAGCGGAGATTTTAGCATCACAGGGGTGGCTGTCGAGAGCCAGGCTTGGCTTTCCAGTCACGGTGGTCCAGCGAAACGGGCTGGCAACAGGTACTGCACAGACCCTTCCCGGACAGCGACGGCTTGAGCCCGACCGAGCGGCACAGAAAAAGGCCGAGCAGCTTTGACGGGGGAGAGAGAGAGGGCAGAGCACACAGGGCGCAGCCGGTGTTCAGGAGCAAGCGGCATCAACGGGGAGAGAGACGAGAGAGAGCAGAGCACAGCTGGTGTTCAAGGGCCGAGCAGCGTCAACGAGGGAGAGAGGCGGGCAGGAAAACGCGAGGCGCTGCCATTGCCACGAGGACCACAGAGAGCGGCATTGGCAGCAGCGCAGGAGCAGCGCACGAAACCCACAGGGTGTCACCATTTGCCACGAGGACCTCCGAGAGCGGCGTTGGCAGCAGCGCGGAAGATGCCATTTTAAGCCGCAGCGGGGAAGAAAGGAAAGCGCGGGAGACGCCATTTTAAGCCGCAGCGGGGAAGAAAGGAAAGCGCGGGAGATGCCATTTTAAGCCAGTCTAACCACACCCAAAAATGCCAAAGAGTGGCAGTATCACAGCGTTCGACAATGAAGTCAAAGATTGGACGACATATGTCGAACGCATAGAAGTATACTGCAAGGCGAATGAAGTGCCAGATGACAAGAAAGCGCTGGTATTGTTGAATTCAATGGGTGCAAAAACGTATGGCTTACTATGAAACCTAGTAACCCCAGAGAAGCCAGTAGAAAAGGATTTTGAAAACATAGTGTCAATCCGACAGGACCAGTTAAACCCCATACCGCTGCTGATAGCAGAATGATTTAAGTTTCACAAAAGGAACCAGCATAAAGATGAAAGTAATGCTGAGTATTTAATGGAACTGCGCAAGCTATCGAAACACTGCCAGTTTGGAACGGGACTAGCAGATACTTTAAGGGACAAGTTTGTGTGTGGGCATCAAAGTGAAGAAACCCAGAAACGGCTTCTATCAGAAAAGGATCTTACGCTGGACAAGGCTTTCAGCATTGCAGTATCACACGAAGCAGCAGCACGGGGCGCTGCAGAGATACAACGGAGACCGCAAGAATATGGCACCAATGAAATGTCATACGGAACAGTGAAGTGCTATCGCTGCGGCAGAACAACACACGACCATAATGATTGCTGGTTCAAGGACAAAGTGTGCAGACAGTGTGAAAAAGTAGGACACATAGCAAGAGTCTGCAGGTCGGGAAAGAAAACCAGCAGCAAGAAATCTCCACAGGAGAAGTACAAGAAGGTACACAAGGTGACGAAGAGTAGTTCAGACGAATAGAAAAGTGATACAGACTCCGGAAGCAAGGAGCTGGGTTGTCTGAAACTACATAATGTGATCAAAACGGAGGATCACCAAACTATCTGGGTCACGCTCAAGATAGCAGGAGTCCAAGTGAAAATGGAATTGGACACAGGATCAGCCCTAACAGTCATAAACCGAAGGGACTACAAGCGGCTATTCTCACATAAACCCTTGAGAGATACAAAGATTGTCTTGAAGAAGTACACAGGGCAAAAAGTCGGCCCCAAAGGAAAAATAAGGGTGAATGTTATATATAACGGCAAGGAAACACCAAAAATGGACCTATATGTATTGCCAGATGGAGGACCACCGCTACTAGGACGTGAATGGATCCGGAAAATACAGCTAGATTGGCATTCTATGCAAGCACTGACTGTAGATGCCAAAAAGGATGGCGACGTCACAACTGGACGACTGTCAAAAATGCTAACTGACGCACAAGAAGTGTTCCAGCAGGGACTCGGAACATTAAAAGGCATAACAGCGACGATCAAGATAGAGGAAAATGCAAGCCCAAAGTTTTTAAAGGCCAGACCGGTGCCTTATGCGATCCGCCCAGCCGTCGAAGCAGAGCTGGAAGGTTTGGAACATTCAGGAGTACTGTCCAAAGTGGGCTGGAGCGAGTGGGCTACACCCATCGTTCCTGTAATGAAGAGATCGTTGAGTAATACGCCTGGGGAACCAAAGAAGGTTCGCATCTGTGGGGACTTTAAGGTGACAGTTAACCCAGTCCTTCACACTGTACAATATCCGCTTCCGCGGATTGAAGATATTTTCGCCTCGCTATCTGGAGGGAAACACTTCACTAAGATTGATCTGGCCCAGGCGTACCTGCAAATGGAGGTAGAAGAAGCCTCGAAACAGTACCTCACGATCAACACTCATAAAGGTCTCTACCAATAAAACCGGCTGGTGTTCGGGGTAGCATCAGCTCCGGCTATTTGGCAAAGGGCAATGGATCAAGTCCTGCAAGGGATTCCAGGGACCCAGTGTTATTTGGACGACATACTGCTCACGGGCGAAAATGACAGTGATCACCTCGCCAACCTGGAGCAGGTGCTCACTAGATTGAAGGAATATGGGCTCCGAGCTAATCGCCACAAATGCGAGTTTTTCCAGAAGCAGATCTCGCATTGTGGCCACGTTATTGATAAAGAGGGGATACATAAGTCCCCTGAAAAGATTGAGGCA
This sequence comes from Somniosus microcephalus, assembly GCF_052327205.1. Classification (NCBI taxonomy): domain Eukaryota; kingdom Metazoa; phylum Chordata; class Chondrichthyes; order Squaliformes; family Somniosidae; genus Somniosus; species Somniosus microcephalus. Next base: position 78,868,537 of record NC_140997.1, on the reverse strand, counting down.
GTAGTCAAGGCTCCAGCACTGGAAAATGTATCACAACTGAGGTCGTTCCTCGGGCTGGTGAACTACTACCATAAGTTCTTGCCGAATTTGTCTACCGTACTACACACACTGAACACCCTACTGCAAACGGGGGTTCCATGGAAGTGGAGTGATGAATGTAAACGAGCTTTCCAGAAGAGCAAAGCATTGATCACATCAAAAGAGGTGTTGGCTCATTTCAACCCAGCACTACCAATTCGGTTGGCGTGTGATGCATCACCCTATGGCATTGGAGCGGTGCTGTCGCACAAATTCCCGGACGGCTCGGAGAGGCCAGTAGCCTTTGCGTCTCGGTCACTAACCTCAGCCGAGCGTAACTATGCCCAGATTGACAGGGAGGCCCTCAGCCTAGTGTGGGGAGTGAAAAAGTTCAACCACTATCTGCACGGGCAGAAGTTCACCTTGCTGACTGACCACCAACCACTTGTCTCCATCTTTAATCCAAAGAAGGGCGTTCCAGTGATGACTGCGCAACGGCTACAAAGATGCTCCCTTTTTCTAGGGGCGCACCAATATGAAATCGAGTATAAGGGCACGAAACAGCATGGAAACGCTGATGGGCTATCACGCCTGCCAATGCCTACTGCGGAGGAAGCACCCGCAGTGGATCCTGTCGAAATATTTCATTCGACTACAATTGAATGCTTGCCAGTAACTAACACTGGTATAGAGAAGGAGACCCGAAATGACCCGACACTGCCTCGGGTATATGATTTGACGGTGAAGGGATGGCCAGCACATGGCGACTCACTGTTGCCAGCATTCTCATCCAGAAGAGAACAGCTGTCAGTATGCCAGGGGACCTTGATGTGTGGATCCCGAGTGATAATTCCACCCAAGTTAAGGGAGAGAGTGCTCAATGAGCTTCACGAAGGTCATCTGGGAGGGGAGAAAATGAAAAGCCTTGCTAGGGCTTATGTGTGGTGGCCGGGGATCGATTAGCAAATCGAGGACCTGACAAAGAGCTGCTCAGGATGCCAGAAGGTCCAAAATGCACCACCACATGCCCCTCTACACCCATGAGAGTGGCCCTCATATCCATGGCAACGGGTGCATATTGATTTTGCTGGTCCATTCATGGACTCAATGTTTTTAATAGCCATGGATGCGCACTCGAAATGGCCTGAGGTGATCAAAATGTCCTCCACCACCACGGAGAAAACTATTGCAGTCCTACGGACCATTTTTGCCAGGAGCGGCTTGCCAGAGCAGATTTGCTCTGATAACGGACAACAGTTTGTATCCGAAGAGTTTCGAAGATTTATGAAAAGGAATGGGGTAAGGCATTACATATCCGCCCCGTATCATCCAGCCACAAATGGATTGGTTGAGAGGTTTGTACAAACCTTTAAAAAAGCAGTAAAGGCCATGTGCGATGATGACATTCCACTGCAGCATAAGGTGGACAATTTCCTGTTAGCCTACAGAAATGCGACACATGCAGTCACCAACCAGGCCCCGGCCATGATGTTCTTTAACCGAAGGTTGAGATCTCGTCTGGATTTGCTCAGACCAAATGTACGAAGAGATGTTGAGAGTAAGCAATTCCAGCACATCAATGAGAAGCCGACAAGGAGCTTCAATGTAGGGCAACCAGTCTTGGCCCGCGACTACCGAACAGAGAAATGGCAACCAGGAACGATATGCACACGGCAGGGGCCACTAATGTACACAGTGAATGTTGGGGAGAACATTGTGAGACGCCATGCTGACCAGATCCTAGCATCACAGGAACGAGTCAGCCCCATGTCTCGGCCATACGTACCTGGTGAGTAACCCGATGTACAGGTCGCATCTACCTCAGAAGCAATAGCATTGGAAGCTGATGAATCAACTGACGACAGTGTGCTAGAATCGCCTCCACACCAAGAGCGAGACACTCGGGAAAGGCGTTATCCAGAAAGAATCAGGAAGACTCCCCAGAGACTGAATATATGAATGGACTATTTTCATATAACATTGTATATTAAAAATGTTAATTGTTAAATGAGTATTATGGTACTGTTAATCTAAAAGGGGAGGAATTGTAATGTATGTGATGTATATATACCTTAAGGGAGAGAACTACTTTTTACCGCTCCTGTATACTGTAGTACAGGCAGTGACCACACCTGTATATAAACCCTGAGTAGTGATCTGTGAAGTTAGTTCTAGAGTAACCCTCATTCAGTAAACACCTGTTGAATCGTTCCCTGCAGTCTGTTGTCTGATTATTGAAGGACACAACATTAAGATACACAGATATAACAAGAAAGGTTCTGCTCCTGCTCGCCCTGGTAGGGGTGAGCATCAGTGACCGAGGAGACGTGGAGAACTCCCATATCTATGGGTGTCCAGGAGAGAGAGTACCGATCGTTACCGTAGGGGGTGGCGAACGGGTGTGGAGGAGCTCGCTATCTACTTCCACGAGGGAAGGTGGCCAGGGTGGCTGGGGTCTAATTCGACTCAGTACTCCAGCCAGACCGGGTTCACGTACAGGGAGGCCTCCATCCCATGCCCCAGGGTACAGGTCGTTGCTACAAGGGTCAGTGTCACCGAGGAGAAATGTGTGTGTTTGACATGCAAGGGACAGATTCCTTTGGATAGGTGGTGGTGGCTCAGAAAGCTGAGCAAGGACATAGGAAACCCCGCAGTCGATTGGGAACGATTGGGGAACAATACCCATCAGACGATTACAGGGACCCGAGGGGGACTGAGTGTGTGCTGGGACAAGTGATGGGAACCGGATCAGGGGATTTATGTCTGTGTGTGGGGTCCAGAGAAGGTCTGCCCCACAGGCATATCCATCATTTTCCACCGGCAATGGCAAGATGCCGGGGAGGGGATGGAGTGGGATTCCAGCCTGCATGCACATTCCCCGATCCCAGTGAATGCCACTGAACTTGTAACCCGTCCCCAAAAGCCCCTGCCCATGACCACAACATCACGGACTATAGTCCAGAGGTGTCCTCCCACCACCAAGGGACCAGGGAATGGGTTAGTCCTAGTGCCAACCGATAAGCAACTGTACCAGGGGCTACACTATGCAGTGGCCTCAGTGATCCTGAACCTGACCGAGGTGCACTTACCTGAGTGATGCCCTAAAGAGACAGAACGGTTGTACCAAGCCCTGTTGAAGGAAATGTTTAGAAAGTTTTATGAGTTCGACTTTGCCAATGTGGACAAAGCGAAACTGTACAGTTTACATCCTGAGCATATTATGGGCACGGGGAGACAAAGAAGGGGGACCTGGAATGATATTTTTACAGCTTATAGTACAGGATCCTCAGTGATAAACAGCCTAGATGATATAGAATTACAGACACAGATAAATGGTTTAAAGACCCAGTTGAGAAAACTCCTAACAGAGGAGAACACAGTGGTGGGCTCAGAGCTGCATGAGGACCAGGCCATGACGGTCCATTTAAAGGAGATAATAGCTGAGCTGGAGAGACACGCCAAAACAGTAAATGCACTTATACGGGTGGACAGGAATGCTTCGGATCAAGCTGCACAGAATGAGGTGTGCGTGCTATACGGGGCATGGTTGCTGGGCGAGGGCTGCAGCAACCTGGAGGATTTAAAACAAGGTTTAGTCCCCTCCTGGATTAGCAACAAGCACCTCGCAGCCCTCCACCCGTTTAGTAATACGCTGAGCCCGTGTCAGCTCCGTCTAGCCTCTGAAGCCTACCCTGTCCCAGTGGATTATGGACATTCCAATCACACTATCATGGGGATAGTAGTGAGGATGCTGGTCATGGGTGGGGCAGCCCGACCCACAGCAGTATACAGGGTGGAGAACATTGGGATCATTCAATGGGTGCACACGTCCGTTTTGCAGAGGTCCCACCTTATGTTATAAAGTGGGAGCACGCTATGACAGGTACCAACCTCTCCAGGTACCGGAGCCAGGGAGCACACATAATACTGTGTCCCCAGCACTTGAATGCCTATTCGAGACCACAGTGCGGGTTTAAAGCTGCTGGCGCACAACCTGTGAACTGTACCATGGAGATAATGGCACAAGGCCATGTTTCTCCTCAGGTAGCATTCATGGATAGTACATCTGGTGTCCAGTGAGTGACAGCAGTTTTTGTTTTAAACCCGAGGCAGAAGTTCAAGTGGCCCAGGAACGGATTGTACCCATCCCTGAACCCTCGACTATTCACCTCACTGTCAGGGAAAACATCACCAACCTGCAAAGTTACATAACACATTTCAGCTATGAGATTCCCCCTCTACCAGAACATCTTACCGCCCTATTAAAAGCAGTGGTCATCTCACAGAAACATTTCTATACATTAGAGCAGAAGACAGTCGCGATAGGGGCCAAGATATTGGATATTGTGGTTCCACCCTGGTGGGACATTTTTGAAAATATAGAAGTCCCCTCTTGGATTAGGCTGGCTTCGCACATTTTAGTGGTTTGCCAGCTGGGAATAGTTTTCTACCTGTTGCGTGCACAAAGTGCAAAGGAAGGAACCAAATGCTCCACTCTCAACATGAGGGAGCATGGGACAAAAACAAAAATAAAGCCTATGACCAGGAATAAAACCAACCTTGAACGTTATTAAAATTAAAGTTTGTATTTTTTTTCTGTATGTGACTTTTTCCAAGTGGTGCAGGGGTGTTGGACCCCCTCCGTGCTTGGATGTGAATGTAATAAAAGTTTTACTTTGTGTTTTTTGATAAACACTACACCTAAAGGGAATGGGAGAGTGTTTTGTTTTGGGTATTAGTTCAGGTAATACAGGGGAAGGTTGGCTCCCGAGGATCAAAAAATTTTGCTCACACCTGCATGATACTATAGTGTATAAAGTATCACAGGGGGCTGTGTAAGATTCACAAAATTCTGCAGAACCCCAAAACAGAAGGATAACCCTATTTAAAACAATTTTGGACCATTACAGAAGAAATCTGTAAAAGAAAAAATGCATGGTTGGGCCTAACAGAAGAATTCAAAGATTTGAAACAAACGTGGCATTTCAAAAGGACATGTACAGACTTGTAGGAAAAGGCTGCGACAGGAATGTGGGATTGACCTCTGCAGAGGAACAGTTTGGGTATTCGAAAGTAGCCAGACTGTCTGGGAGGAACAATAAACGAAACTCAACCCCTATCTGGGAATTTGCATTCAATCAATAAATCAATGAAAACCCCAGCCTCACCTAAAGCCCAAAGCCCATTAAAACCCATTCATAAAAGAACCTGCACAGAATTTGAAGGCCTTACAGGAAATCTAAGATTAAAAAACAATCAAACAACAGTTTGAGACATCCAAAACCACTTCACACCTTCTTCAACTACTCAGGAAAGTATCCCGAAACCAGTTAACTAAATGGGACCAATCAAGTGGCCCTTAACGAGACAGCCAAAAATCTAACAAGATTAGCAGGTTTCATTTTAGCATAAACAAAAGACCTGTCTCCACAAGAAAGCAAAAAGGGTTTCGACCCGAAACATCAACTCAAATTTCTCTCCACGGATGTTGCCTGACCTGCTGAGTTTTTCCAGCATTTTCTGTTGTTATTTCGGATTTCCAGCATCTGCAGTATTTTGCTATTGTAAAGCAGTTCGTTCGATGGGTTCAATCAGTTCGATCAGTACAGAGACAGTCGTTCAGGCAGAGAATTGAAACAGCAGTCAGTGAATTGAAGTCAACAGTACAGTTCGGACAGACACAGACAGAGGCACAGCTCATTCGAAAGACATCAGCCTCGGGACAATCAATCGACGAAAGGACAACAGGAGGAGAACGGAAGGAATCGTGGCAACCAAGGGCCCAAGAAACCAACAACCAACGATATCACCAACAATCAGGTAATACTGGGCCACCACGACCAACAAGAAACCAACTCGGAAGAAACCGAAGATCTGCAAGTTTTTCCCACTCTACAAACTATTCCTGCGTTTGGTGAACATTTCCTGGTCCTCTGGAATTCAACCTAGTTAGTGTAGTGGGATTGGGAGGGGTAAGGTATTTTTGTCTATTGTCATTCTCCCTCATATATTCTGAAGTGTTCCCCCTTTTAGAGTGATAAGATTTATTGTGTTGTGCATATTTTCTTGTCTCAAATAAAATCAAAGTTCTTTTCACCAACTCAGTTGTCTGCGGCAATTTCATTACAACCCCCAAATAAGTCCAGGTCTAGAACCAAGGGAGTGGGAGCGATTCGAACCACTCATAAATCAGAGGTGAAGCTGACCACACACACCACCCCTTACAGTGGGAACTTGACATATCACAAGTTTGGGATTTAGCGCATGAAATCCCGAACTTGCGGTCAATTTCAAAGGTGGTATGACGATGTACTCGAAGAGTACTCCCTCATGCCAACCGCAAATACTTGTAGCATGGGTCTACTGCTAACCTAATATGCAAATTACTGAGCATAGAATAATTGATAATCCATTGGATCGGGCAACTTTGCAAAGACAGATCACTGAAAAGGCTGAGCTTCTGGACTGTCGGGGATATGCTCCAATTACAAGACCTGCTGTAAAAATATTGTGTGAGAAACCATTCCATCAAAACATGAAAATTGTAACACCAGATCTTCTGTGCTTTTCCGCTATGTATCCTGCGGTAAAATCTGAATGAAAAGCAAGCTGACCTACATAGCTACTGCGTGAAATGAAGTTCTTTAATGTCAAGATTTATCTTGTCAGGCTTCAAAGGAATGCCTTTATGCTGGGGTAGCCAGTAGCTTAAAGGTGTTTGCCTGGGAACATGTGAAAACAGCCAGTAAACTAAAGGCAGGATACCAGTGCAAATATATTGCTGTCTGATTTTTATTTTGCTCTCTTTGATGTTCTACTAAATGAGATGAAAAGTAACATAATTAATGCAGTTCAGACACAAACACGTTTTCCATTATAACACAATGTTATGCTTAGTATAATACAAGATACACTTTATATCTTCTAATTACTTTAATTATGCGGCAGATGATTTCATTAATTTCACGCAATTTATTATTCTGAAATTTTCTTACTTATTTGCATAACAGATCCTTGATAGATGCAGAGTGACAACTGGAAGGGATTAAAAATTGTGATAAGGGGTCTAAAAGGTTATGAGATTTGTTCTCTGGAAAATTAATTTGAATCATTGCCCGATGGAATGTCAGTGAACGAATGTTGCAAATATTGTGATATAAGCAAATGTACGCTTCAAATGACTGGTACCAGGTGCAGAAAAGTGTGCAATATAATAGGTGAGCAGCTTGGTATAAGTAAAAAGCATCAAGGGTTGGTTAGCACTGAGGGCTACAATAAAAGAGGATAAGTAGAAACCACAAGGGTACACTGGATGTGATTCAGCAGAAGGCTCATAACATCAAATTAAAAAGAATGACTTACATTTATATGGCGCCTTTCACAACCACTGGACGTCCCAAAGCGCTTTACAGCCAATGAAGTACTTTTTGAAGTGCAGTCACTGTTGTAATGTAGGAAACATGACAGCCAATTTGCGCACAGCAAGATCCCACAAACAGCAATGTGAAAAAGACCAGGTGATCTGTTTTAGTGATGTTGGTTTAGGGATAAATATTGGCCCAGGACACCGGGGATAACACCCCTGCTCTTTGAAATAGTGCCGTGGAATCATTTACATCCACCTGGGAGAGCAGTCGGGTCCTCAGTTTAACATCTCATCCAAAAGACAGCACCTCTGACAGTGCAGCACTCCCTCAGCGCTGCACTGATAGTGTTAGCCTAGGTTTTTGTGCTCAAGTCTCTGGAGTGGGACTTGAACCGACAATCTCCTGATTCAAAGGTGAGAGAGTTATCAACTGAGCCACAGCTGATACTGTAATGGGAAATAAGTTAAAATAGCTTAACATTGCAGAAGTTGGTATAATGTGTATTAAGAGAATTCATTCTGTGTAACACAGGCCGATATGGTTTCAGATTGAACAGTTGGGATTCTGTAAGCCAAGCAAGACAAGAAGTTGTCACACAGCTTAGGTCAATTTAAGAACAAAAGCAGTTTTCATCAAAGAATCTGCATAAAGATTATGGCCTAGTGTAGAGACGAAGGCCCAGAAATTGGATGATGCCACGTTAGTTTTATCTACCTGTTTGACCAAACATTTGGTCATCTGCCCTAATAGCTCCTTATGTGGCTCGGTGTCAAATTTTGTTTTATGATGCTCCTGTGAAGGGCCTTGGGGCATTTTACTACTTTAAAGGTGCTATATGAATACAAGTTGTTGTTGTTTGTTGGTTGTTGTGAAATGGGTTCCAAAGTGTCCAATATGGCAGACGCGGAAGTGCGCTGCCCACCATATTGGTAAAGGCAGAAAAAGTGGCGTCAAGAGTCCAGACCTGCAATAGGCGTTAGGCTTTGTACATTTGCAAATAGGAGGCCTAACGCCTGTTTGAGGCCCCATTCCCAAATTTGGGTTGACTTATCCTACATTGGATTCAGGAGGCTGCGTTGTCACAGTAGATGGTCGGGGGGTCGGCGCGATCAGGAGATGTGTGAAGCATTTGGGAGTGGTGGGAGCGATTGAGAGAGGGTTGGAGGTGATCAGGAAAGGGCCGGCTGAGTTTAGGAAAATGTAGTCTACGTGAAGCTTAACCAACAGCCCTTGAACAAAAGGATAAGTTTGTTGAACAATATTTACCTGAGTGTGTGAATGTGGAGCTGGGAGACGCAGGAATATTCCTTCCAACTCCACTGCAGTGTCAAAGACCATTGCTGGCTCTCCCCCCCCCCCAGCTCGGCCCTCTCCCAAAGGCCACCCCACCGCCACCACCACCCCCACCGCAATCGCCCTCTTCCCTCTCGATCACTTTCCCGCTTTTGATCACAACCTACCTCTCGATCACTCCCCTCCCCCAATCGTCCCTTCCCCTCCCTTCCGATTGTTTGCTTCCTCCCAATTGCTGCCCACCCCTCACGATGGTCTCCCACTGCCCTCCCGGAATCTACCTGAGGGATATTGCTGACAATGCAGCGGGCCATAATCCAATGCTAATTTACATTTAAATGAGGCCTGAGACCCAACATCGGATGTTTCTTCGGGCCTACCCATTCCGGCCCAGGGTTCCCAGCAGACACAAACCAATTTGTTGTATGTTTGAACTGGATCATCGATATCCTGAGAAAGGGTGAACGGGAAAAGCCATGCAGTTTATCTTATCTTCTACTGATAAGAAATGGTACAACCTACATTCGAGTGTGAATGAAGTATATGTGGTGCAACATTGCCACCTACTGGTGCAGTAGCATATGACACAAAAGGATCACATGACAGTAATGTCAGAGTTAATAGGTTTGAGTAAGTCACCTCATGTTGCTTAGGAATCATCCGCCTAGGTGTATAAATGTCAACTACTTTCAGTAGTTCTTCAGTATTCTACGCTGAGAACTTGTCTGGATTGCTTGGCAGTACACAGTCCCCGATGGGTAGCCCACTTGTGAGTATATAGATGTATAAGCTTGCTTGTACTTTAGAATCATAGTATCCCATATGCTTTTTGAACATTATCAACTTTTCTTGCCACCTTTAAGGATTTGTGTAAGTGGACACCAAGGTCTCTCTGCTCATTTACACTTTTCAAAATCGTTCTATATTAGTCCTCCAAAAGTGCATCACTTTACACTTCTCTGCATTGAACTCCAACTGCCATGCTTCATCCCATTTCACCATCCTGTCTATGCCATCCTGAAGTCTACAACTATCCTGATCACTATCTATTGCTTTGCCAAGTTTTGTATCATCTGCAAACTTTATAATGCTGCTCCCTACATCCAAGTCTAGGTCATTTATAAAAATTGCAAAGAGTAATGGACCCAAAACTGACCCTTGGGGAACACCACTGCAAACCACTATTAACTTTCTGTCGATATTAATAAAATCAACATGTTAATTTATCTCTGGCATCTGAATCTATTATTTGGATTGACCTATTTGATTGATCTAACACTTGGGTAATTTTATGTCTTAAAATCTTAATGCCTTGTAAATAATATATTAATAGGGCTGAGTGAGGAACAGGATCTGAATCCAGTTTGATTCATTTGAAGAAATCCTGATATTGGTCAAATTCAAACCACTCAGACCCAGACTGGTCCGTACAGAAGGACAGTTGCTCTAATTTGTCAGCCTTGGCTCAGTGGAGCATTCTCACATCTGAGTCAACAGGTCATGGGGTTCAAGACCAACACCAGGACTTGACACATACTCTAGGTGGACACTTCAGTGCAATACCGAGGGATTTTCAAACACCATCTTCAAGTAAGACATTAGAGGGATGTAGGGGGTTTCTCTTGCTCTTTCTGGTCTCCTGCCAGGCTTCGTGCAATAATTGCCCTTGAGTGGTTCGACCCACTCCCCCCCTATGGTTCTAGACCTTGGACTTAGGTGCAGAGAACGGTAGTGCAGAGAAAGAACTCAATAGACCAGGTTGAATAGCACGAAATGGATGCTTTTATTTTTAAACAGTTTGAAGCATTACAAAATACATGTCAAAAGCACAGATTAAAGTTACTACAATCATGCACAAATTTATGAACTTGACTCTATGGAAATGGGGAACACACGGCACATCGAAAAAGGGGAAACACATTACGATTTCCCTTAACTCCCTCCCCTATACCTAAACTAAGTTTCGACCTGGGGAACTTGGGATCATGCTCACCACTCTCGAAATCGCGAGAAAGGGGGTTCGCAGCCTTTTTGGCACCGCTTTCCGTCGTCACGTGGATTTGGAAACTTCTGGCGCAGTCGATATTCTCTCCTCCCTCGAGGCGGTGGGGTAGACCCAGCCTCGATGAGCGCTCGTTAAGGTTGAGATCCACCAAGTCAATTTGGGTTCATGGAGCAGACCCAGATGCAGGCTATGCACTTGGGAGAATCTTGTGGCATCGATCGCCGGTTCTCCAGAGGGTTTCTTCTCCGTCGGCCTGGGTCGTCGATGATCTCCCGACCCCAGTACCCGGGCCACCCTCGTCGTCTTCTCGTCGTGGCCGAGCCTTGTTTGGCTGAACACCGACCACGTTGTCCTTTTACCGAAACCGTCCGTCTTTAAAAAAAAAACGAAAACGTTTTCATCGATCTGCCGAAGTGGAAGAGGCGCCGATCCGGGCACCGTCCGCCCTTCGTTCGTTCCTCGTAGAAGAAAGTTCTTGAAGAAATGGAAGCCTGAAGTCGCCCAACAAGAAGCCGTGGCAGCGAAGAAGAAGTTGTTCAAGTAACCCGGAGTCTGAAGTTTTTTTAGATGGACTTTTAATCCATAGTTATACTCTTTTGGGACAGTCTTATCTCCCGCCAAATCATAGTCCTGTCTTTGTATTAATTTTGGCGGGCAGAAATCTCTGCAGGGGCGCTTTGTCTTGTAACGGAGCCGGTGATAACTTAAACTGGCCTTCCTGGCCGATAATGTCTTTCAATGTCTTTTGCATTGTCACCGTGGCTCGGTTCGCATATTGATCGGTCCGGACATTTTCCTTGATGGCTGCTAAACGGTTTTTCCTTTGTACGATAAATGGGTATAAGTGTTTTTACATTGTCCGCCCATATCTTGATGGGCCCCATCCTGTACTTATAATCCATTGAATATGTATGCTGTTGCTCTGAGTTTCGGTTCCCAGAGACTGGCTTTCGTGGGCTCACTGTCTTCAATCCACAAGCCTGTCTGGCTTGCAGTAACAGAAATAAAATGGTTCATAAACTGATCACGGGGCCTGGCGGCCATTTTGTATGCCCTTTTATCAAAGGTTTTTCTGTGCAAGCTTACTTTGGTCAATAAACAGTCTTATTTTATCCAGTTTTCTTGCGTGATTTTAGCTGAAAATTGCGAATCTTACAGGCCCCCCTGTGATACTGATAGCTTGCTTAAAGTATCAATAATCCTTGATGAGCAAATTTTCCCTGATTCCCCACATCCAAACATTCCTGGCACTTAACTATCTATGCCCCTCACGACACATGCAGTTCCCATTTCCGGAGAAAAATGAAAATGACCTCATGCACATTTGGAATCATAGACAGCAAATCTTAAACTATAACACCTTCACCTGTCAGATGGGCAGGGGTTGATACCCTTTTGCGCCATCTGCATGCATCTTTTATTAATCCAAAAAAACTTAAGAACTACTAATAACATGACAATACTTATTTCCTTATAACCCAAAACAATCAAAAAAAAAAAAAAAAAAAAAAAAATTTAAATGGAGGGACGCTTAATCTTATACTAGCAGCTTAGAGTGGGGTATCTGCTTCCCCCATCCGCACATAGCGTTCTCTCCATTCTCCTGTGTTCTCGTGCCTCTGGAGGCGTTTGCCTCTTTTGCAATGCACGAAGAGCAAAAATATCACAATCAAAACCTGACATACTACTAGGATATGGGATGCTATTCTAATCCAGGCGGGGACCTCTATGTTGGTGAACAAGTCCCACCATGGTGGGATGGTTATGTCCAATATGTCTTTTCCTATCTCTAAAGTCTTCTGCTCCAGTGTATAGAAATGTTTCTGCGAAACTATAACGGCTTTTAAAACCTTGGTGAGGTGTTCGGGAAGAGGGGGAATGACATAACCAAAATGCGCGACAAATCGTTGTAAGTCTGTGAAATTCTCTTTGATAGTGATGTGTACAGTGGAGGGCGCAGGAATGGGAACAATTCGTTGTTGTGCCACTTGAACCTCGGCCCTGGGTTTGAAACAGAAACTGCTATCACCGACCGAACACCACTCGTGTTGTCCATATCGGTACTGAGGCGCTGCAGTGGTGACGCAGTATGTCCCACCCCCGATATATGCTACCTGTGGGGGCACATGGTCCTCTGCCATTGCCTCCATGGTGCAATTCACCGGCTTCGCGCTAGCGGTTCTGAACCCGCACTGTGGTTTCAAAAAGGCATTCAAGTGCTGGGGACACAGGATGATGTGTGCTCCCCGGCTCCGACATCCCGAGAGGTCGGTGCCTGTCATCGTACGCTCCCATCTGATGACGTAAGGCGGGACCACTGCGTAACGAATGTGTGCGCCCCCCTGAATGACTCCAATGTTCTCTACTCTGTATACCGGGGCGGGCTTTGCTGCGGGACCCAACACCGGCATTCTTACTACTATTCCCATAATAGTGTGATTCGAATGTCCGCAGTCCACTGGAACTGGGTATGCTTCTGCGGCTAGTCTGAGCTGGCACGGGCTTAATGCATTCTCAAAAGGGTGGAGCGCTTGCAAGTGCTTGTTGCTGATCCAGGACGGGACCAAACCCTGTTTTAAATCCTCAAGATTACTGCGGCCCTCGCCCAATAACCACGCCCCGTACAGCACACAGGCCTCGTTTTGCGCAGCTTGATCGGACGCATTCCGATCCTCCTTAATGAGTGCATTTACCGTTCTCGCGTGTTTCTCCAGCTCAGCAATTATGTCCTTAAAGTGTAGTGTCATGGCTTGGTCCTCATGCAACTCAGAACCCACGACCTTGTTTTCGTCTGTCAATATGTTCCTTAACTGGGCTTTTAAACCGTTGATCTGTGTCTGCAGCTCCACGTTATCTAGAGCGTTGACAACAGATGTCCCGGTATTAAAAGCAGTGAATATGTCATTTACAGTACCCCTTCTTTGCCTCCCGACTCGATCCAAAACTTCTGGCGGTGTGGTGTATAATTTGTCTCTGTCGATGTCGGCAAAGTCAAATTCGTAAAATTGTCTAAACATACGGGTTAACAGGACCTGGTATAATTGTTCCGTTTCTTTGGGACACCACTCCGGCAATCGTACCTCAGTGAGATTTAAAATCACTGAGGCCACCGCGTAGTGTACCCCTTGGTACAGCACCTGGCCGGTGGGTACCAATACTAAACCGTTCCCAGGTCCCTTGGTGGTGGTTGGGCACCCTTCTTTCTGGGCTAGTGCTACCGGAAGCGTGGGTAGGGGCTTGCGTGGGCGGGTGATAAGTTCAGTGGCATTTACCGGAATAGGGGAGTATGGTGCTCCGCACGCTCGAGTGCTAACATCCCATCTCATCCCCTTCCCTTCATCCTGCCACTGCCTCTGGAAGAAGATGGACACGCCCTTGGGGCAGACGCGTCTCGAACCCCACATACAGACATATATTCCCTCATCCGGTTCCCACCATTTGTCCCAACACACACGTAATTGTCCGTGAGTTCCCGTAATAGTCCGATGGGTATTATTACCCAGTCGCTCCCACTCGACCGTAGAGTTTCTCATGTCCTTTCCCAGCTTTCGTAGCCACCACCATCGCCTTGGTGGTACGTTCCCATTGCACACCAGACAAATCCTCTTTCCCACGGTGACGCTGACTCTGGGCGCTAGGATCCTCACTCGAGGGCACGTTAATGAAGTCTCTTGGTAGGCAAAACCGAAATTGCTGGAATATTCCGTAGAATTCGTTCCCAGCCAACCTGGCCATCTCCCTTGGTGGAAGTAGGTGGCGGTTTCCTCTACCTCTCGCTCCCCCGTCTCATCCGTTGCGATGGGGGCCGTGTCCCCGGAGCACCCAAAAATGATGACGTCCTTGGTGCGGCCTCGGTAGGCCCACCCGCACCCGATCGCCATGAACGCTACGACAATCCTTTCCATCGTATCCCAGGTCTCTGTAACCAACAAAATGATGTAGCCGGGCTCCCGATAGGTGCTGGCCTAAATTAATTGGACGCGCGGGTTCCTGGACCCCGCTCCCTAACAAACACACATACCGGGCAGACTTCAAAATTGTACTCTTAACACCATATACTTTACATTCCTTAAACTATGACCATAATTACCTATCTTAACTTATGTACAGCGCCGCCCTCCGTGGGGCGGCTTTCCGAATCCCTGTGAGGTCTGTCGTGTGCCACACCCTGCGGTGGGGCTGCATTGATCTTTGGCCTTGATCCCCCGCAGCCTGTCGCTGCTGAACGGGGATCATGTCTTCCTGGGGCTGCTTTAAACCGTGGTTGGGGAGGATGGGGAGAATCTGGCCAAAATTTTCTGGGCTGGGGCGCTCGAGCTGACCTACGAGGGGCTGCTTTGGGTTGGGCTCCCGGGGCCGATGGACCTGGGGCCGTGACTGTTACCGGCACAGCCTGTGGTTCCTCCACAGCTGCCGGCTCCAGCTCCCCTTCCTCAGGCTCCGCCCCCCCGGGGTCGGGATCTGTGGCTTCCGACCCCACCTCACCTGTCCCTACAGGTAACGAGTCTCCACCCCCACTCCCTACCTCCCCCAAGCTTGAGTCGAGGGCGGGACTGCCGTCCTCTGACTCTTCCTCCTCCGTGATTGGGTCTAAAGCGAGGTTGAGCTGTTCGGGCTCTCCCCTGCCTAAATCCCATTCAAAAGATGAGACCTCCCACTCCAATGGGATGGCCTCTCCCTTCACGCAGGCTACTGCTCCAGCCTGTGTGGTCTGTGACTCTGTTACAGGCTGAGGATCTTTGTTCTCAGACCTGGTCCCCTTTGGTGGCCCTGGTGTACCCGGTTTAAACAGTTTACACTGG
Organism: Somniosus microcephalus; assembly: GCF_052327205.1. NCBI lineage: Eukaryota > Metazoa > Chordata > Chondrichthyes > Squaliformes > Somniosidae > Somniosus > Somniosus microcephalus. The sequence goes on along the minus strand of NC_140997.1, from coordinate 78,853,052 downwards.
TTGATGTGAAACCATTTGGTACGTCGGGGCGTCTTCACTGCATAAACCATGGGGCTGGCTTTGTCTACAATGCTGTATGGCCCCATGTACAGTGGTTCAAAACTCCCTACCCTGGCGTAGTTTCGGACCATGACCTGGTCCCCGACTACCCACTCTTGTTGTTTCCGAGGTTCTAACAACAGTTTATTTCCCTGGTGCTGTCTTCCCATGTTCCCAGCCGCCTGCCCATAAATCTGTCTCAGGCGCTCCAAGAGGGTTTGGGTGAATTTGTCCCGTTTCACCTCTCGGAGCTGGCCCTCAGTGAGCACCGGGGCTAGCACATGGGTGGGTGTTCGCATGATCCTTCCAGTCATTAACTCGTGCGGGGAATACCCCGTGCTTTTGGACTGGCTGGCTCGGATCCCCATGAGGACTAAAGGCAGGACCTCCGCCCATTTCTGGGGCGAGCCCATTGTCTCTTTCCTCAGTTTTTCCTTGAGGGTCCGATTCATACGCTCAACAATCCCGGATGACTGGGGATTGTATGCTACGTGCCACTTTCCCTCAATGCCCAAGAGCCTGAGGGCGTTCTGCATTACTTGACCGGTGAACTGACTCCCTTGGTCGGACTCTACAAAACGGGGGAGTCCCCACCGTGAGAACACTTCCCGAATCAAGATCTTAGCAGTACCCAGTGCCGTAGCTGTTCTGCACGGGAAGGCTTCTACCCATTTGGTGAACACATCTACCAGGACAAGGCAGTACTTATAGCCTCCCTGGGCGGCGGGCAGGGGCCCTATGTAGTCGACCTGAATCGACTGCCATGGTCCCTCTACCCTCCTGATGTGCCCCATGGGCACCTTCCTTTTGTGGGGGTCTGGGTTGTTAGCAGCACACACAAGACAGCTTGCGCAGAACTCGCGGACATCGTCCCGAAGTCCCGGCCACCATCCCGCCTGCTCCACCCGTTGCCAGGTGACCTCAGGTCCGGGGTGTCCCGCTCCTGGACCCTCGTGGGCCAATTGCAGGAATTCCCTTCGGTGCTGCTGCGGCACAACCCACTGCTCCTTTCGGAACAGCATACCTTCCTTGACTGTGAGGGCTGCCGTACTGTACGGACCTTCTACCCGTTTGCCCTCTGTGATGGCTTTTAGGACTGCTTTTAGGGCGGGATCCAGGGTTTGGACGGTCTTTAGGTCTGGGGGCGGTGTCACCCCTGTGTTCCCGGGAATTCCCTCCCTGCCTTGGATCGCCGCCACGGGTCCTGGTTCGTATGGGTCCCAGAGAATGCCGCTGCGGGCACCCTCCCTGGCTAGCGCATCCGCCTGCTGGTTGCCCTGACTGCGGGGTTCTGTATTGGAGTGAGCCTTCACCTTATGGATGAACACCTCTCCTTTCTCCCCCACAGCTGCTAGGATCTTCTCCAGCAAGGGCTTAACTGTTAAAGGCCGCCCGTCCGCGGAGGTGTACCCGCGTCGGGACCAGATGGCGAGGTACTCCGTACACGAATTGCACGTGAACATGCTGTCTGAGCAAATCGTGTATGGGGTTGGGAAAATCTCGGGGTGGGTAACCACGTACGCCACCGCGGACAGTTCAGCCTGCTGCGCGCTCATAGTGCTGGGGAGCTTAATTGCCAGGGCAATGTTTGCCGCAGGGTCATAAACTCCACACCCTGTGAGTCGCTTGCCGTCAGCTACAGTGCTAGAACCGTCTACGTAGATCTCGCGGCCCGTGGGATGTATCCCGGCCCGTAAACCTATGTTAACTTCCCATACCCCTTCTACGGAACATTGATGGGCTGTCCCGGGATATGCCATATTGGCTGCGAGCCTTGGCGCGCAGAGGCCTTTAACTTTGAGATCCATCTGGGAAAGGAGGAGGGTCCAGCGCGCAATCCGAGCGCTGCTTACGGTCCCATCCTTAATCCTCCCGTCCAGAAGCATCTTCGTGGGGGTGTGATGGGTGAGGAGCGTAATGGGAGAGGTCCCTGTGAAGATCACTGATCTGTTCACAGCCCAATGCGTGGCCAGGAGATGCCGTTCGCAATTGGAGAAACTCCTCTCCACATCCGTGAGCACCCTGGAGGAATAAACTACTGGTCTTAGCTTGCCGTGCCGCTCTTGGAGCAGTACTGCGCTCAGGCTGTCCCCACTAGCGGCTACCTCCAGAAAGAACTCCTCTCCCCCATCTATGGCCCCTAGGGCTGGCGCGGTCTGCAGATCTCTTTTCAACTTCTCGAATGCTGCCTGGCACCCCTCGTCCCAAGACCACTCGACTCCCTTGTGTAAGAGTCGAAGTAGCGGGGCTGCTGTGGCAGCATAGTCCTCGATGAAATCTCTGCAGTACCCGGTCAATCCCAAAAAGGACCTTACACCCGTTACTGTGTTGGGAATCGGCAGATCTTGTATAGATTCCCGTCTGGCCTTATCTATGGCTCTTTCCCCAGCGCGGATGGCCAGACCCAGGAATTTAACTTCCTGCTGGCCGATCTGGGCTTTCTTTGGGTTTACTTTGAAACCCTTCCTTTCTAACAGTTCCAACAATTCGGCTAACAGTGGGCCGTGCTGCTCCCTTGTATCTGTGAACAGGAGTAAGTCGTCCACATACTGCACTATCTGGTTGGGCTGGCTGAACTCTTTCAAACTCCCCGCCATACACTGATGGAAAATGCTGGGGCTGTTGTGAAAACCCTGTGGTAAGCAGTTCCAGGTGTACTGTTGCCCTTTGAAAGTAAAGGCAAACTTGTACTGGTCCTCCCGCCGCAGCGGAATGGACCAAAAACCGTTCGAGATGTCCAGCACCGTGAATGTGGTCGCCGATGCTGGAATACTCCCTATTAAGTCTGCAACTGCTGCTACCGTGGGCGCGCAGGCTGGGATATTACTATTGAGGACTCTATAGTCCACCGTGGCTCTCCACGAATTGTCCGGTTTCTTTACCGGCCATAATGGGGAGTTCACGTGGGTGGCTATCGTCCTCAATACGCCCTGCTGTACCAATGAAGATATTGCTGTCTCCATGTCGGGTTCTGCCTCCTTGGGGAAATTATACTGCTTTTGGGGTCGGATCATGGGGTCCCCGTCTACGCTGACTTCGAACCCAGTGACTCTCCCGCAGTCGTGCTTGTGGGTGGCGAACGCGGTCAGATTTTCTGACACACGCGCCTGCAAGTCCGTTGGGACGTTTGTTATCATGAGCTCGAGATCGTAACCTCCTGATGGCTTCATAGTGCACAGGGCCCCCTTTTCTTCCTTCCCCGGGATTACGACTACCTTACCTAAACCGCCCTCGGCTCCCCAGAGACAGTGATTTCTCAGGTCCACGAGGATCCCGTGTTCCACCAAGAAATCAGCCCCGAGGATGCCTTTCCCCCCCCCCTCTTTCCACTTCAATAGGATGCACGTCCATGTGGTGTGGAGCGCTCCCAACTGAATGGAGAGCGGGAGGGAGTGCGCGCCAGCCTGTGCTCTACCCGTGAAACCCGCTACTAAATATGGAGCCTGGGCGGACAGAGGTGAGGCAAAAGGTTTGTCCGTGTGGATCAAGGTACACGAAGCTCCCGTATCCAACAGGTAACTACCCCTTTGTTTCTCCACCTCCATCTCCACCACAGGTCTTCTCCAAGCGTCATAGCGGAGCGGACACAAGTAGATGGGCTGCGTGGGCGTCAGTCATTTAGGTGTTTCGGCTGGGGTCTCGGGGGCGATAGGGCTGTTAGCAACCGCTACCTTCCCCTGCCAGGTCATCAGAGACCGCATAGTCTCCAAGACTGACTTGATCGCAGCGGGGTCCACAACCGCACCACCCCCTTCATTCGGGGCAAAGGCTACGGTTGGGTTCTGGACTAGTGTTGGGGCAGCGGCCTGCACTTGTGGTTGTGCTGGTGTTGGGGAAACTCTCGGGCCGTTGGCGACTCGGGCTTGGGCTCGATCTTGGGCTGCGGCGAACTCTCTCTCCCTCTTATCCTTCCAAGGATTCCTACAGTCCTTGCGCCAATGACCCTCCTTCCCACACCCGTAACAACTGCTATTTGCTTGGGGATGGCGATTTCCCTCCTGACGCCATTCCTTTTTAGCAGAGGCTGCGGGTCTCACCTCATGCACCTTTCCTTTCACAACAGGCGTTTTCTTGCCCTTGTTGTTTCTATAACTGATCGTGAGCTGATCTAGTACTACTTCCTCCGTGGAGCGGGCGTTAGTGGGGTCAAACCATGCTTTGGCCTGTTCCTTCACTACTGGCAGGCAACCTGCTACCAGGCACCGAAGCCAGTGAGCCCTTTGTTCGCCATCCAGCCCGGCCCGGGCCGGCCCGCCCGGGCAGCTGCGCCGATACACTGGCCACAACCTGTCGGCGAAAACCCGTGGGGGTTCTCCCTCTAGCTGCACTGTCTTTTCTAAACGGAGGAACGGAGTTCCGTCCCCCTCTCCCATGATCTCCAGAATCTCATCCCGTAGCAACTCATAGTCCCTGTGCCCTCTCTTGCTCTCGTCAGGGAGACACTGGAGGAGCGAACTGTCCAGGGAGAACAGCAGCATTTTAGACTGTTCAACCCCATCGCAGTCATTGACTGCTGCGGTCTGCTCCACGTCCCTGAAATGCACGGAGGGATCTCCTGACTCGGAGAGTTTTGGGATGTGACTTATCATCTCTCTTAGCTGTCGTGCGCTATGAGGCATTATGATCTGACTCTCAAGGGGTCCGTCATCGCCATTTTCTTCATTTGGACCGATCCTCCGGTGTCTCGTTGGACACATTGGCGCCGACCCCGACTCTACTGTCTGGGGTTGCTCTACCTCAGGGCTCTTTTCCTCTACCGTCTCCGTCTCCTGTCCCGGAGTCCAAGACTCCTCATAGGCAGGAGGCGCAGAAGGTTCGGGGGTTGGTACCCCAACTGCCTCTTGTGGAACCGGTCTTTTGGATTCCTTGGCTAGCAACAGCTGACTCGCTAGTGGATTTATGAGACACACCAACCCGTTTGCCTTCGCTAGGGCCTTTCTCAGGTCCTCTAGCTCCCGGCGGCAAGTGCTGTGGTCGGTGTTCTCAGATCTATCCTCCATGGCCATTTTATATGCTGCCCTGGCTCCCAGGAGCTTTTCCTCTTGGGCATCTACTTGTTTGGCTAGACGGGAACACCTCTCTCTCATTCTACCTTCACTGGCCTTGGCCTCCACGACCTGACATTTTAAATATTCTACCCGGGTTTCGTGGCAGCGAATTACAGAGCGGCGTTCCTGGTTCAGCGTGTCAAGCGATTCAATCAGTTTTTGACCTCCCGCAACCTTTTCCTCCACGCCTTTAAGCAAGCCGTTGATCTGGACTGTCTGTGCTGCAACTACCTGGTCCAAAAGCTGGACTTGTTTCTTGTAGCACATCAGCCAGACCGCCTTTTCTACAGATTTCTTATGCTCTCTACCCGCTGTCCACTTGATGGCTGCGTCTAGCGGGCGCCTATCCCTTAGTAGATCAGATATCCATTGTTTTGTGAGGTTGACTTTTCCGAAAACATAATCTGCTATTCTTTCATCCATCACATTTCGTCTATTCAGATCTTGATCTAACACACTACTTTCCTGCTGCCAAGGTCCTGCCGCGGTCGCCATTTCTGTAGGGGGTTTCTCTTGCTCTTTCTGGTCTCCTGCCAGGCTTCATGCAATAATTGCCCTTGAGTGGTTCGACCCACTCCCCCCCTATGGTTCTAGACCTTGGACTTAGGTGCAGAGAACGGTAGTGCAGAGAAAGAACTCAATAGACCAGGTTGAATAGCACGAAATGGATGCTTTTATTTTTAAACAGTTTGAAGCATTACAAAATACATGTCAAAAGCACAGATTAAAGTTACTACAATCATGCACAAATTTATGAACTTGACTCTATGGAAATGGGGAACACACGGCACATCGAAAAAGGGGAAACACATTACGATTTCCCTTAACTCCCTCCCCTATACCTAAACTAAGTTTCGACCTGGGGAACTTGGGATCATGCTCACCACTCTCGAAATCGCGAGAAAGGGGGTTCGCAGCCTTTTTGGCACCGCTTTCCGTCGTCACGTGGATTTGGAAACTTCTGGCGCAGTCGATATTCTCTCCTCCCTCGAGGCGGTGGGGTAGACCCAGCCTCGATGAGCGCTCGTTAAGGTTGAGATCCACCAAGTCAATTTGGGTTCATGGAGCAGACCCAGATGCAGGCTATGCACTTGGGAGAATCTTGTGGCATCGATCGCCGGTTCTCCAGAGGGTTTCTTCTCCGTCGGCCTGGGTCGTCGATGATCTCCCGACCCCAGTACCCGGGCCACCCTCGTCGTCTTCTCGTCGTGGCCGAGCCTTGTTTGGCTGAACACCGACCACGTTGTCCTTTTACCGAAACCGTCCGTCTTTAAAAAAAAAACGAAAACGTTTTCATCGATCTGCCGAAGTGGAAGAGGCGCCGATCCGGGCACCGTCCGCCCTTCGTTCGTTCCTCGTAGAAGAAAGTTCTTGAAGAAATGGAAGCCTGAAGTCGCCCAACAAGAAGCCGTGGCAGCGAAGAAGAAGTTGTTCAAGTAACCCGGAGTCCGAAGTTTTTTTAGATGGACTTTTAATCCATAGTTATACTCTTTTGGGACAGTCTTATCTCCCGCCAAATCATAGTCCTGTCTTTGTATTAATTTTGGCGGGCAGAAATCTCTGCAGGGGCGCTTTGTCTTGTAACGGAGCCGGTGATAACTTAAACTGGCCTTCCTGGCCGATAATGTCTTTCAATGTCTTTTGCATTGTCACCGTGGCTCGGTTCGCATATTGATCGGTCCGGACATTTTCCTTGATGGCTGCTAAACGGTTTTTCCTTTGTACGATAAATGGGTATAAGTGTTTTTACATTGTCCGCCCATATCTTGATGGGCCCCATCCTGTACTTATAATCCATTGAATATGTATGCTGTTGCTCTGAGTTTCGGTTCCCAGAGACTGGCTTTCGTGGGCTCACTGTCTTCAATCCACAAGCCTGTCTGGCTTGCAGTAACAGAAATAAAATGGTTCATAAACTGATCACGGGGCCTGGCGGCCATTTTGTATGCCCTTTTATCAAAGGTTTTTCTGTGCAAGCTTACTTTGGTCAATAAACAGTCTTATTTTATCCAGTTTTCTTGCGTGATTTTAGCTGAAAATTGCGAATCTTACAGGGATGCCCTGTGGGAGATTTTAACCCCCAATGGGTTTTCGGCAGATGGGATGGTGGGGCGAGTGCAAAATACACTCTTATGCTAAAGTTTGAGGCCTGGGCTATTTTAACTTCCAGGCCTCATCTGCATGCCCACCTGAAAGCGGCAGCTGACTAGTGGAACGTGTTGGCAGTTCAGGTGGCCAGAGGAAGGCTCGCTGGCAAACAGGTAAATCACGGGGAGGGGATTTTGGGAGAGTTTTGCGGGAGAGAAGAGGGGAGGGGCGTCTAGGTCAAAGGGGGCCCCGGCATTCCTTGTGGGGCCAAGAGAAGCACTCCTGCTCCTCCTTGCCCACAGCGGAAAGTTTTCACTTATCTTGGAGGGCTTCGTTGTCCTCTTGACAGCTGCCGATCTGGCTTTACCTGGCAGGAAAGCCGCGGCGGGTTGTGCCGCTCAGGCCCAGGTCAAAATATAATCGGGGTCCCATTGACCCCGATCTGCATTAGTTCATGAGGCACCCGCCCGTTACCAAATCACTGATTTTAAAATCCCAAATTGAAGAGACTGGAGCGGGAAATGGAGCTGCCCCATTTTAAAAGCATTTGTGCGAGCTGGGTGCATTAGAATTGCCCCGCTCCTAGTCTGCTCTCTCAGGTGGATGTAAAAGATCAAAGAAGAGCAGGGGGAGTTCTCCTGGTGCCCCGGCCTACATTTATCCCTCAACCACCACCACTAAAAACAGATTCTTTGGTCGTTTATCTCGTTGCTGTTTATGGGGCCTTGGTGTGCGCCAATTGGCTGCTGTATTTCCCAACATTACAACAGCGATTACCCTTGAAGGACTTCATTGGTTGTGAAGTGCGTTGCGCTCCCCTGAGGCGAGGAAAGGGGCTATACAAATGCAAGATCTTTTTCAAGTTGTTTTTTTTGCTCCTCCTGGGTATTGTTATTTTGAAGTTGCATCGAAAGTTTGTGCATTTCTCGCCCAGTGGATTAGTGCTGACAGCTGGAAGGGAGTACGTGGCAGCAGGCAAATTGCAATTTTTTTAAACCTCCACACTCTAGTGGCTTTGCGTCTGTCCATTTATCCAGATTTCCTGACAATCTGCTGTGTGGGGCGGGGTTGGGGGCCCACGGGGGCAGATATGTTCAAGGCAGCTCTCCGGTAGTCTCCTGGGTACTGAGATGAATCCAATTTACCTAACAGTCTTGTGTGGTGCGGGACACTTGCACTATGTTGCTTGTTTAATGATTTGTGTTTCATATTCAAACCATCTAAATGTTGGCAAGGGGAGAACCTACAATCTAATTTCACTTGATTGTTATTTCCAGTGTGTATATGTACATAAATATAAATAGCTACAGCTGCTCCGCTATCCGATCCTTTTAACACATTTTACTCATTTTCAGAAATTCACTGCAATATTGGTATGAGCCATTTCTGCGTATATTTTATTTGCAATTAAATATGCAGATCAAAAAATAGTTGCCAAAATAGACCAAACTTTTCTTGCACAAATGAGAATGTGACGAATATCTTCATCTGCGAACAACAAGTCGCTGATCTTCCTCACCTGGCACTGAACAACACGTAAGTGCAGTTTACCAAAAATGTGCTGTGCCTCAGACTGACCACAGCACACGAACTCCCTGTCAGAAATAATGTACGTATTATGAGTGCAGAGCAGGCACATGTGGGGATAGACTCATTGCCTGGTTGTGTGCAGTGAGTTCTCTTTTTAAGTAAGTATATAGGCCGGGAAATTCCGAGCAGCTGTTCCCACTCCGCTGGCGTTACTTTGCCAGAAGTGCAGCGGGAACCCCGTTTACACGCATAACCTGGATTTCCATCGCACGTCCAATGAATTAATATCAGCGGAGCAGGAGCAGGAGCAACTCCGAGGAATTTCCCTGCCGTAATGTTGACAGTCTTGTGGAAATAACTATGCAATACTTTCATGAGATGAAGAAAATGTGGAGCCGCAAGTTGTACATTGAGGTTTCTTTGTCCCAGCGCTTTTATTTCTCTATTGTACCAGCTATGGATAGCGCGTCTTTCAAAATAAGTAAAGTAATTGAACAGTGCATTGATTAATCAATCACAGTCTTATATTTTAAAGTGTTGAAATCCAGTTTTGCCAACTGGAACCTAAATTTTGCATGCCTCTGCTCCTTTGGTTTGCTTCACTGTGCCTTTCTCTGGCAATGTGCTTGTACTGCTGTAACAAGCTGGGGTAGAGGAGTACCCCAAAAAGAAATTGTGCACCCTGTAGAGGGAGCTGGTTGGAGGGAGGATGGCAAGCAATAGGTGGAGGAAAAGGGGCAACAGGTGGTGGATATGAAGAATGTAGATTTGGAATAGGAGCTGTTTGACTTTGGGGCTTCGCTTTCTGTTCCGGCTGGCATGGAACAGGTGTATGGTCACAGGAGCAGGGATTCCTACCCTGTGGTGGGGAAACAGTTGTTCGTGGCTCAAAAGACGCCCAGGCAAATTACTTCAGCAGCGGACAAGGTGGTTTGTTTGTGATTGTTTCTGCTTGTCTACCTGCAAATAGGTTGTATCTCAAAAGGTACAGTGTCACAGTACTGAGCATGGCTTCCGTCATGCACTGTAAAGGACAAACAACATTCTGCAACAAGTGCAGAAACAGCAATTTTTTTTATTATTTAAAAAGCCAAAAATAAAGACCTTTCTTGATAATACCAGCCTGCCCCTGAAGACAAATTGCACCAAACCAGCAGATTTAGAATCAGTAGTACCAGGACTTTATGCCCTTGAATGGCACCCAGTGATATTACAGAAAATCTGGGTGCAAAGCCCTTAGATTATGAAAGGGTTTGATAGGATAGACATAGAGAAGATGTTTCCACTTGCAGGGGAGACCAGAACCAAGGGGCCATAAATATAAGATAGACACTAATAAACCCAACAGGGAATTCAGGAGAAATTTCTTTAAAAGAAAGAAAGACTTGCATTTATATAGCGCCTTTCACGACCACCGGACGTCTCAAAGCGCTTTACAGTCAAAGAAGTACTTTTAAAGTGGAGTCACTGTTGTAATGTGGGAAATGCAGCAGCCAATTTGCACACAGCAGGCTCCCACAAACAGCAATGTGATAATGACCAGATAATCTATTTTTGTTATGTTGATTGAGGGTTAAATCTTGGCCAGGACACCGGGGAGAACTCCCCTGCTCTTCTTCGAAATAGTACCATGGGATCTTTTACGTCTGCCTGAGAGAGCAGTTTAACATCTCATCCTCGGTTTAACATCTCATCCAAAAGATGGCACCTCTGACAGTGCAGCGCTCCCTCAGCACTGTACTGGAGTGTCAGCCTAGCTTTATGTGCTCAAGCCCCTGGAGTGGGACTTGAACCACACAACCTTCTGATTCAGAGACAAGTGTGCTGCCCACTGAGCCACAGCTGACACTAGACACTTTACCCAGAGAGTGGTTGGAATGTGGAACTCACTCCCACATAGAGTAGCGAGGCGAATATCATGGGCCAGATTTTCTGGAGCGGGGCGTTTGCAGTGTTTTTTCGACTTGTACCTGCACGTTCAGGTTTTAAATTTATTACCCATGAAGTTGCTGGAAGTATGAGCTGATAACAGTGCAGCGAGGACAACGGGGCATCTGGGGCCTTGGTGAACAATGGGACAAACAGTGTATCTCCTTAACTATTAAAATTTAAGGATTGAGAAATAAACAGAGGAAGGATTGAGAAGGAGGGTGAATAAGAGCAGGTGAATTCAATGCCAAATCAGGTACAGAAAGGGAAATCTCCTAAAACAATTCACAACCTGAGACTCCACCCTTATAATTGTTTACTTCCTGGCCAAGTGAGGTTGATTGGCAGTCATTAACAATTATTACGTCGTTCAAAGGATACTTACATTGTTAATTACTAGACTTATCTTTCTGTGGTGAGTTTAATGGGCAAATCATAGAATCTTACAGCACAGAAGGAGGCCATTCTGCCCTTGGCTCTTCAATTAGAGATTGTGTGAGGCTAGTGGTGCAGATGGTGGGACAAGGGATATGAAGATGAATTCACTGACCTTGACCACTTGCAGTCTGGTCTGTTGCCTGGAGGGCTTCCTGGCCCCCTGTGGAAAGAGGACCTCTCTCCTGGAGTTAACCTCCTGGACTAAGGCCTCCAGTGCTGCATCCGAGAACCTCTGTTGTGCCTTCATTACAACTATCTTCTCCAATGTCCTCCCAGCCACTTCAATCATCTGTTACAGGCAAAAGGCACCTCCCCTTTAAGAGGTGCAGACTGCCTTTAAGTAGTGCAGGCTAGTGTTAATTGGAGCTAGCCTCACACAAACATAGGCCCCTTGCTGAGCATTCAGCCACTCAGCAGCATGTTCAGTGCTGGGCTGAATGCTACAATCATGTTAATTAGCAGGCAGCACAAAGTTTGCATGCTGTCTGCAGTCCTCCAAACGGGCGTGGGTTGATAGTGCATCGTGATCCCTGCACCCGTTTTTTTTGCCTTATCCAATTTCTAGGCCATAAAGCGTAAGCGGTTAGCGAGGGAAAAAGTTTATAGATAGAGAAGGCGTACTAAAAAGATGAGCATTTCTGAAAGTTGGTAAGTCACCTGCCAGATGGAATGCATTTTGTTTGCTGAGAGAAGCAAAGGTAGAAATAGAAGAAGCATTGGTCACAATCTTCCAATCCTCATTGGATACAGAAGTAGTGCCGGAGGACTGGAAGATTGCTAATGTTATACCACTATTCAAGAAAGGAGAAAGGGATAAGCCAGGAAACTACAGACCAGTCAGCCTAACATCAGTGGTGGGGGAGTTATTGGAAACCATTATCAAGGACAAAATAAACTTTCATTTGAAAAGGCATTAGTTAATCAAGGAGAGGCAGCATGGATTTGTTACAGGCAAATTGTGTCTGACTAACCTGATTGAATTCTTTGATGAGGTAACAGAGAAGGTTGATCAAGGTAGTGCAGCAGATGCAGTATATATGGACTTTCGGAAGGCATTCGACAAAGTGTCACACAGGAGGCTTATTAAGAAGATGGAAGACCATGGAATTAAGGGGAAAGTGGTGGTATCGATACAAAATTGGCTCAGTGACAGGAAGTGGAGGGTGATGGTGGATGGATGTTGTTCAAACTGGGAGGTAGTTTGCAGTGGTAGTGTTAGTTTTGGGCCCATTACTCTTCAATTTTTATAAACGACCTAGACTCGGGAGTAGGGAGCAGCATTATAAAGTTTGTAGGTGACACAACACTTGGCAAATTAATAGATAGTGATGAGGATAGTTGTAGGCTTCAGGATGACATAGGCAGAATGGTGAAATGGGCAGAAGCATGGCAGATGGAGTTCAATATGGAGAAGTGTGAAGTAATTGGGAGGATTAATATGAAAAGACAATATACTATAAATGGCACAATTTTGAAAAGTGTAGATGAAAAATAAAGACTTGCATTTATATAACGCCTTTCATGACCTCAGGATGGCCCAAAACAGTTTATAGCCAACTAAATACTCTTGAAGTGTAGTCACTGTTATAGGAAATGCAGCACCCAATTGTGAACAGCAATCTCCCACAAACAGCAATGTGATAATGACCAGATAATCTGTTTTTGTTATGTTGATTGAGGGATAAATATTGGCCAGGACACTGGGGATAACTCCCCTGCTCTTCTTCAAAATAGTGCCATGGGATCTTTTACATCCACCTGAGAGAGAAGACCAGGCCTCAGTTTAATGTCTCAACTGAAAGACGGCCCCTCTGACTGCAGCACTCCCTCAGTACTGCACTGGAGTGTCAGCCTAGATCTTTATGCTCAAGTCCCTGGAGTGGGATTTGAACTGACAATTTTCTGACTGAGAAGGCGAGAGTGCTACCAACTGAACCATGGTTGCGAGAGAGACAGAGCTGAGCAGATGGATCTAGGTGCCCATATACACAAATTTATAAAGGTGGCCAGGCAAGTTGATAAGGTGTTAAAAAAGCATATAGGTTACTTGGGTTTATAAATAGAGGCATAGAATATAAAAGCAAAGAGATCCTGCTAGAACTTTATAAATCACTGGTTAGGCCTCAGCTGGACAATTCTGGGCACCACACTTCAGGAAAGATGTAAAGGCCTTAGAAAGGGTACAGAGGAGGTTTACCAGGATGTTACCAGGGATGAGGGATTTCAGTGATGAGGAGAGGTTGGAAAAGTTAGGACTGTTCTACTTGGAACAGAGAAGGTTAAGAGGTGACCTAATAGAGGTTTTTAAGATGATGAGATGTTTTGATAGAGTCGATAGAGAAAAACTATTCCCTCTGGTGAGTGGGTCAATAACCAGAGGTCATAGATTCAAAATCATTGGCAAAAGATCTAGAGCGGAGATGAGGAGAATTTTTTCACTGAAAGCTGTCGGGATCTGGAACACTACCTGAAAAGAGATTAAACAACTTTCCTGCTTCACCTCTGAGAATTTTGGGGAGCAGAATGCCTTAACGTTGGGGATTTGAAAGTATTTTTATTGATTTTACAGAAGGGAGTTGGACAGGTACTTGAGGATGAGGAACTGACAGGGTTACGGACAAAAAGCGGGACTAAGCCTGACTGCTTATTCAAAGAGCCAGCACAGGCACAACGGGCCGAATGGCCTCCTGTGCTGTAAGTTTCTAGGATTCTTAAATAATTTGTCGACACGTCTATGAAATAGATTAGGTCCTTCCAACTCAGCAGAGCTTCAGAGACTCTGTTATAAATATACAGTTCTAGTAGAGAATTAGACTGTGGCAGAATCCTTGGCTGCAGTCATCGCTTTTAAAGAAAAACTGTCTTTAACAAACTGTCAAAATTCAAATCTGTGCAGCCAATCACAGGCTACACCATTGTAAGATGTCAGAGCTTGCGAGGAGGCTCATTGCGGGTTAACTTTCCCATTTTTCAGGCGCTACACGGCCTCCTAGAGTATTGGGTAAGGTCAAATAAGAGGCCTACTTTACCCACACTTGGAGCAGGTGTTCAGCCATTTGCATTTCATCCCTACTGCAATATTGGTTTGACCTGAGGCCAGAGAAAATAACCCTAAACATTGCATAAAGAAATAAAAAGATGCGTATATACGACAATCGCCGCGCCGATCGTCACCGCTTACAGTCTCAAGATCCTCGACCCCCCAGGCCCTGCCCCCGACTCCCGATCTCCATCCCTCCCCGACCACTGATTGTGAATCTCCCCCGAACCCCGTTCACAGCCTCCGAGGCACACCCGATCCTCCCCGACCCCCGAGGCCCACCCGATCCTCCCCGATCACAGCCTCCGAGGCCCATGCGACCCTCCCCGATCACAGCCTCCGAGGCCCACCCGATCCTCCCCGATCACAGCCTCCGAGGCCCACCCGATCCTCCCCGATCACAGCCTCCGAGGCCCACCCGATCCTCCCCGATCACAGCCTCCGAGGCCCACCCGATCCTCCCCGATCACAGCCTCCGAGGCCCACCCGATCCTCCCCGATCACAGCCTCCGAGGCCCACCCGATCCTCCCCGATCACAGCCTCCGAGGCCCACCCGATCCTCCCCGATCACAGCCTCCGAGGCCCACCCGATCCTCCCCGATCACAGCCTCCGAGGCCCACCCGATCCTCCCCGATCACAGCCTCCGAGGCCCACCCGATCCTCCCCGATCACAGCCTCCGAGGCCCACCCGATCCTCCCCGATCACAGCCTCCGAGGCCCACCCGATCCTCCCCGATCACAGCCTCCGAGGCCCACCCGATCCTCCCCGATCACAGCCTCCGAGGCCCACCCGATCCTCCCCGATCACAGCCTCCGAGGCCCACCCGATCCTCCCTGACCCCCGATCACAGTCTCCGAGGCCCACCTGATCCTCCCCGACCCCTGATCTCCGAGGCCCACCCGATCCTCCCCGGCCCCCGATCACAGTCTCCGAGGCCCACCCGATCCTCCCCGACCCCCGATCTCCGAGGCCCACCTGATCCTCCCCGACCCCCGATCTCTGAGGCCCACCCGATCCTCCCTGACCCCACAATCCGACTCGACCACTTACCTGTGTGGCCTCCTACTGCAGCATCATCTTCATTGATGATGGGCCGGGGCTCCTCAGACCTCACCATACTGACGCTGGGCCGGGGCTCCTCAGACCACACCGTACTGACACTGGGCTGGGGCTCCTCAGAGCTCACCGTACTGACGCTGGGCCGGGGCTCCTCAGACCTCACCGTACTGACGCTGGGCCGGGCTCCTCAGACCACACCATACTGACGCTGGGCCGGGGCTCCTCAGAGCTCACCGTACTGACGCTGGGCCGGGGCTCCTCAGACCACACCGTACTGACACTGGGCCGGGGCTCCTCAGAGCTCACCGTACTGATGCTGGGCCGGGGCTCCTCAGACCTCACCGTACTGACGCTGGGCCGGGGCGACGCCGAAAAGTTACTCCAGAATGGGGGTGAGACCAGAAACATTCCAATTCCAAAGAGGGAAGAAAGGAAGGAAAGAAAGCTGCTGGGATGGAAACAGATATGTGGCAATCCGAGCTGCCTGGGCAGTCCTATGGCAATATTTATTGAGGCACCAAAACACGTTGCCACCCTACGGCGATTTGATGAGTGTCCTGTGCAAAACAAACCTGTGCTTGTCAATCACTGAGTTCATTTCATGAATTGGAGCCACAATGTGTGTTTTGATAACTGAGGTTGTACCTTTCTACTCTGTGTCATGTGAGTAAGAAGGATATTTGTGTAAAAACTTCTGGAGAAGCAACATTAGGCTGATCTTTATTAACACTGTTGATAACTTAATTGTTTTTTTTTAAATGACTCGGTCATAAACTGCAACTTCCAGTTGATTATTATTGCCCAGAAGCGTCTTGATTATATCAATTAGAATATTACTTGAACTGTCTCATCTGTCCTTTTGTGATTTATCTGCAAATAATGATTTGGAGAACACTTTCGCAGAAAGGACTGAAATGAATTAATAATGCGCTCCATATGTTCTCCCTCACTAGCATTTTTCCTTTGTGTGTGTGTGTGTGCACATTTAATGACGAGGCACCCCAGGGCTGTTTCAGTGTATTAGAATTTAAATTTCAACTCAACAATAAAGCGGATAACCACAACTGAGAGTGCAAGAGGGTTCAATTAGCCTGGCAGAGGAACGTATTGACTGCAATCTGCAACCCATTGGACGTAAGTGGAAATGCAGAGGCTTTTTGCTCCATGGACAGTTGCAGTGAGTAAACCCTTAACATGTTTATTCCCAGGCAGTTTTTTTTTTACTGAGGATTGGCATTGCTTTGTTCGGTTTTCTTCGGTAACCTGGCCATTTGAAGGAGTTAGGCCACCGAATACTGTAATTACATTAGTGCACTGTGCTCAGAAGGAGTAGGATTTTTTTATTTCTTCAGACTGTATTCTAAATATAGACATGTTGCCTGCTTCCTCTGCTCCACTTTAGTCATCAGCAGCACGCCTATTCAGACGATCCATTTCAAAAGCACAGCGGTCAAAAATTAATTATGCGTCGCAAAGAAAAGGCTAAATCCTTCAGTCTTCAAAAGGTTAACAAAAGAATTTAAAGCATGCCCAGGTGCAGGCTTCCTGCTGCTCTGACTTTCAAAGGGTTACACCGAATGAATTTACACTACGTGGGTACTTTACTAAAATTGGTTGGCCGATAATGGAAGTTTGCTCCTTTGGCAATTGCCACAGAATGTACCAGGACTTGTTTTGACTGACTGTTTAAAATGCTTCCAAAATGCTGATTTCAATTCACTCTCCGAACACAGGTGCTAGTGTTCCACTGCAAGTCTCTTATAATGCTCCGACTGCGTAAGCAAAACCTTTTCGTCATTTAAAAAAAAAATCGTGGCCTTGAATTTCCTCCGTATTTGCAACCAAACTTACGCGTAACCAGGGTGCAAATCAATTACGCAGCTTAAACGGTCATGGAATTTTGGGTGGGAGTGAGTTACCAGTGTAAGTGCAATATGCCCAAATTGGGCTGTCTATCGAATTCCTCCTCCCGAATGAATCTCTGCCCATGAAACTGGCTCCGCCCCCAACTTTCAAATGTGTGTCTCCTGCAATTGCGCTGGTTCGGAGGGTCCCTACAAATGGCGATCAGATTTTCGGGCATACAGGCACCCTGGTCAACTGAACCAGGTGCAAACCAACAGAGCCAAGAAGCACTGAAGGCAATATTATCCTTTGTCACTGCAGAAAGTCATTTTACACTGGATTTTGGAAATAAAACTATAAAATGGCAAATTTTGCTGCCTCTTCCCCAGCTTTATCATACTTTAAAGGTGGAGGAGGAATGCAACCAGATACAGTCGGCCCCACGAGTGGAGACAGCACTTGTGGTGTCTGACCTTGACTGACATTCCAGGAGATGTCTGAGGTTCTGACTGTGCGACATTGGCAATTTACAAAGGAGGCCTTCGGCTGACCCTGCGACTTGCAGAGGATTTAAAGCCTCGGTCCACAAGCAAAAGAGCCTTATCTACTGAAATAACCATGACCACGGCCCTCAACTTCTACAGGTCAGGATCCTTCCAGGCATCCACGGAGGACCTATGCCGGATCAGCCAAGGGGCAACATTCGAGCGGTAACTGATGCCCAGTTCCACAGGGATGGGGTGTGCATTAAATTTGGTAAGTGTGCGGTGGAGCAAATGCAGAGGACACGAAGGGGGAGAAATTCCCCTGGAGCGCCGTTTGGGGTGAGAAGTGAAAAATGTTTGGAAAATTGGGGCCAGGCGCTAACCTTTTCAAACATTTGTTAAATTCCCTCTTTTTGCTCCAAGAGGGAAGTGGAGTGCTAACCTCCCCCGGAATTTCGCAGAGGTGCGGTTATCACCTCGGCGGGGGGGGGGGGGGGGGCGGTGGTGGGGGGTGAGGGTGGAGGCGAGAAACCATTTGTGCCTCCCACTGGAGGTGCAAGCGAGGGGAATTTCGCCCCCTAAGCCTCTAAAGAATTATTGGCTTCCCCAGAGTGCTTGGAGCGATTGACGGAATGCATGTAGCACTGAGGGTTCCCCTTCAGAACGCGCAAAGCTACATGAACAGGAAGGGCTTCCACTCCCTCAATGTGCAGATAGTCTGCGATGCCCGGCTGCACATATTGCATGTTAACATGCAGCGTCCAGGTCACGCCTGTCATAATTCTTTCATTGTGAGTAGTACAGTAATAGCACACATGCTCGACAATGGGGCACTAGTGGAAGGATGGATAATCGGCGACAGGGCTTATCAATTGCTGCCATGGCTGCCGACATCCTTTCGCGTCCGACAGACTGAGATGGAGGAGAGGTAGAACAGGGTGCATGTGTGCACCAGGCAGGCCATTGAGAGAGCCATCGAGAGTGGCTGAACAGCCGCTTCAGGTGCTTGGTCAAGTCTGGGGGTGACTTTTAATATTCCCCAGCGAGAGCAGTGAGGATTGTCGTAATGTGCTGTGCCCTGCACAACTTTGCCATGACTGAAGATCTGTACCTTGACATAACAGGCTTTCACCCAATGAGACCTTCCACCCCCACAGACGGTGCAACGAGAAGAGTCAGGCTCTCTTAAACTTGAAAGAATGTTTTATTACAAAAATATTTCATAACTTATGGGAATGGTAGCGTAGTGCTAATGTCACTGGGCTACTAATCCAGAGGACTGGACTAATGATCCAGAGACGTGAGTTCAAATCCCACCCCGGCAGCTGGGGAATTTAAATTCAGTTAATTAAATAAATCTGGAATAATTACTAGTATCAATAATGGTGACCGTGAAACTATCGGATTGTCGTAAAAACCCATCTGGTTCACTAATGTCCTTTAGGGAAGGAAATCTGCCGTCCTTACCTGGTCTGGCCTATATGTGACTCCAGACCGCAGCAATGTGGTTGACTCTTAACTGCCCTCTGAAATGGCCTAGCAAGCTCAGTTGTAACAAACCGCTATGAAACACAATAATAAAAGTCAAACCGGACGGATCACCCGGCATCGACCTCGGCACTGGCTACGGACACAGCAACAGCACACCCAGCCCAGTCGACCCTGCAAAATCCTCCTCACCAACATCTGGGGAATTGTGCCAAAACTGGAAGAGCTGCCCCACAGACTAGTCACGCAACAGCCTGACATAGTCATACTCACAGAATCATACCTTTCAGCCAATGTCCCAGACTCCTCCATCACCATCCCTGGGTATGTCCTGTCCCACCGGCAGGACAGACTCACCAGGGGTGGCGGCACAGTGGTATGCAGTCATGAAGGAGTGGCCCTGGGAGTCTTCAACATTGACTCCGGATGCCATGAAGTCTCATGGCTTCAGGTCAAGCATGGGCAAGGAAACCTCCTGCTGATTACCACCTACCGCCCTCCCTCAGCTGATGAATCACTATTCTTTCATGTTGTACACCACTTAGAAGAAGCACTGAGAGTAGCAAGGACGCAGATTGTACTCTGGGTGGGGGACTTCAATGTCCATCATTAAGAGTGGCTCAGTAGCACCACTGCTGACCGAGCTGGCCAAGTCCTGAAGGCATTAACTGCCAGTCTGGGCCTGCGACAGGTGGTGAGAGAACCAACACGAGGGAAAAACCTACTTGACCTCATCCTCACCAATCTACCTGTTGCAGATGCATCTGTCCATGACAACATTGGTAGCAGTGACCACCGCACAGTCATTGTGGAGACAAAGTCCCGTCTTCATACTGAGGACACCCTCCATCGTGTTGTGTGGCACTACCACCGTGCTAAATGGGATAGATTCAGAAAAGATCTAGCAGCTCAAAATTGGGCATCCATCAGGCGCAGTGGGCCATCAGCAGCAGCAGAATTGTATTCCACCTCAATCAGTAACCTCATGGACCGGCATGTCCCTCACTCTACCATTACCATCAAGCCAGGGACCAACTCTGGTTCAATAAGGAGTGCAGAAGAGCATGCCAGGAGCAGCACCAGGCGTACCTAAAAATGAGGTGCCAACCTGGGGAAGCTGCAACACAGGACTACATGCATGCTAAAAAGCAGAAGCAGAAGCAGCATGCTATAGACAGAGCTAAGCAATCCCACAATTAACAGATCAGATCAAAGCTCTGCAGTCCTGCCACATCCAATCATGAATGCTGGTGGACCATTAAACAACTAATGGGAGGAGGAGGCTCCATGTATATCTCCATCCTCAATGATGGTGGAGCCCAGCACGTGAGTGCAAAAGACAAGGCTGAAGTGTTTGCAACCATCTTCAGCCAGAAGCGCCGAGTGGATGATCCATATCGTCCTACTCCTGAGGTCCCCACCATCACAGAAACAAGTCTTAAACCAATTTGATTCACTCCACATGTTATCAAGAAATGGCTGAGCACACTGGATACAGCAAAGGCTATGGGCCTCGACAACATCCCAGCTATCGTGCTGAAGATCTGTGCTCCAGAACTAGCCGCACCTCTAGCCAGGCTGTTCCAGTACAGCTACAACACTGGTATCTATCCGACAATGTGGAAAACTGCCCAGGTATGTCCTGTCCACAAAAAGCAGGACAAATCCAATCTGGCCAATTACTGCACCATCAGTCTACTCTCAATCGTCAGCAAAGTGATGGAAGGTTTCATCGACTGTGCTTATCAAGCAGCACTTACTCACCAATAACCTGCTCACTGATGCCCAGTTTGGGTTCCGCCAAGATCACTCGGCTCCCGACCTCATTACAGCCTTGGTCCAAACATGGACAAAGGAGCTGAATTCCAGAGGTGAGGTGAGAGTGACTGCTCTTGACATCAAGGCAGCATTTGACCGAGTGTGGCATCAAGGAGCCCTAGTAAAACTGAAGTCAATGGGAATCAGAGGATAAACGCTCCACTGGCTGGAGTCATACCTAGCACAAAGGAAGATGGTTCTGGTGGTTGAAGGTCAATCATCACAGCCCCAGGACATCGCTGCAGGAGTTCCTCAGGGCAGTGTCCTATGCCCAACCATCTTCAGCTGCTTCATCAATGACCTACCCTCCAACATAAGGTCAGAAATGGGGATGTTCGCTGATGACTGCACAGGACAAGCAGGACAAGGGCAGTAGGCGCATGGGAACACCACCACCTACAATTTCCCCTCCAAGTCACACACCATCCTGACTTAGAATTATATCACCGATCCTTCATCGTCGCTGGGTCAAAATCCTGGAACTCCCTCCCTAACAGCACTGTGGGAGTACCTTCACCACACGGACTGCAGCGGTTCAAGAAGGCGGCTCACCACCACCTTCTCAAGGGCAATTAGGGATGGGCAATAAATGCTGGCCTTGCCAGTGATGCCCACATCCATAAACAAATTTTTTAAAACTTTAAGTGCAAATTTTACAAATAAATACAAATGTTGACTGAAAATGTTAAACTATACATAGAAATTTCAAAGAATTTAGTATAAATGAACTCGGAATTACAAGTGTTTAAATTGCAAGAGATTTTGTTTAAATGTTAAAATCAGTTTAGAAATTTGAATAACTATTTACAACAATATACCTTTACTCAACAATTAGAAATGTTCTGAACTGTTAGAAACCGGAGTTCAAACAATGTAAGCGTTTGAAATTTTGTAGAACTTTTGCAAACTTTGAAAAACTTAAATAAACATTTAGCTCTTTGAAATAAGAAACTTGTAATTAGCAGGAATAACACATCAAAAACAACAAGCAGGAAGTTACAGTAATCATCACAGCCCTAGTCAGCACTCTGATAGCAGTGTCAGATCCTGCAAAGCCTCAGTAAGAAACTGGAAGCCACTATATATCACGCCCACCAGTCTGTCACCTAAAGCCTCAAGTAGAAGTCTAAGCTTCCATCAAGGTGGAAGCCTCGACTGCTCACTCGCTCTGTCCTGCCGAGGGACCTGCTGCCTGTCCCAGTGCAGCCACCACCTGCTGCATTGGTTCTCGCAGCTCTAACATCACCTGTGCGATGTTGATGCTGAGCATTACAGCAGACCCGGAGGCTGAACCAGTAAGAAGCTCCATGCTGTTGCTGTTGGATCCCAGAGTCCTCCTGTTCCTCTGATGCTCCACCAGCAGACGCCTCTTCAGTCTACAGCCGTCAAATCAGACTCCACTGATTCACCAGTTCGTGGCCACCTTCTAATCGGTCTCTCTGGACAGGTGGCGGCATCATCCACCTCCTCAGAAGGTCCCCAAACTGGCTTCTGTCACTGAAGAGTTCACCTGGCCCCATAAAGGCAAAAATAGAGAAAGGGTAGGCTTGCAGTCATTTGAGGGTGTGGAACAATTGAAGGAAATACTGGTCTGTGTCTTTCCAGGGATTTTCACTGAAAGGTCATTGATCAACGAGTTCTGCCTCAGATACCTAATTGTGATGACCTCAGTGGGCGAGTAAGAAAAGTAGCGCATGGAGAGTGTCTTACCTTCCCTGCTCTGGCCTGGTCATTGAATTTCTTGTGGCACTGCTCTGCCGTTCTGGGCACTATGGATGTGGCACTCATTGCCTCTATAAATTCCATCCACAACCCCCAGCGCCTGAGTGCATGGAAGAGCTAGGATGTGGGGGAGCTGAGGACCCAGTCATGCCTTCCCTCTATTTCATCTAGGAGTGCCTGGAAAAATTGAAAGCTCTCTCACTGACAGCCTTCTTCTGGAATTCAATAGTCATCTGTGAGAAGGGAAGTTGCAGACAATTGGGAGTCTCTACGGAGCAATTTAACTGAATGAATTAAAAAATCTACAGGACAGAGAGCTGTGTGTTGTTTACCTTGCACTCCGCAACCTCACTCTGAAGAGAAACTCTTTTTTTCTCCAACTTTTATAGCCCTCCACCCGAGCCCCTTGACACCCCACTGGTTTTGTTCCAATTACGTGTGAGCCACGCTGGACAATTAGGTGGATTTTGCCCATTTTATGTTCATCGTATTCTAATGAGATTACAGGAAATTTCAGCGTAACTTGGCACCAGCAAAATGGATGCGGGAATGGGTGCATTCTTGGGTCTAACTTCCGGTTTATGCCCACAGAGGAAATTCTAGTGCCATATATTTATCTATTAAAGATATTTCAACTGGCAAGTTGCCGTGTTAAGGTTTTGATTACAAGAAAAAGTGATTTACCTATCACTATTAAATTTCTCAGATTAAAATGCTCAGACATTCAGTATAACAGACTCGATACTACATTATAAGATATTAAATGGCCATTCTGTTAAAGTCTATACAGGTAGGTCGGAGCATTCTCTGGAAAAATTCTCTGGGAGTGTGTTATTGAACACTGCTCAACCATATATAAAACACATTGCTATAATTTGTATTAAGTGAGATGCGTAGAGTATTTTTAGCTCTTTGGTGAGAATAGAATCTATTTCGAGGTTGGAAATTATTGGGCAGCTCGTTTAAGAACCAGGATATCACTGTTGCTGGATTTTTCTTTCAGAACTTAAAGACTGGCAATTTAGTTGCGAGGGAGTGCAGCGAAGGTTCACCAGACTGGTTCCTGGGATGGGGGGGATTGCCCTATGAGGACAGTAGCAAAATACTGCGGATGCTGGAAATCCGCAACAACAACAGAAAATGCTGGAAAAACTCAGCAGACCAGGCAACATCCGTGGAGAGAAAATAGAGTCACCGTTTCAAGTCAAACCCTTTGTCAAGACTGGAAAGGCACAGGAAATGAAATAGATTGAAAGGCCAGGCTGGGAGAGAACAAAAGAGAAGTGAAGAGACATTAAGAGGTATTCAAAATAAGACAAGATGGTGATAGGACTAGTGGAGGCAAAAGACAGCTCTAGATTAGGTGTGAAATGTGCTGGCAGAATGAGAGACAGCTGCCATGTGGGAGAGAGGGGAAAAAAAGGGGTGCGAAAGGGCCAAAACAAAGTTGGGGATAAAAAATAAGTAAAAATTTAGTGGGGGCCGAGGTTATGACCTGAAATTGTTGAACTCGATATTGAGTCCGGAAGGCTTTAAAGTGCCTAATCGGAAGATGAGGTGCTGTTCCTCGAGTTTACGCTGAGCTTCCGTGGAACAATGCAAGAGGCCAAGTACAGTGAGGTCTGAGTGGGAATGGGGCAGTGAATTAAAATGACAGGCGACCGGAAGCTCAGGGTCATCCTTACGGACTGAACAGAGGTGTTCCGCAAAGCAGTCACCCAATCTGCGTTTGGTCTCCCCAATGTAGAGGAGACCACATTGTGAGCAGCGAATACAGTATACTAGATTGCAAGAAGTACAAGTAAATCGCTGTTTCACCTGGAAGGGGTGTTTGGGGCCCTGGACAGTGGGAAGGGCGGAGGTATAAGGGCAGGTGTTGCATCTCCTGCGCTGCACGGGAAGGTGCCGGGCGAAGGGGAAGGGGTGCTGGGGGTGATAGAGGAGTGGACTAGGGTGTCTCGGAGGGAGCGGTCCCTACGGAATGCTGAAAGGGGAGGGGAATATGCGTTTGGTGGTGGGATCACTTTGAAGGTAGCGGAAATGGCGGAGGATGATCCGTTGAATGTAGGGGCTGGTGGGGTGAAAGGTGAGGACAAGGGGAACACTATCGTGGTTCCGGGAGGGAGGGGCAGGGGTGAGGGCAGAAGTGCGAGAGATAGAACGGACACGGTCGAGGGCAGTGTCAACCACGGTAGAGGGGAATCCTTGGTTGAGGAAAAAGGAAGACATGTCGGAAGCACTGGTGTGGAAGGTGGCATCGTCGGAGCAGATGCGGCGGAGACAGAGAAACTGGGAGAATGGAATAGAGTCCTTACAGGAGGCGGGGTGGGAAGAAGTGTAGTCCAGGTAGCTGTGGGAGTCAGTGGGCTTGTAGTGAATGTTGGTCAATAAACTATCCCCAGAGATGGAGACGGAGAAGTCGAGGAAGGGAAGGGAAGGGTCGGAGATGGACCATGTGAAGGTGAGGGAAGGGTGGAAATTGGAGGCAAAGTGAAAGAAATTTTCTAGTTCAAGGCGAGAGCAGGAAACGGCACCGATACAGTCATCAACGTACCGGAAAAAGAGGTGAGGGAGGGGACCCAAGTAGGACTGGAACAAAGAGTGTTCCATATATCCCACGAAAAGGTGTTGCTATGGGTACCCGCATGGGTCCTAGCTATGCCTGCCTTTTCGTGGGATATGTGGAACACTCTTTGTTCCAGTCCTACTCAGGTCCCCTCCCTCACCTCTTTTTGATGACTGTATCGGTGCCGTTTCCTGCTCTCGCCGTGAACTAGAAAATTTCTTTCACTTTGCCTCCAATTTCCACCCTTCCCTCACCTTCACATGGTCCATCTCCGACCCTTCCCTTCCCTTCCTCGACTTCTCCGTCTCCATCTCTGGGGATAGGTTATTGACCAACATTCACTACAAGCCCACTGACTCCCACAGCTACCTGGACTACACTGCCTCCCACCCCGCCTCCTGTAAGGACTCTATTCCATTCTCCCAGTTTCACTGTCTCCACCGCATCTGCTCCGACGATGCCACCTTCCACACCAGTGCTTCCAACATGTCTTCCTTTTTCCTCAACCGAGGATTCCCCTCTACCGTGGTTGACACGGCCCTCGACCGTGTCCGTTCTATCTCCCGCACTTCTGCCCTCACCCCTGCCCCTCCCTCCCGGAGCCACGATAGGGTTCCCCTTATCCTCACCTTTCACCCCACCAACCTCCACATTCAACGGATCATCCTCTGCCATTTACGCCACCTCCAAAGTGATCCCACCACCAAACGCATAGTCCCCTCCCCTCCCCTTTCAGCATTCCGTAGGGACCGCTCCCTCCTAGACACCCTAGTCCACTCCTCTATCACCCCCAGCACCCCTTCCCCTTCGCCCGACACCTTCCCGTGTAAGCGCAGGAGATGCAACACATGCCCTTATACCTCCCCCCTTCCCACTGTCCAGGGCCCCAAACACCCCTTCCAGGTGAAACAGCGATTTACTTGTACTTCTTGCAATCTAGTATACTGTATTCGCTGCTCACGATGTGGTCTCCTCTACATTGGGGAGACCAAACGCAGATTGGGTGACCACTTTGCGGAACACCTCTGTTCAGTCTGTAAGGATGACCCCGAACTTCCGGTCGCCTTTCATTTTAATTCACCGCCCCATTCCCACTCAAACCTCACTGTACTTGGGCTCTTGCATTGTTCCACGGATGCTCAGCGTAAACTCGAGGAACAGCACCTCATCTTCCGATTAGGCTCTTTACAGCCTTCACAGAATCACAGAATCACAGAATCCCCACAGTGCAGATAGAGGCCATTTCGGCCCATCGAGCCTGCACCGACACATATCCCACCCTATCCCCGTAACCCCACGTATTTAATCCCCTAACACTAAGGGTCAATTTATCATAGCCAAATCAACCTAACCTGCACATCTTTGGACTGTGGGAGGAAACCGGAGCACCCGGAGGAAACCCACGCAGACACAGGGAGAATGTGCAAACTCCACACAGACAGTCGCCCGAGGCCAGATTTGAACCCGGGTCCCTGGATCATAACCTTGGCCCCCCACTACATTTTTACTTATTTTTTATCCCCACCTTTGTTTTGGCCCTTTCCCCCACCCCCCCCTTTTACTTTTCTCTCTCCCACATGGTAGCTGTCTCCCATCCTGCCAGCACATTTCACACCTAATCTAGAGCTGTCTTTTGTCTCCACTAATCCTATCACCATCTCGCCTCATTTTGAATACCTCTTAATGTCTCTTCACTTCTCTTTTGTTCTCTCCCAGCCTGGCCTTTCAATCTATTTCATTTCCTGTGCCTTTCCAGTCTTGACAAAGGGTTTGACTCGAAACGTTGACTCTATTTTCTCTCTATGGATGTTGCCTGGCCTGCTGAGTTTTTCTAGCATTTTCTGGTGTCCTATGAGGACAGATTGAGAAGACTAGGCCTACATTCGCTAGAGTTTAGAAGAATGAGATCGCATTGAAACAATACAAAATTCTTACAGGGCTTGACAGGGTAGATGGAGGGAGGATGTTTCCCGTGGCTGGGGAGTCTAGAACCAGGGGTCACAGACACAGAATAAGGGGTCGGCCATTTAGGACTGAGATGAGGATAAATTTCTTCACTCAAAGGGTGGTGAATCTTTGGAATTCTCTACCCCAGAGGGCTGTGGAGGCTCAGTCATTGATTATATTCAAGAGAGAGGTCGAAAAATTTTAGGGAACTTAGGGAATTAAGGGATATGGGGATAGTGCAGGAAAGTGGAGATGCGGTAGAAGATCAACCATGATCTTGATGAATGGCGGAGCAGGCTCGAAGGTCGAAATGGCCTACTCCTGCTCCTATTTTTTATGTTCTTAAAATATAAATTGAATGGCAGCTCTGAGTCCACTTTGTACTGTGATGCCAGTTTTATTTTTTAAAGCTTGTAGTTTGTGTAGGTTATTCTTCTGCAATTGGAGCTTACGGAAAGGGTCTTTTTATTTCAGAATTTGAGTCATTGTGTTAAATAAATAGAAGGTAAGTAAGTGCAAGAATTTTAAAGTGAATTTTTAAGAAAAATAAGCTCTAGAAACAGATTTTGTAGAAAAGAAGTAAAGTTAAAGTTAAAAAATAAGCGTAAGACGGAGAGAGAACATGAAAGAAGCAGGGGGAAGGGGGCATCCATCTCAGGATGTAGAGTTTCAATTATCAATTTTCAGATAAGTTGTTTCAAATGCTTTTTTTTTTGTAATTTAGGATTCATTTTACAGCAACAAAGCTACCCCTGGACTCTGTTTCAATTTAGGGTACAGTAGCATAGTAATTATGTTAGTGGACTAATAATCCAGGAAACTTGAGTTCAAATCCCACTAATTTTAAAAATCTGGAAATAAAGGGGGCGATTTTGCCAGCCCTGGGGAGGCGGGTTTGGAGGCGGGACTGCCAGAAAAATGGCAGAACCTGGGGGTGGGTGGGTACCCATCCCGCCCCCAACCCGCCTCCGTGCCATCTTCCCAGGAGGCGGGAAGGGGATTAGTGCCAATTAACTGCCTGTTAACAGGTAGTTAACAGGCAGTTTTTTGGAGAATCCCTATTTTCAGCCCTGAAATGTGGGCTTCCCGACGGCTCTGAACTACGCCAGGGTCAGCGAGGTGGGCCGTCAGTCTGCGGGGGTCGGAGGGGTCGAGATGTCCGGTGTGCAGGTGAGTGATGGGTGCAAGTGTGGAGAGGTGAGTGTGTGAGGTGAGTGTAAAGTGTTTTAATTAGTTTTACTTATCTTTACTTCTTCCTGCAGGCTTCATCCCTTCAGGTCTCGGGAGTCCCTCATCTCACCGGCACAGAAAGCAGAATGGCCACAGAACTGTCAAAAGCTGCAGCCTTCTGCTTTCTGCTCAGGAGAGATCAAGTGGGCCTTAGTGGAAGGGCTCAACTTAGAGGACAGATTCACAGAGCTCTCAAATGATGACATTGCTCTTGACAGATGAAACATTACTCGCTGGCATCACCTGTAACCGGCTTTCCCTTAATTGGCCTGCTAAACCTGCTGGGCAGGCTTAACAAGGTCAATCAAGGGAAAATAGTGTGGGTTAGCCACAAGTCGACGGAGGCGGGACTAAACCCGACAAGTGGGAGTCCCGCCTCCAAAAGCTCCCCATTGAGACAATCCAGCCCAAAGTGCTGGTATCAGTAAATGTGACCATGAAGCTGTCGGATTCTTGTGAAAACCCAACTAGTTTACTAATGTCCTTTAGGGAAGGAAACCTGCCTTCCTATATGCGTCCCACACAACATAGTTGAGTCTTAACTGCCCTCTGAAGTGGTTTTAGCAAGCTGTGGTGTACCGATCACAGAAAGGACACAATCCGCTTTCCGGTCCGTAGACTATAAATCAGGCGTCATGCCTTTAAGAAGGATCACACCTTTAAGAAACTCGATCTGCAACATAGTTAAGCCCAGAGCGGGGGAGGAGGAGTCGAAGCTGTGCACTGAGGAAAGGCAGTCGTACTTTGTGTAGTCTCTGACTCCATTTTGTGTTCAGCATGCAGCCTCAACAATTAAACCTTTTCTGTTGAACCTCTCCGAGTTCAGTATTTTTTGCTAGGAGTACGTAGACTCCTACATTGGTGACCCCGATGCTCAGGACGACTCCGTAGTGTAACCATGGCTGACACAAATGCAGTTTCTGTGAAGCTGCCGGAGTTCTGGGAGAACCTGGCCACCGCCTGGTTCCTTCAAGCCAAATCGCAATTCCGACTCCGCGGCATCACCGCCGACGCAATGATGTATGACTACCTCCTCGCCTCCCTGGGCAGCTCCACAATCACGAAAGTCTGGACAACACTACAAAACCCTCCGGAGGAAGGCAAGTACGCACATCTCAAGGCCGTGCTCATTAAAAAATTCACAGCCTCCCAATTCTTGCGCAACTGCCACCTCCTCGACCTCCCGGGCCTCGGTGACTCCACGCCGTCAGACTTGCTCTCACACATGCTTGCTCTGACCGACAAGAAACCGCCCGGCTCCCTCTTCCGCACGCTCTTTATCTGCCAACTACCTCCCAGCATCCGCCCGGCGATCATGGTGTCCAGCCTCACGGACCTCGAGGCCCTGGCCGACGAAGCCGATAAGCTCCTGTCCGCCAGCTCCAACCACGCCGTCACCCCCGACCTGGCCTCCGCAGCGTTGGCGCGTGCTCCACCCTCTATCGCGCGGCCACACAGCTCGGCCACGAGGCCCCCCCAGGCCCCCACGTCCCCCAAGCCCTCCGACCCAGGGCTACTGCTACTTCCGTACCCGGTTCGGCGCACGGGCACGCCGCTGCAGCCATCCCTGCACGCTTCCAACCGCCCCCACACCGGCCTACACGATGGCCATGGGGCAAGCAGGCGTGCTGCTGTACGTTACGGACAGCGCCTCCAGACGCCGTTTCCTATGCGGCACGGGCGCGCAGCGCAGCATCATCCCCGCATCTGCCCTCGAGATCCAGTGAGGTGGCCGCGGCACTGCACTGGCTGCCGCCAATGGCACCGACATCCGGACGTACGGCACCCGCACCGTCACCATCGACCGCGCAGGCCGCCGCTACCATTGGGAGTTTATCACCGCCAAGGTGTTCTCCTCGCTCCTCGGTGCGGATTTCCTGTGCGCCCACGGCCTGTTGGTCGACATGCCTCGGCGCCGCCTCATGGACATGAACACCATGTCACCTATCCCGGGCGCCATGCCCCCCCAACCCGCCGAAATGGCGTGGCAGTGCCGCGCCTGCTCAACGGACGACTACTCAGCACTCCTGGCTGAGTTCCCAGCCCTCACCAACCCGACCTTCTCCGCAAAGGTTGCTAAGCACGGGGTAGAACACTTCATCCCCACCACAGGCCCACCGGTGTATGCCCATGCCCGCAGGCTGGACCCGGCCAAGCTGGAGATCGCGCGGGCCAAGTTCGCCACCATGGAACAGCTCGGCATCATCCGCCGCTCCAACTGCCCCTGGGCCTCCCCACTCCACATCATCACCAAACCTGATGGGGGATGGCGCCCCTGCGGGGACTACCAGCGCCTAAACGACGCCACCACGCCGGATCGGTACCCCATACCGCACATTCAAGACTTCTCGGCTAGACTGGCCGGCCGCTCAGTCTTCTCCAAAGTCGACCTGATGCGCGGTTATCATCAGGTGCCAGTCCACCGCACGGACATTCCCAAGACGGCCATAATCACCCCTTTTGGGCTATTCGAGTTCCTCCGAATGCCCTTCGGCCTCAAAAACACGGCCCAGGCCTTCCAGCGGCTCATGGACTCGGTCCTCCGGGACCTGAAGTTCCTCTTTGTCTACCTGGATGATATCCTGGTAGCTAGTTCCTCCAAGCAGGAACACATCGAGCACCTCCGCACCCTGTTCCAGCGGCTCAGTGAGCACGGGCTCATCATCAGCCCAGCCAAGTGCCAATTTGGCCTCAGCAGGATCGAATTCCTCGGCCACCACATCACGCAGGACAGAGCCTTTCCCCTGCCTGCCAAGGTGCAAGCCGTCCAGCAGTCCCTCCGGCCTATCACCATCAAAGGCCTCCAGGAGTTCTTGGTGATGATCAACTTTTACAACCGCTTCATTCCCGGAGCGGCCTCCCTCATGCGGCTCCTATACAAAGCCCTCTGGGGTAAGAAAGACAAAATGGCGATCGAGTGGTCGGCGGACATGTTGACCGCTTTCGACTCGACCAAAAAGGCACTCGCCGACACCACCATGCTCGCTCACCCACAGCCCAACGCCAAGGTGGCCCTCACCACGGACGCCTCTGACCATGCGGTTGGCGCCGTGTATGAACAGTGGGTCGACGGGGCCTGGCAACCGCTGGCCTTTTTCAGCCGCCAACTGCGCCCCCCGGAGGCCAAATACAGCGCCTTTGACCGCGAGCTCCTCGCACTGTACCTGGCAGTCCGCCATTTTAGATTTCTTCTGGAGGGCCGCCCCTTCACCGCGTTTGTCGACCACAAACCCCTGACATTCGCGATGGCGAAATCTGCGGACCCGTGGCCAGCCAGGCAACAACGCCAGCTCGCCGCGGTGTCCGAATTCACCACGGACATCCGGCACGTCTCCGGTCGAGACAACGTGGTGGCCGACTGCCTATCCCGCCCCGCCGTCCACGGCGCCCACCTGGCAGTGGACTATGCTCAACTGGTAGCGGAGCAACGCACCGACCCCGATCTGCTCTCCGTGCCCACAACCCTCCCAGGGCTGCGACTGACCGACGTCGCCTGCGGCCCGTCCGCCGTCACAGTCAAATGCGACACCTCCTTGGTGCAACCCCGCCCCGTAGTCCCGGCGTCCTGGCGAAAACGGGTGTTCGACATCGTCCACGGCCTCTCACACCCCGGCACCCACGCATCCATTAGACTGGTGGCCAACTGATTTGTCTGGCGCGGCCTGCGCAAAGATGTGCGCATCTGGTCCAGATCCTGCATAGCTTGCCAGCATGCCAAAATCCACCAGCACGTCAAAGCCCCACTCGAGGAGTTCACCGTGCCAGAAAGAAGGTTCGACCACGTCCACATTGACCTCGTCGGCCCCCTGCCGCCATCACAAGGTCACACGCACCTGCTGACAATCGTGGACCGTACCACCCGCTGGCCCGAGGCCATTCCACTGACGTCCACCACCACCGCCGACATCGCGAGGGTGTTCATTGGTACCTGGGTCGCTCAGTTCGGCGTCCCCTCTGACATGACGTCGGATAGAGGCCTGCAGTTCACCTCTGATCTGTGGGCCGCCATCGCCCGAAACCTCGGGGTGACCGTTCACCGCACCACGGCTTACCACCCCCAAGCCAACGGACTGTGCGAGCGATTCCACAGGTCCATGAAGGCGTCCCTCCGCACCAGCCTCGAGGACGAGGCTTGGATCGACCGCCTCCCGTGGGTGCTACTCGGCCTACGCTCCGCGGTCAAGGAAGACCTGCAAGCCTCGGTGGCGGAACTCGTGTACGGCCAGCTGCTGCACATACCCGGAGAGTTCCTGCCCACCGCCACGACCCCCTGGTCGGCTGACCAGCAATGCCGCGCTTTCGCCAACCGAGCACAACAGTTCGTTCCGGTACCCACCGGCCGGCACCCACCGGCCGGCACGGCGAACCAGCAACCCGCGTACCACCTAGCCTGCACATGGCCAAATTTGTTTTCGTGCGCCATGACACCCACCGAGGACCTCTACGGCCCCCATACGACGGACCCTACAAGGTACTCCAGACGGGGAACAAGTTCTTTCTCCTCGAAGTGGCGGCAGAACTGACAAGGTGTCGGTCGACCGGCTCAAGCTGCCGCACCTAGAGCCCGACGAACCCGTTCAAGTGGGCCAACCCCCACTGCGGGGCAGACCGCCTAAGAGCCCGACGTGTCCGACCGCCCCGCTCCCGACACCAACCGCCAAGAGCCATTCCGGCAGTGCCATCAAGCTGCCATGTCGGTTTGTACACTCCCTACTAGCGGATTCTGGGGGGAGCTGTGTGGCGTACCGATCACAGAAAGGACACAATCCACTTTCCGGTCCGTAGACTATAAATCAGGCATCATGCCTTTAAGAAGGATCACACCTTTAAGAAACTCGATCTGCAACATAGTTAAGCCCAGGGTGGGGGAGGAGGAGTCAAAGCTGTGCACTGAGGAAAGGCAGTCGTACTTTATGTAGTCTCTGACTCCATTTTGTGTTCAGCATGCAGCCTCAACAATTAAACCTTTTCTGTTGAACCTCTCCGAGTTCAGTATTTTTTGCTAGGAGTACGTAGACTCTTACAAAGCCATTCAATTGGACAAGGGCAACTAGGGATGCGCAATAAATACTGGCTTTGCCAGCGATGCCCACATCCTGAGAATGAATTTTAAAAAAACATCAGAGTGCATGAGCTGAAAACATACAAAACCATCTGGCCTGAGGAGGCGGTCATTCCCATGGCGCTCTGGGCAGTCCAATGATTACTATTTCTAATTCTCAACTGAATTAATAATCTGGTGACCCAAAAGTTAAAAAGAGAAAAAGAACAAATCACCCATTCTTCAGCTGTTGCCATTTCCAAAAGTACAAATAATTAAAACAAACCTTCAAGTCTTCAGGCTGAAATCTTAGTTAACAAAACAAAGTGAAAAAGGTGCAGTTTTTTTGTGTATAAACTGCTTCCAATTATAAACCTCTTCAGTCTCTTGCTGTCAGTAATGTCACTAAAAAGTGAATGTGGTCCATTTGTTTGAGAAACCGTTTTACTTGCCTTGTGCTTTGCATCAACTGATTTTAAACCATCAAAATCAACTTCATGCTTCATTAGCACATCAACATTTTTATTCAAATCACCTGTACCACAAACTATCGGCCAGTACTTCACCCAAGTGCCAACATGTACACTTTCCAGTGAGATTGCCAGATA
The DNA here is from genome assembly GCF_052327205.1 of Somniosus microcephalus. Classification (NCBI taxonomy): domain Eukaryota; kingdom Metazoa; phylum Chordata; class Chondrichthyes; order Squaliformes; family Somniosidae; genus Somniosus; species Somniosus microcephalus. Next base: position 78,819,128 of record NC_140997.1, on the reverse strand, counting down.
GCAGTCTGAAATCACTAAGCCTGGCTGGCTTCCTTTGGAGGCCATGAGGTCAACTGTAGCACTCCTCACGCCACACTAGCTGAAATCAGCTAACCCATTACAGACTGGGGATTAAAGTCTCAACCTGTCTCACTCAGTTCCACAATTGGCAGTGAATTCACCAATTGAGTTATCAAAGAAACTTTGTTGTAAGCGGATTTGAATCAGACACAGTTGCTCTTATTACAAACTAATGTGAAATGTAATGTAATAACTCTGAGTAGACCAGCGTGGAGGATTTAAAAAGTGAGTCTCGTCATCATAACTTAATAAAAATATTAGGATCAACATTGATGCATAGAATCATAGAATGTTTACAGCACAGAAGGAGGCCATTTGGCCTGTCGAGCCCGTGCCTGCTCTCTACAAGAGCACTTCAGCTAGTCCCAATCCCCCGCCCTTTCCCCATAGCCCTTCAAATTTGTTTTCCTCCAGATACTTATCCAATTCCCTTTTGAAAGCCACGATTGAATCTGCCTCCACCACCCTTTCAGGCAGTGCATTCCAGATCCTAACCACTCGCTGCGTCCGTTTGCGGGCTTTCGAGGAGGATCTTAATATTAAGCTTTTTTTTAGGCGCAAGGACACTAACTGACACGTTTTAGAAATGTAAATATATATATTCTAATTTGCTAAGAAACTGACCAATATTTCTGTATCGTTTCTTTAAAGTCATTTGCAGTTATTTAAAATTACAGGTGGTGGACTGGACACTCTGATTAAAAATGTTTATTTTTTGTGATAAACCCATTTTCAGCTGCGTTACACAAACTGCATCAGCTTACCGCTCTTAAATAGATCAAGGTATATTTTTTAAAGTAAGATTTATTTAAAATTACGTCCCAAAACGCTGCCCGATTATTTCATGGCAGATTTTACATTCGGCGATATGCAAATAAGTTTGAGTGGAAACTTGTGAAAAAAACACTTCTGAAAACTGGTGCAATCGTGAGCGCAATTTACACCCGGATCACCAATTGCATCCAAAGTGAAAACTCTGGGTCCTGATGCTTTAAAAATAACACAACCAAAGAATCCATTGTGGAGGTTCTCCATGGGGGAATTAAAAAAAACTTGCAGTTTTTTTAAAAAGTAAGCCAAAGCATACGTTATAAGTATATCATTTTACAATCGGCAGTGAGGAATCACTATCACCAAAAAGTACTCTCTCTCAACTTTCCTTTTAAGCAAAGCTTGTATTCTATGGTATTGAATGTAATAGAAAACATGGTAACAATTTCAGGATAACATGGTCTTTGTGGAGTTGTGATCACATCAACTAGCTGTAGCAGCTGGTAGCCTGAAGCAAACTTTCTGAACCGATTCCTGAATCAAAAACATTTGGAATCTACCGGGAATCCCATTGCCTGCAGCACCACCGCCGAAGTCTCATTGTGTTAATGCCCCATGCTAAATGAGGTTACTTATTTATTTACTTATTACATAATCTTTCCACTACATTGCAATATTGTTTTAACAAGTATGTTGATCCCCTTATGTTGTTTTGCTTAGACTAGGGTTGCAAACATTGCTTGCACATACTCCGTGACGTTACATCGCCTAACCTTGTACAGGGCCTTGGTGAGACCACATCTAGAATACTGTGTACAGTTTTGGTCTCCTTACCTAAGAAAGGATATACTTGTCATAGAGAGAGTGCAGCGAAGGTTCACCAGACAGATTCCTGGGATGGCTGGACTGTCATATGAGGAGAGATTGGGTCGACTAGGCCTATGTTCACTAGAGTTTAGAAGAATGAGAGGGATCTCATTGAAATGTATAAAATTCTGACAGGGCTAGACAGACTGGATGCAGGGAGGATGTTTCCCCTGGCTGGGGGCTCTAGAACGAGGGGGTCACAGTCTCAGGATACGGGGTAGGAAATTTAGGACTGAGATGAGGAGAAATTTCTTCACTCAGAGGGTGGTGAACCTGTGGAATTCTCTACCACAGAAGGCTGTGGAGGCCAAGTCACTGAATATATTTAAGAAGGAGATAGATAGATTTCTAAGCACAAAAGGCATCAAGGGGTATGGGGAGAGAGCGGGAATATGGTATTGAGATAGAGGATCAGCCATGATCATATTGAATGGCGGAGCAGGCTCAAAGGGCCGAATGGCCTACTCCTGCTCCTATTTTTCTATGTTTCTATGACCTCCTACCTCCAACCACCCATCCCCACGCTCCCACCAATGGTCGCCTTACATGCCCAGTTTGGCAATTCACCGCCTTCCCACAGCAATTGGAAAGTGAACAGAGTCCTTGTTACCTGATTGAGTGATTCTCGACGGTGTCAGAAAGCCTTTCTTCCCATTTCCAGTACTTTTATAACTAAATAGAGGAAAGTTGCTGTTATTGTATCTTTACGCTCTTCCCTTGGTGAATAGTGTGCAGTAGCCGAAGGATTCGCAGGCTTATTAACAATGTAACAGTCTGATAGTTGTGAACGCTCCTTTCCTGACCTCTCCTGCCTTTATACCAGCTGATGGGGTAGTTAGTCCGGTACAGTGGGAGGGTTTTATGGGCCCCCACAAACCAAATGGTGAGGGGCGACCACCCATCCACCAGGCATGAGTAACCCCACTAGATGCCAACCCAGAACTCAGAGCTGCAGTTGCTAGGATTGTCTGGACCAGGTTTTGAATCCTGCACATTCTGACTCAGCAGTGGGAATGCTACCATTCGGCTCACTCCTCATAAAAAATAAAGTGTTAAAACAAACCAAATAAGCACACAATTGTTTTTAATGCCCCTATAATGTCTCATGGCTTGCTTGCAGTGGTGTCTTGGAGAATAATCCTTCATTCCCGGAGACTCCAGAACAATCCTGGAGGGTTGGCAACCAATTTTTTTCCCCTTTAACTGGCTGCGCGGCCCATTCAAATTTTCCCGCATGCGCTATTCCTTCCATGTGAAAGCTGGTGAGTGGCCTGCGCGGGACCTCCAGACCGTTGCGCTGCTGCGCAGCTTAGCAGGAGCGTTGTTGGCAACCCTAGTTTAGACCCAATGGAGATTATAAAATTAACTCTGCCAACCTGCCACTTATACAGTATATTATCCATTGCTTCGACTGTTGCCCAAATCAAATCCTTTTGTAAAATCTAACCAGAACTGGTTGAAAATGGGAGCAGGTGAAATGTCCAAACCTGGTAATTAAGTTAATTTTAGTACCAGTCTGAGTATGAATGATCACAAAAACAATGCCTGGACCGTGTGTATTCCTCATGTTGGCCAGAGACATTGGTGCATGAGAGGAGGAACTGGCCATACACTAGAAAGAAAATACTTCAATGTTCGGTCCCTTCTCAAGGGAAGATCATGAGAATTTCATAGTGATATATGGAGGTGTGTTGACTTTTATTTCACTAACTGCACAATTTAGTGCCATGAGTCTACACTGTGTCACTTTTCCTAAACTGTCAGCCATCTGCATACAAATTGTTACAGTAATTGGCCAATTTAGGATCAATTTAAAATTTAATATTATTTGTCACTAGTTATTTCTTCATTTTAATCTAGATGTTGCACTGTTTTTACTTTCAGACTGTTACTATGCTAATTTATGAAAGTGTGTTTAGTTTCGAGTGCAAACAAAACCTTCACAACAATAAGTGCACATTAGGGTTACAAACTGTTCCCTCCGAAAGCAGAAGTGAAACTCAAACTCTCAAAAAGGACAACATGACGCAATCAAAAGTATAAATCTCTTCTCCGTTCTCGTGCAAGCCCGTTCACCCCACTTACATGAACAAATAATCTTGTAAAAGATGCAATTTCCAATAGAAATTCCTGAGATGCTTTGGGAATAACATACTGAAAGAGACCGAACAAGTTCTCTAGTCCGCTGAGACCAGATTTTCACAATGCCAGGCAATTCCAAAAAGTAATTGAGCATCTTCCCTGAAGGCCCAGTGGGTTAAATGCACTACCTTTTGTTTAGTACTGAGCCATTCAAAACAGCAAAGTCCCCTGGTTCAATCCTTGGTCTGTTTTGAGTTAGCTGATCTTTGAAGGACCAGCAGTATAGAGTTACAATTGACTGCAGCATCACCAGGTGAATTAGGATAAATGTCTACCAGGGACCCCTACTGGAAAGTGCATGCGTAACATTAGATTGGTCTTTGCTGTGATGCCCTTTACAGTCAAATAGCCTGCCAACATTCACTCTCCAAGCTCTTATTTGACGAACGCCTGTTTGGGCAAATGACTGAGGGCCGTTGGTGCTTGTTGAACTGTACCCTAACATAAGAAAGGGCCTTCAGGACAGGAGGAGGTAAAATAGAACAATAGAAAAATAAATATCATTTAAGAGCATGCTTAAGCCTATTATTACAAGGTGTCAGCTTTGGCTCAGTGGGTAGCACTCTCATCCCAGAGTCAGAAAGTCATGGGTTCCAGTCCACTTTGGAGACTTGAGCACATAATCTAGACTGACACTTCAGTACATTACTGAGTGTGTTGCACTGTCGGATATGCAGTCATTCCGATGAGGCATAAATCAAGGTCCCATCTGCTCACTCAGGCGCATGTAAAAATTGCCTGGCACTATTCGAAGAAGAGCACGGGAGTTGTTCTGGTATCTTGGCCAATATTTTCCCTCAACAAATATCAATAAATATAGAATTTCTAGTTATTTATCTCATTGTTGTTTGCGGGAGCTTGCTGTGCGCAAATTGGTGGACACATTTCCCTTTATTACAGCAGTGACTAACCTTCAAAAATATTTTATTGGCTGTAAAGTTCTTTTGGGACGTCCTGAGGTCATGAAAGACACTGTGGCCTAGAAATTCAGCTGTTTGCGCCAGCCGTTAGCGCCAGATTTCCGGCGCTATCCACTTAGCGCCCGGGCACCGCCGGATCTGCGCCTACGCCGAAATTCAGCTGGGCTTTAGCGTCGGCGCAAAGTGTTAGCGCCCGCTCAGCTGCGCGCACATCTTATGACGTCATTCCGTCGTGCAACGCCGTTTGTGCGCCCCAAACCGGAAATTCAGTGGCGCCCGGCCGATGTGGCCGTGGCGCTGCTAAGAACTGTGAAATGGAACTCAACAGAGGCCCTGTGGGATTCGGGGAGCGCTAATTAAAGGGCACATCCACTCACCCATAAAAGCTAGCCATTTCGCTGCAATGACTTGACTGGTTTGGATTTCTGCACAGAGAGCAAGGCACAGAGATTACTGATTTCGGACACCATAGGAGAGGTATTTTTGGCTTCTAGCCAGTGCTTTGACATTTGCATCCTTGTGATTTTGCTGTTTGGAACTTTGTAATGGGGGCTGCATGGGGGGACAACCCTCAGTTCCTACATTTTGTGCGAAGGGCTCGCAGACGCTTTGAGACAGGGCCAGGCATGCCTAGACGCAGAGGGGCCATTAGGCGTCGCCAACGTAGGCCTTACCCAGTCAGGCAATACCGGGAGCAGGTCTCATATCTCACCATGACTGCGGCGCATTGTGTTAAGAGGCTGCGCTTCAGAAGGGAGGTGGTTGAAGAGATCTGCCAGCTGCTTCATGCAGATTTGCAGCCACAGCTCATGTCCAGGGCGTCTCTCTCGGTGGAAGTGAAGGTCACGGTGGCTCTCAGCTTTTATGCAAGCGGCTCCTTCCAAGCCGCTGCTGGGGACATCGCGAACATCTCCCAGTTCGCCGCGCATCGCTGCATCCGACAGGTCACCGAAGCACTTTTCGCGAGGAGGCACCAATTCATCTCCTTCCGCATGACCCAACACAAGCAGGAGCAGCGTGCATTCGGATTTGCCAGGATCGCGGCCTTCCCCATGGTGCAGGGCGCCATTGACTGCACGCATGTGGCTATGCGGGCACCTATCCACAATGCCGAGCAATACCGCAACCGGAAGGGCTACCATTCCCTAAATGTGCAGCTGGTGTGTGACCACAGGCAGCGCATCCTAGCTGTCAATGCCCGCTTCCCAGGAAGCAGCCACGATGCCTTTATCCTGCGACAGACTACTGTGGCTGACATGTTCCAGGCACAGCCTCCACCAAGGGGATGGCTTATCGGGGACAAGGGCTACCCTTTGTGCAGATGGCTCATGACCCCGCTCCGCGCGCCCAGGACCCCAGCGGAGCTGGCATACAACGAAAGCCATCAAGCCACAAGGAACCTAATAGAGCAAACGATAGGCGTCCTCAAGCAACGGTTCCGTTGCCTGGATCGTTCGGGCGGGTCTCTTCAGTATTCGCCGGATAGAGTCTCCCAGTTCGTCGTGGTGTGCTGCATGCTCCACAACCTGGCTATCCGCAGGACTCAGGCACTGCCACCTGACATTGCCCCACCACCTCAGGAGGACGAGCAGGAGGACCCTGAGGAGGAGGAGCACCAGGCCAGGAGGGAGCGACAAGGTCCAAGGGCCGGGGAGCAAGCGCGCCAAACTGTTGGTCGCCAGACCGGTGTGCGGCAGCAGGGCGGCGGCTGGCCTGGCGACGCCTCCGCGCCAGTGCGAGGGTGGCAGAAGTCAGTGCCCCAACTGCGCCGGCATGTCCCCGCATCTGCAGTGCCATTGTCTGCACAGCACCTCTCAGCTGGCGACTGGCGTGCTGCGCTGCCTCGAGTTGTTCGACCCCCCTCTCATGCGCTGCCACAAGGAGCTCCACCCCCCTGGCGTGCGCTGCTGCGAAAAGCTCTAGGCCCCTGGCCTGGGATTGGCCGAAAGCCACCACACTTTGAGCGAGGCTTTCGATGGCCTGAGGCATCTGTGCCACCACCTCCATGATTTCCACGTGCCGGCGCTCCGACGCCGCCGACATCTCGTCCAGGAGGCGCACCTCCTGGGAGACGTCCGAGTCCGGACTGGAGGGCGCCTCCACCCTCTGGCCAGAAGGCTGGCGTGCCGCCGGAGCGTTGCCGCGTGCGGCCACGCCACTGGCACCAGGTTCTGCCCTCCCCTCCACCGCCTCCCCCCTCTGGGCAGAAGGCTGGCGTGCCGCCGGAGCCTTGCCGCGGGCGTCCATGCCACTGGGACCAGGTTCGGGGCTCCCCTCCCCCGCCTCCCCCTGGCTCTCCGGCACGCCAGACGTCTCCCCTTCATTGCCATCTCCTGGAGCGGAGGAGGGTTCCCCCGAGGTGGCGCCTTCCTGCTGCTCCTCGACGTCCTCCTCCTCCGAGGGCCTGGCTGTGTGGGCTTCAGGGAGCACCTCCTCCTCACCAGCTGAAAGCAGGAAGGCACAAGTGTAGCTTTAGAGTGAGGACAGGCCGACAGCGAGGGAGGCCGCACTGGTGCATTATGCGCATTTTTCGGCCAGTGGGGAAGGATGTAGATCTGATGCGCGAGGGCAAGGATAGAGGTGCACCCGGTCCTGTCCTTACCAGTGGGTTCCAGTATAGGGTCGGCGTCGCCGAGCGCCACAGGCCCAATCACCGGGTGACGCAGCAGTCGGGCCACCCTCTCTTCCAGAGGCGTTAGCTCCTGGTAATCGCGAGGGCCTCCACCAGTGACACGCAGGTGCCTGGCGTTCCTCGCCAGCTTGGCCTGCAAGAGAAAGGAGGGCGTCTAAGTACAGTGTGGTGCCCCGTTGCTGTGTGTGAGGCCTGCCATGGTGGAATAGCTTGCACAGTGTGGTGCCCTGTAGCTGTGTGTGAGGCCTCCCATGGTGGAATAGCTTGCACAGTGTGGTGCCCTGTAGCTGTGTGTGAGGCCTCCCATGGTGGAATAGCTTGCACAGTGTGGTAAGTGCAGAAAGAGCTATTGATTAACATGCAAGTGCCATTGCAGCGGCAGCAGGGCTGGGCATTAGACCTTGGATGTCCCTTTGGCCCTAATGGGAGGTGCACATGCAAGGATGAGGGGGACATTGGAAAGGGTACTCACCTTGACCAGCCGACATAGGTCGTTGTATTTCTTGCGGCACTGGTCCGCACTCCTGGGAACATCGGAGTTGGAGGAGACCCTCCGGGCAATTTTGGTCCACGCCTCCCTGAACTGGCTCCTGGGAGCCTTCCTGCCACTAGCCGGGCACACGACCCGTCTTCTTTTGCGCACCCCATGAAGGAGCACACCCAGCGCATGCTCAGAGAACCGCTGGGCTCTTTCACGGGCCCTCTCCATGACCTCCAGGCGTTGATATGGCACACAACCAGTCCTGAGGCCTAGTTGCAGGGCTACAGCATGCAGGGCGTGGCTGCAGTCAAAGTTGAGCCTTCCCCCTTTAAGAGCTGGCTGGCGTCAGGGTGTCTGCTGACACTCACCACATGATCGCACCTGCGCTGCGCCCGGAATCGGCGTTATTAGGCTGCATCGCCGGATTAGCGCCTGAACACAGGGTTCCAACGCCTTTTGCAGCGCTCGGCCAAAAAGTTGGCCAAATCTACTGAATTTCGGCGAGCTCGCCTGCACTTTCCGGCGGCCGCTAAATTTGACGAGCGCCCGACTTTAGCGCCGCAATAGCGTCCGAACTGAATTGCTAGGCCTATATAAATGCAAGTCTTTCTTCCTCTCTTCCTTTCTTCTTTTCTTTCTTTCTTTCTTTCTCTATTGTTTGTTATGAGTAACCAAACTGCCTAACTAAGAGTGAGAAATCGCTTAAGTTGGAGTACAAAGCTGAACAATTTTCAGTCTAAGGTCAGGGAACAGATGACTATCATTCAGGAATGAAATCATGAAAGCCTGGAAACTGATCTCGGTTTGGTTTCAGAATGTCACCACAGGCCCACATTGATGCAATGCTGACTGTGGACTTACATGACAGTTGAACCCTTTCTGAGAAAGATGAGGCTTTTATACTTCAAATAACCTGGCACCGGTACTTTGTGTACACTTGCACTTCTCCACTGAATTGACTTAAATGTACAAATTACCAAAGAAACAGGACTTAGTATAATTGAAGATAACAATGACCTGGACTTAATTCCAGGCGATAATGAGGCTTGTTGGACACTTGCACATTGTTCTGTGCGGTAGGCAGAGCTCAAGCATATGCACTGCACAAATTATCCGAATGCGGTTGTCTTTGTGCGGTATAGCAGCAATATTACTTGTCCCATTTCTGAAATTTTGGCCATGTCTAACATTATCAGATTTTAGCAACTAGTTCTCAGCGTGACCTCTCAGTTACAAGTACTGTACATCAATACAGGCATGCTGTAATGTCCTTGTGGGGTCCTCCTTAGAGAAATAATGGGACATCCTAAGAATAACACAGAAAGGCAATACTATTCCTAAAACTTCAAACCACAATACAATATTAATTCAGTAAGCATTAACTGATTTATAGCCTGTAATCTACTCTTGACAGAAAAAATATCCAAATCATCTGGAATCTATACTGAAAATGAGAAGGATTTTTAAGAGTTGGTAACTCTACCACAAAATGGACAAAGGTTAATAATAAGCTGAGATAAGTGTGCATATATTTCTGTCTCTGTACAATACATCGTAAAGAAACCTATATGGGCGAGAAATTAGTCTGGGCGGGGGAGTACTGTCTCCATAGGAACGATTAAAAAAATAATTGCTATCACCTATTTTTCATTGGTGGTCACAGGGGAGCACTAAAGAATCCTGAGGTGGAAGGCCCGAAGCTTGCCGCACTGCTTGCTAATGATTTTTGAAAAGGGTCCTTTAACAGACGTTAAATCCCTGCTAAATTGGTTTACTTTGCACCTGAAAAACAGGTGCAACTCATACCAATTTTTACCCCTATATGTGAGGTGCTGAAAGCTGCCAACGATGCCATTCAGGTGAATGCTGAATTGCATCCAAAATACTTGTGACATGGTGATGATTACAGAGTCAGCAGAAGGCTTACAATGGATGACGCAATAAATAAACAATTAAGAGCTGGCAACATGGGCTGAATGTCAACACAAGAGAAACCAAAATCTATCATAGCTATTGATGGCACTCCATTTGAAAATGCTAAACTGACATACCTCTACAGCAAATCCAGTCAGGTGGACAATTTTCCCCTCATCGCTAACATACACAAAAAATTCAGTACAAGTATAAAAATAGGGAAACCTTTTTTACACTCGCACTGACTTTTTCACATGCATTAGTCAAATCACAGAAATCACAGAAACCCCACAGTGCAGATAGAGGCCATTTCGGCCCATCGAGCCTGCACCGACACATATCCCACCCTATCCCCGTAACCCCACGTATTTAATCCCCCTAACACTAAGGGTCAATTTATCATAGCCAATCAACCTAACCCGCACATCTTTGGACTGTGGGAGGAAACCGGAGCACCCGGAGGAAACCCACGCAAACACGGGGAGAATGTGCAAACTCCACACAGATAGTCACCCGAGGCCGGATTCGAACCCGGGTCCCTGGTGCTGTGAGGCAACAGTGCTAACCACTATGCCACCATGCTGCCATGTGTCTGAAGAAAATGTACCCCAAGATAATAACTGTATGAAGAGATGAATAGCAACAGTGAAACTAATGTTTACCAACATGAAAACCTGCTTGGATTGACAACGAGCATCAAGTTGAAATAATATATAAGTTTCAATTTAACCCAGTTGGTAGAACTCTTGAGTCAGAAGGCCTTGGATTAAATTCCACTCCAATACATGAGCACTCAAAAGTAGGCGAGCACTTCAGTGCAGTACTGCGAGAGCACTATATTTTCTGCGATTTTGTCCTTTGGAACCAAGGACCCATCTGTGGTTCAGGTATCATTATTTGAAGAAGAGGAGAGTTTTTTGGTGTCTTGACCCAAACAACATCATCAAAAATATATTAAGTGGTCCTTCATCCAGTTTGTGGGATCGTGTTGTCAAGTTGGCGGTTATATTTTCCTACCTGACAACAATGACTCCATTGTATAAAGCATGTTGATAAGGTGATAAGGCTTTATGTAAATATATGTCTTTCTTATGTTTAGTCAGCCTCTTTATGTGGGTGTGAATCTGGACCCTGCAGAAAGACAGGAGAATGGAAGCATTTGAAGTTTGTACAGATCACAGATGCTCTACATAAACAGGGTGCATGACAAATAAATAGGTGCACAATTTGGCGGGGCAAAGAGCCATTGAAGTCAGTAAATGAGATACTTTTGAAAAATAATTCGACAATCACAGCTGATCTGTGAACTTCATCTTCATATTATATATATATAATAATAAAAAAGGATAGTGGTGTCTGTCTGTCTGTCTGTCCGGGCATCACTCAAAAGTTATAGAGCGTACCTACACATATGTTATATCAAAAGAAAGGTTATGATTAGAAGGGTGTCCTAGGTGTATTTACTTTTTGGTCAGACAAAACTTGTTCAGACAGTAGACAAAAAAGGTTCAAAACTCCGCTCATTAGCGGTTGGCCAATCATACGGGGGAAATCCGCTCATTAGCATTGAGTGACGTGAAGGCTGACCAATCTTACGGGGGGAGTGCGCTGCGTCACGGGGGGCATTTCATGGCGTGTGTGGGCGGGGCCTAATCTTTCAAACTGCCATTAATTCGGCCATCTTTACCTCAGCTTTTACTTTCATTCACATTTTAACAGCTGCCACCTTCCTGTTCTATATGGCTTAATGCCAGATCATGTAGTGCAGTTGTCTTCTTAGCTATGGGGTGCTTAAAAACCTGAACTTTAATACAGGGAACTAAGGACAAGAACAAATTAATTCCATTTTAAATAGTATTTAGGAACAGTTAGAAATGAAGTGATCCATTTCAAGTATGAAGGAACTCAGTTGTCTTCCAGGGAAGGTCTCCCCACCTTATGGAGTTGGAGGCCCCAGCCGGGGACTCGGGCTTTCCCCCCCTCGGCCCGGTCCTCGGCTCCGTTTGCGGCCGGGGACTCGGGCTTTCCCCCCCTCGGCCCGGTCCCGGGGCTTGGCTCCGTTTGCGGCCGGGGACTCGGGCTTTCCCCCCCTCGGCCCGATCCCGGGGCTCGGCTCCATTTGCGCCCGCGGGCCGGGGACTTGGCCTTTCACCCCCTCGGCCCGGTCCCAGGGCTCGGCTCCATTTGCAGCCGTGGGCTGGGGACTCGGCCTTTCCCCCCATCAGCCCGGTCCCGGGGCTCAGCTCCATTTGCGGCCACGGGCCAGGGACTCGGCCTTTCCCCCCCTCGGCCCGGTCCCGGGGCTCGGCTCAGTGTCCGGGCCTGAGGCGCTAGGGAGGGAGAGGGGAGGGAGGGAGAGGGGAGGGAGGGACAGAGAGGAAAGCAGGGAGAGACAGGGGGAGGGAGAGAGAGAGGGGGAGGGAGGGAGAGAGGTAGGGAGAGGATAGAGGGAGAGAGAGGGAGAGGGGAGGGAGAGAGAGGGAGGGAGAGAGAGCGGGGAGGGAGGGGGAGAGGGGAGAGACAGGGGTGGGGAGAGGGGAGAGACAGGGGCAGGGAGAGAGAGAGGGGAGAGAGAGAGGGGCAGGGAGAGAGAGGGGGGAGGGAGAGAGAGAGGGTGAGGGAGGGAAAGAGTGAGGGGGTGGGAGAGGGAGGGAGAGCTCGCCTTCTTCCTTCCTTCCTTTGCAGGGGTCTATTGGGCCAGGCCTGAGGCGCTCCTTCCCCCCCTCTCTCTCCAGGCTAATCCCGAACTAAATCCAGCAGTCTCTCTCTCTCTCTTCCCCCCCATCTCTCTCTCTCTTTCTCCCCCCCCCGTCTCTCTCTCTCTCTCTCCCCCCCCAGTCTCTCTCTCTCTCCCCCATCTCTCTCTCTCTCTCTCTTCCCCCCAGTCTCTCTCTCCCCCCAGTCTCTCTCCCTCTCCCCCCCGCCTCTCTCTCTCTCTTCCCCCAGTCGCTCTCTCCCTCCCAGTCGCTCTCTCCCCCCCAGTCGTTCTCTCCCCCCCAGTCTCTCTCTCCCCCCATCTCTCTCTTCTCCCCCCAGTCTCTCTCTCGATCCCCGGGCCTCTCTCCTCCCCCAGTCTCTCTCTCTCTCTTTCCCTCTCTCTCTCTCTCTCTCTCCTTCCCACACAGACAGACAGACAGACAAACTCATTTATATATATAATAAAAATTATTTCTACTTTTTTCATAACAACATGCCCTCAAAAAACCCTTGGCACCACCGGGCACTCCAGCTAGTAATGGAATAAATGTGGCAGTAAGGAGAGCAAGAGGAAGACAAAAAAACTCACTTGGCTTGTTGACATTAATGAATGACCTAAAGCGAAGAAGGTTGACCAGATTGTACGACTGGCTCAGGATCATGAATAAGAGTGGCAGCTGAAGAGAAGCAACATGACAATACTTTTCAGAGCCAAAAGCTACAATCAAAAGTACAACTATAATAAGTTCGATAATTTATCCAATTTTAAATAAACATGGTAAGTAATTCATTCAGTATCATCATTATACTTTATGCCACCTTCCTAAATTGTGGCAAATCAATCTGTTCATAGTTCATTTCTGCTGCATTAGCAGATGAATTAATTAATCCAGAATATGGGTTCCTCTGGTACAAATAGGGCTGCTCTGAAGTGGAACTGGGAACATGGAGTTGACTGGAGTTTCAACTAATGGTCAAATTTGGCCTGATCCAATACAAAGCTCATTTGATAGCACCATAGGTGACCATATTAATCTCATTACAGTCCCACATATTGAAAGTAATTCAGTTTATCTGAATGTTAAGAGTTCAATCACCACCTTTCTTTGTTGTTATTTGAAAATGTTGTAAAGGTCTCTGGAACAGAGTAAAATTTGAAATGGAGTGACTCCTGCCAATGACCAGGAGCTGGACAGAAGCGTACTGCGCATTAATCTGGAACCAAAAGCTTCTTTCGGCATTTTTCCTCACAGCCCGCTCCTTCCCGCCATTTTTCCTCACAGCCCGCTCCTTCCCGCCATTTTTCCTCACAACCCGCTCCTTCCCACCATTTTTCCTTACAGTTCGCTCCTTCCTGCCATTTTTCCTCACAGTCCGCTCCTTCCCGCCATTTTTCCTCGCAACCTGCTCCCTCCCGCCATTTTTCTTACAGTCCGCTCCTTCCCGCCATTTTTCCTCAGAACCCGCTCCTTCCCACCATTTTTCCTCACAACCCACTCCCTCTCACCATTTTACCTCACAGTCCGCTCCTTTCCGCCATTTTTCCTCACAGCCCGCTCCTTCCCGCCATTTTTCCTAACAGTCTGCTCCTTCCCGCCATTTTTCCTCACAGTCCACTCCTTCCCACCATTTTTCCTCACAGCCCGCTCCCTCCCGCCATTTTTCCTCACAACTCACTCCTTCCCGCCATTTTTCCTCACAACTCACTCCTTCCCGCCATTTTTCTCACAACCCACTCCTTCCCGCCATTTTTCCTCACAGCCCGCTCCTTCCCGCCATTTTTCCTAACAGTCCGCTCCTTCCCGCCATTTTTTCTCACAGCCTGCTCCTTCCTGCCATTTTTCCTCACAGCCCGCTCCCTCCTGCCATTTCAATTTTTTTTTTAAACAAACCTGCTCCCGTGACAAACCGGCAGTGCACATGCGCAGTCCGCTTCCAGTTCGTTGGCAGCAGTCGAGTCCTTTCAGTTAGGAGACAATCTGAATGAAAACTTTAAAACATGAGGGCCTAGAAATTCGGTAGGCTTAGCGCCGCATTTGAGGCGCTAGAGGGCCTAGCACCGGAGTTATGGCCAGTTGAGAAATTCCCTGGGGCCCTAAATCGGCGTTGCACCGGTAGCGCTGCACCGGCAACGATGACGTCATCGGTGTGCGCAGCGTCCCGGTTGCCGTGGTAACCCGGCCCCAAGCCGAAATTCAGTTGCGCCCACCTCGCCCGTGGCAGGCGCAACTAAGACTCTGGCAACAGAGTCTTCCCCCAGTGTGCGCCGGCGCATAAAGGTGGAGCGGCAGCCGGCCGCGTTCCCGGCGGCCGCCTGCCCGCACCTCCCTTCCCGGACTCCTGCATTCCCCCCCCGCGGCCCTGATCAGTGTCTGATGCGAGCCCGGCACTTCCCCGAGGTGCCGGGCTCAGATGTCGGGTCAATCCGCCGGACAGTTGTCGGCTGCAGGCAGCTCCTCCTTAACAGGAGGAGGAGGCCTGCAGTTCCCCCGCCTGCCGCACTGCATCGGGTGCCGCAGCGGGGGATTAGCGCCGGGGAACCCAAGTTCACGCCCGTTTTGAGGCGCTAAAGGAGGGTTTTAGCGCCCGCCGCCGTCTGGGCCCGGCGCACCCGAATTTTCGTCGCGCGCTGCCGCATTACCGCTGGCGCAAACTTTCTGGCGCTACAGCCCTGGCAAGACCAAAACCCAATTTCTAGGCCGAGTTGTCACCGAAACTTAATTTTACAAACGCTCTACATTTACAAATTTCTATAAATATAGAAAATATTCCTGCTGGAACAGCTACAAAAATAACATTCAATATTCAAAGGGTTAAAATATTGAGGCTCAGAATTATAGCAAGTTTAAAATTCTTTAAAAAATCTATGAGTTACTATTGCAAGTTTGCTCAAAGGTGAAAAAGTGTAACATTTGTCAGGATAGAAAAATACAAGGATTTAATTGATTAATTAAAACCAAAAGCAAAATACTGCGGATGCTGGAAATCTGAAATAAAAACAGAAAATGCTGGAAACACTCAGCAGGTCAGGTAACATCTGTGGCGAGGGGAAGGTAGGGTTAACGCTTCAGGTCAATAACCTTTTGTCAGAACATTCTGGGTTCTGACGGAAGATGATCGACCTGAACTGTTAACGTTGCCTTTCTCCCTTAATTGAGTAATAATTGGTTACTTGTAAAATTAATGTCTGCAACAAAAATTTGGCAACCCAGCTCTAACAGCAATCAGACTTCTTGTCTGTTGGGGATGCTGTCTGATAGTAGGTATGACCTAAGAACAGTTATCATAAATCACCATATAGTTTTTCATCTGCTCCATTAAACTTCCTTGCTACATTACAAAAAGGGTCATCAAATGTCATATATAAAGAGATTGTTTAGGTTACCAAACTAGACCTGTTAAGGACCACCAACAAGTGACGTTAACAGAGTAATCTGGAGAACATTAAGTATCACATTTTGTGGTCATAAAAAGAAAACTGTGTAAAGAAGCCAAACAATGTGTTTTAAATTAGTCAGGCAGGACTTAGGATTGTGTTGCTGTGTATTAAGATGATTTTATGGATTAATGTTGAAGGATGAGAAAATGTACTAGGGACTGCTATATTCTCGATTAGAGTTCAAGTCGAGTTGGGGAAGCCCTAAATAATAACAGATACTGTTAGCCTGCGTTGGAATATTTACAGCTTAAGTGTAAATTGGCTTCCATGTGTGGACATAACAGACTGTACAAGGTGCCCTATTCTGTCATGTGGTGCATATTTAATGCTTGAAAGAACAAGGAAGAGCCACATGCAGCAGAAATAGATAGTTCAATGGTTCAGGTACTGTCATTTCCCTTGGAGTGGCTTGAGGAGGCTGGATTGGGTGTCTTTGTGATGCAGGATATGTAATAAAAGATTGGCCTCAGCCCAGTGGAGGAGACCTGTTATATTTTGCTCCTGGCCCTTTTTGCGATCTTTCCTTTTTTGTGGGCCAGGCTAAGAGCATTCAGTACCTGATCCAAACATTGTAAGGGAGGCAGAGGAGCAGAACAGAGTAAATGCACAGCAAGTGCGACAGATGTCTGTAGTCATTTATATTGCCAGCACGTGGGTATTTCTCATTCCTTCCCCTACCTCTCTGGTTCTCCTAGTGAGGGAACAGGAGGCATTTCACAGCCGACAATGAAATCTTGGCAGCTAATTGCAGTCATGGGAGATGCCCTTCAGGTAAGGCAGAGGAAGACTTTAAACAATTAAGGACAGCTTGCGAGCGAGGGGGCTGAATTGCAAAGCTCATTGTTGGGGATGCTTTTGGGACAATGTGACACTGAATAGCTGCTGTTCCTGCGTTGCTTTTGTTTCTGCTGAATTGCAGAACATAAATTAATACGGAAAGGTTAGTGTTTGTGTGTGACTGTTAGCGTGGTTATGAGGATGGGATTTGTAGAACTGCTGGAATGAATGGCAGAGGGATGCAACGTAACAATGCAGAACATTATGTGCTTGGAAGCTGTGTGTCTTGTACCTGTGAGTGTTAACCCTGTGAGGATTGAGTATGTATTGAAGTGTGCTGCATTTATATTTTTTAATTATATGAGTTTCACACTGTGCTGAATGCTTAAATAATGCTTCATTGTTCACATTGATTCCCTTATTCCCATCCAGTTTTGTAGCTATGAGTATTGTATTACCATAGCATTTTGGAGCAGTCAATTGTGCTTTTTTGATTATTTTTATTATTATCGCTACTTATTTATTACCAGCAGCAAGAATGTATCTGATCAAATTAAGATGCTGAATCTTTTTAATGGGGTGTAAAGATACAAAGAGTAACCTGTGTTGTAAAATCGCAAAGCAATGTTTTGAATTGCTAACATATTTCTCAAAGGGTTACAATAACATTGGTTAGACTACAAAGGAGAAATTGCATTGCCTGTGTGTCAAAGTATGGAGCACAGTGCATCTGAAACTCTGCTGGGCTTATAAAGTATTTAGTATTTTCATGCTCTTCCCTGTACGACCATCTGTCGCTACAACAGGATAAACTGTCGAATTCAAGAACACAAGAATTTTTGAGTTTCGAAATAAAAGAGACATGAATTCTGCCAGTACTGTCAACGTACAGGAGAATGGAGAAAATGACGAGTGTTTCTGGTTTTAGCAAGAAACAAAGAGAATAAGAAAGGTACACTTAAAAAGAAAATATGTTTGATATGCATTTTTATCTTTCGAGATTTTTGAAACATTTGAAACACAAAGAAAATTTGATGATGAACAACCTGTTTGCCATGAAACTTTATTCTCTTACTCTGAATTTTCAGTTGACACAAATTAACATTGATATATTCGGCTATCCCTTAGCCTAATTTAATTTGATGCAGAAAATAATAAATATGATCTTTAAGAATTTTCATTGTTTCTTCAATTTAACTGTAATATACTTGGATTGAACAGTGAAGAGTCATTTCTGTAAGAGGCATGTATTGGAGGATGTGCAGTAAGGTTCAGTATACTTATAGGAAGGGATATGGAGGTAGAGATCATTTTGTTCAAAGTTCTATCCTTTTTTAAGTTTTTTTTTTATTGTAGTTGAATACTGGTGGATGGATAGCTACTTATTAAATGTGGTTAATTCTGATTTTGTGTAAACTCCTGATAAAATTGAGCAATTTTTAAATCTTTGTACTATAATCTAGTTAACCACCCACTCTGAAATTCAATCTCAACATTAACATCGAAAACAGGTAACAAAAACATATTTTACACCAAATTGATGTGACTTGTAAATGATGCTTTTGTCTGTAGATGATAAGTGACAGCGGGTTTGACAGTATTGAGTGAGTTAAGTACCACAAACTGCATAATTAGGGACGTCAGTTGCCAGGGTTAGACTTTTATATTTAACTCTTCTGCATAGAAGAGAAATTCCAGGCATTGGAAGTGGTTCGAAGTGGCTTGGTGTACTGACGTTGTGTATTTGGATCAGATAGCTGGAGTTATCGGTACGGGTAGACTTTTTTTTAAATTTTGAATGTAGTAGATAATGCAGATTTGTTCAGTGCATTTTACATGTGCAATTTGATGACATCCATTTCGTATTTTTGTGATGGAGAGAGATTCGGAGTTTAGAACTCTGTCTGAAAGTATAAATAGGTAACTTTTAAATAAAGCTTGCATAGTGTGAATCAATGGAACGTCTGGCAACTTCTGTAAAATAGCTGGTAGGTGACCACATTTATGATAGTTCCGGGGGGAATGGCATATTGTAATGTTTCGGGCACATTGCCATTTGTGAGGTTGGGGCCATAACCACGGTTACAGTGTCTCACAGGAATGATCACATTACTAATGTTTCACGGCGGATAATCCCGATTATAATATCTCGCGGTGGTTAATTACATTTGTGAGGTTTCACAGGGGGATAGCTATGTTTGTGATAGGGATATACAATATCACTGAGAAATATGTCTTATGGTGTTGTAGTAATTGGTCTGATGTACTGAAAGTTTACATCAGGCAATCATCTGGGCTGTCCGCTTCTCTGATCCTCATCAAGTGTCATTTCTGGTTCCTTCCATTGTTATCAAATGTTAAATAGCATCAGACTGGAAGCTAAAATACATTTTCAGAATGAAGATGAACTTTTACAATTTTAGCCGCTTTTAACCACTTCCCACTTGCCCATAATTTAATCAAACAGTAAAGGGATTTTTTTTTTTTGGTTTACTTTTCTTAAAATATATATCATTTTCAAGTGCACCTAATCAAATTTAGTCGGAAAGGGAAAGCTCCAACTATATTAAAGTATTTTTCGGGAGTGAAAATTAATTGAGCCAGATTCTATACAATAAGGCTCACATTTCTGCCACCATACAAACAGTAGAAAACGTGGCTATTTTTTTCACAGTTCTTTGCACACGGGTTTTGATACTGTTTGTTTTTAGAAGCTGTTGATCTTTAGCTTTAAGACAATTAAGGAGAGTTTTATATGACAATGCTCTGTTCACCTGAGTCTAGACTTCTGAAGTGGTAAGTCAACACAAGTCATTTTCAGCTTTTTTGGCTTGTAAACTCTGTGCGCACTCTTGTAAACTGAAGCAAATTGAAATTATTTGGCTTAAAAATCAATAGGGTGCTGTATTTTCTGAACTCTCATTATTGTAATGTACTGACATGATATAACAGACCTGAGAGCCTTGTGCTGGCAGAGTCCATGTATGATTTATTATGCATGCTTGTAGGGTAAACTATCTCCGCTTGGAATGAGTAATTTTGTGTTTATTATGATTAAGTGTTTGTACTGACACTTAAGCAACTTCAAAATTAGAATGAATGAACCAGCTCGGGTTCAGGGTTTTGTTTAGTTTGAGTCAAAACCAGTATAAACCCCTCAGTTGCAAACTCACACCTCGAATCGTTTCCAGCCCTGAATCCTTACTGTTATTGCTTATATAAAATGGTTCCCTGAAGATGGCATCCCTGTGTAACAGGCTTCCACATAAGCTGCTCTCTCTCTCTCTGTTTCTCAATGACAGCTTGAAGTGCCCCCTAAAGACACAGTAGACTCTAAATATGAGTCTAGAAAAGGGCACCTAAGGGTCCAGTATGATGGGCGGTGCACGTGCAATCCATCCCACAGCGGAAGTGAGGCGAGCACGATATTGGTTTGGGTGAAGGCCTCCAGGTCGCGCATTCTGAAGCATTCAGAAAGCTCATTATCATATTTAAAAAGGGCCCTGCACTGGTTTTAGGACCCTTTTGCAAAATTGGTCTGACACATTGCCTGACTCGCCACGTGATAAACTCACCCAGCAAATGGCGGCTCTAACAGTCAGCAAGGACCCTGCAGGTTGCTATTTAAAGGGCTCACGCCTCCGTACAGGCTAGTTGCTGCTTTGTCCTGTTAGGCTACTAATCAATATCTGGGCCTTTGTTTCAATATTTTCTCTATTCCATTACAGGTACTAACATTGTCAGTTCAGGGAATAACTTTTTTCATGGTGCTGGACTGTTTGTCTACTTTACAAATATTTTATTTCACTCATGGGTGGTCTGGTAGGTCTGCCCTTGGGGCTGGGGTAGGAGGTGGGGGACACAGTAAGAGGCCCTACCCACAGCGGGTCTTCAGGAAACACTTTTCATATCTCAAGCTGGCCAAGGTTCAACATTTGAGGTGCCTTTGCTTCACCAAGGAGGCTGTCACTGAGCTATATCAACTGCTGCAGCCACAACAGGTGCCCCGAACCAGGGTATGGAATGCCCTGCCTGTGGCTGTCAAGGTCACTGTGGCCTTTAACTTTTATGACACAGGGTCGGTCCAGGCTCCAGCAAGTGACAACAGTGACTCACATCTTCCTGTTCGCTGTACACTGCTGCATCATGGACATCACCGAGGTTCTCTACTCCAGGAAGAACATCTCCATCTCCTGCCCCATGGACCAGGCAAAGCAGGACAAGAGTACATCAGCTTTACACGCATTGCAGCCTCCCTCAAGATGCAAGGGGTCATAGGCTGCACTCCAATTGTTCTGGGTGCTACCCATCACCACCCTGGCATCTTCCTCAACAGAAAGGGATATCACTCCCTCAACATCCAGCTCGTTTGCAGCCTTAAGCAGCACATCATGCAAGTCTGTGCCCAGTTTCCTGGCAGCAGCCATAATTCATTCATCCTGCACCAGTCCACTTGTCCCATCACTATTCCAACTAGACCGCCAGGTCAAATGCTGACTACTTGTCCATAGGGAATATCCCCTCATGGCACCTGTCAGGACCCCGGCACAGATGCAGAGCTGGCCTACAATGAGAGCCATGCTGCCTTCAGAAATATCATTGAGCAGACCATTGGCATGCTCAAACAATAGTTCTGCTGCCTGGACCGTTTGAGATGATCACTGCAATACACCTCTGACCATTTCTCAAATGTGTTGTGGTGTGCTGCATGCTGCATCATTTTGCTAACACCAGGACCAGCTCTTACCACCAATTGGACAGGAAGTGCAGAAAAGGGAGGAGTAGCATGAAGAGGAGGAAGAGCAGATATAGCATCGCCCACCAGTCCCCCTATTTGCCAGAGCTCATTGGATCATTGCCACTCTCAAGGAGCTGTGCCTCACCACACCCAGTGCTCTGCACGAGAACAGACTGCAGGAGTGATGTGGTGCTCTGGGGCCTCAACATTTTCTGCACGCAAAATGAAATGGAGGAAGAGAGTCAGTGCTAGCCTTGGCTCAGTTGGTAGCACTCTCGCCTCTGTGTCAGAGGTCATGGGTTTAAGTCACAATCCAGGGACTTGAGCACATAATCTAGGCTGGCATTTCACTGCAATACTGAGGGAGTACTGCACTGTTGGAGGTGCCATATTTCAGTTGAGGCACTAAACTGAGGCCCCATCTGTCCTCCCAGGTGGACATTAAAGATCCCACAGCACTATCTGGAGAATAGCAGGTGAGTTTTCCCTGTGTGCTGCCCAGTATTTATTCCTCAACCAACATAACTAAAATAGAGCACCTGGTCATTTATTTCATTGCTGTTTGTGGGAGCTTGCTGTGCGCAATTTGGCTGCCATGTTTCCTAAATTACAATGTGACAACTTAATTGGCTGTAAAGCACTTCTGGATATCCTGAGGTTGTGACAGGCGTTAGATAAATGCAAGTCCTTTTTTTCTTTCTTTAGTGTCAAGGGTAAAAAGACACAGATGAGTGGCTGCTGGAAGCAGCTGCAGTTTGTCATGCAGAGTGTGTAGGGTGAGATGGATGTGAGAAGGGAAAAAGAGGATAAGGTGTGAAGAAACCTGGTGGGACATCTCTTCCCATGCTCCCACTCGCCAAGGCCATCACTTATCCCCTCGAGTAGGGGGAGGATGTACTGGCAGGCTCAGCTGTTGTGGGCGACCTTGTCCTGCAAGGTGTTAACCTTGTGAGGCGTTTTGAGCATTTACCTGTCATGGTAGAATGGAGAGGATGTTGTGTGCAAAATGTGAGGTGGGGAGAAGTGAGAGGTGCAACAGTGGTGAGAGTAGGAAGTACAGAGAGTGTGAGTACGAGGAGAAGAAGGTGGAATGAAGTGTGGTGCAATGATTGTAGGAGAGTGATCTGAAAGAAAGAAAGACTTGCATTTATATAGCGCCTTCTATGACCTCAGGACGTCACAAAGTGCTTTACAGCCAATGAGGTACTTTTGAAGTGTAGTCACTGTTGCAATGTAGGAAATGCAGCAGCTAATTTGTGCAGAGCAAGCTCCCACAAACAGCAATGTGATAATGACCAGATAATCTGTTTTAGTGATGTTGATTGAGGGATAAATATTGGCCAGGAAACCAGGGATAACTCCCCTGTTCTTTTTTGAAATAGTTTACATCCACCTGAGAGATCAGACCGGGCCTCAGTTTAACATTTCATCCAAAAGACAGCACCGCACTTTCTCAGTTCTGCATTGGAGCACCAGCCGCTGGAGTTGGACTTGAACCCACAACCTTCTGACTCAAAAGTGAGAGTACTACCCACTGAGCCACGGCTGATAGCAATGGGGTTGCAGCTGGTGCAGGTGTCAGTAGAGAATCGTTGAGCTGAAAGTTAGGATTCTTACCTTGACAAGTCTGGTGAGGTTATTCAACTTTTTCCGGCATTGCAGCAATGTCCTAGAAGCTAAGGCCCTTGTATTGACCTCTTTGGACTTCTTCCCGCTGTCTTCAGAGGTGTTACCTGGAGGGATTATTCCCCTGGGGGAATGGGATCTCCCTCCTACTGCTGATCATCTGGACTAGGGCCTCCAAAGCTACATTGGAGAATCTGGGTGCACCTTTCTGCAACCTTTGTAGCCATGACTGCCAATTTCAAGTCTGTTCTTCTGCCTTTAAGAGGCATCAGTAACGCTTGATTTCCACCCCCAGCCCCAAACAGACACACAGCCAATAAGCAGGTTGCACTTTCTCCACGCCTGTCTCATTACAATGAGGTCCCAGCACAGATTTCTTGTGGACCCTGCGACCACGTGTACAGGTGTGTACACCGTGCCCCACCTCCAGTGCAACCGTTTACTGATATGATCAAATTTCTAGGCCAAAGTTCCTTGTGCAGGTATCTTGTTGTTCTGGTAGATCAATCCATAGGTTGCTCTGTAGACACACCACCAAAGCAATACTCTACAATTCCTAGTCAAAACTGCCCAGTTCTCTCCAATACATATTCCAGTCAACTGCTTTAGGCTTCCATACACATAATCCCAGCATAACTGCCATGTGCCTGCCACCATTTTGATTTTAGTGTGAGCATGTTCCTAATATGAGCTAAATTGCACTAATCAACACTGAAGTCTTGTATAATGCACCTGAGAGTAGTCTGAGTAAAGTTTATTAATTGATTGCATAGGATATACAGCACAAAACAGGCCATTCGGCCCAACCAGTCCATGCCGGCATATATGCTCCACCCTAGCCTCCTCCCATCTTTCCTAATCTAACTTGATCCCCTGGACCTGATGGCCTACATCCTAGGGTTCTAGAAGAGGTGGCTGAAGAGATAGTGGATGCATTGGTTTTGATCTTCCAAAATCTCCTAGATTCTGAAATGGTCCCAGCGGATTGGAAGGTCGCAAATGTAACACTGCTATTCAAGAAAGGAGGGAGAGAAAAAACAGGGAACTACAGGCCAGTTAGCCTGATATCAGTCATCGGGAAAATGCTGGAATCCATTGTTAAGGAAGTGGTATCAAGTCACTTAGAAAATCATAACATGATTAGGCAGAGTCAACATGGTTTTATGAAAGGGAAATCGCGTTTAACAAATTTATTAGAGTTTTTTGAGGATGTAACTAGCAGGGTAGATAAAACTCAACCAGTGGATGTAGTATATTTTGATTTCCAAAAAGCATTCGATAAGGTGCCACATAAACGATAAGCAAACAAGATTAGGGCACATGGGGTTGGGGGTAATATAAGAGCATGGATAGAGGATTGGTTAACAGACAGGAAACAAAGAGTAGGGATAAACGGATCTTTTTCAGGTTGGCAGGCTGTAACTAGTGGTGTGCCGCAAGGATCAGTGCTGGGGCCTCAGCTATTTACAATCTATATTAATGACCTAGATGAAGGGACCGAGTGTAGTGTATCCAAGTTTGCTGATGATACAAAGCTAGGTGGGATAGTAAGCTGTGACGAGAACACAAAGGGCTGGATTTTCATTGGGCCATGGCGTCGGGATTGGAGGCATGTGGGGGTTTAAAATCCCGAAATCGGGGGTCCTGACCCCATCCCGCCCCAACCCGCCTCCATGCCAGTTTCAAAGGAGGCGGGTACCCGCCCGCACTGGGACCTGCCTCCCCGAGGCGGGAAGGAATTAGTGCCAATTAACTGCCTGTTAACAGGTAGTTAACAGGCAGTTTTTAGCCTAATCGCTATTTTCATTGTTGAAATGTGGGATTCCCGATGGCTCCAAACCATGCCAAGTTAGCAAGGCAGACCGTCGGGATGAAGTGCTTGGAGGGGTCGAGATGTCCGGTGTTCAGGTGAGTGATGGGTGCATGAGTGCAGAGGTAAGTGTGTTTGGTCTGTGTAAAGTGTTTAAAGAAGTTCTACTAACCTTTACGTACCTTTATAGCCTTCCTTCAGGTCTCGGGAGTCCCTCATCTCACCAGCACAGAAAGCAGAATGGTCGCCAGCTGTCAAAATCTGCAACATTCTACTTTCTGTTCCGGGGAGATCTCTAAATCATCCTGAGAGGAAGGAATTAACCTGGAGTACAGATTGTCAGTGTCTGACAGCTTCAAACAGCTGTGAAACGCTAATATTTCATCTGTCAAAAGGTCTTGACAGATGAAATTTCAATTTCTGATGTCACCTGCTGCCGGGTGGCCCTTAATTGGACTGCTGAGCCCGCTGGGTGGGCTCAACAAGTTCAATCAAGTCAAAATCGTGTGGGTTGGCTAGAACATGATGGAGGCGGGACTACAACCCCAAAAGTTGTAGTCTCACCTCCTACCCGACTCCTCAATGAAAATCCAGCCCAAAGAGTCTGCAAAGGGCTATAGATAGACTAAGTGAGTGGGCAGTAAGGTGGCAGATGGAGTATAATGTAGGGAAATGTGAGGTTATTCACTTTGGTAGGAAGAAAAGAAAAACAGAATATTTTTTAAATGGTGAGAAACTTTCAAATGTTGGTGTTCAGAGAGATTTGGGTGTCCTCGTGCAAGAAGCACAGAAAGCTAGCATGTAGGTACAGCAAGCAACAAGGAAGGAAAATGGCATGTTGGCCTTTATTGCAAGGGGGGTTGGAGTATAAGAGTAAGGAAGTCTTGCTACAATTGTACAGGGCCTTGGTGAGACCACACCTGGAGTACTGTGCACAGTTTTGGTCTCCTTATCTAAGGAAGGACATACTTGCCTTGGAGGCGGTGCAATGAAGGTTGATTCCTGGGATGAGCGGGTTGTCCTATGATGAGAGATTGTCTAGAATGGGCCTATACTCGCTGGAGTTTAGAAGAATGAGAGGTGATCTCATTGAAACATACAAGATTCTGAAGGGGATTGACAGGGTAGATGCTGAGAGGTTGTTTCCCCTGGCTGGAGTGTCGAGAACTAGGGGGCATAGTCTCAGGATAAAGGGTAGGCCATTTAAGACTGAGATGAGGAGGAATTTCTTCACTCAGAGGGTTGTGAATCTTTGGAATTCTCTATCCCAGAGGGCTGTGAATGCTGAGTCTTTGAGTATATTCAAGGCTGAGATAGATAGATTTTTGAACTCTAGGGGAATCAAGGGATATGGAGATCGGACAGGAAAATGGAGTTGAGGGCGATGATCAGCCATGATCTTATTGAATGGCAGAGCAGGCTCGAGGGGCTGTATGGCCTACTCCTGCCCTGACTTCTTATGTTCTTATAACCCTCTATTCCCTTCTCCCTCATATGCTTATCTAGCTTCCCCTTAAATGCATCTATACTATTCGCTTCCACCACTCCTCCCTAATGCTTTAGTTTAAGTTATGATAAGTCAAGATTGATTTAGCCCTACTCCAAGTTCCACTCCAAGTCACACACCATCCTGACTTGGAAGTATATTGCCATTCCTTCATCGTCGCTGGGTCAAAATCCTGGAACTCCCTCCCTAACAGCACTGTGGGAGTATCTTCACCAAATGGGCTGCAGCGGTTCAAGAAGGTGGCTCACCACCACCTTCTCAAGGACAATTAGGGATGGGCAATAAATGCTGGCCTTGCCAGCGACGCCCAGATCCCATGAACGAATAAAATAAAAATCAGATTCAAAGGGGTCGGATTCGGAACCCACCTCCGTGAGATTTTACCGGTGCCAGTTTTGGAGGTCGGGAAACGTTTCCACTTCCAGCTGGCCATTGAGCTATTAAAGATCCTTAAATGCTCGTTAAGGCCCTCTCTAAGCCTATTTTGAGAGGCCCTTGTGATTTTTCCAGCTTTTCGGTGTGCTCCACGCACCTCCTGAACCACGCCAGGTAAACCTGGCAGGTTGTCTAGTGGGTAGCCTCCTCACTGCTGCAGGTCTAACAAGACCTCGTTCACTGCAGCAAGGATTACTTGCAGGTGCTAGACCTTGGCTTTAAAAGGTCTCTGAGCACTTTTAGAAGGCCTTCCAAAGTTGGAGGTGCGACAGCTTGACTCCGTCAACTGTGGGACCTCCTTGGAAGACCATCTCCCCGCTTGCAATGAGCGCTTCCCCAAAGGAGGCATCTACAAACAGCATGGGAACCATTCGTTTTCTTTCTGCATGGACCTCAGATGAGGATGTGGAGGAGGAGGAGGAGGATCTGGAGGAGGAGGAGGAGGAGGTCAGGTGTATCGACCAGCGGCAGCGGCAGCACGTGATGCAAGAACTTATCATGGCCAGATTTGCATAGGTTGCCCAAGTTGGCACATGTCCTTTGCTCCATCCTAGGACATCATTGACAATGGACATGACTCTCTGGCCTCCTTTCACTCAGGTCACCAGCCTGACAATGTAAGTGTGGCAGTGCCCGCAATGTGGAGCTGCCTAAGCCAAAAGAACAGATGGCATAACGCCAACATTTTGGCTTCAAATTATTTTAATGCTTTCCAACAGGGATGGCATTTCATCAATACACATAAACAATCTACCAATCTGCACACGGATCTGGAGGTTATGTCCCTTGTCAGCTGTACCCACACAGCCTTGGTTTCTTTGGCAGGCTCCTTCCTCCGAGATGAGTGGAAGAGCACCTCGTGCTAGCTGTCACCCCCTCCAACAACATTTGCAGCACCTCCTCCGAAAGCCTCGGATAGGCCCTTGCCTTGGAATTGGACATAGTGGTTTCCAAAAAGATGTTGGAGGTAGTGCAGGAGATGCAGAAATGCTGTGGAATGAGCCAAGGGAGCAGGAAGCCATAAAATCAGACTGGAAAAGTGCTGTCAACAGAGGCGAGTTTCAGTCCCAAAACACTGTTTGAGCAAGGGCATCCCACACCTCTGAAATCAAGTGGCCAATCATGGGAAAATCGCAAATTTTTGAAACCTATCAGCGGAGGCGAGTTTCAAACCCACCCAAACTGAAACCCGCCTCCATCTCGCCTCCAGTGGGAAAATCGCCCCCATAGGAACAGGACTAGGCCATTTAATCCCTCGAGTCTGTTCCATCATTCAGTGAGAACATGGCTGATCTGTGACCTATCACCATATACTTGCCTTAACCATCTAACTTCCAAGGAATAAAGCTCTAGTTTGTGTAATCTGTCCTCGTAATTTAACCCTTGGAGTCAGGTATTCTGGTAAATCTACGCTGCACTCCCTCCAAGGCCAATATGTCCTTCCTATGGTGTGGTGGCCAGAACTGAACACAGTACTCCAGGTATGGTCTAACCAGGGATTCGTATAGGGGATTCATTGAAGTGATGGTTGATCGATCTAATTGGAATAAGTAACACAAAGATTATTAAGAAATGCAAGCAATTGAAGGCAAATGAATATTAACTTCAAAGTCACACATTTTCAACAATCAAAACCTTGACGATGCTTCCGTCACTATTGCAAAGGTAACACATTTCTCAAAGGAGCCTTCAGTTGCTAACTTTTATAGGGGAATCCACCCGAACTTTTTATTTGAAATATCAGTAGTTTAATCATAATCTGTTATGGTGAAATCTAGCATTTAACAATAGATTTGGTAATGCCATTGTTTCGTGTCCAATCAGCTCATTCTTGGTGGTGATGACATTGTGACTCCATGTAGTCTTGTTTTGACTCACATAATTCTGTAGAATTTTGGTCCCAGAAGGAAACGTATACTGTTTATTTTTAAAGTAAACTACCATAAGAAAACAAAATAGAGGGATTCTATTGCTACTCAAGATATATATTTGGATAGTTGCCTATCAAAAATATTTCTTCTTGGTGTCTTGAAATACTCCCTTATTTTTTTCTCTGTCTAAGTTAATTGGACACCTCCTCTAATTTACTTGCCTTTTCTTTAATAGACTGGTTACTGTTGCATGGGAGGCTTTTCTCCTTGATGTACCTGTGTACCAATGAAAATATTTACTTTGAAGCTTTTTCATTGGTACAATAATCTAAAAGAAAAGCTTACCCTGCAATGAGGCCAAACGTGATTATTCCAGGTTACTGGTTGGGGATCAATATTAATGAAAGGTTTCTGGTCTTGAACTCACTGTTGTTGATACAGATGACAGTTATTCACAGAATCACAGAATCACAGAAACCCCACAATGCAGATAGAGGCCATTTCGGCCCATCGAGCCTGCACCGACACACATCCCACCCAATCCCCGTAACCCCTACACCAACACATATCCCACCCTATCCCCGTAACCCCACGTATTTAATCCCCCTAACATTAAGGGTCAATTTATCATAGCCAATCAACCTAACCCGCACATTATTGACAAGTAAAATAGTGTCTCTCTATTATATAAATGTACAGTGGCCATTTGAATCTGTATTCATTACAATATATTTAAAATAAGCATTTGCAGTAATGTGCATTATTGCATAATGAAAAAATAAAAAAGGGGATATATTTGTATATTCAGTCCATGCTGGGGCAAGCAAATGCTGACGCTGGCTGGAAAAGGTTGTCGAACGGTTTGAATCCTCAAAAAAGGTTAGTCTTGTGACTTTTGGAAACCTCGGTGTTTTACAAGACCTACACCTGCCCAAAGATGAAATATTGTAATTCTGCTCATCAGTCTGTCGTGAAAAACCACCTCTTACACTCTGACCCCAGTGCACTCCAAAACCATTAATGCCCTTGATTAGATGAGGGTGTCCTACTCTATTCCAGAGTCCATCCTTTGGCATACCTGAGCGATTTGTGTGAACTTTCGATTCTCTATAAGATCAGTGCAGCACCATACAAATTGCTGATGTTTCAGACTCCTGTCTATATGAGAATCTAAACCACATTCTGTATCAGCTCTGCTCAGGATGTCAACAGTGGAGCTTCACACATCACTTATTTTGCCTATGGAGCTCTCTCCCAGGCCATGTCATCATATGGAATACCACTGCTTCTGCAACTGCTGAGCTTCTCGTATTTGATGAAAGAGGTCTGTTGGAGGATGTATTAGGCTGTGGTAAGGCTGTGACTTTCTTATTGGCATCTCAATACAAATTCTCCCAATATTTCTGTGCTCTGGGTTGTCACCAGAGTCAATTCTGTAAGCTACCTGATCTTTTAATGATGAGCTCTATCTTTACCTTTACACATGGTAACTAATGTGTGTGCAATCCTTTTACAATTTAAAATTTTCTTGTGATACCAAAATACACTGTATCAAGAACTATATGTGTGAAATGCAAGACAAATATTAATTTAAATTATAACATTGGAATTTTGGGTAAACAGTGGATTACAGTAGAAATTAATGGTGCCACAGAGCAGTAGGATCATGCATTCGGAAAAGGCACTGAGCAGTACAGGTGCTGGTTAGTGTATACCTATGACCCTGGTGACCTGGTGCTAATAAGTGATGTGGCCATCTCCCCAGTGATCTAGTGCTGGTAAGGGATCTGGTGCTCTAATATGAGTTGGTGTTACGTCCATTTATCTTGTAATCTAGTAACAGCGATTTGGATTTCTAAAGACGCATGGGGAGATTTTCACAGTAGGGTTGCACACACAGAAGTTCTGAAGGAAGCAGTATTTAAAATTGAACTCCCTCCCAAAGTCGGTGAGAATTAGGTCAAGGCAGGCGGTCGGGACTGGGGATTGGGTGGGAGCCTGTTGCCGCTTGGGTCCAAAGGAATGGTCCCCTGCATAAGGTAAGTGCTGGGGGTGTTCCCAAACAGATGCCGGTGTAGGGAGGTGAAGGGAGGGCTGGGACAGGGAAGACCCAAGGATTCCTTCAGGACTCATGCTCCTCCTGGCTTCCAAGCAATTCTACCGAAGAGTAAAAAATATTACTTATCTTGGCCTCTTCTGGCCACTCTGCTGGATCCCACCAGGTTTCTGTGGTGGGCTTGACATCCGATGAGCCTCCTTTCAAGTTGCCGTAAGCATTACGTTATGGCACCAACAACTTCCTTGTTTAAGGAGTGCCTGTAGTATGAGCCTTGGCAGACTGCAAAATTGGCAAAGGTTTTGACCCCGATTTTGTGGTCAGCGGCGAAGGAACGGCACTTGCCATTCATTATGCTTACAGCTGCCAACAGACTTTTCAGGGGCTTTTGAGCAGCAACTTACAGTATTTAGAAAAAGAAAATACTGCAGATGCTGGAAATCTGAAATGAAAACAGAAAATGCTGGAGATACTCAGCAGGTCAGGCAACACCTGTGAAGAGAGAAACAGAGTTAACGTTTCAGGTCGATGACCTTTCGTCAGAACCTTTCTGATGAAAGGTCATCGACCTGAAACTTTAACTCTGTTTCTCTCTTCACAGATGTTGCCTGACCTGCTGAGTATCTCCAGCATTTTCTGTTTTTATTACAGTATTTAGAGATCCTTTTCAGTGTGGCGCCCTCTACAGGGGAACTGTGGCGTGCGTGAGCGACGCACGCAACCGCGTGTCTCTTCAACCAATCAGACTGAAGAATCCCCACTGAGACACGCAGAGTCTAAACCAGCAGATATCAATTAGAATACTTCATTCAAGGTAAAATCACGAACAGAAAGTGAAATAAAGAGAGGGAATGAAAGAAGGGGCTAAGAGAGAGAGATAAAAGAGACAGAAAGATAAAGTAAAAAAATACATATTTTTAAAAAATCTCCATAATTAAATTCTGAAGGATGAGACTCCACATTTGTAAAATTCAGGGCCAGAGAGTTTGTTTGATGGTAATTAAGATTTATCCCGCTGTTAACAGTTTTCTTACACCTGAATGCACCAGCCCTAAATTTCTCTGGCATGTTTAGTGGGTAAATACAGCAACTTCAAACCCTTCATGTGTTTTAATGCTTAGTCTCTCGGTGAGGTACCAGTCTAGCAAAGCTTATGGAAGAACAGGGCAACTGGGACAGCAACTTCCTGATTTCCGCGGTTTACTGCTCATGTGCGGGCTCTGGAAGCTGCTGTCCGATTTACCCCATAATAACGGTGAGCGCTGATAGCATCGCCGTTATTCTCAACTCAAAATCCCTCTATAATTTGTGATGAATCGCGCCATTATAACAGGAATCTTAATTTAATAAGTTTTGTTGAAAGTGAATTGGATGATTGGAAGATTTTTTCTATTAATGGAATTGCACTTCATCTAATTTAGCTATTAATGAGTTTCTCTGTATATTGTGTTTTATCTCTTCGGTCTTGTTTTGAAAGTTGTGTCAGAAAGGCTTAGGTACATATTGTAACAAAACAGATGACTTAGAAGTTATACTAAAATGTATTTGTGTTTTTACTTCAAAATAGAAATCTGTGCTCATAGGCCTGCGAGTACAATAAAAATGTCATTCTCCTTAGTGGGAAGTGAGAGCTTGCACTCCCTGAAATACGTCTGTTGTGCGCTGGACACATCATGATTCCACTCGCAAACTGACACGAATGTCAACAAATCTGCTCCCAAACACAGACGCGGATGATTTTTACCTCCATATTTTTGCTTCCGCACAAAATAAAGAAATCAGTTTGCAGTTTTCACTTTGAACGGTGCTCGCTGAAAACCACGTTCTAGTTCTGGGCGATAATTTTGCTTTGTAGTTTTCAGAATTACGAGCATATTTTGTATTAAAAATCATGGCCGAGGAACTCAGCTGCGCAGCGCCCGTTCTTCAGGCACTAAACGGCCTCCTGACTTTCTGATATGGTGGACCCTTCACCAGCACTATTTAAAGGGGTTATTGCAATGCTTACAGGTTAGTTGCAGGTCTGTCAATTCAGGCTGCTGGTGTTGTACTGTTGCTGTTGGCTGGATCAGAGATAGTTTGGCTGCAGTCATGGGTGGTCTCATAGGGTTGCCTTCGGGGCTGGAGAATAAACAGGAGCTATAAGAAGGCACCAGAGAGCAGGAGCAGCTGCCAGAAGAGGGAGGAGGAGGGCACTACTCAGGGAGCACTTCTATTACATTAACTTTACTCAGAAGCAAAGTATCAGGCGCCTTTGCATCACTAAGGAGACTGTCACCGAGCTAGGTCACCTGCTGCAGCCATTACTCGAGCCTCAGTATAGGCCATGGACAGCACTGCCTGTGGCTGTCAAGGCCACCATGGCCCTTACTTATGCCATGGGCTCCTTTCGGATTGCAGGAAGCAACATCAGTGACATATCGCAGTTCACAGTCTTGTCCTTGTATCAGAGTGGGCACCGAGGCTATCTATGCCAGGAGGAACCCATACATCTCCTTCCTTATGGACAGAGCGAAGCAGGACGAGAGAGCATTAGGCTTCGCCCACATGGCAAGCTTCCTCAGGGTGCAAGGTGCCATTGACTGTACCCACATTGCCTTATGTGCTCCCTATCTCCAGCCTGGCATCTTTATCAATCGTAAGGGATACCACTCCCTCAACGTACAGCTAATTGGCGATCATAGGCACTGTAGGTTTGTGCCCATTATCCTGGCATCAGTCCTGACTCATTCATGCCGCGCCAGTCCTCTGTGCCACCTTTATTCCAACCAGGCCAGCAAGTTACAGGCTCTCCCCTCCAGGCAAGGGTCATGACCCCAGTCAGGAACCTGTGCACAGCTGCAGAGTACACCTACAATGAGAGTCCTACCACCATCAGCAACATGAGCAAACAGAAAATTGACGCACTCAAGCAACGCTTCCACTACCCGGACATTTGCAGTACACCTCTGTGCAGGTATCCATGCTGCACCACCTCACCATCATGACGGACCAGCCTTTACCACTACCTGGGCAGCCACAAGTGCAGGAGGAGGAGCAGGAAGAGGAGGAGGAGGAGGAGGAGTGGCAGTGACCACCAGTGCCCTGAGCTACCAGAGCTCTAAGAGACCAGCTCATTGAGGAGCATTTCACCAAAATCAGCCCTCAAATACGCAATACACCAACCGCCCCACAATCCTTACCAGTGTCCTTACTACCACCATCCGCTTGTCTTCCTTCAGCCCAGACTTATGGGTCTTAACCTCACTTCACTACATAGATAAACACAAACCTCAAATGCAGACCAAAAAAACAAATTTATCAAACAAATATTCTCACAGCCGATCAGTATTTTACAAAAAGTATCACAAATCACCCTTGGGCAAACCCTTATGTGCTCGTTTACCTATCCTGGTGCTCCTATGAAGTGTTTCCCCAGTTGCTACAGCTTGGGAGGTGGGAGGTTGCTGAGCTTCCATTAAGGACACTTCAGATGGTTGTGGTGGATGCCATCGAGCAGCTCTGGGGCTTGAGGGTCTGGCTGCAGACTGTAGCATCTTAGCGTGGGCCAGGGCAGGCTGGCCCAGTTGGCTGTGTGGCACTAACAAGGGCACTGGCGGAATGTGCGGCAGGGGAGCAGACATGCTGTCATCCTGAGAGAGGACAGCAGGTGCCTCTCCCATGGAGCCAAGGCCACTCTTCTGAGCTAGTGCCTCAGTACTCCTGCAGCTCTGCGTAAGGACAGAGTGCAGGAGTGATGTGATGCTCTGTAATCCCTTGTCGACACTGACCCCCAAAGCCAAGAGGGCAGCTATTTTAGTTTTTATGTCAACTGTTAGAGTTGTCAGGAGAGGCTCCATGATGGGTGGGGTGGGTGGGGGATGGTGCCACTGTGGTGTTAATGAAGCTGGACTTCTCAATGCCCTGCAACACTGTGCGCAAGCTCGCTGGTAGGCTGCCCAGTGCACCCAGCATCTCTTGGTGTATGCCCATCAGCCTTCTGTGGTCGCCTGGGCCCTTGAAGTCTGCACCTGAGTGCACAGCAGCAGAACTAGTGTGTGATCTCACCCTCCAGCAAGCTGGCACTTGCGCCATCCTATCCCCTTGCCCTAGCTCCTGCACATTTGTGCCCAGTGATTCAGCACGTGTCGACGCCTCTTGTAATATTGCCTCTAAAGTACGCGTGGGGCCAGTATCTGAGCTGGTGCTTACGAGGGTGAGATCGTGTGATGGTGCATCTTCAAGAAGGCTTGGCCTCCTCTTTCACATCTGGCAAAGGTTTGCACATTTTCGGCACCTGGAATGACAGAGGTACAAGGGTTAGTTTGTGGTGTGATGGGAGAGCAGAGGGGCGGTGAAAGCACATGCAGCTGGAGTGTGTATGATGAGACAGAAGTCAGAAGGTAAAATGAGGATCAGCTACAAAGAAAACCCTGCACGCCGTCTCCTCCAGCATTGCCAGTCGACACGGCCTCAGCTCTGCCCCTGCCCGTGGTGGTCAGCACGCTTTCTTCGAGGGAGCTGAGGGTGTGTAGGCGGGCTCTTCCTCCTCCGAAGCCAGTCTGCTGTCTGAAGTTGTGAGCAACCTTATCCTGCAAGAAAGAAGGGAGTGCGTTACTGAGAGTCTTGGGAGGTGTGCCTGCCATGGTGGAATAGCTGGTAGTCATTGTGTTAGATGTAAGCTGTGGGTAAATGAGAGCTGTAATCATGGTGAGTTTGTGAGTGAATCATATACATTTACAGCACAGAAGGAGGCCATTCGGCCCATTGTGTCTGTGCCAGCCGGAAAAGAGCTACCCAGCCTAATCCCATTTTCCAGCTCCTGGTCCATAGCTTTGTAGGTTACAGCACTTCAGGTGCATGTCCAACTACTTTTTAACTGTGATGAGGGTTTTTGCCTCTACCACCCTTTCAGGCAGTGCGTTCCAGACCCCCACCACCCTCTGGGTGAAAAAATGTCTCCCCAATTCCCCTCCAATCCTTCTACCAATTACTTTAAATCTATGCCCCCTGGTTATTGACCTCTCTGCTAAGGGAAATAGGTCCTTCCTATCCACTCTATCTAGGCCCCTCATAATTTTATACACCTCAAGTAAATCTCCCTTCAGTCTCCTCTGCTCTTATATTCTTTGCCTCAGCTATTAAATGAAAGTATCCCGTATGCCTTGTTAACCACCTTATCTACCTGGCCTGCTACCTCCAGGGATCTATGGACATGCACTCCAAGGTCCCCTCTGTTCCTCTACACTTCTCAGTATCCGACCATTTATTGTGTATTCGATTGTCTTGTTAGTCTTCCCCAAATGCATTTCCTCACACTTCTCCGAACCGAATTCCATTTGTCACCTTTCTGCCCACCTGACGAGTCCATTGATATCTTCCAGCAGTCTACAGCTTTCTTCCTCACTATCAACCACACGGCCAATTTTCGTATCATCTGCAAACTTCTTAATCATGCCCCCTACATTTGAGTCTAAATCATTGATATATACCACAAAAAGCAAGGGACCCAGTACTGAGCCCTGCGGAATCCCACTGGAAACAGCCTTCCAGTCACAAAAACACCCATCGACCATTACCCTTTGCTTCCTGCCACTGAGCCAATTTTGGATCCAACTTATCACTTTCCCTTGGATCCCATGAGGTTTTATTTTTCTCGCCAGTCTGCCATGTGGGACCGTGTCAAAAGCCTTGTTAATATCCATGTAGACTCCATCAAATGTGCTACCCTCATCGACCCTCCTTGTTACCTCCTCAAAAAATTCAATCAAGTTAGTCAGACACAACCTTCCCTTAACAAATCCATGCTGACTGTCCTTGATTAATCAGTGCCTTATTAAGTGACGATTAACACTGTCCTTCAGAATTTTTTCTAATATTTTGCCTACCACCGAGGTTGGGCTGACTGGCCTGTAATTACTTGGTCTATCCCTTTCTCCCTTTTTAAACAACGGTACGTTAGCAGTCCTCCAATCCTCCAGCACCACGCCTGTAGCCAGAGAGGATTGAAAAATGATGGTCAGAGCCTCTGCTATTTCCCCCATTACTTCTCTTAACAGCCTGGGATACATTTCATCCAGGCCTGGTGATTTATCTACTTTCAAAGATGCTAAACCCTTTAATATTTCCTCTCTCACTATGTTTATCCTATCTAATATTTCACACTCCTCCTCCTTAACTACAATGTCTGCATTGTCCCTCTCTTTTGTGAAGACAGATGCAAAATATTCATTAAGAACCATACCCACGTCATCTGCCTCCACACACAGGTTACCTTTATGGTCTCTAATAGACCCTACTCGTTCCTTAGTTATCCTCTTGCTCTTTATGTATTTATAAAACATCTTTGGGTCTTCTTTGATTTTACTTGCCAATATTTTTAATGCCCTCTCCTTGCTTTCCTAATTTCCTTTTTAATTTCACTTTCTATACTCCTCTAGGCTTTCTGCAGTATTGAATGCTCAGTATTTGACATAAGATTCCCTTTTTTGCCTTATCTTACAATTATGCACCTTGACCTCCAGGGGGCTCTAGATTTGGGAACATCTAGTGCTCGATTTTAACAACATTGAGGAGGCAGGTTTGAAGGCGGATGGGCAGCAAAAATCGGAAAAAATGGCTTCAGACACCCAACCCGCCTCCATCCCACCCATACCCGATTTTCGTGAGTGTCGGGTCAGCCCTGTTTCCCGTCTTGTCAGAAACATGCCAGCTGCAAGGAAACGAGTTTCTCGAGGACATGAATTGTAGTCATTATTGGTGCAGAGCTTTAAAAGCGCTTCTGTAACATGGCTGACGTTCAAATGCAATAATTTTGTTGTTGGAGGTTTGGGATAAGATTTTGCAAATCTACTGACCTTGTGACTGGTCAAGCTGACACCCATCTGCAGTGTGACCTGAATGGAATAATTTCAGGCCACTTTGACTGTGCGCTTGCAAACTTCTTGCCTCAACTGAAATCTATAGCAACAGGATGGGAACCATTTATATCCTCTCATCCTGGTTGTCAGATTCGGAGGAAGAGCAGCCACGGCAGCTCCACAACCAGCCACAACAGCAGCACCAGCACCAGGAGCGGCAACCTCCTCCTCACCCACCTGATGATGCACAGGGTGGAGGGCCTCAGCGCAGGGCTGCACCTTGCCGCAGGAGATACCCCCAACACAGGGTTTGCAGGCAGTGGATCAGCTTCCTCAGCATGACTGAGCAGCAGTGCCAAATAAGGCTGAGACTTTTGAGAGAGATAGTTGCTGACATCTGCGCAATGCTGCACCAACACCTGGAGCCCAGAGGAGAGTGTGGACACCCCTTACCAGTGGCTGTCAAAGTCACCACCGCAATAAACTTCTTTGCTTCGGGCTCCTTCCAGGGATCAGCTGCAGACATCAGCGGCATCTCCCAGTCGGCCGCACACACCTGCATCACGCAGGTCACCGATGCCCTCTTTGCAAAGGCCCTCAATTTCATCCACTTCTCCATGGATGGCCCAAGTGTGACGGCGCGTGTGGTTGGCATTGTCAATATGACAGGCTTGCCAATGGTGCAGGGCATCATAGACTGCACACATGTAGCCATTTGGGCCCCCTATCACAACCCAGCTGTATTTGTCAACCACAAGGGATTCCACTACCTGAACATCCAGCTGGTGTGTAACCACAGGAAGATCATCATGCATGTTTGCGCAAAGTACCCTGGCAGTTGCCATGACTCCTTCATCCTGCGCCAGTCTACTGTGCCTCAGCTCTTCCATCCACCAACCCAACTTTCCGGATACTTCTTGGCAACAAGGTCTATCCCCTGAAAAAGTGGCTCATGACACCGATGAGGAGGCCAACAATAGAAGCTGAGGGGCGGTACAATGTCAGCCACATTTCCACCAGATTCATCATCGAGCAAACCATCGGCTTGCTCAAAATGCGCTTCCAATGCCTGGACAGATCTGGCGGAGCCTTGCAGTATGCACCAGCCAGGGTGTCCAGAATTGTCGTGGTCTGCTGTGCCTTGCACAACATCACACAGCAGCACAGCTTAGTGCTGCCGGACAAACAAGTGGCTCAGCACACGCCCTCCTCAGAAGAGGAAGAGGATGAGGAAGAGGATGAGGAAGAGGATGAGGAAGAGGACCAGAAGGAGAACGAGCAGGAGGACGGGGAGCGACGCCTTGCGGGGCCGGATGTGGCCAACCCAGCAGCAGGCGACCACATTGCTGGCCGTCAGGCAAGGGATGCAATCATCCATGCCAGATTCGAGTAAGCTCATGCTTCAACCACAGGTGGCTGGCACATGGAGATGAATATAAGCCTGACATTCTTAAAACCCCAGGCATCATCTGTCCAATAAAAGGTGGTTGTGCTCAGTGTCACCACCAACATTCTAAATGGAATTCTCCCTGAGCTCTCACTCTTGAACTTCCACTTCCCAGAACACAGAGGCCACACTTTAGGTGATCCCAGCAGATCATTAAATCTTTTTCGACACTGACTCCATGTGCATCTGCACAAAGACCTCGAACTCACCTCCTCAGCAATTTGCAGCCAAGCTGCCTTGGTTTTCTGAGGAGGCCTCCCCCTTCCGTTTCCAGGGAAGAGGACCTCCTGATGTCCTATAACTCCCTCCACAAGAGCATGGAGGGAGTCCTCATTGAACCTGGGTGCAGCCTTCGTTTTTGGCGCTGCCATTCCTGCAGCAGCCAGCACTTTTGACAGAAAAAAGCTAATGCTTCTGCAAAGGGGACATGGTCCCTTTAAATCTTTACTGAAACAACGTGAGAAACAGGCGAGAACCTGACACTCTGCAAATCATTGCCTGGAGGGACGTCGGCTGTAACGAGGCCAATCAACCTAAAATCTCATCTGCGGGGCAGCGGCAACCGAGAGCGGGTCTGAAAGACGCCGAGCAGCAGGCCTGCCGTCAACCCGCCTTCTTCATTAAAATCGAGCCCGAAGTGTGAGGAGAAGGAAGTGTAGTGAGGTGTATTGTAGTAATTGTATTAAAGTGAAGCAAGGCAGGGGAGGGGAGTATTGTGAGGGACATGTGAGCAGAGAGTCAGAGAGCATTCTTCTTACCTTGGCAATTCCAATGAGGTCATTGAATTTTTTCTGGCATTCCAGTCATATTATGGGTGTGAAACACTCGCCACTGTGTTCTGAGTTCCAACCGAGAGGGCTTCCTGCTCCCTGGAGGAAGAGAATCTCCCTCCTCCTGTCTCCTGCCAGTACCACGACCTCCAAGGCAGCATCGGAGAACCTTGGTGCTCTCTCAGTGCTTGTTGCAGACATTTTAGATGTTGCTGAGTGTTCACTTTGTTCTGCAGCTAAAGTCTACCTCTCCTTTAAGGCTGCTTTTAAGTGGCATCAGAATAGTGCGGGTCGCGCTGGCTGCACACCTCTGTGATTAAAATGATCAGGCAGCACGAATATTGCGTGCTGTCTGAGCCCACAAGAAGAGGCACGTGCAGTGCACGCCACGCCCCCCCCGTGCGCCCGTTTCCGAGCACCATCAGATTTCTAGGCCCATAAGCGCAGATACGGGCAAAAGCTGGCCCTTTAAAATCTAAAATATGTAAATAAAATAAATTGAACTCAGTGGCCATAAAAATATTTCTGTTTCGAGTGTAGAGGTAGGTTTCAATTAAAGTCAAAGGAGTGGCCATTTTCAGAGCAAGTGGTGCCTCTGGTGAGCAATGGTCCTTGGCAGTCCAGCCACTTCTCCTCTGAATGAGACTGCTTTATGAAACCTTTTTAACCCTGAGTTTTTTCCAATGTATGAAATAGGTTGGCTTACAATCGTAATACCTTTCAGCTTTTCAACATCCCTGCTCCCATTTGCCCTTGAAAACTTTCAGAGCGACAGCTTTATTCTATTATATGCAATGCTGGAATCCACGGCAGCACTGATCAAGTGTTTAGAATGCGAACCACATTGGCTGCTGTTAACTATCAATCGATAAGTAATGAAAGTGTTTTACTTCTAGAGCTTTCAATTACTGTTGTTTTTCTCCCATGTCTTCTACAGTATTGTGCCCTATTAGACACAGCAGAATTTATTGAGCACACAAAGTAAAAATATAATTTATAAAGGTTCGTTGAACTCGTTTTTAACTTTATAAAGAGATAATGGGCCTGTGTTTATAATTGTCGCACTGGTGCTGAATTGTATTTGCCATTTGGTAGCAATGCCATTTGAGCAAAGATTACATTTTCTAAACTACTGTGATGCTGCTACCAGATAAAGAACAACAACAACTTGCTGATCGGAACTTGGTCTGGGATATGATATGGGCAGCAGAGTCTTGCATGAGCTGAAGTTTACAGGTTGTGGAGGAAAGGAGGTCGGCCAGGAGAGCATTGGGATAACATCACCTGGAAGTGACAAAGGCATGGATGAGAGCTTCAGTAGCAGGTTGGCTGAGGCAGGGTCGGAGATGGGAGGTGGTGGATGGAGGCAGACGTTGTGATGGAGAGAATGTGGGAGCAGAAGCTCAGCTCAGTGTCAATGAGGACACCGAGGTTGCAGTCTGGTTCCATCTGAGACAGTGGCTGCAAAGGAGGATTGAATCGGTGGCAAGAGTACAGAGTATGCTGTGGGGACCGAAGATGATGGCTTTGGTCTTCAACAATGTTTAACTCGATTAAATCATAGCTCGTCTAAGACTGGATGACGCGTATGCAGTCTGACAACGCAGAGACAGTGAAGGAATCAAGACAGGTGGTGGACAGGTAGAGTTGGTTGTCGCCAACATACATGTGGAAGCTGATCCCAAATCTGGAAAGGCAAATCTAACACGGGGAACTGGGGATTCTTCACACCCAGCTCCTAATAACCTTGCAAGCCAATGCTCTAATGAGTAGGGTGATTCTGGATGGACAAGCAACAAGAAACCTACTGGAGCCCTGTTGCCAACCTGCACTTAAACTCACTGAAATTAGGTTAGTGGAATCTCCCGCTGTGGATTTCTGCGTTTATCAGGCACTCGGGTGACAAAAAAAACACAGTAAAAGTCACTTGGTGTGAAAGTTGGCTTTCAAAGTAACAAATTAAAAATGCCTCTGCATGTGGTCACTGTAATCCATTTAAGATTAGTTACTTTTCCATCAGATTTTGAATTCAGTTAGTTGGCAATAGTAAAGGTAGTCAGTGAATAATAACACAATAATGTAGTAAAACAGAACAGCATTTTGGTCTTTTTTTTCAAAACCGGAGTGTTTAGAAACAATGGGCCAGAGGTTGCTGCAATGGCGCATCGTGTGGCCAGCGATGTTAATTGGACTTTTTACCTCATTGCAAAGTGATAATGGCGTTGCGATGTCAATGTCACATCTGGGACCTCATGAAGGTTGTGCCCAGTGGCCTATCGCCTTAACCAACGAGACAAAAGGATAGAGCAAAAAAAACAGAGTGAATGTCAGAAAAGGAAATAGGGTGAATTAGAGTCAAATTAGAGACAGGAAGAGAAATAAAGAGAGGGAAAGAAAGAGAATGGATTAAGAGAGAGAGGGAGAAAAGAGACAGAAAGGAAAAGTAAAAACAAAATTAAAACGAACAAGCAGAAGAAGAGGAAATTGTGACTTAGTTATGTTTGTTGTGTTGGTCCTTGAGAAGTTAATGACTGAATGGCAGGGTAGGTGTGTGAAACGTACCGAACATTCTTGACCCATGGAGTATAGAACCAGTCTATAATGATCAGGAACCGTGCAACTGCCTTCATAGGAACATAGGAATTGCTAGATGGAAAAAGACTAAAGCCCACCTAGTTTGCCTTCTACCATCCTGATAGTCAGATGATGAAATGATAATGGAGTTGTTGACTTATCATAGCAATCAATCTCTATCAAACAGTCTACAAGAAAGATTTGCATTTATATAGCACCTTTCATGACCTCAGGATACCCCAAAGCACTTTACAGCCAATGAAGTGCTTTTTCAAAACATAGACACTGTTGTAATGTAGGAAACGTGGCAGCCAATTTGCACACAGCAAGCTCCCACAAACAGCAATATGATAATGACCAGATGATCTGTTTTTTTTAGTAATGCTTCTTGCAACATGACACGAAAAAGACAGGAGCAAAACTGCAGTGGTGGAAAGCATTTGGAACCATAGCTCCTAAGTCATCTTTTTCCCCGAAGCATGATACACTTACCACATCATGAGGGAGAAATTGGGTAACCCCCCGAAAATGGGTGCGGGGATCGTGGTATGCGATTTACCCGCGCCCATTAATTCTGTTGCAGGCACCACGTTAAATTGGTTCTGCCTGCTCTTTTGAATGATTGCTGCATGCAGCCAGCACTCCCCATGCTGTGCATTAGCTGCACGCATCAGCAGGGGGCCCGATACTGCAAGTGGCTAGCGCTACTTAAAGGCAGCCTGCACCTCTTAAAGGGGAGGTGCATTGTGGCTGCAAGAAGTGGGAGGAGTTTTGTCAAAAGCCAATCTGGGCTGTGATACTTTGAGCAACAGCTGAACATGCGAGAGAGCGAGCACCAAGATTTCCAGACAATGCATTGGAGGTCTTGGTGGAAGAGGTGGAAAGAAGGAGAGATGTCCTGTTTCCGTAGAGGGGCAGGAGGCCCTCTAGATATATGCTCAGGAGGCAGTAAGAACAAGTAGCAGAGGTCAATGCCAAGAATGTTGCCCTAAGAACATGGATGTAGTGCAGGAAGAAGTTTAATGATCTGACACGAGTTGTAAAGGTGAGTGAGTTCATCTTCAAATGGCATATCCTACCAACTGCACCACTAGCCTCATCCACTGCTCAATTCACGACAAGCCCAGTATGGTACCATAGTGGTTATGTTACTGGGCTAGTAATCCAGAAGCTTGGAGTGAATTCAAATCCCAGCACAGCAGCTGGGAAATTTACTTAAATCTGGAATGAAAAGCTAATATCAGTAATAATGATCATGAAACGACTGGATTGTTGTAAAAACCCATCTGGTTCACTAATGTCCTTTAGGGAAAGAAATCTGCCATCCTTACCTGGTCTGGCTTATATGTGACTCCAGACCCACAACAATGTGATTGATTCTTAACTGCCCTCTGAAAAGGCCATTCAATTGGACCAAACTGCTACAGAAACACAATAAGAATAAAACTGTACGGACCACCCGGCATCGACCTCGGCTTTGGATGTGACAAAGGCACATCCAGCCCAGTCGACCCTGCAAAGTCCTCCTCACTAACATCTGGGGACTAGATTAAAGCCATGAGTCCAGCAATTTTATGACACATAATTAATTTCAATGGGGAGGCTTATGACGAGTTTGCAATCTCTTTGGATTTGTCGAGGCAGAGCCGTGCAAATCCTCCAGAAATTTGGGGCGAATCAGAACTCATGGCATATTTCTTCTTCACCTCAAATTGCTGGATTTTTTTATAAACGAATAATATTGAGCGCCGTTAATTTGCCATTATTTTTCCAGCAATTTCTGGTCCCTTATTTGTTTTCCCCAAAATGGCTACTTCATTTAATGTAATTAATTTGGGAGTTTCTGCAGGTGATTACGTAGGCTGATACACTCCATATAATATACAGGAAACTTTTTTTTATCCGGCACCGACGGGACCAGCGTGGTGCTGGTTTATCAAAAAGTCC
Source organism: Somniosus microcephalus (assembly GCF_052327205.1). Taxonomy (NCBI): domain Eukaryota; kingdom Metazoa; phylum Chordata; class Chondrichthyes; order Squaliformes; family Somniosidae; genus Somniosus; species Somniosus microcephalus. The sequence goes on along the minus strand of NC_140997.1, from coordinate 78,774,808 downwards.
GGATTACAGAGAGGTATAGTAAAAGGTACGAGAGCCCGGTACACAGCAACAGATACAGGCATCCCTGTTGCTTAGCAACAGGTGCAGGAACCCCACCACAAGATCCAGGTGTCCCTGTTGCTTAGCAACAGGTGCAGGAACCCCGGTTACACAGCCACAGATCCAGGAACGGCCACTAATATGAAGTAAAACTTACCTGAACCTACTCCTGAATTTTGCCGGTTAACAGAGAGGTGCCGGTAAATCGAGAGTTCCCTATACATTAGATGTGAAATACGTGCACGACCTGCTGCACCATCAGAGGTGGCGTCTTTTGTACGAGACGTTAAACTGAGGCCCCATTTGCTCTCTCTGATGAAAAAAAAAAATTCCACAGCACTATTTGAAGAAGGACAGGGGAATTCACCCTGGTGTCATGGCCAATATATATTGCTCAACCAACATTTAAAAGAGATGATCTGGTCATTTATTTCATTGCTGTTTGTGGGAGCTTGCTGTGCACAACATTGGCAGGCATGTTTCCTACATTACAACAGTGACTACACTTCAAAAGTATTTCATTGGCTGCACAGCTCTTTGGGACGCTTTGAGGTCGTGAAAGGCGATGTATAAATAAGTCTCTCTTTTGGTTCTTTATTTATAGTTAGATTGCTGATCCACCAAGTACAGAAATGAGCCAACTGTGCAAATGTGTGCAAGGTGGTTTTGCTGCATTTATAGTGCAGAGGCTGCCTGGATCCAGTGTCCGACCCTAATCGAAGACCAGAACAAATTGCTGGAAGACACTCTGGAGGAGATATTCTGACTCTGCTTTGCTTTGATGTAAGTTCAGGCCTTCACAGCCCATTCATACGCCAAGCTCAGCTTCAGATAATGCCAATCTTGTGGAGTCGGAGAGCACTTTAAGTTCTCAATGTGGGTGCAGACTGGGAATGATCTGGTGCCGGGATATGTTAATTAGGATGCTGCCTGCCTTTTTTGGGAGCCCCGTCGATGGCCTGATTTGGGTTTGTAAAAATTTAAACAGACGAGAATGGGGTTGGGTTGCTCGATTCCGATATTTTAGCCAACCCCCCTCAACCCCGACCCTCTCCCACCCGTGCTGTATGACTATTTTATGTGGCGCAAATCTCATTATCTCCTCGTGTACAACAAAAACACAAAACATCAAGTGGATTTAATTAACCAAAGATTTATTGTACATGGTGCTGTTTCAGTAATATAGGCCCTGATTTTCTGCCAGCCGTCGGGCGGGTTTTCATGCGGGCGGGGGCCGAAAATCGCCGAAATAGGGGGGTCGCGACCCCCCCCCCCCACCTGAATCCCCGCCCTGTCCGACTTTCGGGCCGCCGTTTCTCCGCAACCCGAATCAGTCCCGCCCGCCACTGGCGGGACTGGCCGCCAGGACCCTGATCACCAATTATTGGCATGTTTAATGCCATTTTAGAGTGCCCTTGCGATTTTCAGGGGTTCCCCACGCTAAACACGCCTGCGGGGAACCCCGCTGATGAAACCTGGCGTGAAGCTTGCCGGCTTGCTTGTTCTCAGCTGCAGGTCATTCGGGAAAGCTGCGATTTAAAGCAACAGCATTTGTATGTTGAAGGACCTTGTTGTTGCAGGCTTGGGGCTACTTCTTCAAGGCTTAGGCACAGCTGTGGCAGGTTGGAGCCTCACACACTTCTCCAATGTGATCTCCTAGGAAGCATCGCTCGGCACCCTCACTCAGCGCTTCCTCAGCGGAGGCATCTGCCAGAAGCATGGGACGCCTTTTTTTCCTTCTCTTCTTGCCATTAGAGGATCTCCAGCAGCAGAGGCGGCAGCAACAGAACCAGGAACAGCAGGATGAGCACCAGGAGCACCAGGCTGCTGCTCACTCACCTGAAGCTGCACAGGCCAGAAGGGGCCAGCACTTGGAAGTAGCTTGAGAGCACCTTGCTGCGCTTTAGAGGGCCATGGGGACCCGTATCTGCACTGGCAGTCCTACTCAGAACGACTTCCATGAAGGTCTGGTTTCTCTGTTCAATAGATGGCCAACGCTCCTCAAGAGATGTCATTCTCTTATGAGCACTCACCATGTTTTCCGTACCCTGGCGAGTTATCTCCTCCATGGAGGTTGCCAAACTTTCCATGGTGATGCGTTCCTGCGTCAATGACACCACAAAGACTCTGCTCATGGCCGCTATGGACTCCTCCATTCGCTCCACACTCGCAGCGACCTTGGAGACAAAATCTGCCAGAGACTCCTGCATCTGTGCATGGAGATCCATCACCTCTTCTCTTGCGGATGGACCCAGAGGCAGAGGGTCGACATGCAACGCAACTGAGCTGAGCTGGCAGAGTCCTGTGCCCTCCGGCGAGGACTCTCCACTGCTGTCCCTGTCTCCAGGATCTGCTGAGGCTCACTTGTGAGCTGTGAAACACCAGGTGACAACACTACTCTATGTTCCGAAGGTCCCCCCGAAGTGGGTGCGCTTACTTCTGCTGACGCTGCACCCTCAGAGGTTGGAGCTTCCTCTGAGGAGTCTGGCTGTACAGCCTCTTCCTCCTCCACAGTGGGGACAGGGGCTCTGGATGGTCCTGTGGGGGAGTAGAGGAAGGAGTTAGAGATGTGATGCCAAGGTTACATGCACATTCGAGTTGACATCTGCTGACACCTGCATCCATGCAGCCTTGGTCTCAGTGGGAGGCCTCTTCCTGCCTGACCTAGGGAAGAGGACCTCCCTGTGGGCCCTAACCCCATCCAATAATGCCTGCAGTGAAGCTTCGTCGAATTTGGAGGCAGCTCGGGGTCTGGCACTGGCCACAGCTGCTGCAGGCTCCTCTGCCATCCTGTATGGTTCGTTTGGAAGCCAACAGAGGAAGCAATGCTTGCTGTGGACCTTGAAAGCACCACGAATGATGACATCATACTGTGGGGCTTCCTGACTGGAAATGGACAATTAGCATGGCTGCCCACACGCTGGAAATTAATTGGCCACTTGAGGGAAAATTGCGTGCAGCTGGCTGACCCATTTTTTTGTGGGTCAGAACCCCACATTCGGGGGAATCTGACCATTTCCCACACAATCCACAAAATCGGGCCCATAATCTCCGCTGTTTAGAAATGTAAGTAGATGTGGGTCAACTAATTGGCCCTGAGATGATCGTACAGAATTCGCATGGACCCTGAAATTATGCCATTGGACATTAATGTGCAAATGTTTAACACATGGTTAGAAGTTTCTCTCTCTCTGCTACCAGAAGTGTTAACCCATTTAATCCACAAGTTTTCTAAGAGATGGTTCCATCAGTGAATGATCATATCAAATGACTTATTTTCCTGCAAATTTTTTAGTAGCAAAAGGTAAATAGATTCTTGCATGATGAGTATATTCCTTAAAAGAGACTGTACCCCTCGGAATGGGATTACCTTCAGTCAAAATAAATGAAATGTATACAACAATCGGACCGCCAGTGTTTTATACATCAATCTTATCCTTGTGTCTTCTGATCTGCTCTGCCAGCTGTGGCATCGTTTGCGCCTTTAATTTTGGATAATCCACTGTTTCACATTTAGACAAAGAATGTTAATTAAGCTTCAGAATTATTTCCTACCATTCGGATGTTTGTTATGCTGTTGCGATAATTAGTCTTTCTAAAATGTTTCATGAGATTAGTGGATCACCCATGGTGTTGCTCATGGTGGGTTGGTGCTTCTAAGGACAGAAGCATTATAATGCGCATCGTACAGTGTATTATTTCGCTTTTACGGTGCAACTGTGTGTTAATTTGTCTTTCACCTCAAAGCCCCAAGATCTAATTCCTGTGCCTTTCTTCGATCATTTAAGATCAATTAGCAGTCAGGAAAAAACAACAGGAAATGTTTGATTTTCTTTTTTGATACACTTAAAAAAATGACATGGAAATTTGCATGCTGAAGTGTGATACCTGATGTGTGACTGACATGTCCCAAAACTTAATGGGCCGTAATTTGCGACCCCTACTGGTGCGTACGCGCCCGTGGGGGCTGCGCAAAATCCAGGTTTAGGCATGTGTGCCAAAACCCGGAACTTGCGATCTGTCAAGACAGATCCTCCACATCCCCGAGAGAAGGGCCTCTGCGGATGGAGAGTTTTGCTATGTGCCCAACTTCCGCCTACTGGAAGCCTCCGATCGCAAATTTTGGGCCAATCTGTTTTTAGTGATGTCGATTGAGGGATAAATATTGGCCAGGACACCGGGGAGAGCTCCCCTGCTCTTCTTCGAAATAGTGCCATGGGATCTTTTACATCCACCTTAGAAGTTAGACGGGGCCTCGGATTAATGCCTCATCTGAAAGACAGTGCAGCACCTCCTCAGCACTGCCCTGGAGCGTCAGCCTAGATTTTTGTGCTCAAGCTTCTGGAATGGGACTTGAACCCACAGCCTTCTCAGAAGCGAGAGTGCTACCCACTGAGCCACGGCTGACACACAATCAATATTGGACTTTTTGTTTGTGCCTTTTTTTCTTCCCTCCCACATGGCAGCTGTCTTTCATTCTGCCAGCACAATTCACACTTCATCTAGAGCCATCCTTTGTTTCTTAACCTGTCCCATTACCACCTACTCTTGCCTTGAATATCTCTTAATGCCTCTTTACTTCTCCTGTCTTCCATCCTGTCACAGACCTTCCCTTTTGTTCTTTCATCCCCTCCCCCATTTCCCAGCCCCTAAAGTTGCTTTAAAATTTGTTCCATTTCCTGCTTTTTTCCAGTTCTGACGAAAGGTCTTCGACCTGAAACGTTTCTCCCTCCATGGATGCTGCCCTGGCCTGCTGAGTTTTTCCAGCGTTTTCTGTTGTTGCTTCAGATTTCCAGCATCCACAGTATTTTGCTATTGTATCAATATTGGACTGCTTGTCTCAACAGCAGTGGCCTTGAGGAGGGAAAGGACAATGGGGGGGGTCAATCATGGACTGGCAGCAGCCCTCAGGAGTACTGAAGAGCCACAAGGAGCACTCCTGTTCATCCTAACTCCACATCACACTTTAAAAAAAACACCTGACTTACATTTTTGTTGACAGCTGCTGCTTAGCTCCAGGCCTCAGGAATCCCAAACTATTAAGAGGGGGGGTCCTAAAATAGACATTAAGCCATTTATTTATTTATTTATATATGTAAAGGGCCGAGCACCTGTTTCAGGTGGTCACCAGGGGCGCCTGAAAAATCATCCATTCCCAGGTGCCCTTGGGAGCAGGAGACAGAATCAGAAAATTGCTGCTTTTTGGCTCCATTCTGTGCAAAGCATGGGTGGAAGGGGCTCCAATTTCTCCCCCCGCCGCCCCCACCCCCACCCCGTGGTGTCTGTCATCCCAGAGAATGGCCCCGTGATGTCTGTCATCCCGGAGAATGGGGTATCCTACTGTTCAGAGATGCTACTTCTCCACATACACCCCATACATCTAGGGGTAGTCTGTGAAGATTGATTGAATATGGTCTGTCACAGATCAAAATAAAGCAACAGCTTGCTAAGTTCTCCTACATTTGTCTCGAGCTTGAAACTGGGACAAATGTGGGATAACTAAAGCAATGTTAGAATGATTGCAAAAACTCTGGGCATGTTCAGAATCTGAATGTATGTGTGGACATTGAATTGTAACAGTCCCTGGCACTGCCCTGTACCTGTTTCTCAGTTGTCACCCCATCTGCTCCCGCATTGTAGATGTTTTAGGAGCTAAATTAGTCTTAACTCTTTAACTGTTGCAAGCTTTGTGATGTATGACATTATCTAGTCCAGGCTGCTTTTGTCAGTTACAGTACCACTGGCACCATTGAACTGAAGAAGTTATCTACAGCAGACCCAAACTTCTAACAGGTACACTGCCCGCCACATAGGAACAGGAGTAGGCCATTTAGCCCCTCGAGCCTGTTCCGCCATTCAATGAGATGGTGGCTGATCTGTGATCTAACTCCATATACCCGTCTTTGCCCCGTATCCCTTAATACCTTTGGTTAACAAAAATTTATCAATTTTCAGATTTTAAATTAACAATTGACTTAGCGTCAATTGCCGTTTGTGGAAGAGAGTTCCAAATTTCTACCATCCTTTGTGTGTAGAAGTGTTTCCTAATTTCACTTCTGAAAGATCTGGCTCAATCTTTAGACTATACCCCCTAGTCCGAGAATCTCCAACCAGCGGAAAGATTTTCTCCCTATCTACCCTATCTGTTACCCTTCATATCTTGAAAACTTTGATCAAATCACCCCTTCACCTTCCAGATTCCGGGGAATACAACCCTAGTTTGTGTAATCTCTCCTCGTAATTTAACCCTTGAAGTCCGGGTATCATTCTGGTAAACCTACGCTGCACTCCCTCCAAGGCCAATATATCCTTCCTAAGATGTGGTGCCCAGAACTGCTCACAGTACTCCAGGTGTGGTCTAAACAGGGCTTTGTATAGCTGCAGCATAACTTCTACCCCCTTGTATTCTAGTCCTCTAGATATAAAGTCCAGCATTCCATTAGTTTTTTTGATTATTTTCTGTACCTGTTCATATTTTAATGATCTATGTACCTGGACTTCCAAGTCTCTTTGGACATCCACTGTTTTTAGCCTTTCACCATTTAGAAAGTGCCCTGTTCTATCCTTTTTAGGTCCAAAGTGGATGCCCTCACATTTGCCTACATTGAAATCCATTTGCCACAGTTTTACCCATTCGCTGAATCTATTAACATCCCTTTGTAATTTTATACTTCCATCTATGCTGCTTACAATGCCGCCTATCTTTGTGTCATTGTAAACTTGGATTTGTGGCTTTCTATCCCATCATCTAAGTCGTTAATAAATATGGCGAATAGTTGAGGCCCCAACACAGAACCTTGTGGGAAACCACTAATCAAATCCTGCCAATTAGAGTAACTGCCCATTATCCCTACTGCCTGCCTCCTGCCACTCAGCCAATTTCCTAACCAGGTCAATAATTTGCCCTCAATTCTGTGGGATTCTACCTTAGGTAACAGTCTCTTATGTGGGACTTTATCAAATGCCTTCTGGAAGTCCATATAAATAACGTCCATAGACATTCCCCTTTCCATTACTTTAGTCACCTCTTCAAAAAATTAAATCAGGTTTGTCAACCAACTAGAGATCAGGCCATCTTAGACTGGGTATTATGTAATGAGAAAGGATTAATTAGCAATCTTGTTGTGCGAGGCCCCTTGGGGCGGAGCGATCATAATATGATAGAATTCTTCATTAAGATGGAGAGTGAAGTAGTTGACTCAGAGACTAGGGTCCTGAATTTAAATAAAGGAAACTACGATGGAATGAGGCACGAGTTGGCTAGGATGGATTGGGGAACGTTACTTAAAGGGTTGACGGTGGATAGGCAATGGCAAACATTTAAAGATCGCATGGATGAACTACAGAATTTGTTCATCCCTGTTTGGCATAAAAATAAAACAAAAAAGGCTACTCAACCGTGGCTAACAAGGGACATTAGGGACAGCATAAGATCCAAGGAGAGGACATATAAATTGGCCAGAAAAAGCAGCAAACCTGAGGATTGGGAGCAGTTTAGGATTCAGCAAAGTAGGACAAAGGGATTAATTAAAGAGGGGGAAAATAGAGTATGAGAGTAAGCTTGCTGGGAACATAAAAACTGACTGTAAAAGCTTCCATAGATATGTGAAGAGAAAAAGATTGGTGAAGTCAAGCGTAGGTCCCTTGCAGTCAGAATCAGGGGAATTTATAATGGGGAACAAAGAAATGGCAGCCAATTAAATACATACTTTGGTTCTGTCTTCACAAAGGAGAACACAAATAACCTCCCAGAGATGTCGGGGAACATAGGGTCTAATGCGAGGGAGGAACTGAATGAAATCAGTATTTGTAGGGAAATGGTGTTAGGGAAATTGACGGGATTGAAGGCCGATAAATCCCCAGGACTTGATAATATACATCCGAGGGTACTTAAGGAAGTGACCCTAGAAATAGTAGATACATTGCTGGTCATCTTCCAAAATTCTATAGATTCTGGAACAGTTCCCATGGATTGGAGGGTAGTTAATGTAACCCCACTATTCAAAAAAGGTGGTAGAGAGAAAACGGGGAATTATAGACTGGTAAGCCTGACATCGGTAATGGGGAAAATGCTAGAGTCCATTATAAAAGATGTAATAGCTGAGCACTTGGAAAGCAGTGACAGGATCAGACAAAGTCAACATGGATTTACAAAAGGTAAATCGCGCTTGACTAATCTACTGGAATATTTTGAGGATGTAACTGGTAAAATAGATAATTGAGAACCAGTGGATGTGGTGTATTTGGACTTTCAGAAGGCTTTCGATAAGGTCCCGCATAAGAGATTAGCGCGTAAAGTTAAAGCACATGGGATTGGGGGTAAGGTACTGACTTGGATAGAGAAATGGTTGGCAGACAGGAAGCAAAGAGTTGGAATAAATGGGTCTTTTTCCGAGTGGCAGGCAGTGAATAGTGGGGTACCGCAGGGATCGGTGCTAGGACCCCAGCTATTCACAATATATATTAATGATCTAGACAAGGGGACTAGATGTAATATCTTCAAGCTTGCAGATGACACAAAGTTGGGTGGGCATGTGTGCTGTGAGGAGGATGCCGAGAAACTCCAATATGATTTGGACAGGTTGGGTGATTGGGCAGATGCATGGCAGATGCAGTATAATGTGGATAAATGCGAGGTTATCCACTTCGGTGGCAAAAACAGGAAGACAGATTATTATCTGAATGGCAATAGATTGGGAGAAGGGGAAGTGCAACGAGACCTGGGTGTCCTTGTGTACCAGTCGCTGAAGGTAAGCATGCAGGTGCAGCAGGCGGTTAAGAAGGCAAATGGTATGTTGACCTTCATAGCGAGAGGATTCGAGTACAGGAGCAAGGATGTCTTGCTGCAGTTGTACAGGGCCTTGGTGAGACCACACCTTGAGTATTGTGTGCAGTTTTGGTCGTCTTATCTGAGGAAGGATGTACTTGCCATGGAGGGAGCGCAGCGAAGATTCACTAGACTGATACCTGGGATGGCAGGAATGACGTATGAGGAGAGATTGGGTCGATTGGGCTTATATTAGCTGGAGTTTAGAAGAATGAGAGGGGATCTCATTGAAACTTATAAAATTCTAACAGGAGTAGACAGATTAGATGCAGGAAGGATGTTCCCGATGGCGGGGGAGTCCAGAACCAGGGGTCTAAAGATAAGGGGTAAGCCGTTTAGGATAGAGATGAGGAGGAATTTCTTCACCCAGAGAGTGGTGAACCTGTGGAATTCTCTACCACAGAAGGCAGTTGAGGCCAATTCATTAAATATATTCAAGAAGGAGTTAGATATATTTCTTAAGGCTAAAGAGATCAAGGGATATGGGGAGAAAGCAGGGACAGGGTACTGAATTTGGATGATCAGCCATGATCTCATTAAATGGTGGAGCAGGCTCGAGGGGCCGAATGGCCTACTCCTGCTCCTATCTTCTATGTTTCTATGTCAAGCATGACCTACCTTTCACAAATCCATGCTGTCTCACTCTGATCAGCTGAAAAATGTCAAGGTATTCAGTCAATCTACCCTTAAATATAGGCTCTTGTAGGAATCAACGGATTCCGATCTAAATCACTGAGGTCGAGGCAGTTCAGTAAATTAACCGAATTTAATTAAACTGGTGAACAAAACAAAAACATGCAGGAGCAACAGCAAACAGGTCTACACAGTAACTAGTTCCACGAGGTCTGAACTCAGAACCTCCCACCTCTGACGTCATGACGTCATCACGTTTCCCGCCACTCGGGGCACCACATGACCAACGTGATAACGTCATCGCTTTGTTTCAGGGTTTTTACAGAAAGCTTGTTTACACTCAGCAAATGGACATAGGTGCTGTAACATTGCTTTAAAGACAGTTATTCATTTGTACAGGAGTTCATTGGTGGTTTTACCACATGCGCCCCCCCAGAAGTGTCTTTAATCATCAAAGTCAATCGCCGAGGAGGTCGGACAATCCTGTTGGAGCGACTCCGATATTCCCGGAGAGGAATGGATGGTGCAGGAGAGGAGCTGGGCCGCGGGGCCGATGGGCCAGGCGTAGCGGCCGCGGGCGGTCGTCCACGACGCGGCGGTTGCGCTGTTTCAACTGGTTGGCCGAGGTCCAGGTGTGCAGCCTTGAGGCGGTCCACGGAAATGTAGTCGGGCGTCCCGGAAGGGGCCCATGTATGGAGGCATGAGGGGACTACGGTGGGCATCGTGCCGTACAAAAACAAATTTAGCCCTCATAAGCGTTGGCGGAACGTGTGACGCAGGCAGTCCATGCTGTGAAGTCGGAATGGGCCGGAAAGCATGCGCCGCGGCTCGGTGAGCCTTCAGCTGTTCAGTGGCGGACCACGGACGCGTCGGCGATGGGAGAAACTCGCCGGGGATCCTGAGCGGCTGGCCGTAGACCAATTCGGCGGCCGACGCCTGCAGGTCCTCTTTAGGCGCCGTGCGCAACCCGAGCATTAACCATGGCAACTTATCCATCCACGCGGTCCCTTGGAGGGTGGCCCGCAGCGATGCCTTCAGAGAACGATGGAAGCGTTCGCATAACCCATTGGCCTGCGGGTGGTAAGCCGTGGTGCGATGGAGCTTGGCGCCCAATTCTGAAGTCACGGCGTTCCACAGAGCAGAGGAGAACTGCGGCCCGCGGTCCGATGAAATGTCCGACGGCACTCCGAAACGGGCAACCCAGGATGAAAGAAAAGCCCGGGCGACGTCCGCGGAGGTGGTGGACATCAATGGAATGGCCTCCGGCCATCTGGTGGTACGGTCGACGATTGTCAGCAGATGCGTGAACCCTTGTGACGGTGGTAGTGGGCCCACGAGGTCAATATGAACATGATCGAATCGCCGCTCCGGTACCTCGAAAATGGCAACAGGAGCTTTAACATGGCGCTGCACCTTCGCTCTCTGGCACACGACACAGGCGTTGGCCCAGTCGCGCACATCTTTTTGCATTCCCCTCCAGACAAACTTGGATGCTAACAACTTCTGTGACGCCCGCACACCTGGGTGGGCGAGGTTGTGCATGATATCGAAGACTTTCCTGTGCCAGGATGACGGAACGATCGGGCATGGGTCTCCCAGGGAGTCATCGCAGAGCAAGGATGTGCCGTCTGAGTGGAAGAGTACGTCCACTGGCCGCAGGCCGGATGAATCGGAACGGAAAGCGTGCGTCTCCGGGTCAGCCGCTTGGTCGACCGCCATTAGTGAATAGTCGAGACCCAGTTGGACAGCCTGGATGGCTGCACGTGAAAGGCAGTCGGCAACCACGTTGTCCTTGCCGGCCACATGACGGATGTCGGTGGTAAACTCGGAGATGAACGTGAGTTGCCGCTGCTGTCGGGCCGACCACGGCTCAATTGTCTTGGTCATGGCAAACGTCAGGGGCTTGTGATCCACAAAAGCGACAAATTGGCATCCTTCTAATAAAAAACAAAAGTGGCGGATGGCCAGGAACAACACCAACAGCTCTCGCTCAAATGTGCTATAGCTATGTTCGTTACTACGTAACTGGCGGCTAAAAAACGCCAGCGGTTGCCATGCCCCGTCGACCCATTGCTCTTGCACGGCGCCGACGGCGTAGTCCGACACATCTGTCATGAGCGCGATGGTGGCGCCGGGCAGCGGGTGCGCTAACATCGTCACATTGGCGAGGGCCTCCTTCGTGTCCCCAAATGCGCGATCCATGACCGACGACCAGATCACCGGTTCTTTCCCCGGTTTCCCTCGGAGTGCCTCGTAGAGCGGCCGCATGAGCCGGGCGGCCCGGGGGACAAAGCGATGGTAAAAGTTTACCATGCCGAGGAATTCTTGGAGCGCCTTGACGGATTGCGGCCGTGGGAACGCCGCGACGGCTGCCACTTTCGCCCTGAGTGGCAGTGCCCCTTCCGCGGTGATGCGGTAGCCCAGAAAATCAATCTGCCTCAGACCAAATTGACACTTGTTTGGGTTAACTATAAGGCCGTGCTACTGGAGACGACGGAAAAGGACACGCAGGTGACGTAGGTGTTCTTCCTTTGACGCGCTGGCGACGAGGATGTCATCGAGGTATACGAAAAGGAATTTGAGGTCCCGAAGCACCGAATCCATGAGGCGTTGGAACACCTGCGCCGCATTTTTAAGCCCGAAAGGCATCCGTAAAAATTCAAGGAGGCCAAATGGGGTAATGACCGCCGTTTTCTGGACGTCCTGAGGGTGGACGGGCACCTGGTGGTATCCGCGGACGAGGTCGATCTTGGAGAACCACGACGTGCCGGCCAAATGGGCGGAAAAATCTTGAATATACGGTATCGGGTACCGGTCTGGAGTTGTGACCTCATTGAGGCACCGATAATCACCACAGGGCCGCCACCCGCCGCCAGGCTTTGGCACGATGTGTAGCGGGGACGACCAGGGACTGTCAGATCGGCGAACGATGCCCAACCGCTCCATAGTGGCGAATTCCGCCTTCGCGGCCTCGAGTTTACTGGCCTCTAATCGCCGAGCCCGGGCGTAAACTGGGAGGCCGGTTGTCGCGATGTGGTGTTCAACACCGTGTTTGGCGGTCGTCGCAGAGAAAGTGGGTCAAGCGAGCTCCGGAAATTCCTTGAGCAGGCGGGCGAACTCGTCGGGCGGCGACTTGGTGCGGGCAACGGCGTGGGTCCCGCCGAGGCCCCGAAAACCGGGGATGGGGGCTCGTGAGGCGGCATGGATCAGGCGGCGATTACGTACGTTGACCAGTAGGTCACGCATGCAGAAAAAATCGGCACCGAGGATTGCCAGTGGTATCGTGGCGGTGATAAACTCCCAGTGGAAGAGTTGGCCGCCGAGGCACAATCGGATACGCCGCTTCCTGTACGTATGGATGGCGCTGCCATTGGCGGCCTGTAGTGGAGGACCGCGCTGCCCAGATCGGACGTCGAGAACCGAAGCGGGGAGGATGCTGCACTGAGCGCCCGTGTCGCATAAGAAACGCCGGCCTGAAATGGAGTCAGTGATGTACAACAATTTCCCGGAATCACCAACTGTCATTGTGGAGGCGAAACCAACCTCGGGGCTTCCCTTCCGGTCGCGCAGTCGGTGTTGCTGCTTTCTCGGTGCCGGTGGCATGAATTTACATGGGGGTCGGCAGCATCTGGCTTTCTGACCGAAACGGGCGTGGTAGTAGCAAAAGCCAGTCTGTGGAGGTGCCAAGGCGGGGTTCTTGGAGGCGGGGCGCGTCAAGGTGGTGCAATACTGTTGCATCACCGCGTAAATGGTGTCGGCTTCGGCCGCGAGCACCACACCGTCCGTAGCCGTCGACCTGGCCAGGGCTGCTTGTACCTGTTCAGGGAGCTGGCTGAGGAACAGTTCACAAAATATAAAACACTGCGGCTCAGACCCGAGGAGGGTGAGCATGTGGCTCATCAACTCGGAAGGCTTAGCATCGCCTAACCCGGGGAGTGCGAGCAAGCGTCGTGCGCGCTCCGCCTTTGTGAGACCGAATACCTGCAGGAGGCGCGCCTTGAGCGTTTCGTACTTGTTCTCCGCGGGCGGGGTCTCCAGCAGACTGATAATGCGGGAAGCCGTCGAGCTGTCCAGTACGGAGACCACATACAGGTAACGGGTCTGATCCAGCACTATGTTTCGCAGTTGGAACTGAGCCTCCGCTTGAACGAACCAGGAGGCTGCCTGTTGTTCCCAAAATTGAGGGAGCTTCAAACTCGCTGCATTTACATCCATCTTGTTCTCGAGCTTGTCTCCGCGAAAATCGTCCGCGAAGCTTCGGGGTCACTAATGTAGGAATCAACGGATTCCTATCTAAATCACTGAGGTCGAGGCAGTTCAGTAAATTAACCGAATTTAATTAAGCTGGTGAACAAAACAAAAACATGCAGGAGCAACAGCAAACAGGTCTACACAGTAACTAGTTCCACGAGGTCTGAACTCAGAACCTCCCACCTCTGACGTCATGACGTCATCACGTTTCCCGCCACTCAGGGCACCACGTGACCAACGTGATGACATCATCGCGTTGTTTCAGGGTTTTTACAGAAAGCTTGTTTACACTCAGCAAACGGACATAGGTGCTGTAACATTGCTTTAAAGACAGTTATTCATTTGTACAGGAGTTCATTGGTGGTTTTACCACACTCTAATAATTTCCCAACAACAGATGTTAGGCGAACTTGTCTATAATTCCCTGGTTTCCCTCTCTCACCTTTCTTAAACAGTGGAGTGACATGTGCAATTTTCCAATCTAAAGGAACGGTTCCCAAATTGAGAGACCTTTGGAAGATTAGGGCATTACAATGTTCTCACCTATTTCTTTTAAAATCCCTGGGATGGAAACCATCTGGTCCTGGGAATTCGTCATTTTTCATTATTTTCTTCATTATTCTTATTTTGCTTAAGTTAATTTTGGTGAGTTCCCCATCCTTAATTTAATATTACTTTCCTTAGGATGTCCAGCATACTATCCTCTTCCTCTACTGAAAATACTGCCGTATCATAATTATTCAACATGTCCGCCATTTCCTTATTACCATTGACAATATCACCGTTATCAGTTTTCAAGGGGCCAACATTACTCCTGACCACCCTCTTTTCCCAGTATAATTGTAATTTTTTTTTGATATCCCTTGCAAATTTCTTTTCATACTCCCTTTTTGTAGCTTTGTCACTTTTTGTTGTTCTTTGTATCTCTCTCAGTTGCCAGGATCTGTGCTAATTTTTTCATTTTTGCCTGCTTTTTCTTTCAGTTTTATGTTGTCTCTTACCTCTTTAGTCGCCATGGCTTTTTTTTGGGCAAGTAGAGCTCTTGCCCCTCAGGGGTATTAATATGGTTCTGTATCACAGTAAATTCTTTTTTGAACATCCACTACTGATCTTCTGTAGTTTTACCCATTAACAGATTTGCCCAGTTTACTCTGGACAGTCTCTGCCTCATCCCATTGAAGTCAGCCTTACCTAAATCTAGAATCTTAGTAGCTGTTTTGCATTTCTCCCTTTCAAACATTACGTTGAACTTGTTCATATTATGATCACTATTGGATAACACCGTTAGGCTCATCGGCTTATTACTCATTACTAAATCTAATATGGCTCGCCCCCTTGTTGGTTCTAGGAATTTGTTGCCAAAAACTAACCTGAAAACACTCAAGAAATTCACTACCTTTCTGACATGAACTAGTCTGCTAATCCCAATTTATATGAAAGTTAAAACCCCCCATTAAAACCACTCTGCCTTTGCGACATGCTTGTCTGATCTCTGCATTTATGCATTCAACCGCTTCACAGCTGCTACCAGGAGGCCTATACACAACTCTCACTACAACCTTAAATCCTTTCCTATTTCTTAATTCTACCCATAAAGTCTCCACTGCCTGCTTACCTCTTATTATATCCTCTCTTATCATTGAAGTGATTTCATCCCTAATCACTAAAGCTATTCCTCCCCCTCTGCCATTTTCCCTATCTTTCCTGTAGACCTTATAACCTGGTATATTCAGTTCCCAGTCCTGACCATCTTGCAACCATATCTCAGTAATGGCTATCATGTCATACCCTCTAAGTTGAATTTGCACCTGCAATTAATTCAATGTGTTCCTTATACTCTGTGCGTTTGTATAAAGAACGCTTATTTGGGCCACACACCCTAACTTGTCCTTCTGCTCTAATGTTTTACTCACATATTTCTTATTTCTCTCTCCTGGTTTAATCACTTTACATCTTTTAGTTTTCCCTTTATCTGTAGTGTCTAAAGCACAATTTCTTACTATTACTCTGCTCTCTTCCCTTTCTTTTGTTTTAGAACTGTTATTTATACTACCTTTTCTGCCTGAGCCATCCTCCCCATTTACTAGTTTAAAGTCCTTTTGACTGACCTATTTATCCTTTCTGCTAGGACCCTGGTCCCAACCTGGATCAAATGGAGCCCGTCCCAGTGGTACAGTTCCTTCCTGTCCCAATACTGGTGCCAGTGGCCCAGGAAATGGAACCCCTCTTTCCCACACCACTCCTTGAACCACGTGTTCACTTCCCTAATCAGCTTATCTCTATGCCAATTTGCATAGGGTAATAATCCAGAAATTATAACCCTTGAGATCTTGCTGTTTAATTTAGCTCCTAGTTCCTGGTACTCTCCAAACAGGACCTCCTGCCTACTGTTTCCTATGTTGTTGGTCCCAACATGGACCACAACAGCTGGATCCTCCCCCTGACACAAGGTAGGCAACATACCTGATAGGACTCGTGATCCTGCTTACAAAGGATGCTGTCTATCCCCCTAATTACTGAATCCCCTACAACTACCACATAATGCTTCCCTTCCTCCTCCTCCCACCTCCCCCTTTGGACAGCCTCCTGCTCCAAGGTACCATGATCTGCATTCTAGCTGTCCTTCCGACAGTCTTTATCCTTATCCTCACAGGTAGCAAGTACATTGTACCTGTTGGATAGGATCAGTTTCTGTGGATCCTCATTCTCCATCTCACCTGGGTTCCCCTTACTCTGTACACTGTCAATCGCACCAACCCCATTCTGATCCTGCACCTCTCTACGAGGTGTGACCGAGCTCTGGAGCAAACTGCCCAGATATTCCTCACCCTCCCTTATGTGTCGGAGTGTCTCCAACTCGCACTCCAGCTCAATGACTCTGTGCCGGAGAGATTCGAGACGGAGACATCTGCTGCAGAAGTGTTCGCTTGGGACAGTCTCGCTGTCCACAAACTCCCACATACTGCAGTCCAGACACACAACCTGCTCTGCCATATCTTAGTCTAGGTTATTTATATCTACTTTTTAGCCTGTTGTATTTTTTTACACATTAACTTGCACTAAAACACTGGACAAAATATTAAATACTTACTGCCTCAAGCTTACATGAACCACTACAAGTATTGGAGGTAAAAAGCAGTGCCTTGTTCACCCCTCTGCACCGAATTCCCACTCTCACCAAATTCCCAACTTTTACATTGTACGATGCACTCCGTTTATGACAACTTTGTGCGACCACTCTGTGCATCAGCAGATAACTGTTGATAGTCAATATACTCCTTGTTTAGAAAGTTGCAATAGCATCTACCCTCTGCTTCAGTGAATTTGCTAGGATCGTCTCTCTGGAGTGTTAGCAGGGCACCAGTCTAGACAGTCTCCTTTGCATATCCCATAACACCTTCCTCCTCTTCCAAAATGGTCTCCACTGACTGTGAATGAAGTAAATATTTTCTCAGTTGCTATGTGACACTCAAGTGAAACGCAAGCAATGACTAAGTATAAAGTAGCTTCTTTGGCAGACTCCTGCCATTGTCCAGCCATTCTCAATGTATGTTGCTATATTTTTAACTTAACAATGAAATAGAACAGCTCACATTGCAGTGCCTTTGTCCCAGTGTCACGTAAACCAAAAGTGCAGCATTTGGACAAGGGGTTCTTAAACGGGATATTGCAATAGTGGCTTCAAAATGATTTAAGTAATAATTATTATATAAGTGTGTAAAACGTATAAATAGTAAAAGGCTAGTCAAAGGAAGGGTAGGGCAAATTGGGGACCAAAAAGGAAATGTTCTTGTGGAGGGCATGGCTGAGGTACTAAATGAATACTTTGCATCTGTCTTCGCTAAAGAAGAGGATGCTGCCAATGTCACAGTAAAGGAGGAGGTGGTAGAGAAATTGGATCAGATAAAAATGATTAAAGAGGAGGTACTTAAAAGATTGGCAGCGCTCAAAGTAGAAAAGTAGAAAAGTCACCCAATCCGGGTGGGATGCATCCTAGGTTGTTGAGAGAAGTAAGGGTGGAGAGAACGGAGGCTCTGGCCAGAATTTATCCAGTCCTCCTTAAATATGGGAGTGGTGCCAGAAGACTGGAGGGTTGCAAACATTACACCCATGTTCAAAAAAGGGGAGAGGGATAAACCCGGCCACTACAGGCTAGTCAGCTTAATGGAGGTGGTGGGAAAATTTTAGAGACAATAATCCGAGACAAAGTTAATTGTCACTTGAAAAAATTTGCATTAATAAATGACAGCCAGCACGGATTTGTTAAAGGCAAATTGTGTTCAACTAACTTGATTGAGTTCTTTGATGAAGTAACAGAAAGGGTGGATGAGGGCAGTGCGGTTGATGTTGTGTATATGGACTTTCAAAAGGTGTTTGATAAAGTACCACATAATAGGCTTGTTAGCAAAATTGAAGCTCATGGGATTAAAGGAGAATTGGCAGCATGAATATGAAATTGTATAAGAGACAGAAAATAGAGAGACATGGCACACGATTGCTTTTCTGACTGGAGGGAGGTATACAGTGGTGTCCCCCAGGGATCCATATTAGGACCACTGATCTTTTTGATATATATTAATGATGAATTGGACTTGGGACTAATTGGAAAGCTCTTTCATAGAGCCAGAACTGTGCTGTATCATTCTATGATTCTATGGGGGAATTTTAACTCTCCCACAATGGGCGGGAGCGGGGAGGACGGTATAGACACCAGCCTGCCTCAAACGCACCCACTTTCGGTTTTAACGGAGGTGGGTTGAGGGGCAGCTAACCGGCTCTCGAGAGGCGGGTCAGTTATTTAAAAATGTTAATGAGGCTGTGTGCCTCAAATTCTAACAGACTTTTAGATTTAACGGCTGTGGGACGGGTTTCCCAGGGCTCGGGAGACCCGGCAGCTGAAGAGATGGTGAATCTTAGAATCATCGAAGGGAGAAGGGCCAGAGTCAGCAGGTAAGTGCCTTTCCAGCACTGCTTGTGGGCCAGGAGAAGCAGAAACACTTCCCCGCCATCCCCTCAAGCTAACTTACTTCCCTCCCTGTGAACCGAAGGCCCCCCGACCTGCAATGTGGAGGCACCCCTCCCTGAACCGCCTGCAATCTCCCCGACCCGCCATTTCCCCACAACCCACGATTTCTTCACTCCACTGCGATCTCCCCCCCGACCCACCATCTCTTCCCGTCCCGCGATCTCCCCCGACCCACGATCTCCCCCCCCCGCCCCGACCCGTAATCTCTAACCCCTTCCTCGCACGATCTCTCCCTCCCTCCCTCCCTCTCTTTCTCCTCTCTGCTCCCAAGCTGTGGCCTTCCAGCGCAGGCCTGTCCGACTGACAGCCAGCCTCTCAATCCGGCTGGCAGCTGGCAGCGATATGGAGAAGAAAAAAAAATCAAATGAAGACTGTTAAATTCGACAGGACCTCAGCGTTACCTCCATTTCTGGTTTTCCTAGCCGCTACAACCCCTGCTCACTGCTCCCTGCCCACCTCCCCGCAAATATCGGGGCCTATGAGTTTATGTAGGGTAGGGCACAAAGAGAATGGAAACAGCACATTGTTTTGTGCAGTACAGCCTGCACATATGAAGCTAAACAGTTGTGTTCTTATTCCTTCAGCTGCTTTGTAACTGATAATAAGTAAGAGATACAAAACTATACAGAACTATTTGTAACAGATTAGAATTTACAAAGTGGTTCTAGCTCTTATTAAGCTTCTAGCCTTTAGTAAATTACAGAAAGAGCCATTGTTTGTCGAGATTATGCACAGGAAAATGAATAGTCCAACTTGAGTAGCAATTACACCCATTTTATAAATTAGGCCATAGAAGAGTTGAAAGGATACTTAGGTGCAAAATTGGCAATTTACTCTCCTGTGCATGGTATACTGTGTCGGAGCAGATGCTAGAATACTTCAAATCATTTGTGTTCTCATGTATAATGTTTACAGTGCGACCCAGTGCAGGTCTAAATTGCTGTTATTACTTAAATGGATTTTCCTGGTGGAAATGAGTTTCTCAGCAATATGTTGGAACATTTTCCTTAATAACACACACGATGGCTATTCTGCAGATTATGCCATTTTTATGCCATATGTGTTTTCTTTTGGTTCTTAAAGAGTACAGGGGTACATTTTCCTGAGTTTGCTAATTTTAGCAAAAAGGGGTTGTGAGGTTAGAGCAATGTTCACACTCTATAGTTGCGACTACCTTTTTGCAAAAATGAGCAATCAGATGAAAGTATAGCCCGCATATATATATCACTTGAAAGAACAATTGCTGTTCTGTTCTTAAAGTTCTTTTGCAGTTATCTATATATATTGCTCGCTATAACATGGAAGTGGGGGGGGAGGATTTCAACTTTCATCCAAAATGTGGATGAAGTCAGCGGAATAATGGCAACTCCTGCCTGAAGCTGGTGTATGAAGATCCAAACCATATTCAGGTTTGAGCCTCATTTGAATGCAGCTGCTGAACTGCTGGCACCAACTGGGAGCTCCGCTGCAGCTTCCTGGCTGTGGGAAATTGGCTGAGGCCCACCCTTAGCTGGCCAGCAAGTCAGGCTTTGGGCGGGTGAGGGGAGGAGCCAATCCCAGAGGTGGGGTGCCAGTGGGCCTCTGTAGTGGTGCAATCCTTGGGCTCAATTTTGCCAGGCCCGAGAAGGTAGGAATGGAGGCGTGTGAGTTGTAAAAATCACTAAAAGTGGCAGGTGGCTCCGATCCTGCTTCCATCCCACCTCCGAGCAATTTTCCCACATTCGTGGTTTCAAACCCCGTTTCCATCCCGCCTCCAAGAGGCGGGATAAGGGCCGTAACTACCAGTTAATTGCCTCTATAATCCCATTTTGAGAGGCCTTTCTGAATTTAAGACATTTCCCCCGTGCTGCATGTCTCCTCTGGAACACACCAGTTAATTCTGGCGGCCTCACAACTGGATGGCTTACTAACAGCTGCAGCTGCATCATTAAAAAGGAGTTTTCACCGATGATCATTTGCAGGTGGCAGAACCTTGTTGTCTCAGGTCTGGGGGACTGTTTAGCAGGCCTACTCATTGTTGTGGAAGTTTGGAGCCTGACACCCATCTCCACTGTGACTTCCTGGGAAACCCTTCTCCCCAAATTGACTGAGTGCTTCCTCAACCGAGGTATATACCAGAAACATGGGAACCATTTATTTCCTTTCCTCCTGGACATCAGATTCAGACGAAGACCATCTGCGGCAGCAGCAGAACCCTGAACAACAGCAGCACCAACAGCAGGAGCAACAACAGGAACTCCAAGCTGCTGCTTACCCATATGAAGCTGCACAGGCCAGAAGGCGCCAGCGCATGGAAGCATGTCGGCGCAGGAGATACCCCCAAAACAGGGTCTACAGACAGAGGATCAGCTACCTCAACATGACTGAGCAGCAGTGCCAAAGGAGGCTCCGACTTTTGCGAGAGGTAGTGGGTAACATCTGCGCAATGCTGCAGCAAGACCTGGAGCCCAGAGGAGCAGGTGGACTCCCCTTACCAGTGGCCGTTAAAGTCACCACCGCACTCAACTTTTTTGTTTCAGGCTCATTCCAGGGATCAGCAGCAGACATCAGCGGCATCTCCCAGGCGGCCGCACACACTTGCATCATGCAGGTAACCGATGCCCTCTTTGCTATCGCGCACAATTACATCAACTTCTCCAAGGATCAAGCAAGTATAACCGCGCGTGCGGTTGGGTTTGCCAATCTGGCAGGCTTTCCAAGGGTGCAGGGTATCGTTGACTGCACACTTGTGGCCCTTAAGGCACCCCATCACAATCCAGGTATTTTTGTCAACCGCAAGAGCTTCCACTCCCTTAACATATAGTTGGTGTGTGACCACATAAAGGAAATTTTGCATGTTTGTGCCATGTACCAGTTGCCATGACACTTTCATCCTGCACCAGTCTAGTGTGCCTCCACTCTTCAGTCCACCAGACCAAATTTTCGGATGGCTGCTTGGAGACAAGGGCTATCCCCTGAAGACGTGGCTAATGACGCCGTTGAGCCCTTCCAATGACGCTGAGGAGCGCTACAACTCCAGCCACATTTCCACCAGATCCACAATCGAGCAAACCATCGGCTTGCTGAAGATGCGCTTCAGATGCCTTGATAGATCAGGTGGAGCCCTGCAGTACTCAGCAGCCAGGATCTCCAGAATCATCGTGGTCTGCTGTGCACTTCACAACATGGCACAGCGTCATGGCTTGCAGCTGTCTGAGGTACAAGTGGCTGATCGCATAGCCTCCTCAGATGAGGAGAAGGAGGAGGAGGAGGACACCGACAGCGAAAAGGTTGCGGAGGCCTATCAACCAGCATGCGAGCACATTGCCGCCCGGGATGCAAGGGACACACTTATCTTGGCCAGATTTGCTTAGCCTGCACAATTAAACACGTTTGCATCGCACCTTCTTACCAGAGCATCGACAATGGCCAAGAACCTGCGGATTCCTATCACTCTAACCTCCATACTGACAATTGCAAGTCGCCCTAAAGCCTCAATGTGGAAGTCCCATTTTTGAAATGACACAGGCCACAACTTCAACAGTTTGCCATCAAATTTGTTTATCATCACAATTCACGGATGGCTTTTCAAAAATAAACACAACAGAACACCCAAGTGACTACCCTTGTGACTACTTGTGCTTTATCTTCCTCTTACGCGTGCTCCTACATGGTGCTTCCCCTGTGGCTTCAGCAGATGTGGAGGCCCCTTACTCACTTTCTTGCTGCTCCTGTCTCAACACCTTTGGCGGGTGTCCTCTGGGGGTGCGAGCCTGTGAGGGCTCGGCAAAAGTCTGCTGCTCCTGCAGCTGTGCAGGGGCTGAGACGCCCATCTTAGTTGGGTGAGGACTCTGGTGGGGCTCTGACCGAGGGTTTTGCAGTGGCATGGTTGTGTGAGCACTTGGAGAGGAGCCCCCACTTCCTTGTTCTTTGCCACCAACATCCCTCTCATGGGTCAGCCCCACTTCAGAGTTGGCAAGTGGCTTGACAGCACCTTGCTGCACTTCAGGGGGGCCATGAGGACCCCTTTCTGCACTGGAAGTCCTACTCCAGAGGACTTCCATGAAGGTCTGGTTTCTCTGCTCAATAGCTGACCATCGCTTCTCAAGAGATGTCAGTCTATTCTGAACAATCACCATGTTTTCAATACCCTGGTGACTAAGCTCCTCCATGGCCATAGCTATCCACTCCTCTATGGTAGCCAGCCTTACCACGGAGGTAGCCATCCTTTCCACGGAGGTTGCCATTCTTTCCGTGGTGATGCGTTCATGCACCAATGCCTCCACAAAGGCGCTGCTCATGTTTGCGGTGGACTCCTCCATTCGCTCCACACTTGCAGCGACCCTGGGGACAAAACCTGCCAGAGACTCCTGCACCTGCCTGCTGGATGGATCCAGAGGCATAGGGTCGACATGCAGCTGAGCCGAGCTGGCAGAGTCCTGCGCCCTCTGACGACGACTCTCCACTGCTGTCCCTATCTCCACCATCTGCTGATGCATGCTTGTGATCTGTGATACACCAGGTGACAACTCTACTCTATCTCCCGAAGGTCCCACTGAGGTGTGAGTGTCTGCGCTGGTGCTGGGTGCACTGAATTCTGCTGACGCTGCACCCTCAGAGGTTGCAGCTTCCTCTGAGGAGCCTTGAGGCTCAGGCTGTTCCTCCTGGACAGTGGGGACGGGGGCTCTCGATGGTCCTGTGGGGGAGTAAAGGAAAGAGTTAGAGATGTGAGATAAAGGTTGCATGCAACTTGAATTGTGCAGATGATCATAATTCAATCTGTTAGAGCATCAGGACCATTATCAGTCACTCATGCAGTGTCAATGAGAGAGATGCAAAACTATTCTGTCACCAGCTTGCTGTGATGCGCCCATCTGTCCATCCCCCACTTGTGCATCTTCCTTGACTCCCACGATCTCCAGGGCTGCCTCCTCTGCATTGGTGAGCTGGGCTATTGAGGGTGGCCATCCTCCTGTCCTCGCCCTTTCCCTCTTATTGTGGGCTCTCTTTTCCTGCAATGAGGGACACAAGTGGAGTTTGAGTGAGAATGAAGGAGTGAGTGTAGAGAATCCATAGCATAGATGCTTAGAAGGAGACAAAGAAGGAGTGAGGTGGCAAGACCAAGAGCCCTCCCTGTGTGTTGTAAGCTGTTGGCATTGCATCACAGTGATGGGGAGTGTAAGGCCTGCATAGTCGAATAGTTCAGTGAATGAGAACATAGAGAGTGAGGGAATGGGTAAGGGTGCAGGGATATAAGGGTGAAGTGGGATGTGCAGGAGGAGCTTGACAAAGCAGAGTGCTGGTGATGAGAGGCAATGGGGATCAGATTGAGGGTGATGAGAATGTAATACTCACTTTTCCTGTGCGGAGAATGTCATGAAACCCCTTTCGGTATTGCAGCCAGGTTCTGCTGCACATAGAAATAGCATTGACCTCCTGTGCCACTTGCAGCCACACAGCTTTCGTCTGCTGTGGAGGCTTTTTCCCGCCTGAGGAAGGAAAGAGCACCTCCTTGTTTGCTCTTGCTCCCTCCACCAGAACTTGGAGGGAGGCCTCATCAAATCTAGGTGCACACTTTGGTCTAGAGTTGGACATACTTGCAGAAGGAATCACTCAAAACAATGGTCACAAAGTTGAAAGGCTGAAAAAGAAGCAAGGCTGCTTGCAGGCCTTAAATCCAGCAGCATTGATGATGTCATCGGAGGCGAGTTTCTGTATGAAAAGGCTCATTGGGCCAGGGGTTTCCACACGCTGGAAATCAAGTGCCCAATTAGGGCAAAATCGCACTTTTGTCCCACTTTACATCGGAGTCGGGATCCTGACACGGCGACCACCTGACAACGCCCCCAGCCCGTCCCCAATGACAAAATCAGCTTTACGGGCCTTTTGTGGCATGGCCGCCAGTCCTTTAAGGACCATTGGTTGGGCCGCTCATCGTCTGGTACACATATGTGCGATGTAGGACCCTGATCGCATTTTTAAACAGTCTCCTGCATGAATCTGATGAGCAAACTGTTCACCTAATGCAGGCTTGCCTGAAAATTGCATCAGGTGGGCTTTGAGTGTCCCCCAGTGTGGGTTCTCAACAAAGTTTGATGGAGGGTGTGTTGCAGGAAGTAACTGCAGAGTTATATGCAAGTTGTTTAATATATTAGAGATGACAGGGAATTAATGGCTTTACAAAAAAAACTTTGGTGCTGTCTACTGCCTGTGATTGATTTATTTCCCAGATGTCATGTGGTGGTTTACTTTCTGAGAGCAGTGACTCCTTTATGTGTGTCCTCTATTCTGAATTTGAATGTCACTGTCGCTGATTGATTACAAATCACTGATTAAAACTGATTAGTTACAGTTAAAGGCGGGGCAAAATTTAACTAATTGGCACCTGAACTGGTTCTGGGAAACACTGCAGAATAATAGTAGATGAACATCATTGAGAATCTTTAATTCTCTTCATGGAACCATATCATACAGCACAGAAGGAGGCCATTCGGCCCATCGTACCTGTCAGCTAATTGAGAGAGCTCTCCAATTAATCCCACTCCCCTGCTCTTTCCCCACAGCCCTGCAAATTTTTCCACTTCAAATATTTATCCAATTCCCTTTCGAAAGTTACTATTAAATCTGCTTCCACCACCCTTTCAGGCAGCACATTCCAGATCACAACAACTCGCTGCATTAAAAAAATGCCCCCTCATTCTATGATTCTATCTACCCTCTGGTTCTTTTGCCAATTATCTTAAGTCTGAGTCCTCTAGTTACTGACCCTTCTGCCACAGAAAACAGTTTCTCCTTATTTACTCTATCAAAACCGTTCATGATTTTGAACACCTCTATTAAATCTTCCCTTATACTTCTCTTCTCTAAGGAGAACAATCTCAGCTTCTCTAGTCTAATCACATAACTGAAGTCTCTCATCCCTGGTACCATTCTCGTAAATCTCCTCTGCACCATCTCCAGAGCCTTGGCATTCTTCCTACAGTATGGTGCCCAGAATAGAACACAATACTACAACTGAAGCCGAGCCAGTATTTTATAAAGGTTTAGCATAATTTCCTTGCTTTTGTACTCTACGCCTCCAATTATAAAGCCTGGGATCCCATATGCATTTTTAACAACTTGTCTTGCCACCTTTAGAGATTTGTGTATATCAACCCCCAGTTCTCTGTATTCCTTCACCCTCTTTAAAATTGTGCCATTTAGTTTATATCGCCTCTCCTCATACCTCCTACCAAAATGCATCATTTCACACTTCTCTGCATTTAATTTCATCTGCCATGTGTCTGCCCATTTCACCAGTCTGTCCATGTGCTCCTGAAATCTGCTGCTATCCTCCTCACTGACTCCTGCTCATCCACCATCTCTGTCTTTGCTGACCTATAATGGCTCCTAATTGCTAAACACATTAAATTTAAAATCTTCTCATTTATCCCCTCACAGCCTCACCCCACCCTATATTGCACCCCCACCAATGTTCTATTTCTGTGGCCCTGGGTGTGGGTGGGGATGGGTGAATGGGTGGGTGGGGTGAGGATGAATGGGTGGGGGTGGGGATGGGTGGGGGGTGGGGATGGGTGGGGTGGGGATTTAACTGAACAAAAATTTCGAGTGAGTCAGGAAGCCGGCTCCAACCCGCCACTTTACTGAGGCGGGACAAGGAATGGGCAACCAGCCCACTCCCAGGAGGCGGGTAGGCATTTTAAATATGTTAATGAGCTTTGCAAGTTTTACTCTGGCTGGCCGGGTTTCCCAGACCTCGGGGAAACCCGACAGCTGCAGCTAGGCGAGGAGAGACTCTGGAAGGCGTCCTTGTGGGCCAGGAGGGGCAGGAGTTCTTCCTCCCGGGCCCCAAACACCCCCAGCCTCAGACCCGCCCCCTCCCCCGCGGGGTCAGGGTCGGAGCCCCCTTCAGGATCGAAACCACCCGCGGGGTCAGGGTCGGAGCCCCCTTCAGGATCGAAACCCCCCCCCCCCCGTCCAGGGTCAGGGTCGGAGCCCCCTTCAGGATCGAAACCACCCCCGGGGTCAGGGTCGGAGCCCCCTTCAGGATCGAAACCCCCCCCCCCCTCCCTCCAGGGTCAGGGTCAGAGCCCCCTTCAGGATTGAAAACACCCCCCCTCCCTCCAGGGTCAGGGTCGGAGCCCCCTTCTGGATCGAAACCACCCCCCCCTGTCCAGGGTCAAGGTCGGAGCCCCCTTCAGGATCGAAACCCCCCCCCCCTCCCTCCAGGGTCAAGGTCGGAGCCCCCTTCAGGATTGAAAACACCCCCGGGGTCAGGGTCGGAGCCGCCTTCAGGATCGAAACCACCCCCGGGGTCAGGGTCGGAGCCCCCTTCAGGATCGAAACCCCGCCCCCCCCGGGGTCAGGGTCGGAGCCGCCTTCAGGATCGAAACCCCGCCCCCCCCGGGGTCAGGGTCGGAGCCGCCTTCAGGATCGAAACCCCGCCCCCCCGGGGTCAGGGTCGGAGCCCCCTTCAGGATCGAAACCACCCCCAGGGTCAGGGTTGGAGCCCCCTTCAGGATCGAAACCACCCCCAGGGTCAGGGTCGGAGCCCCCTTCAGGATCGAAACCACCCCCAGGGTCAGGGTTGGAGCCCCCTTCAGGATCGAAACCACCCCCGGGGTCAGGGTCGGAGCCGCCTTCAGGATCGAAACCCCGCCCCCCCCCCGGGGTCAGGGTCGGAGCCCCCTTCAGGATCGAAACCACCCCCCGCCCGGGGTCAGGGTCGGAGCCCCCTTCAGGATCGAAACCCCGCCCCCCCCGGGGTCAGGGTCGGAGCCCCCTTCAGGATCGAAACCCCGCCCCCCCGGGGTCAGGGTCGGAGCCCCCTTCAGGATCGAAACCCCGCCCCCCCGGGGTCAGGGTCGGAGCCCCCTTCAGGATCGAAACCCCGCCCCCCCCGGGGTCAGGGTCGGAGCCGCCTTCAGGATCGAAACCACCCCCAGGGTCAGGGTCGGAGCCCCCTTCAGGATCGAAACCCCGCCCCCCCCGGGGTCAGGGTCGGAGCCGCCTTCAGGATCGAAACCCCACCCCGCCCGGGGTCAGGGTCGGAGCCCCCTTCAGGATCGAAACCACCCCCAGGGTCAGGGTTGGAGCCCCCTTCAGGATCGAAACCCCGCCCCCCCCGGGGTCAGGGTCGGAGCCGCCTTCAGGATCGAAACCCCGCCCCCCCGGGGTCAGGGTTGGAGCCCCCTTCAGGATCGAAACCCCGCCCCCCCGGGGTCAGGGTTGGAGCCCCCTTCAGGATCGAAACCACCCCCAGGGTCAGGGTTGGAGCCCCCTTCAGGATCGAAACCACCCCCCGGGGTCAGGGTTGGAGCCCCCTTCAGGATCGAAACCACCCCCGGGGTCAGGGTCGGAGCCGCCTTCAGGATCGAAACCACCCCCCCTCCCTCCAGGGTCAGGGTCGGAACCCCTTTCAGGATAGAAACCCCCTCCCCCCCCCGGGTTAAGGTCGGAGCCGCCTTCAGGATCAAAACCCCGCCCCCCCCCCGGGGTCAGGGTCGGAGCCGCCTTCAGGATCAAAACCCCGCCCCCCCCCCGGGGTCAGGGTCGGAGCCGCCTTCAGGATCGAAACCCCACCCCCCCGGGGTCAGGGTTGGAGCCGCTTTCAGGATCGAAACCCCACCCCCCCGGGGTCAGGGTCGGAGCCGCCTTCAGGATCGAAACCCCACCCCCCCGGGGTCAGGGTCGGAGCTGCCTTCAGGATCGAAACCCCCCCCCCCCCCCCCGGGGTCAGGGTTGGAGCCGCCTTCAGGATCGAAACCCCCCCCCCCCCCCCGGGGTCAGGGTCGGAGCCGCCTTCAGGATCGAAACCCCCCCCTCCGGGGTCAGGGTTGGAGCCGCCTTCAGGATCGAAACCCCCCCCCCCCCCCCCGGGGTCAGGGTCGGAGCTGCCTTCAGGATCGAAACCCCCCCCTCCGGGGTCAGGGTTGGAGCCCCCTTCAGGATTGAAACCCCCTCCCCCACCCCCGGGGTCAAGGTTGGAGCTCCCTTCAGGATCAAACCCCCTCCCCCTCCCAGGATCAAACCCCCCTCCCCCGCCCCCGGGATCAGGGTCAGAGCCCCCTTAAGGATCGAAACCCCCCCGCCCCCGGGGTCAGGGTCGGAGCCCCCTTCAGGATCGAAACCCCGCCCCCGCCCCCCCGCCCCCCCCGGGGTCAGGGTCAGAGCCCCCTTCAGGATCATAACCCCCGGGGTTGGGGATCAGAACCGCTCTGGGATTGGATCCCCTTCGGATTGGACACCTCCTGCCCACCCCCCTGGGGTCGGGGATCGGACCTATCTGGTCTTGCGGCCTGCTCTGGGAGTGCTCCCTGCCTGACTGGAAGCCAATCCTGTGCATCAGGATGACTTCTGGATAGGGAATCTGTCAGGGCTGAACGACACATGCTGTGGATTTAAAACCCCACAGCATGCGGGGAAACCCAGACCTCCCGTCCTAAACACCACCTCCCCGCCTGCACAACTCGCCCCAGTAAATGTCCAGCCTGTGGCAGAGCCACCAAGGGGACTCTGATCTTATGTACATAATTATCTTTAACTAATTGTTAGCTACAGAATGAATCTGTATCTCTGTTCATATTATCGCATGTACATAGCGCGGTCCCTTTAAGACTAAGACCCAACGCGATGACGTCATCACGTTGATCACGTAATCCTCCAGCGGCGGGAAAACGTGATGACGTCATGACGTCCCACCAGGGAGGGGCTCTAGTCAGTCCTCGTGGAGCTAGCAACCAGTACAGACCTGTTATCCAGCTTTCCATTGTTATAGTGTTAAACTCTGTTTATTAGTATTAAACATCGTTTGTTTAATAGACTGACTCGATCTCAGTCCTTTAGTTAGGAATCTAGCCGTTCCTACAAGCCCATAGATTCCTGAACTGTATTACAAGTTGAGATGCGTTCTCTCGCTGCCTTTGGCTGGGAACTGGACCCAATCCTCAAAAGGACTGTGTATTGTGCATAAAGGATTATGATTCCTCAACTGTTTCCTGTAACTGAAAACGAATGCTTTTGGAACATCTAAATAAGTGATTCAATCAGTACACGCATACAGAGATTAAGGGCTATACATTCCCCTTGAGTCCTGTTTGGGGCGTTAAATCAGAAAAAATGCAAAAGTTAGCGCCTAACCTCAAGCAGAGTGCCGGGCTGACCGATCACGGCATGGACCCCGCGTCCGGAGCAAAAAAACATTTTTCAAAAAAGCTGACATTTTTTTCAGGCCAGCCGACTGCAGGGGGCAGCGAAGGGGAATTTTTCTGCCAGGGCGATGCACCCGAAGATGACGTCGCGATTTCTGGGCGCATGAGATCAGGGCGCAACCCGGTAGCGCCGCCGCTAATCTCCCACGGAATTTGACGGGAAGCGCGGTTAGCGCCGCAGCCGGGTGAAATGGCCTTTGCGCCCCATTAGCGCCCCCCCATGGGTGGGGAATTTCTCCCCCTAAATGCTTTATCACTGGATGCACCAATTTTTATTGATTAGCGGAGGTGCATTCTTCTGCTTATGTACGAAATAATGAAAGTTTAGCACTCGGCTTTTCAATACATTTTATGGCACAACCTCTTGAGGGGATATGTTGTCCCCCCACCCATTTTGCTTGACTGGGTATGACTCCCCCTTTTCCAATCCTGAAATTGAGACGAATGTCCCCTAACTCTTAATATGTGATTGTGATTCGACTAAATGTGGTAGCATCACAGGGGCATTATTCTCGTTAGTTCTGTTAAAGTGAATTGGGACAATGAATTTAAAAAGAAGTAAAAACTGAAGTGCATTTGTAGATCTATTAGGCCAATGCTTATAACAAATAAGGTATTTCATTAAAAAAGATGGTAAACAACAGTAACATAAACGTGACTCAGATGGAGGCTGTGGAATTAGAGTATGATGGCAATACATTTAATATTCTCTTAAATGTATTCTTCGATTACTCAATTAATTCTCTATTTTTCCAAATGTGCACCATATCTTGAAAGAATAAAGATCATCTAGATTTTTACTTCCAAATCACAGAAATCAAAATGAAAAACAGAGATTTCTTAATTCACAATAATCTGTGACGGAAAAGAAGATTTCCACCGGCTAGCAGAGGGTGACTTACACAAATGAAATATAAAACAGTTCCAGTGAATGATCTTTGGACAGCCTTTCAATTAATCCCAGAATGCTCTGCTACTCTTAAGTATTCCAGAGACTGCTCTGCCCCATGTAATAAAAACAGCACCTCACTGGTGACAGCGTGTTACCGGCATTCCTTCTCTTGTGCATTAGATTCATAACTCACACTTGCAGTACTTGTGAAATTATGGCCCTTTCACACTTGTGGGTGAACATCAGTAAGTCACTGTGAACAGATATCCTCTATGTGGCCGAGTGCTGAAGGACGTAGCTGCCAGACTGGGCTTGCAGCAAGTGGTGAGAGAACCAATGCAAAGGAATAACCTACTTAACCTCACCCTCGCCAATCCACTTGTCACAGAAGCATATGTCCATGACAGTGTTGGTAGGAATGACCACTGCACAGTCCTCGTGGAGACCAAGTCCAGTCTTCACACTGAGGACACCCTCCAATTGTATCATGTGGCACCACCATGCTAAGTGGGATAGATTAAGAACAGATCTAGCAGCTCAAAACTGGGCATTCATAAGGTGCTGTGGGCCATCGGCAGCAGCAGAATTATATACCACTACAATCTGTAACCTCATGGCTTGGCATATCCCTCATTCCTCCAACACCATCAAGCCACATGACCAACATTGGTTCAAAGAGGAGTGTAGAAGAGTATGCCAGGAGCAGTATCAGGTGTAACTTAAAATGAGGAGACAACCTGGTGAAGCTGCAACACATACATGCTATACAGCATAGGCAGCATGCTATAAACTGATCAGGTCAAAGCTCTGCCATCCTGCCACACCCAGCCGTGACTGGTGGTGGACAATTAAGCAATTAATGGAAGGAGGAGGCCTCATGAACATCCCATCAGTCTGCCCTCAGGGGGACGTGAAAGATCCCATGGCACTATTTTGAAGAAGAGCAGGGGAGTTATCCCCGGTGTCCTGGCCATTATTTATCTATCAATCAACATAACAAAACAGACTATCTGGTCATTATCACAGTGCTGTTTGTGGGAGCTTGTTGTGTGCAAATTGGCTGCCATGTTTCCTACATTACAACAGTGACTACACTTTAAAAGTACTTCATTGGCTGTAAAGTACTTTGGGATATCCGGTGGTTGTGAAAGGCGTTATATAAATTCAAGTTTTTTTTTTCTCTCATCCTTAATGATGGTGGATAGCAGCATGTGAGCGTAAAAGACAAAGCTGAAGGTTTTGCAACCATCTTCAGGCAGAAGTGTCAAGTGGATGATCCATCTCGGCCTCCTCCTGATGTCTCCACCATTACAGATGCCAGTTTTCACCCAATTTGATCCACAACATCAAGAAATGGTTGAGTGCAATGAGCACAGCAAAGGCTACTGCTCCCGACAATATCCCAGCTGTAGTGCTGATGACCTGTGCTCCAGAATTAAACTCCCTTAGCTAAACTGTTCCAGTATAGCTACAATACTGGCATTTACCCGGCAACATGGAAAATTGTGCAGGCGTGTCCTAGCCACCAGCAGCAGGACAAATCCAATCCGATCAATTACTGCCCCATCAGTCTACTCTCAATCATCAGCAAAGTGATGGAAGGTGTCATTGACAGTGTTATCAAGCGGCACTTACTCACCAATAACCTGCTCACCGATGCTCAGTTTGGGTTCTGCAAGAACCACTCGGCTCCAGACCTCATTACAGCCTTGGTCCAAACATGGACACAAGAGCTGAATTCTAGAGGTGAGGTGAGAGTGACTGCCTTTGACATCAAGGCAGCATTTGACCAAGTGTGGCACCAAGGAGCCCGAGTAAAATGTAAATCAATGGGGATCAGGGGGAAAAACTCTCTAGTGGCTGGAGTCATACCTAGCACAAAGGAAGATGACTGTGATCATCTGAGGCCAATCATCTCAGCCACAGAACATTTCTACACGAGTTCCTCAGGGCACTGTCCTAGACCCATCTATCTTCAGCTGCTTCATCAATGATCTTCCTTCCATCATAAGGCCAGAAGTGAGGTTGATTGCACAGTGTTCAGCTCCATTTACAATTCCTCAGATAATGAAGCAGCCCATGTCCACTTGCAGCAAGACCTGGACAACAGGACTGATAAGTGGTGTTGAATCCGTGAATCTTTAGGTAGTGTGTCCTTCAAATAATCGACAGAGACTGCAGAGGAACAATCAACAGGTGTTTACTGGATGAGGGTTGCTCTAAAACTAAACAGTACAGATCCCTACTCAGGGTTATATACAGGTGTGGTCACTGCCAGTACTACAGTATACAGGAGCTGTAAAAAGTAGTTCTCCCCTTAAAGGCACATACACTACAATTCCTCCCCTTTTAGATTAACAGTACCATAACATTCATTTAACAATTAACACTTTTAACATGCAACATTAACTGAAAATAGTCCATTTATAAATTCAGTCTTTGGGGAGGCTTCCTGATTCTTTCTGGATAGCGCCTTTCCTGAGTGTCTTGCTCTTGGTGCGGAGGCGATTCTGGCCCCCTGTCGTCGGTTGGTTCATCAGCTTCCGATACTACTGTTTCTGGGGTAGATGCTACCTGTATGTCGGGTTCATTACCAGGTACGCGAGACATGGGGTTGACTCGTTCCTGTGACGCTAGGATCTGGTCGACATGGCGTCTCACAATGTTCTCCCCAACATTCACTCTGTACATTAGTGGCCCCTGCCGTGTGCATATCGTTCCTGGTTGCCATTTCTCTGTTTGGTAGTCGCAGGCCAAGACTGGCTGCCCTACATTGAAGCTCCTTGTCAGCTTCTCATTGATGTGCTGGAATTGCTTATTCTCAACATTTCTTCCTACATTTGGTCTGAGCAAATCCAGACGAGATCTCAACCTTCGGTTAAAGAACATCATGGCCGGGGTCTGGTTGGTAACTGCATGTGTCGCATTTCTGTAGGCTAACAGGAAATTGTCCACCTTATGCTGCAGTGGAATGTCTTCATCGCACATGGCCCTTACGGCCTTTTTAAAGGTTTGTACGAACCTCTCAGCCAATCCATTTGTGGCTGGATGATACGGGGCGGATGTGTAATGCCTTACCCCATTCCTTTTCATAAATTTCCGAAACTCTTCGGACACAAACTGTGGTCCGTTATCAGAGCAAATCTGCTCTGGCAAGCCGTTCCTGGCAAATATGGTCTGTAGGACTGCAATCGTTTTCTCCGTGGTGGTGGAGGACATTTTGATCACCTCAGGCCATTTTGAGTGCGCATCCACGGCTATTAAGAACATTGAGTCCATGAATGGACCAGCAAAATCAATATTCACCCATTGCCATGGAGAGGAGGGCCACTCCCATGGGTGTAGAGGGGCATGTGGTGGTGCATTTTAGACCTTCTGGCATCCTGAGTAGCTCTTTGTCAGGTTCTCAATTTGCTGATCGATCCCCGGCCACCACACATAAGCCCTAGCAAGGCTTTTCATCCTCGTCGCCAATGTTGAATCCGTGAATCTTTAGGTAGTGTGTCCTTCAAATAATCGCCAGAGACTGCAGAGGAACAATCAACAGGTGTTTACTGGATGAGGGTTGCTCTAAAACTAAACAGTACAGATCCCTACTCAGGGTTATATACAGGTGTGGTCACTGCCGGTACTACAGTATACAGGAGCTGTAAAAAGTAGTTCTCCCCTTAAAGGCACATACACTACAATTGGCAAGTGACATTCATGCCACAGAAGTGCAGGCAATGAACACCTCCAACAAAAGAACGCATAGCCACCTCCCCATGACATTTAATGGGATGACCATCACTGAGGCCTCCACCATCAACATCATGGGGATCACCATTGACCAAAAACTGAACTGGACCAGCCACATAAATGCGATGACTACTAGAGCAGGTCAAAGGTTGTGTATTCTGTGGTGAATAGCTAATTTCCTGACTCCCCAAAGCCTCTCTACCACCTACAAAGCACAAGTCAAGATTGTGATGGAATACTCTCCACTTGCCTGGATGGGAGCAGCTCCAACAACAGTCACGTGGCTTGACACTATCGAGGATAAAGCATTCCACTTAATCGGCACCCATCCACTGCCTTAACCATTCACTCCCTCCACCATCGGCATACTATGGCTACAGCGTGTACTACCTACAGGATGCCAAGGCTTCTTCAACATTACCTCCCAAACCCGTGACCTCTACCACCTAGGAGGACAAGGGCAGCAAGTACATAAGATCACCATCACCTCCAAGTTCCCCTCCAAGTCACACACCATCCTGACTTGGAAATATATCGCCGATCCTTCATTGTCACTGGGTCAAAACCCTGGAACACCCTCCCTAACAGTACTGTGGGAGAACTTTCACCACACAGACTGCAGCGGTTCAAGAAGGTGGCTCACCATCACCTTTTCAAGGGCAATTAGAGATGGGCAATAAATTCTGGCCTAGCCAGTGACATCCACACCCCGAGAAGGGATAAAAAATGTGTTTCTGGAGTCATTTTTTTAAACAAGTATAAATTTGTTTCTTATTTGGAGTTAAAGTTCTGCTTCTGCACTCCACGAGGTACATGGAAAGGAAAATGTCCACAGTTTAATATTATTAAGAGTATTGTATCTCTGAGTTAGGGTTATGGAAAGGTTGAAATTAACACTTGTAATTATGATACCGATTTTAAAGGTAGATTAAGAGGTCCTCCCCCCTTCAAAATTTCCATTTAATTGTTATTTGTCAATTTGGACTGACAGATGTGTGTCTTTACCAGACCTCATCGAGAAAGACTCAAACACAAGCTGATGTGCTCATTGGCCCATTGTTTTCATTTCCCTGAGGCAACAGTATCTGGAATTGTGTTAGGAGACAATGCAGGTCATAAAAAGGGCCTTTTAGAGCTGAGGCTTTGTTCTGGTTGGGAAACCACATCTTTAGAAAAAAAAAGGTTACAAAAGATGGAAAATACAATGTTGTGCATTTCCGTTTAACTCATTAATATTTTAGAAGAGCTTTCTGTAGTACAGAGTCTATAAATGTTTGAACTGAAAATAGAAACATAGGAAAAGAACGATGTCATTTGGTCTCAAGTTTATTTTTCTATGTTATTAGTGTGGTGGCCCTTTATCTTTAAATCTCAATTCCCTGAAAATCCCAACTGTATATTTGTTGGGTGTGACATACAATCAAAAAATTAGCAACATTTGTCGAACATGATGCCTGTTGATCACAGGATGGTTTACTTTCATGGGCCTCCTTCTGTTTACAAATATCATAGAATCATAGGATAGTACAGTACAGAAGGAGGCCATTCGGCCCTTTCAGTCTGCGCCGGCTCTTTCGAAAGGCAATCCAGTTAGTCCCACTCCCCGCTCTTTCCCCATATCCCTGCATTTTTTTCTCCTTCAAGTATTGATCCAATTCCCTTTTGAAGGTGTAATAGAGCCATCTGGTGGACTACTGATGTATATAATAATAAAGTCACGTGCAGTACAGTTCTTACCGGAAGCCATGTTGTGCTGTTGTATATATGTGCTGTGTCTCAAGATATCACAGAATTGGCGATGAGCATGCGATTGCGGATTCCCTAGCTGAAATTTTTGTTGGAGGATAATCCTGCCAACCGACGAAGGGGCTGTTAGAGGTTCTTTGTTTTGCAGAAAAACTTAAAAATCCGAGGTAAATTTCGAGCACACATGGCTGAACTGTTGACATTGCCAGAGTCCAGATGGCCGCACCTATGGGAATAATAGGGTGCTTGGGTGCGTTCCATCATGACCGAGAAACTTTTGGAGCATATGTGGAGGGGCTAGAAATGTTTTTCACTGCAAATAGTATTGTCAAAGTCCCCGATGATGTAAACCGTAACCGAGTGGTTTTAGAAACGAAACGGGCTTTTTTTTGACTGAAGCAGGCCCCGAGGTGTATGAAACCCTGAAAAATGTACTTGTTCCCGCAAAGCCGAAGGACACACCACTGAAGGAGATCCTAACCAAGTTAGAACAGCACTACAGTCCTGAGCCCCTGGAAATTGCTGAAAGTTATCGTTTTGGAACACGTGATCATTAAATGATGAGGGTATCAGTGAGTACATTGTAGCTTTAAAAAAGCTATCCATTCAATGTCATTTCGGAAACTTTCAGGACCAGGCTTTGCGTAACCGCTTTGTTTGTGGGTTGAAAACTGAACATGTCAGAAATAAATTGTTGAAACATAGAAGCATAGAAGATAGTAGCAGGTGTAGGCCATTCAGCCCCTCGAGCCATTTAATGAGATCATGGCTGATCATCCAAATTCAGTACCGTGTTCCTGATTTCTACCCATATCCATTGATCCCTTTAGACTTAAGAAATATATCTAACTCCTTCTTGAATATATTTAATGAATTGGCCTCAACAAATTGACAACCCCTAACTTGACTTTGACTTAGCTTGTCAGGCAGCTATGTCGATGGATATGGCAGACCGATTCTCCCGAGAGTTCTGCGCCATTTCCAGTCGACAGACAACCGAGGTGAATCGGTTGCAGACTAAAAGTAAAGGGCAGTTGGGCCCCAAGGCCTCAGCAACTGGCCAAGGTAACAGTGTATTGAAGTTGTGCTATCGGTGCCTGGGACAACATATCGCTCAAAGCTGTCCATATGTGAAGGCAGAGTGTTTCTACTGCAAGAAAACTGGGCATCTTACAAAGTTGTGCCGAAAGACGTGTAATCCGACTGGCAATGTTAGAAGTAGAAATCGACAGACACTGCATACCATTGAAGAGAAGCAGCAGGATGAGGATTTTCTGGAGATTCACATCATCAGGGGCACGAAGGTATCGAACAGCGATTCACGAGGTATCGTCATCCAAGTAGCTGTCACAGGAACCAAAATACCCAAGGAAATCGACACTGGTGCACCCGTGAGCGTAGTACCGGAATCACTACATCGCGACAAGTTGCGTGATTATCGACTAGAGAAATCGAAGGTAGAGCTGCGAGGCTACTCGGGAGAGCAAATCCCTGTAGTAGGACGTGTCACCACACCAGTGAAATACAAGGATCAGTGTCAGAGCTTGCCTCTCATAGTAGTGGCAGGAGACAAGCCTGCCTTGATAGGTAGAAATTGGTTGGGATCACTGAAGATGGGTTGGAATGAGATTTTTCATGTGGAAACGAAATTTGCATCAAAATATGTCATCAACCAGTATCCAAAGGTGTTCAGCGAAACAGGCAGTCCGATCCAAGACTTCAAGGTGAGTGTTAGAGTGCAGAAGGATGCAAGACCAGTTTACTGCAAGCCACGTCCTGTACCATACGCACTCAAGGAGAAAGTTGAGCAAGAACTCAAAAGACTAGAAACTGAGAAGGTTGGGCCTGAAATTGCGATCGGAGGCTTCCCACGGGCGGACGCCTCTGACCTGTAAAATATCTACGAATGTACCTGGTGGCCCGGGAGGTACGGATGTTTGCGCTCCTGGGCCTCTCCGGGTCCGCGCGGGCAGAGTCCCACATATCCCAGGGGCGCATGCGGTTCGCAAGCGCTCCTGGGATCATGTGGGCCAGCCCAACCAATAAAAGAAGGGAATCCCCATTCATATTTATGGGAGTTCCGTACATATGGAACTCCAATAAGTATGAATGGGGATCACTTAAAAATACAACACATGAAATAATTTTTTTTTC
The DNA here is from genome assembly GCF_052327205.1 of Somniosus microcephalus. Taxonomy (NCBI): domain Eukaryota; kingdom Metazoa; phylum Chordata; class Chondrichthyes; order Squaliformes; family Somniosidae; genus Somniosus; species Somniosus microcephalus. The sequence goes on along the minus strand of NC_140997.1, from coordinate 78,736,313 downwards.
ATGTTACATATATAAAATTAATTTAAATGCCATTTAATTAAATATTTTAAACAAAAATTTAATTTTTTGAAAAAAAATATGTTTTACAGGGCTAAAAATAAACTTACTTTATTGAAGAGTATTTTTAATTTTAAATGAGTGATAACATTTTATTTTTCTATTTTTTAAAACTCTAAAGCAGGCCTTACACCTGCTTTTACCAGGTGTAAGAATTTGACAGGCATTCAGCGGGCGGAAGTTGTGCAAATAGCGCAACTCTCCACCCGCAGAGGCCCATCTCCTGGGGATGCAGAGGATCTGTCAAGAGGATTCTTCACAGATCGCAAGTGCCGGGTTTCAGCACATGTGCTTTGCATGCCTAAACCCGGAACTTGCGCAGCCCCTACGGGTGCGTACACACCTTGTACACACCCGTGGGGGTCGCAAAATACGGCCCAGTATCTCTAAAGTAAATCTGAGTAATTGGGCTACACCCATTGTTGTTGTACCTAAGTCAGATGGTAAGGTAAGGTTGTGTGGTGATTATAAGGTAACCATAAACCAGGTTCTAGAGTGTAATCTACCCTATATGTTGCCAAATGTGAAAGATTTGTTCACAACGCTGACAGGTAGCCAGATTTTTTTGAAGCTAGATCTAACAAACACCTCCCTAAAACTTGAGTTAGCTGAAGAGTCCAAGTCATGCTTGACATATAAATACTCACCGAGGCCTATATCAGTTCAATAGGCTACCTTTTGGAGTGTCTTCTGCCCCCGACATATTGCAAGGGGTGATGAACCAAATTTTGCAAGTGATTGAAGGGGTAGTGTGTTATTTGGATGACATATGCATTTCGGCACCAAACAGGCAAATTCATGATGAGGTGTTGAATGAAGTGCTCAAATGGCTAGAGCACAGAGTACGAGTGACAGCTCACAAGTGTGAGTTGTTTCAAAACTCAGTGGAGTACTTAGGGCACAGAGTAGACAAAGACGGTTTACATCCAACAAAGGTAAAGTTGAATGCAATCAGAAATGCACCCAGTATTAAGAATGTCTCTGAACTTCGATCATTTTTGGGTCTTATGAATTATTACGGAAAGTTCCTCCCAAACTTGGCTATGTTGTTACATCCATTGAATGAGCTGTTAGAAAACAGGTCCCTTGGAAGTGATCAAAAGAATGCAACACAGCATTCAAGGAGTGTAAAAGCCAGTTAGTAGAGAGTACCATGTTAGCTGTGAGGAGGACACAAAGGCCACGATTTTGCCAGCGCTCAATTCAATTCAATTCAATTCAATTCAATTTTATTTGTCATATATGCAGCAGACGTGTGTACTGCACAATGAAATGTTGATTTTTACGAGTCCTCTCAACATTGGAATAAATATGGCATAACAATGATAAAAATACTAATAGAAATACTAATAGAAAGACAGTAATAATAAATAAAACAACAGTAATAAATAATAAATTAATCGTTCATGAGACTTATGGCCTGGGGGTAGAAGCTGTTTTGAAACCTGTTGGTATGAGACTGTATGCTTCAGTATCTCTTACTGGATGGGAGCAGGGCAAAGAGGTTGTGGCTGGGGTGACTCGCGTCTTTAATGATTCTCTGGGCCTTCCCCCGGCATCTCTCGGGGTAGATATCCTGGACAGCAGGTAGTTTAATTCCTACAGTGTGTTGTGCAGCTTTCACTACCATCTGTAGAGCCTTGCGGTCTGTGGCGGTGCAGTTGCCATACCAGGTAGTGATGCAGCCGGACAGGATACTCTCGATGGTGCACCGGTAGAAGTTGGTGAGAATCTGGGGGGCCATTCCAAATTTCTTCAGTCTCCTGAGGAAGAACAGGCATTGGCATGCCTTCTTGGTTACAACGTCGATGTGATGTGACCACGTTAAGTCCTCCGTAATGAATACACCCAGGAATTTGAAGCTGCTGACTCTCTCCACCTCAGCCCCTTCGATGTAGATTGGGGTGTGTCCCTCCCCCTGCCGCTTCCTGTAATCCACGATCATCTCCTTTGTTTTACTGATGTTGAGGGAGAGGTTGTTGTACTTGCACCATTCTGCTAGAGCTCTTACCTCCTCCCTGTAGCCTGTCTCGTTGCCATCTGTGATCAGGCCTACAATGGTAGTGTCATCAGCAAACTTGATGATGGAGTTGAAGTTGTGCGTGGCCATGCAATCGTGAGTAAACAGGGAGTACAGGAGGGGGCTGAGCACACAACCCTGGGGAGCTCCCGTATTCAGGATCAGTGTGGGGGAGGTGTTTCTGCCTATTTTCACCACCTGGGGTCTTCCCGTCAGGAAGTCCAGGACCCAGTTGCATAGGGAGGTGTTAAGTCCTAGCTCACTGAGCTTGTTGACAAGCTTGGAGGGGATGATGGTATTGAATGCTGAACTATAATCAATGAACAACATTCTCACATAGGTGTTCCTCTTATCCAGGTGTGATAAGGCAGTGTGCAGTACAGTGGCGATGGCATCATCCCTAGATCTGTTTGGGCGGTAGGCAAATTGGAGTGGGTCCAGTGTGTCAGGTAGTAACGAGTTGATGTGGGTTTTGACCAGCCTCTCAAAGCACTTCATGATGACAGAAGTGAGTGCTATGGGGCGGTAGTCACTTAAACAGGTTACTTTTGTTTTTTTGGGGACTGGAATAACCGATGTCATCTTGAAGCAGGTGGGGACTACAGACTGGTACAGTGAACGGTTGAATATATCCATAAACATGGCTGCCAGCTGGTCAGCGCATGCTCTAAGGACACGCCCAGGGATTCCATCTGGACCGGGTGCTTTGTGGGTGTTCACTCTCTTAAAGGTCTTGCTCACGTCAGCCACGGAGATTGAGAAGACCCGGTCGTCCTGAGCCGCGGGCGCCCTTGTAACAGGTCAGTTGTTGTTGGCCTCAAACCGGGCGTAAAAAGTGTTAAGCTCATCCGGGAGAGAGGCATTGCTGGGCATGACACAGTTGGGTTTCCCTTTGTAGTCTGTAATAGATTGTAGTCCACTCCACATCCTTCGCGAATCTGAGCTATGATAGTGTGACTCCACTTTGTCCGTGTATTGTCTTTTTGCATTTTTGATGGTTTTTCTGAGGTCGTACCTTGATTTCTTGTACTCATCCATGTCTCCAGAGTTGAATGCAATGGACCATGCTTTTTGCATAGCACGGATATTGCCATTTACCCATGGTTTCTGGTTGGGAAAGGTTCGTACAACAATCCTCGGAACAACGTCATCTATGCACTTGTTTATGAAACTAATGACTGAATCTGTATATGTGTTGATGTCATTGTCCGAGGCATTCCGGAACATATCCCAGTCAGTGGAATCAAAACAGGGCGGGTTCGGAGGCGGGTCAGCTGTTAAAGTCGCAATGATTGACAGCGGGATGGAAACCTACCACGAACCCGCCTCTGAGTGAATTTCAAGAGTGTTGGGTCTGCGATTTCACAACAGACCCGACACCAAGCGGCGGATGAGGGATTTAATGCACTTAACTTCTTGTTAACTGCTATTTTGACAGTCTTATCCTATTTTCCAACATTTTCAACGGGTTTCACGATGTTCGTATATCACGCCAGGTAAGTGTGTCGGGAGGACCAACGAGATAGATAGTTCACAGCTGCAACTGCAGTCTAAAAGCTGCACTCTCACATCTGCTCAATTTCAAATGTCAGAGGTAGCTGATTTCACGATTTGAGAGATACATTCTGTCTTGAGGCTGTAAGTGTGTGGTGTTAACTCTATATCCACTGTCACCTCCATTGCTGGACATAAAAGGTGCCCTCACCCTTCACTGTGCCACCGCAAATTGTGAGCACACATATGGCAACAATGTCAAACATTCATACCACGTTAATTTATTCCAACAGAATAAAAGTACAGAAAATTAACATTGAATTCTAGCAGAATACCGAAATGAGTACCCTTGTGATTATTTATGTGCCAGCTTTCTCTTACGCGTGCTTCTACGCGGTGCTACCCATGTGGCTTCAGCAGATGTAGAGACAGCCTGTTCACTTCCCAGCGGTGCCTGCTTAGATGCCTTTGGCGGTCTTCCTCTTGGTTTTGGAGCCTGTGAAGGCCCCGCCAAAGTCTGCTCCTCCTGCGGCTGCATGGGGCAGACTCGGCCATCACTGCTCGGGCAGTCATCTGGGGCTCTGACCAAGAGGTTGACAAGGGGATGGAAGTATGAGCACTTGGAGAGGAGCCTCCACTTGCATGTCGGCTCCCACCATCATACTTCTCTGCTAGCAAGTAGCTGGAGAGCACCTTGCTGCACATCAGTAGAGCCATGAGGACCCGCCTCTGTACTGACAGTCCTCATAACGGGGACATCCATGGACCTCTGGTTCCTCTCCACGATAGATGCCCATCTATCCTCCATAGTTGACCATCTATTTAGAAGCGTCACCATGTTGTTTTGAGTCTGGAGGTTTATGTCCTCCATGGAGGTTGCCATCTTTTCCATAGTGATACCTACATTCGCCATTGCGTGCACCATGGAGTTACTCATGTTTAAGATGAACTCCTACATTCTTTGCACACTTGCAGTCAGCATGGTTGTAAACCCAGTCAGAGCCTCCTGCGCTTGTTCCTGAAACTCCAACACTGCTCTCTTTCTGGATGGCCCCCAAGGCTCAGCGTCTACATGCAGCTGAGCAGAGCTAGGAGCGTCCTACGGCTGCTGACGTGGAGCCTCCTCTGCTGTCCCTGTCTCCACCATCTGCTCTTGCTCACTCGTGAGTTGTGATACACCAGGTGACAAAACTACTCTATCTCGCATACGACTCACCGAGGTGTGTGTCTCTGCGCTGGTGCTGGGTGCGATCATTTCGGCTGACGCTGCTCCCTCAGAGGATGCAGCATCCTCTGAGGAGTCCTCCTGCTCTTCCTCCTGGACAGTAGGGAGGGGGGCTCTTGATGGTCCTGTGGGAGAGTAAAGACATGAGTTAGACATGTAATATGTAGATTGCAGACACATCCTATTGCGCACATGATGAGCATTCAATTTCTATTGACATCAGATCCCATATGTGTCACTCATGAAAGCCAAATAAGATGGATGGAGAAGCATTCTGTCACCAGGTTATTCTGCTGAGCCAGTCTCTCCGTCCCCCACTTCGAGCTGTTCCACTGAATGTCGAGAGCGGCGTCCTCAGCGTGGTAAGCTGTGAGAACGATGGTGGTCCTCCTCCTGTTCTCTCCCTCTCCCTTTTATTGTGGGATCTCCTTTCCTGCAATGAGGGAAAGAAGTGGCGTTTCAGTGAGAGTGATGGAATGAGTGCAAAGAATGGATACGATAACTGTTTAGAGGGAGACTGTGATGGAGTGGGTTCCCATTACCAAGTTCACTCCTATTGAATTGTTAGTTGTTGTCAATGCATAACCTTGAGGGTGGGTGTGAGGGTTGCACAGTAAAATGGGGAAGTGATTCTGTACATAGGGAGAGAGGAATGGGGGATGGTGCAAGGGATGTTGGGGTGAGTTAGGATGTTACCAATGCAGAGTGGTGGGGATGTGATGACAGGCACAGCAGAATGAAGTTAAGTGAGCTTTTATACTCACTTTTCCAGAGCGCAGGAGACCATTGAACCTCTTCCTGCATTGGACCCAAGTGTGTCTGAACACAGACCTGGCACTGACCTCCTCAGCTATTCGCATCCAGGCTGCCTTTGTCTGCTGAGGAGGTTTCCTTCTTCCATCACCTGGGTATAGGACCTCCCAACGTCCTCTGACTCCCTCCACAAGAACATGGAGGGAGCCCTCATTGAAGCATGGAGCTGCCTTTGGTCCTTCTGCTGACATCGTGGAGAGCAGCAGCAGTCAGGAGCATCAGAAACGACCTGAGATCTAATTGTGGAATGGCCCCCTTAAATACACCGACTGCAAACGCGTCAGCAGAGCAGCTCAGCAGACCCGCACCTTGTGATGAGGGTGGGTAACCCACACGGCGAGCTTAACGAGCCCAATTAACAGGAAATTGTGTCAGCAGGCCGGCTGGAGCCGGCAGCGGGGCCGGAATCCATCAACTACCGTTCCCGATGCCATCCCGCCTCCAAGCTGAAAATCGCGGCCAAAGAATTTGCAAAGGGATATAGATAGGTTAAGTGAGTGGGCAAAAATTTGGCAGATGGAGTATAATGTGGAAAAATGTGAGGTTATCTACTTTGGTAGGAAGAATAGAAAAGCAAAATATTATTTAAATGGAGAGAGACTATAGAATGCTGCGGTACAGAGGGATCTGGGGATCTTCATACATGAAGCACAAAAAGTTATCATGCAGGTACAGCAAGTAATTAGGAAGGCAAATGGAATGTTGGCCTTTATCCCAAGGGGGATGGAGTATAAAAGTAGGGAAGTCTTGCTACAACTGTACAGGGCATTGATGAGACCACACCTAGAGTACTGCGTACAGTTTTGGTCTCCTTATTTAAGGAGGGATATACTTGCATTGGAGGCAGTTCAGATAAGGTTCACTCGGTTGATTCCTAGGATGAAGGGGTAGTCTTATGAAGAAAGGTAAGCAGGTTGAGGAGGAATTTCTTCTCTCAGAGGCTCGTGAATCTTTGGAATTCTCTACCCCAGAGAGCTGTGGAGGCTGAGTCATTGAATATATTCAAGGCTGCAATAGATAGATTTTTGAACTACCGGGGAGTCGAGGGTTATGGGGAACAGGCAGAAAGGTGGAGTTGAGGCCAAGATCAGATCAGCCGTGATCTTATTGAATGGCGGAGCAGGCTTGAGGGGCCGAATGGACTACTCCTGCTCCTATTTCTTATGTTCTTATGTTCACTATGATGTATCTAAGGAGATTAAGCTAGCATGTGATGCCTCTCCGCGCGGAGTTGGGGAAGTGATTTCTCTTGTACTAGATAGTGGGAGGAGAGACCAATTGTTTTTGCTTCACGCACTCTCACTGCCAGTGAGCGGAATTATGCGCAGATCGAAAGGGAAACTTTGTCATTGATTTTTGGGGTCAAGAAGTTTCACAAATACTTGTTTGGTTGTAAGCTTATCGTAGTTACTGACCATAAGCCCCTGACACCAATCCTCCATCCAAAGTCCCGAGTTCCAACCTTAGCTGCAGCCCGAATGCAGTGATGGGCTTTGATTTTGTCAGTGTATACATATGATATTGAGTACAGATAATCAGCTGATCATAGTAATGCTGATGCTATGTCCAGGTTGCCATCCCCATCATAAGTTACACCCAATAAGGAAGAAGTGTTCTATTTCTCATACGTTGATGAGCTGCCAGTCACAGCTGAAGAGATTGGTAGGGCAAGCAAATGTGATGCAATTATGTTAAAGGTATATGATTACATAGCAAAAGGATGGCCAAACCAGGTATCAGAGGAAGATATCCATCCATACTTCATTCGTAGGAATGAATTGTCAGTGGCTAAAGATTGTATCATGTGGGGAGCAAGAGTGGTTATCCCAAATAGATTCAGGTCTAAGTTGTTAGGAGATCTTCATGACCAGCACCTGGGAACGTGCTTGACTAAGAGTTTTGCATGCAGTTACTTATGGTGGCCAGGTTTAGATAAAGAGATAGAGTACATCGTCAGTCAGTGTACAACATGTCAATCGATGAGCAAGAAACCACTATCAGCACCATTACAGCCATGGAAATGGCCTCCCAGAGTGTGGCAAAGGTTACATGTAGATTTTAGAAGGACAGCAATTGTTCATAGTGATAGATATTCACTCAAAGTGGGTAGAGGTATTTCCTATGCAGATAATAACAACAAGCAAAATACTAGACAATTTGCGAAGATTGTTTTCTTCATACTCCAGAAGAAATTGTGCCTGATAATGGGCCACAATTTTGTTCTGAAGAGTTCACACAGTTCATGAGCAGAAACGGTGTGAAACATACCAAAGTTCCACCGTACCACCCTGCTTCAAATAGTGCAGCAGAGCGCACAGTACAAATTGTCAAACGTGCCCTCATCAAGCAAATGTTGGATCCAAATCCAAAGAAACGTCAGTTGACCTTGGACCACAAACTGGCAAATTTTCTGATTACCTATTGGAACACTCCTCATACCACTACTGGTAGAAAACCAGCAAAGTTGTTTCTCAAACGACAGCCACAAACCAGGTTCTCGTTGTTAAAGCCAAACATGGCACAGTCCATAGAAGAGGAGCAATCAAGGCAGAGAAAGAGTCATGATAAAGGTAGAGTTAGAGAGAGAAGTGTGAAGTTGAACCAGAAGGTTAGAGTGAAGAACCATCACCATAAATGGTTAAAGTGGTTACCAGGAAGAGTGGTGACGATATGTGGTCCTCGCACATATTTGGTCAAGATGTTTGATTATGGAAAGGTTAGGTTTGTTCACATTGATCATATCTTAGCTACAGATGTGGAAGGAGTTGAAAGCTGGGATGATTCAATTTATTCTGATGAGTCAGAGAGTCTTGTTGCAAGTAGAGTGCCAGTAGCAAATCCTACATCAGACGTACTGGAAACAAGTCCAAGACAAAGTCAGAATTTAAATCTGAGCCTGAGTCAGGCAGACAAACAGTCTGAAAGTGTAGAGAGTCCAAATGTAGATCAAGGTCAGCCCTTGGGGAAAAATTCTCCACAGGCTCAGCCTAGAATGAGTCAAAGTCCTACAACAAGATCTGAAAGTTCTGTTTAAGAAAGAAGGTATCTTCTTCGAAACAGAAAACCAGTGGTTAAGTTTAATCTGTAAATATGGAAAATTAGTTCCTATCTTTTGTTTGTGTACAGAATTCTATAGTAGAATTTGGAAACATAAAATGGGTTCCATTTGAGAAATGTATACCAAGAATTGTATATACCATGCAGGTCATGTACAATGATGATTTACTATGATTAACTTCTTCAATAAGGAGGGAGAAGTGTAATCGAGCCACCTGGTGGGCTGCTGATGTATATAATAAAGCCATGTGCAGTACAGTTCTTGCCAGAAGCCATGTTGTGCTGTTGTGTATATATATATGCTGTCTCAAGATATCACAGAAGACTATTATTGAATCTGTATCCACCACCCTATCAGGCAGTGCAATTCAAATCCTAACCACTCGTTGCATAAAAAAGTTTTTCCTCCTGTTGCCTCTGGTTCTTTTGCCAATCACCTTAAAATACTTAAGAATCAACTTATCCAGATTTGTTTCTTTTCTTTTTTATAGGCATGGAACATTGTTTAAGTTAAATCTCCCCCGCCCCTCACCCCCTCCATTGTCTGATCATGTCAGATTTGATTCTGAGGATAGGATGATCTGGACCATTGACCTCTCAATGCTTGTACTGCAAAGTAGAAACTGGTCCTGCCACATCTGCATTGCCCTTGAAGTGGAGGGCTTTACTGCTGTGCAGCGTTTCAGCTATGAGTCGTGCCTCAGCAGAGAGCTGCCAACACCTGCCTAATGAGGATAGGTGAATTTGAATCAGTAACTGCAATTTTCGTCGGAAACAGCAGTTGAAAATTTGACTTATGTTTGCTACTTTTGGCAGCCGAAATTGGCTTTGAGTCAAAACAAATCCACAAAGAAGAGCTGATTTCAAACTTGGGACCATTTGAAGTCATGTGGCATATGGTATCAATTTGTATATACAGGTACAGGAACTCCATGGCTGAATACCCAGAATTTTTAGGAGCATGGCCGTCCATGATTACCGACACAGTTCTACCTTCCGTGTGGAAGTCACCTGATTCACAGCCTCTGTGAAAGCGATGGCGGGACTGTCGTATGAGAAGAGATTGAGTAAACTAGGCCTGTATTCTCTTGAATTCAGAAGAATGAGAGAGGATCTCATTGAAGCATACAAAATTAATACAGGGCTTGATAGGGTGGATGCTGGGAGAATGTTTCCCTTGGCTGGGGAGTCTAGAACCAGGGGCTACAGCCTCAAGATAAAGGGTAGGCCATTCAGGACTGAGATGAGAAGAACTTTCTTCACACAGAGGGTGGTGAATCTTTGGAATTCTCTACCCCAGAGGGCTGTGGAGGCTCAGTCATTGGGTATATTCAAAACAGAAGTCGATAGGTTTCTGACTAGTAAGGGCATCAAGGGATATGGCGATAAGGCCGGTGAATGGAGTTGAGGCAGAAGATCAGCCATGATCTCATTGAATGGCGGAGCAGGCTTGAAGGGCCGAATGGCCTACTCCTGCTTCTATTTCTTATGTTCTTAATGCACGAGTGTAGTTTGTGTTGACTTGAATTTTCAGTAAACGTCTGATAAGGTACCTCACACTAGTTTACTTCACAAGATAGAATCTTGTGGTATCAATGGGAATTTGATACACTGCATCAGGAATTGGCTCCAATCTCGCAGCCAAATAATTTTAGTCAATGGTTGTGTATCAGCCTGGAAGCAGGTTACCAGTGGTGTTCCCCCAGGGATCGGTGTTAGATCTACTACTGTTCACTGTTTTCATTAATGACCTGGACATTGATGTTGGATCTATGGTCAGCAAGTTTGCAGATGGTACTAAAATTTGTGCCCAGGTTAGGACTGTAGAGGAGTGCAATCTTCTGCAAAAAGATTTAGATACACTCGGAGAACGGGCACGAAAATGGCAAATGGCAGTTAACCTAGGTAAATGCAGTGTGACACATGTAGGTTGGCCAATTCGGAACATGTTCTTCATTTACAGGGAATAATACTGAAAGCGATTGAGAGAGAAAAGGATCTAGGTGTTATTGTGCACAGATCACGACTAATGCAGAAAAGGCTTAGCCAAAACAAACAAGCTGTTGAGCTGCAATAATAGATTCAATACGAATCAAAGGACACCATTCTGTCCTTGTACTGTATCTAGAGTACTGCACCCAGTTTTGTTCCCCTCACATGGTGGATCATAAATAGCCTTGGACAAGGTTCAGAGGAGAGCTACAAGAATGATTACTAGCTTAAAGAACCTTAGATTCTCAGATGGGTTTAAAGAGCTGGGCCTATTTACTTTTGAGCAGCGTAGACTTAGAGGAGACCTGACAGAGGTATACAAAATAATGAAAGGGCTGGATATCGTGCCTATTGATGGATGATTTCAGTTTGTCAGGGTGGGGAGGACCGAGAACATACGCGGGAGGAATAGGCGGGTTGTTAGGGTGGGGAGGACCGGGAACATACGCGGGAGCAATACGCTGGCTGTCAGGGTGGGGAGGACCGGGGAACATATGCGGGAGGAATAGGCGGGTTGTCAGGGTGGGGAGGACTGGGAACATACGCGGGAGGAATAGGCGGGTTGTCAGGGTGGGGAGAACCGGGGAACATACGCGGGAGGAATAGGCGGGTTGTTAGGGTGGGGAGAACCGGGGAACATACGCGGGAGGAATAGGCGGGTTGTTAGGGTGGGGAGGACCGGGGAATATATGCGGGAGGAATAGGCGGGTTGTTAGGGTGGGGAGGACCGGGAACATACGCGGGAGCAATAGGCTGGCTGTCAGGGTGGGGAGGACCGGGGAACATATGCGGGAGGAATAGGAGGGTTGTCAGGGTGGGGAGGACTGGGAACATACGCGGGAGGAATAGGCGGGTTGTCAGGGTGGGGCGGACCGGGGAATATACGCGGGAGGAATAGGCGGGTTGTTAGGGTGGGGAGGACCGGGGAACATACGCGGGAGGAATAGGCGGGTTGTTAGGGTGGGGAGGACCGGGGAACATATGCGGGAGGAATAGGCGGGTTGTTAGGGTGGGGAGGACCGGGAACATACGCGGGAGGAATAGGCGGGTTGTTAGGTTGGGGAGGACCGGGGAACATACACGGGAGGAATAGGCGGGTTGTCAGGGTGGGGAGGACCGGGAACATATGTGGGAGGAATAGGCGGGTTGTCAGGGTGGGGAGGACAGGGGAACATACGCGGGAGGAATAGGCGGGTTGTCAGGGTGGGGAGGACCGGGGAACATACGCGGGAGGAATAGGCTGGTTGTTATGGTCGGGAGGACCGGGGAACATACGCGGGAGGAATAGTCGGGTTGTTAGGGTGGGGAGGACCGGGGAACATACGCGGCAGGAATAGGCGGGTTGTCAGGGTGGGGAGGACCGGGAACATACGCGGGAGGAATAGGCGTGTTGTCAGGGTGGGGAGGACCGGGGAACATACGCGGGAGGAATAGGTGGGTTGTTAGGGTGGGGAGGACCGGGGAACATACGCGGGAGCAATAAGTGGGTTGTTAGGGTGGGGAGGACCGGGGAACATACGCGGGAGGAACAGGCGGGTTGTCAGGTTGGGGAGGACTGGGAACATACGCGGGAGGAATAGGCGGGTTGTTAGAATGGGGAGGACCGGGAACATACGCGGGAGGAATAGGCGGGTTGTTAGGGTGGGGAGGACCGGGAGCATGCGCGGGAGGAATAGGCGGGTTGTCAGGGTGGAGAGGACCGGGGAACTTACGCGGGACGAATAGGCGGGTTGTCAGGGTGGTGAGGACCGGGGAACATACGCGGGAGTAATAGGAGCGTTGTCAGGGTGGGGAGGACTAGGGAACATACGCGGGGTGAATAGGTGGGTTGTTAGGGTGGGGCGGACCCTGGAACATACGCGGGAGGAATAGGCGGGTTGTTAGGGTGGGGAGGGCCGGGGAACATACGCGGGAGGAATAGGCGGGTTATCAGGGTGGGGAGGACCGGGGAACATACGCTGGAGGAATAGGCGGGTTGTCAGGGTGGGGAGGACCGGGGAACATATGCGGGAGCAATAGGCGGGTTGTCAGCGTGGGGAGGACCGTGGAACATACGCGGTAGGAATAGGCGGGTTGTTAGGGTGGGGAGGACCGGGGAACATACGCGGGATGAATAGGCGGGTTGTTAGGGTGGGGCAGACAGGGAACATACGCGGGAGGAATAGGCGGGTTGTTAGAGTGGGGAGGACCGGGAACATACGCGGAAGGAATAGGTGGGTTGTTAGGGTGGGGAGGACCGGGAACATACGCTGGAGGAATAGGCGGGTTGTTAGAGTGGGGAGGACCAGGGAACATACGCGGGAGGAATAGGCGGGTTGTTAGGTTGGGGAGGACCGGGGAACATACGGAGGAGGAACAGGCGGGTTGTTAGAGTGGGGAGGACTGGGAACATACGCGGGTGGAATAGGCGGGTTGTTAGGGTGGGGAGGACCGGGAACATACGCAGGAGGAATAGGCGGGCTGTTCGGGTGGGGAGGACCGGGAACATATGCGGGAGGAATAGGCGGGTTGTTAGAGTGGGGAGGACCGGGGAACATATGCGGGAGGAATAGACGGGTTGTTAGTGTGGGGAGGACTGGGGAACATATGCCTGAGGAATAGGCGGGTTGTCAGGTTGGGGAGGACCGGGGAACATACGCGGGAGGAATAGGCGGGTTGTCAGGTTGGGGAGGACCGGGAACATACGCGGGAGAATAGGCGGGTTGTTAGAGTGGGGAGGACCGGGAACATACGCGAGAGTAATAGGCGGGTTGTTAGGGTGGGGAGGACCGGGAACATGCGCGGGAGGAATAGGCGGGTTGTCAGGTTGGGGAGGACCGGGGACCATACGCGGAAGGAATAGGCGGGTTGTCAGAGTGGGGAGAGCGGGGAGCATACGTGGGAGGAATAGGCGAATTGTCAGAGTGGGGAGGACCGGGGATCATACGCGGGAGGAATAGGCGTGTTGAGAGGGTGGGGAGGACCGGGGAACATACGCGGGAGAAATAGGCGGGTTGTGAGGGTGGGGAGGGCCGGGGAACATACGCGGGAGGAATAGGCGTGTTGTCAGAGTGGGGAGGTCCGGGGAACATACGCGGGAGGAATAGGCGGGTAGTCAGGGTGGGGAGGATCGGGGAACATACGCGGAAGCAATAGGCGGGTTGTTAGGGTGGGCTGGACCGGGAAAATACGCGGGAGGAATAGGCGTGTTGTTAGGGAGGAGAGTACCGGGGAACATATCCGGGTGGAATAGGCGGGTTGTTAGGATGGGGAGGAGCGGCGAATATATGCGGGAGGAATAGGCGGGTTGTTAGGGTGGTGAGGACCGGGCAACAAAGGCGGGAGGAATAGGTGTGTTGTTAGGGTGGGGATGACCGGGGAACATATGCGGGAGCAATAGTCGGGTTGTTAGGGTGGGGAGGACCGGGGAACATATGCGGGAGGAATAGGCGGGTTGTTAGAGTGGGGAGGACCGGGAACATACGCAGGAGGAATAGGCGGGCTGTTAGGGTGGGGAGGACCAGGAACATATGCGGGAGGAATAGGCGGGTTGTTAGGGTGGGGAGGACCGGGGAACATACGCGGAAGGAATAGGCGGGTTGTTAGTGTGGGGAGTACCGGGGATCATACGCGGGAGGAATAGGCGGGTTGTTAGAGTGGGGAGGACCGGGAACATACGCAGGAGGAATAGGCGGGCTGTTAGGGTGGGGAGGACCAGGAACATATGCGGGAGGAATAGGCGGGTTGTTAGGGTGGGGAGGACCGGGGAACATACGCGGAAGGAACAGGCGGGTTGTTAGTGTGGGGAGTACCGGGGAACATACGCGGGAGGAATAGGCGGGTTGTTAGAGTGGGGAGGACCGGGAACATACGCAGGAGGAATAGGCGGGATGTTAGGGTGGGGAGGACCGGGAACATACGCAGGAGGAATAGGCGGGCTGTTCGGGTGGGGAGGACCGGGAACATATGCGGGAGGAATAGGCGGGTTGTTAGAGTGGGGAGGACCGGGGAACATATGCGGGAGGAATAGACGGGTTGTTAGTGTGGGGAGGACTGGGGAACATATGCCTGAGGAATAGGCGGGTTGTCAGGTTGGGGAGGACCGGGGAACATACGCGGGAGGAATAGGCGGGTTGTCAGGTTGGGGAGGACCGGGAACATACGCGGGAGGAATAGGTGGGTTGTTAGAGTGAGGAGGACCAGGAACATACGCGGGAGCAATAGGCGGGTTGTTAGGGTGGGGAGGACCGGGGAACATACGCGGGAGGAATATGCGGGTTGTCAGGTTGGGGAGGACCGGGAACATATGCGGGAGGAATAGGCGGGTTGTTAGAGTGAGGAGGACCGGGAACATACGTGGGAGAATAGGCGGGTTGTTAGAGTGGGGAGGACCGGGAACATACGCGAGAGTAATAGGCGGGTTGTTAGGGTGGGGAGGACCGGGAACATGCGCGGGAGGAATAGGCGGGTTGTCAGGTTGGGGAGGACCGGGGACCATACGCGGAAGGAATAGGCGGGTTGTCAGAGTGGGGAGGAGCGGGGAGCATACGTGGGAGAAATAGGCGGGTTGTGAGGGTGGGGAGGGCCGGGGAACATACGCGGGAGGAATAGGTGTGTTGTCAGAGTGGGGAGGTCCGGGGAACATACGCGGGAGGAATAGGCGGGTAGTCAGGGTGGGGAGGACCGGGGAACATACGCGGAAGCAATAGGCGGGTTGTTAGGGTGGGCTGGACCGGGAAAATACGCGGGAGGAATAGGCGGGTTGTTAGGGAGGGGAGTACCGGGGAACATATCCGGGTGGAATAGGCGGGTTGTTAGGATGGGGAGGAGCGGCGAACATATGCGGGAGGAATAGGCGGGTTGTTAGGGTGGTGAGGACCGGGGAACAAAGGCGGGAGGAATAGGTGGGTTGTTAGGGTGGGGAGGACCGGGGAACATATGCGGGAGCAATAGTCGGGTTGTTAGGGTGGGGAGGACCGGGGAACATATGCGGGAGGAATAGGCGGGTTGTTAGAGTGGGGAGGACCGGGAACATACGCAGGAGGAATAGGCGGGCTGTTAGGGTGGGGAGGACCAGGAACATATGCGGGAGGAATAGGCGGGTTGTTAGGGTGGGGAGGACCGGGGAACATACGCGGAAGGAATAGGCGGGTTGTTAGTGTGGGGAGTACCGGGGAACATACGCGGGAGGAATAGGCGGGTTGTTAGAGTGGGGAGGACCGGGAACATACGCAGGAGGAATAGGCGGGCTGTTAGGGTGGGGAGGACCAGGAACATACGCGGGAGGAATAGGTGTGTTGTTAGGGTGGGGAGGACCGGGGAACATACGCGGGAGCAATAAGTGGGTTGTTAGGGTGGGGAGGACCGGGGAACATACGCGGGAGGAATAGGCGGGTTGTCAGGTTGGGGAGGACTGGGAACATACGCGGGAGGAATAGGCGGGTTGTTAGAATGGGGAGGACCGGGAACATACGCGGGAGGAATAGGCGGGTTGTTAGGGTGGGGAGGACCGGGAACATGCGCGGGAGGAATAGGCGGGTTGTCAGGGTGGAGAGGACCGGGGAACTTACGCGGGACGAATAGGCGGGTTGTTAGGGTGGTGAGGACCGGGGAACATACGCGGGAGTAATAGGAGCGTTGTCAGGGTGGGGAGGACTAGGGAACATACGCGGGGTGAATAGGTGGGTTGTTAGGGTGGGGCGGACCCTGGAACATACGCGGGAGGAATAGGCGGGTTGTTAGGGTGGGGGGAACCGGGGAACATACGCGGGAGGAATAGGCGGGTTGTCAGGGTGGGGATGACCGGGGAACATACGCTGGAGGAATAGGCGGGTTGTCAGGGTGGGGAGGACCGGGGAACATATGCGGGAGCAATAGGCGGGTTGTCAGCGTGGGGAGGACCGTGGAACATACGCGGTAGGAATAGGCGGGTTGTTAGGGTGGGGAGGACCGGGGAACATACGCGGGATGAATAGGCGGGTTGTTAGGGTGGGGCAGACAGGGAACATACGCGGGAGGAATAGGCGGGTTGTTAGAGTGGGGAGGACCGGGAACATACGCGGAAGGAATAGGTGGTTTGTTAGGGTGGGGAGGACCGGGAACATACGCTGGAGGAATAGGCGGGTTGTTAGAGTGGGGAGGACCAGGGAACATACGCGGGAGGAATAGGCGGGTTGTTAGGTTGGGGAGGACCGGGGAACATACGCAGGAGGAACAGGCGGGTTGTTAGAGTGGGGAGGACTGGGAACATACGCGGGTGGAATAGGCGGGTTGTTAGGGTGGGGAGGACCGGGAACATACGCAGGAGGAATAGGCGGGCTGTTCGGGTGGGGAGGACCGGGAACATATGCGGGAGGAATAGGCGGGTTGTTAGAGTGGGGAGGACTGGGGAACATATGCCTGAGGAATAGGCGGGTTGTCAGGTTGGGGAGGACCGGGGAACATACGCGGGAGGAATAGGCGGGTTGTCAGGTTGGGGAGGACCGGGAACATACGCGGGAGGAATAGGCGGGTTGTTAGAGTGAGGAGGACCAGGAACATACGCGGGAGCAATAGGCGGGTTGTTAGGGTGGGGAGTACCGGGGAACATACGCGGGAGGAATATGCGGGTTGTCAGGTTGGGGAGGACCGGGAACATACGTGGGAGGAATAGACGGGTTGTTAGAGTGAGGAGGACCGGGAGCATACGCGGGAGAATAGGCGGGTTGTTAGAGTGGGGAGGACCGGGCAACAAAGGCGGGAGGAATAGGTGTGTTGTTAGGGTGGGGATGACCGGGGAACATATGCGGGAGCAATAGTCGGGTTGTTAGGGTGGGGAGGACCGGGGAACATATGCGGGAGGAATAGGCGGGTTGTTAGAGTGGGGAGGACCGGGGATCATACGCGGGAGGAATAGGCGGGTTGTTAGAGTGGGGAGGACCGGGAACATACGCAGGAGGAATAGGCGGGCTGTTAGGGTGGGGAGGACCAGGAACATATGCGGGAGGAATAGGCGGGTTGTTAGGGTGGGGAGGACCGGGGAACATACGCGGAAGGAATAGGCGGGTTGTTAGTGTGGGGAGTACCGGGGATCATACGCGGGAGGAATAGGCGGGTTGTTAGAGTGGGGAGGAGCGGGAACATACGCAGGAGGAATGGGCGGGGTGTTAGGGTGGGGAGGACCAGGAACATATGCGGGAGGAATAGGCGGGTTGTTAGGGTGGGGAGGACCGGGGAACATACGCGGAAGGAATAGGCGGGTTGTCAGCGTGGGGAGGACCAGGAACATATGCGGGAGGAATAGGCGGGTTGTTAGGGTGGGGAGGACCGGGGAACATACGCGGAAGGAACAGGCGGGTTGTTAGTGTGGGGAGTACCGGGGAACATACGCGGGAGGAATAGGCGGGTTGTTAGAGTGGGGAGGACCGGGAACATACGCAGGAGGAATAGGCGTGATGTTAGGGTGGGGAGGACCGGGAACATACGCAGGAGGAATAGGCGGGCTGTTCGGGTGGGGAGGACCGGGAACATATGCGGGAGGAATAGGCGGGTTGTTAGAGTGGGGAGGACCGGGGAACATATGCGGGAGGAATAGACGGGTTGTTAGTGTGGGGAGGACTGGGGAACATATGCCTGAGGAATAGGCGGGTTGTCAGGTTGGGGAGGACCGGGGAACATACGCGGGAGGAATAGGCGGGTTGTCAGGTTGGGGAGGACCGGGAACATACGCGGGAGGAATAGGTGGGTTGTGAGAGTGAGGAGGACCAGGAACATACGCGGGAGCAATAGGCGGGTTGTTAGGGTGGGGAGGACCGGGGAACATACGCGGGAGGAATATGCGGGTTGTCAGGTTGGGGAGGACCGGGAACATACGCGGGAGGAATAGGCGGGTTGTTAGAGTGAGGAGGACCGGGAACATACGCGGGAGAATAGGCGGGTTGTTAGAGTGGGGAGGACCGGGAACATACGCGAGAGTAATAGGCGGGTTGTTAGGGTGGGGAGGACCGGGAACATGCGCGGGAGGAATAGGCGGGTTGTCAGGTTGGGGAGGACCGGGGACCATACGCGGAAGGAATAGGCGGGTTGTCAGAGTGGGGAGGAGCGGGGAGCATACGTGGGAGAAATAGGCGGGTTGTGAGGGTGGGGAGGGCCGGGGAACATACGCGGGAGGAATAGGCGTGTTGTCAGAGTGGGGAGGTCCGGGGAACATACGCGGGAGGAATAGGCGGGTAGTCAGGGTGGGGAGGACCGGGGAACATACGCGGAAGCAATAGGCGGGTTGTTAGGGTGGGCTGGACCGGGAAAATACGCGGGAGGAATAGGCGGGTTGTTAGGGAGGGGAGTACCGGGGAACATATCCGGGTGGAATAGGCGGGTTGTTAGGATGGGGAGGAGCGGCGAACATATGCGGGTGAATAGGCGGGTTGTTAGGGTGGTGAGGACCGGGGAACAAAGGCGGGAGGAATAGGTGGGTTGTTAGGGTGGGGAGGACCGGGGAACATATGCGGGAGCAATAGTCGGGTTGTTAGGGTGGGGAGGACCGGGGAACATATGCGGGAGGAATAGGCGGGTTGTTAGAGTGGGGAGGACCGGGAACATACGCAGGAGGAATAGGCGGGCTGTTAGGGTGGGGAGGACCAGGAACATATGCGGGAGGAATAGGCGGGTTGTTAGGGTGGGGAGGACCGGGGAACATACGCGGAAGGAATAGGCGGGTTGTTAGTGTGGGGAGTACCGGGGAACATACGCGGGAGGAATAGGCGGGTTGTTAGAGTGGGGAGGACCGGGAACATACGCAGGAGGAATAGGCGGGCTGTTAGGGTGGGGAGGACCAGGAACATACGCGGGAGGAATAGGTGTGTTGTTAGGGTGGGGAGGACCGGGGAACATACGCGGGAGCAATAAGTGGGTTGTTAGGGTGGGGAGGACCGGGGAACATACGCGGGAGGAATAGGCGGGTTGTCAGGTTGGGGAGGACTGGGAACATACGCGGGAGGAATAGGCGGGTTGTTAGAATGGGGAGGACCGGGAACATACGCGGGAGGAATAGGCGGGTTGTTAGGGTGGGGAGGACCGGGAACATGCGCGGGAGGAATAGGCGGGTTGTCAGGGTGGAGAGGACCGGGGAACTTACGCGGGACGAATAGGCGGGTTGTTAGGATGGGGAGGACCGGGAACATACGCGGGAGGAATAGGCTGGTTGTTAGGGTGGGGAGGACCGGGAAAATGCGCGGGAGGAATAGGCGGGTTGTCAGGGTGGAGAGGACCGGGGAACTTACGCGGGACGAATAGGCGGGTTGTTAGGGTGGTGAGGACCGGGGAACATACGCGGGAGTAATAGGAGCGTTGTCAGGGTGGGGAGGACTAGGGAACATACGCGGGGTGAATAGGTGGGTTGTTAGGGTGGGGCGGACCCTGGAACATACGCGGGAGGAATAGGCGGGTTGTTAGGGTGGGGGGAACCGGGGAACATACGCGGGAGGAATAGGCGGGTTGTCAGGGTGGGGATGACCGGGGAACATACGCTGGAGGAATAGGCGGGTTGTCAGGGTGGGGAGGACCGGGGAACATATGCGGGAGCAATAGGCGGGTTGTCAGCGTGGGGAGGACCGTGGAACATACGCGGTAGGAATAGGCGGGTTGTTAGGGTGGGGAGGACCGGGGAACATACGCGGGATGAATAGGCGGGTTGTTAGGGTGGGGCAGACAGGGAACATACGCGGGAGGAATAGGCGGGTTGTTAGAGTGGGGAGGACCGGGAACATACGCGGAAGGAATAGGTGGTTTGTTAGGGTGGGGAGGACCGGGAACATACGCTGGAGGAATAGGCGGGTTGTTAGAGTGGGGAGGACCAGGGAACATACGCGGGAGGAATAGGCGGGTTGTTAGGTTGGGGAGGACCGGGGAACATACGCAGGAGGAACAGGCGGGTTGTTAGAGTGGGGAGGACTGGGAACATACGCGGGTGGAATAGGCGGGTTGTTAGGGTGGGGAGGACCGGGAACATACGCAGGAGGAATAGGCGGGCTGTTCGGGTGGGGAGGACCGGGAACATATGCGGGAGGAATAGGCGGGTTGTTAGAGTGGGGAGGACCGGGGAACATATGCGGGAGGAATAGACGGGTTGTTAGTGTGGGGAGGACTGGGGAACATATGCCTGAGGAATAGGCGGGTTGTCAGGTTGGGGAGGACCGGGGAACATACGCGGGAGGAATAGGCGGTTTGTCAGGTTGGGGAGGACCGGGAACATACGCGGGAGGAATAGGCGGGTTGTTAGAGTGAGGAGGACCAGGAACATACGCGGGAGCAATAGGCGGGTTGTTAGGGTGGGGAGTACCGGGGAACATACGCGGGAGGAATATGCGGGTTGTCAGGTTGGGGAGGACCGGGAACATACGTGGGAGGAATAGACGGGTTGTTAGAGTGAGGAGGACCGGGAGCATACGCGGGAGAATAGGCGGGTTGTTAGAGTGGGGAGGACCGGGCAACAAAGGCGGGAGGAATAGGTGTGTTGTTAGGGTGGGGATGACCGGGGAACATATGCGGGAGCAATAGTCGGGTTGTTAGGGTGGGGAGGACCGGGGAACATATGCGGGAGGAATAGGCGGGTTGTTAGAGTGGGGAGGACCGGGAACATACGCAGGAGGAATAGGCGGGCTGTTAGGGTGGGGAGGACCAGGAACATATGCGGGAGGAATAGGCGGGTTGTTAGGGTGGGGAGGACCGGGGAACATACGCGGAAGGAATAGGCGGGTTGTTAGTGTGGGGAGTACCGGGGATCATACGCGGGAGGAATAGGCGGGTTGTTAGAGTGGGGAGGACCGGGAACATACGCAGGAGGAATAGGCGGGCTGTTAGGGTGGGGAGGACCAGGAACATATGCGGGAGGAATAGGCGGGTTGTTAGGGTGGGGAGGACCGGGGAACATACGCGGAAGGAATAGGCGGGTTGTCAGCGTGGGGAGGACCGGGGAACATATGCGGGAGGAATAGGCGGGTTGTTAGAGTGGGGAGGACCGGGAACATACGCAGGAGGAATAGGCGGGCTGTTAGGGTGGGGAGGACCAGGAACATATGCGGGAGGAATAGGCGGGTTGTTAGGGTGGGGAGGACCGGGGAACATACGCGGAAGGAATAGGCGGGTTGTTAGTGTGGGGAGTACCGGGGATCATACGCGGGAGGAATAGGCGGGTTGTTAGAGTGGGGAGGACCGGGAACATACGCAGGAGGAATAGGCGGGCTGTTAGGGTGGGGAGGACCAGGAACATATGCGGGAGGAATAGGCGGGTTGTTAGGGTGGGGAGGACCGGGGAACATACGCGGAAGGAACAGGCGGGTTGTTAGTGTGGGGAGTACCGGGGAACATACGCGGGAGGAATAGGCGGGTTGTTAGAGTGGGGAGGATCGGGAACATACGCAGGAGGAATAGGCGGGATGTTAGGGTGGGGAGGACCGGGAACATACGCAGGAGGAATAGGCGGGCTGTTCGGGTGGGGAGGACCGGGAACATATGCGGGAGGAATAGGCGGGTTGTTAGAGTGGGGAGGACCGGGGAACATATGCGGGAGGAATAGACGGGTTGTTAGTGTGGGGAGGACTGGGGAACATATGCCTGAGGAATAGGCGGGTTGTCAGGTTGGGGAGGACCGGGGAACATACGCGGGAGGAATAGGCGGGTTGTCAGGTTGGGGAGGACCGGGAACATACGCGGGAGGAATAGGTGGGTTGTTAGAGTGAGGAGGACCAGGAACATACGCGGGAGCAATAGGCGGGTTGTTAGGGTGGGGAGGACCGGGGAACATACGCGGGAGGAATATGCGGGTTGTCAGGTTGGGGAGGACCGGGAACATACGCGGGAGGAATAGGCGGGTTGTTAGAGTGAGGAGGACCGGGAACATACGCGGGAGAATAGGCGGGTTGTTAGAGTGGGGAGGACCGGGAACATACGCGAGAGTAATAGGCGGGTTGTTAGGGTGGGGAGGACCGGGAACATGCGCGGGAGGAATAGGCGGGTTGTCAGGTTGGGGAGGACCGGGGACCATACGCGGAAGGAATAGGCGGGTTGTCAGAGTGGGGAGGAGCGGGGAGCATACGTGGGAGAAATAGGCGGGTTGTGAGGGTGGGGAGGGCCGGGGAACATACGCGGGAGGAATAGGCGTGTTGTCAGAGTGGGGAGGTCCGGGGAACATACGCGGGAGGAATAGGCGGGTAGTCAGGGTGGGGAGGACCGGGGAACATACGCGGAAGCAATAGGCGGGTTGTTAGGGTGGGCTGGACCGGGAAAATACGCGGGAGGAATAGGCGGGTTGTTAGGGAGGGGAGTACCGGGGAACATATCCGGGTGGAATAGGCGGGTTGTTAGGATGGGGAGGAGCGGCGAACATATGCGGGAGGAATAGGCGGGTTGTTAGGGTGGTGAGGACCGGGGAACAAAGGCGGGAGGAATAGGTGGGTTGTTAGGGTGGGGAGGACTGGGGAACATATGCGGGAGCAATAGTCGGGTTGTTAGGGTGGGGAGGACCGGGGAACATATGCGGGAGGAATAGGCGGGTTGTTAGAGTGGGGAGGACCGGGAACATACGCAGGAGGAATAGGCGGGCTGTTAGGGTGGGGAGGACCAGGAACATATGCGGGAGGAATAGGCGGGTTGTTAGGGTGGGGAGGACCGGGGAACATACGCGGAAGGAATAGGCGGGTTGTTAGTGTGGGGAGTACCGGGGAACATACGCGGGAGGAATAGGCGGGTTGTTAGAGTGGGGAGGACCGGGAACATACGCAGGAGGAATAGGCGGGCTGTTAGGGTGGGGAGGACCAGGAACATACGCGGGAGGAATAGGTGTGTTGTTAGGGTGGGGAGGACCGGGGAACATACGCGGGAGCAATAAGTGGGTTGTTAGGGTGGGGAGGACCGGGGAACATACGCGGGAGGAATAGGCGGGTTGTCAGGTTGGGGAGGACTGGGAACATACGCGGGAGGAATAGGCGGGTTGTTAGAATGGGGAGGACCGGGAACATACGCGGGAGGAATAGGCGGGTTGTTAGGGTGGGGAGGACCGGGAACATGCGCGGGAGGAATAGGCGGGTTGTCAGGGTGGAGAGGACCGGGGAACTTACGCGGGACGAATAGGCGGGTTGTTAGGGTGGTGAGGACCGGGGAACATACGCGGGAGTAATAGGAGCGTTGTCAGGGTGGGGAGGACTAGGGAACATACGCGGGGTGAATAGGTGGGTTGTTAGGGTGGGGCGGACCCTGGAACATACGCGGGAGGAATAGGCGGGTTGTTAGGGTGGGGGGAACCGGGGAACATACGCGGGAGGAATAGGCGGGTTGTCAGGGTGGGGATGACCGGGGAACATACGCTGGAGGAATAGGCGGGTTGTCAGGGTGGGGAGGACCGGGGAACATATGCGGGAGCAATAGGCGGGTTGTCAGCGTGGGGAGGACCGTGGAACATACGCGGTAGGAATAGGCGGGTTGTTAGGGTGGGGAGGACCGGGGAACATACGCGGGATGAATAGGCGGGTTGTTAGGGTGGGGCAGACAGGGAACATACGCGGGAGGAATAGGCGGGTTGTTAGAGTGGGGAGGACCGGGAACATACGCGGAAGGAATAGGTGGTTTGTTAGGGTGGGGAGGACCGGGAACATACGCTGGAGGAATAGGCGGGTTGTTAGAGTGGGGAGGACCAGGGAACATACGCGGGAGGAATAGGCGGGTTGTTAGGTTGGGGAGGACCGGGGAACATACGCAGGAGGAACAGGCGGGTTGTTAGAGTGGGGAGGACTGGGAACATACGCGGGTGGAATAGGCGGGTTGTTAGGGTGGGGAGGACCGGGAACATACGCAGGAGGAATAGGCGGGCTGTTCGGGTGGGGAGGACCGGGAACATATGCGGGAGGAATAGGCGGGTTGTTAGAGTGGGGAGGACCGGGGAACATATGCCTGAGGAATAGGCGGGTTGTCAGGTTGGGGAGGACCGGGGAACATACGCGGGAGGAATAGGCGGGTTGTCAGGTTGGGGAGGACCGGGAACATACGCGGGAGGAATAGGCGGGTTGTTAGAGTGAGGAGGACCAGGAACATACGCGGGAGCAATAGGCGGGTTGTTAGGGTGGGGAGTACCGGGGAACATACGCGGGAGGAATATGCGGGTTGTCAGGTTGGGGAGGACCGGGAACATACGTGGGAGGAATAGACGGGTTGTTAGAGTGAGGAGGACCGGGAGCATACGCGGGAGAATAGGCGGGTTGTTAGAGTGGGGAGGACCGGGAACATACGCGAGAGTAATAGGCGGGTTGTTAGGGTGGGGAGGACCGGGAACATGCGCGGGAGGAATAGGCGGGTTGTCAGGTTGGGGAGGACCGGGGACCATACGCGGAAGGAATAGGCGGGTTGTCAGAGTGGGGAGGAGCGGGGAGCATACGTGGGAGGAATAGGCGAATTGTCAGAGTGGGGAGGACCGGGGATCATACGCGGGAGGAATAGGCGTGTTGTCAGGGTGGGGAGGACTGGGGAACATACGCGGGAGAAATAGGCGGGTTGTGAGGGTGGGGAGGGCCGGGGAACATACGCGGGAGGAATAGGCGTGTTGTCAGAGTGGGGAGGTCCGGGGAACATACGCGGGAGGAATAGGCGGGTAGTCAGGGTGGGGAGGATCGGGGAACATACGCGGAAGCAATAGGCGGGTTGTTAGGGTGGGCTGGACCGGGAAAATAAGCGGGAGGAATAGGCGTGTTGTTAGGGAGGAGAGTACCGGGGAACATATCCGGGTGGAATAGGCGGGTTGTTAGGATGGGGAGGAGCGGCGAACATATGCGGGAGGAATAGGCGGGTTGTTAGGGTGGTGAGGACCGGGCAACAAAGGCGGGAGGAAGAGGTGGGTTGTTAGGGTGGGGATGACCGGGGAACATATGCGGGAGCAATAGTCGGGTTGTTAGGGTGGGGAGGACCGGGGAACATATGCGGGAGGAATAGGCGGGTTGTTAGAGTGGGGAGGACCGGGAACATACGCAGGAGGAATAGGCGGGCTGTTAGGGTGGGGAGGACCAGGAACATATGCGGGAGGAATAGGCGGGTTGTTAGGGTGGGGAGGACCGGGGAACATACGCGGAAGGAATAGGCGGGTTGTTAGTGTGGGGAGTACCGGGGATCATACGCGGGAGGAATAGGCGGGTTGTTAGAGTGGGGAGGACCGGGAACATACGCAGGAGGAATAGGCGGGCTGTTAGGGTGGGGAGGACCAGGAAAATATGCGGGAGGAATAGGCGGGTTGTTAGGGTGGGGAGGACCGGGGAACATACGCGGAAGGAATAGGCGGGTTGTCAGCGTGGGGAGGACCAGGAACATATGCGGGAGGAATAGGCGGGTTGTTAGGGTGGGGAGGACCGGGGAACATACGCGGAAGGAATAGGCAGGTTGTTAGTGTGGGGAGTACCGGGGAACATACGCGGGAGGAATAGGCGGGTTGTTAGAGTGGGGAGGACCGGGAACATACGCAGGAGGAATAGGCGGGATGTTAGGGTGGGGAGGACCGGGAACATACGCAGGAGGAATAGGCGGGCTGTTCGGGTGGGGAGGACCGGGAACATATGCGGGAGGAATAGGCGGGTTGTTAGAGTGGGGAGGACCGGGGAACATATGCGGGAGGAATAGACGGGTTGTTAGTGTGGGGAGGACTGGGGAACATATGCCTGAGGAATAGGCGGGTTGTCAGGAAGGGGAGGACCGGGGAACATACGCGGGAGGAATAGGCGGGTTGTCAGGTTGGGGAGGACCGGGAACATACGCGGGAGGAATAGGCGGGTTGTTAGAGTGAGGAGGACCAGGAACATACGCGGGAGCAATAGGCGGGTTGTTAGGGTGGGGAGGACCGGGGAACATACGCGGGAGGAATATGCGGGTTGTCAGGTTGGGGAGGACCGGGAACATACGCGGGAGGAATAGGCGGGTTGTTAGAGTGAGGAGGACCGGGAACATACGCGGGAGAATAGGCGGGTTGTTAGAGTGGGGAGGACCGGGAACATACGCGAGAGTAATAGGCGGGTTGTTAGGGTGGGGAGGACCGGGAACATGCGCGGGAGGAATAGGCGGGTTGTCAGGTTGGGGAGGACCGGGGACCATACGCGGAAGGAATAGGCGGGTTGTCAGAGTGGGGAGGAGCGGGGAGCATACGTGGGAGAAATAGGCGGGTTGTGAGGGTGGGGAGGGCCGGGGAACATACGCGGGAGGAATAGGCGTGTTGTCAGAGTGGGGAGGTCCGGGGAACATACGCGGGAGGAATAGGCGGGTAGTCAGGGTGGGGAGGACCGGGGAACATACGCGGAAGCAATAGGCGGGTTGTTAGGGTGGGCTGGACCGGGAAAATACGCGGGAGGAATAGGCGGGTTGTTAGGGAGGGGAGTACCGGGGAACATATCCGGGTGGAATAGGCGGGTTGTTAGGATGGGGAGGAGCGGCGAACATATGCGGGAGGAATAGGCGGGTTGTTAGGGTGGTGAGGACCGGGGAACAAAGGCGGGAGGAATAGGTGGGTTGTTAGGGTGGGGAGGACCGGGGAACATATGCGGGAGCAATAGTCGGGTTGTTAGGGTGGGGAGGACCGGGGAACATATGCGGGAGGAATAGGCGGGTTGTTAGAGTGGGGAGGACCGGGAACATACGCAGGAGGAATAGGCGGGCTGTTAGGGTGGGGAGGACCAGGAACATATGCGGGAGGAATAGGCGGGTTGTTAGGGTGGGGAGGACCGGGGAACATACGCGGAAGGAATAGGCGGGTTGTTAGTGTGGGGAGTACCGGGGAACATACGCGGGAGGAATAGGCCGGTTGTTAGAGTGGGGAGGACCGGGAACATACGCAGGAGGAATAGGCGGGTTGTTAGAGTGGGGAGGACCGGGAACATACGCAGGAGGAATAGGCGGGCTGTTAGGGTGGGGAGGACCAGGAACATATGCGGGAGGAATAGGCGGGTTGTTAGGGTGGGGAGGACCGGGGAACATACGCGGGAGGAATAGGCGGGCTGTTAGGGTGGGGAGGACCAGGAACATATGCGGGAGGAATAGGCGGGCTGTTAGGGTGGGGAGGACCAGGAACATACGCGGGAGGAATAG
This sequence comes from Somniosus microcephalus, assembly GCF_052327205.1. Lineage (NCBI taxonomy): Eukaryota > Metazoa > Chordata > Chondrichthyes > Squaliformes > Somniosidae > Somniosus > Somniosus microcephalus. The sequence continues at coordinate 78,708,591 of NC_140997.1, read as the reverse complement.
GCGGGTTGTTGGAGTGGGGAGGACCGGGGAACATACGCGGAAGGAATAGGCGGGTTGTCAGCGTGGGGAGGACCAGGAACATACGCGGGAGGAATAGGCGGGTTGTTGGAGTGGGGAGGACCGGGAACATACGCAGGAGGAATAGGCGGGCTGTTAGGGTGGGGAGGACCAGGAACATATGCGGGAGGAATAGGCGGGTTGTTAGGGTGGGGAGGACCGGGGAACATACGCGGAAGGAATAGGCGGGTTGTCAGCGTGGGGAGGACCGTGGAACATACGCGGGAGGAATAGGCGGGTTGTCAGGTTGGGGAGGACCGGGGAACATACGCGGGAGGAATAGGCGGGTTGTTAGGGTGGGGAGGACCGGGGAACATATGCGAGAGGAATAGACGGGTAGTTAGGGTGGGGAGGACTGGGGAACATATGCCTGAGGAATAGGCGGGTTGTCAGGTTGGGGAGGACCGGGGAACATACGCGGGAGAAATAGGCGGGTTGTCAGGTTGGGGAGGACCGGGAACATACGCGGGAGGAATAGGCGTGTTGTCAGCTTGGGGAGGACCGGGGAACATAGGCGGGAGGAATAGGCAGGTTGTCAGGGTGGGGAGGACCGGGGAACATACGCGGAAGCAATAGGCGGTTTGTTAGGGTGGGGTGGACCGGGAAAATACGCGGGAGGAATAGGCGGGTTGTTCGGGAGGGGAGTACCGGGGAACATATCCGGGTGGAATAGGCGGGTTGTTAGGATGGGGAGGAGCGGCGAACATATGCGGGAGGAATAGGCGGGTTGTTAGGGTGGTGAGGACCGGGGAACATACGCGGGAGGTATAGGCGGGTTGTCAGGGTGGGTAGGACCGGGAACATACGCGGGAGGAATAGGCGGGTTGTCAGGTTGGGGAGGACCGGGGAACATATGCGAGAGGAATAGACGAATTGTTAGGGTGGGGAGGACTGGGGAACATACGCGGGAGGAGTAGGCGGGTTGTTAGGGTGGGGAGGACCGGGGATCATACGCGGGAGGAATAGGCGTGTTGTCAGGGTGTGGCGGACCGGGGAACATATGCCTGAGGAATAGGCGGGTTGTCAGGTTGGGGAGGACCGGGAACATACGCGGGAGGAATAGGCGGGTTGTGAGGTTGGGGAGGGGCGCGGAACATACGCGGGAGGAATAGGCGGGTTGTCAGGGTGGGGAGGACCGGGGAACATACGCGGGAGGAATAGGCGGGTTGTCAGGGTGGGGTGGACCGGGGAACATACGCAGGAGGTATAGGTGGATTGTTAGGGTGCGGAGGACCGGGGAACATACGCGGGAGGAATAGGCGGGTTGTCAGGTTGGGGCGGACCGGGGAACATATGCGGGAGCAATAGGTGGGTTGTTAGGGTGGGGAGGACCGGCGAACATATGCGGGAGGAATAGGCGTGTTGTTAGGGTGGGGAGGACCGGGGAACATACGCGGGAGCAATAGGCGGGTTGTTAGTGTTGGGAGGACCGGGGGAACATACGCGGGATGAATAGGCTGGTTGTCAGGGTGGAAAGGAACTGGGAAACATACGCGCGAGGAATAAACGGGTTGTCAGAGTGGAGTGGACCGGGGAACATTACGCGGGAGGAATAGGCGGGTTGTTAGGGTGGGGCGGACCGGGGAACATATGCGGGAGCAATAGGCGCGTTGTTAGGGTGGGGAGGACCGGGGAACATACGCCGGAGGAATAGGCGGGTTGTCAGGGTCGGGAGGACCGGGAAGCATACGTGGGAGGTATAGGCGGGTTGTCAGGGTGGGGAGGCCCGGGAACATACGCGGGAGGAATAGGCGGGTTTTCAGGGTGGGGAGAACCGGGGAAAAAACGCGGGAGCAATAGGCGGGTTGTTAGGGTGCGGAGGACCGGGGAACATACGCGGGAGGATTAGGCGGGTTGTCAGGTTGGGGAGGACCGGGAACATACGCGGGAGGAATAGGCGGGTTGTTAGAGTGGGGAGGACCGGGAACATACGCGGGAGGAATAGGCGCGTTGTTAGAGTGGAGAGGGCCGGGAACATACGCGGGAGGAATAGGCGGTTTCTTAGGGTGGGGAGGACCGGGGAACATACGCGGAAGCAACAGGCGGGTTGTTAGGGTGGGGTGGACCAGGAAAATAAGCGGGAGGAATAGGCTGGTTGTTCGGGTGGGGAGTACCGGGGAACATATCCGGGTGGAATAGGCAGGTTGTTAGGATGGGGAGGAGCGGCGAACATATGCGGGAGGAATAGGCGGGTTGTTAGGGTGGTGAGTACCGGGGAACAAACGCGGGAGGAATAGGTGGGTTCTTAGGGTGGGGAGGTCCGGGGAACATATGCGGGAGCAATTGTCGGGTTGTTAGGGTGGGGAGGACCGGGGAACATATGCGGGAGGAGTAGACGGGTTGTTAGGGTGGGGAGGACCGGGGAACATACGCGGGAGCAATAGGCGGGTTGTTAGGGTGGGGAGGACCGGGGAACAAACGCAGGAGGAATAGGCGGGTTGTTAGGGTGGGGAGGACCGGGGAACATACGCGGGAGCAAGAGGCGGGTTGTGAGGGTGGGGAGGACCGGGGAACATACGCGGGAGGAATAGGCGGCTTGTCAGTGTAGGGAGAACCGGGGAACATACGCGGGCGGAATTGGCGGGTTGTAAGGTGGGGAGGACCGGGGAACAAACGCGGGAGGAATAGGCAGGTTGTCAGGGTGGGGAGGACCGGGGAACATACGCGGGAGGAATAGACGAGTTGTCATGGTGGGTAGGACCGGGGAACATACGCGGGAGGAATATGCGGGTTGTTAGGTTGGGGAGGACCGGGGAACATACGCGGGAGGAATAGGCGGGTTGTTAGGGTGGGGAGGATTGGGGAACATACGCGGGAGGAATAGGCGGGTTGTTAGGGTGGGGAGGTCCGGGGAACATACGCGGGAGCAATAGGCGGGTTGTCAGGGTGGGGACGACCGGGGAACATACGCGGTAGGAATAGGCGGGTTGTTAGGGTGGGGAGGACCGGGGTACCATATGCGGGAGCAATAGGCGGGTTGTTAGGGTGGGGAGGAGAGCCGAACATATGCGGGAGGAATAGGCGTGTTGTCAGGGTGTGGCGGACCGGGGAACATATGCCTGAGGAATAGGCGGGTTGTCAGGTTGGGGAGGACCGGGAACATACGCGGGAGGAATAGGCGGGTTGTCAGGGTGGGGAGGACCGGGGAACATACGCGGGAGGAATAGGCGGGTTGTCAGGGTGGGGTGGACCGGGGAACATACGCAGGAGGTATAGGTGGATTGTTAGGGTGCGGAGGACCGGGGAACATACGCGGGAGGAATAGGCGGGTTGTCAGGTTGGGGCGGACCGGGGAACATACGCGGGAAGAATAGGTGGGTTGTTAGGGTGGGGAGGACCGGCGAACATATGCGGGAGAAATAGGCGTGTTGTTAGGGTGGGGAGGACCGGGGAACATACGCGGGAGCAATAGGCGGGTTGTTAGTGTTGGGAGGACCGGGGCAACATACGCGGGATGAATAGGCTGGTTGTCAGGGTGGAAAGGAACTGGGAAACATACGCGCGAGGAATAAACGGGTTGTCAGAGTGGAGTGGACCGGGGAACATTACGCGGGAGGAATAGGTGGGTTGTTAGGGTGGGGAGGACCGGGGAACATACGCCGGAGGAATAGGCGGGTTGTCAGGGTCGGGAGGACCGGGAAGCATACGTGGGAGGTATAGGCGGGTTGTCAGGGTGGGGAGGCCCGGGAACATACGCGGGAGGAATAGGCGGGTTTTCAGGGTGGGGAGAACCGGGGAAAAAACGCGGGAGCAATAGGCGGGTTGTTAGGGTGGGGAGGACCGGGGAACATACGCGGGAGGATTAGGCGGGTTGTCAGGTTGGGGAGGACCGGGAACATACGCGGGAGGAATAGGCGGGTTGTTAGAGTGGGGAGGACCGGGAACATACGCGGGAGGAATAGGCGCGTTGTTAGAGTGGAGAGGGCCGGGAACATATGCGGGAGGAATAGGCGGTTTCTTAGGGTGGGGAGGACCGGGGAACATACGCGGAAGCAACAGGCGGGTTGTTAGGGTGGGGTGGACCAGGAAAATAAGCGGGAGGAATAGGCTGGTTGTTCGGGTGGGGAGTACCGGGGAACATATCCGGGTGGAATAGGCAGGTTGTTAGGATGGGGAGGAGCGGCGAACATATGCGGGAGGAATAGGCGGGTTGTTAGGGTGGTGAGTACCGGGGAACAAACGCGGGAGGAATAGGTGGGTTCTTAGGATGGGGAGGTCCGGGGAACATATGCGGGAGCAATTGTCGGGTTGTTAGGGTGGGGAGGACCGGGGAACAAACGCAGGAGGAATAGGCAGGTTGTTAGGGTGGGGAGGACTGGGGAACATACGCGGGAGGAGTAGGCGGGTTGTTAGGGTTGGGAGGACCGGGGATCATACGCGGGAGGAATAGGCGTGTTGTCAGGGTGTGGCGGACCGGGGAACATATGCCTGAGGAATAGGCGGGTTGTCAGGTTGGGGAGGACCGGGAACATACGCGGGAGGAATAGGCGGGTTGTGAGGTTGGGGAGGGGCGCGGAACATACGCGGGAGGAATAGGCGGGTTGTCAGGGTGGGGAGGACCGGGGAACATACGCGGGAGGAATAGGCGGGTTGTCAGGGTGGGGTGGACCGGGGAACATACGCAGGAGGTATAGGTGGATTGTTAGGGTGCGGAGGACCGGGGAACATACGCGGGAGGAATAGGCGGGTTGTCAGGTTGGGGCGGACCGGGGACATATGCGGGAGCAATAGGTGGGTTGTTAGGGTGGGGAGGACCGGCGAACATATGCGGGAGGAATAGGCGTGTTGTTAGGGTGGGGAGGACCGAGGAACATACGCGGGAGCAATAGGCGGGTTGTTAGTGTTGGGAGGACCGGGGGAACATACGCGGGATGAATAGGCTGGTTGTCAGGGTGGAAAGGAACTGGGAAACATACGCGCGAGGAATAAACGGGTTGTCAGAGTGGAGTGGACCGGGGAACATTACGCGGGAGGAATAGGCGGGTTGTTAGGGTGGGGCGGACCGGGGAACATATGCGGGAGCAATAGGCGCGTTGTTAGGGTGGGGAGGACCGGGGAACATACGCCGGAGGAATAGGCGGGTTGTCAGGGTCGGGAGGACCGGGAAGCATACGTGGGAGGTATAGGCGGGTTGTCAGGGTGGGGAGGCCCGGGAACATACGCGGGAGGAATAGGCGGGTTTTCAGGGTGGGGAGAACCGGGGAAAAAACGCGGGAGCAATAGGCGGGTTGTTAGGGTGCGGAGGACCGGGGAACATACGCGGGAGGATTAGGCGGGTTGTCAGGTTGGGGAGGACCGGGAACATACGCGGGAGGAATAGGCGGGTTGTTAGAGTGGGGAGGACCGGGAACATACGCGGGAGGAATAGGCGCGTTGTTAGAGTGGAGAGGGCCGGGAACATACGCGGGAGGAATAGGCGGTTTCTTAGGGTGGGGAGGACCGGGGAACATACGCGGAAGCAACAGGCGGGTTGTTAGGGTGGGGTGGACCAGGAAAATAAGCGGGAGGAATAGGCTGGTTGTTCGGGTGGGGAGTACCGGGGAACATATCCGGGTGGAATAGGCAGGTTGTTAGGATGGGGAGGAGCGGCGAACATATGCGGGAGGAATAGGCGGGTTGTTAGGGTGGTGAGTACCGGGGAACAAACGCGGGAGGAATAGGTGGGTTCTTCGGGTGGGGAGGTCCGGGGAACATATGCGGGAGCAATTGTCGGGTTGTTAGGGTGGGGAGGACCGGGGAACATATGCGGGAGGAGTAGACGGGTTGTTAGGGTGGGGAGGACCGGGGAACATACGCGGGAGCAATAGGCGGGTTGTTAGGGTGGGGAGGACCGGGGAACAAACGCAGGAGGAATAGGCGGGTTGTTAGGGTGGGGAGGACCGGGGAACATACGCGGGAGCAAGAGGCGGGTTGTGAGGGTGGGGAGGACCGGGGAACATACGCGGGAGGAATAGGCGGCTTGTCAGTGTAGGGAGAACCGGGGAACATACGCGGGCGGAATTGGCGGGTTGTAAGGTGGGGAGGACCGGGGAACAAACGCGGGAGGAATAGGCAGGTTGTCAGGGTGGGGAGGACCGGGGAACATACGCGGGAGGAATAGACGAGTTGTCATGGTGGGTAGGACCGGGGAACATACGCGGGAGGAATATGCGGGTTGTTAGGTTGGGGAGGACCGGGGAACATACGCGGGAGGAATAGGCGGGTTGTTAGGGTGGGGAGGATTGGGGAACATACGCGGGAGGAATAGGCGGGTTGTTAGGGTGGGGAGGTCCGGGGAACATACGCGGGAGCAATAGGCGGGTTGTCAGGGTGGGGACGACCGGGGAACATACGCGGGAGGAATAGGCGGGTTGTTTGGGTGGGGAGGACCGGGGTACCATATGCGGGAGCAATAGGCGGGTTGTTAGGGTGGGGAGGAGAGCCGAACATATGCGGGAGGAATAGGCGTGTTGTCAGGGTGTGGCGGACCGGGGAACATATGCCTGAGGAATAGGCGGGTTGTCAGGTTGGGGAGGACCGGGAACATACGCGGGAGGAATAGGCGGGTTGTGAGGTTGGGGAGGGACGCGGAACATACGCGGGAGGAATAGGCGGGTTGTCAGGGTGGGGAGGACCGGGGAACATACGCGGGAGGAATAGGCGGGTTGTCAGGGTGGGGTGGACCGGGGAACATACGCAGGAGGTATAGGTGGATTGTTAGGGTGCGGAGGACCGGGGAACATACGCGGGAGGAATAGGCGGGTTGTCAGGTTGGGGCGGACCGGGGAACATACGCGGGAAGAATAGGTGGGTTGTTAGGGTGGGGAGGACCGGCGAACATATGCGGGAGGAATAGGCATGTTGTTAGGGTGGGGAGGACCGGGGAACATACGCGGGAGCAATAGGCGGGTTGTTAGTGTTGGGAGGACCGGGGGAACATACGCGGGATGAATAGGCTGGTTGTCAGGGTGGAAAGGAACTGGGAAACATACGCGCGAGGAATAAACGGGTTGTCAGAGTGGAGTGGACCGGGGAACATTACGCGGGAGGAATAGGCGGGTTGTTAGGGTGGGGAGGACCGGGGAACATACGCCGGAGGAATAGGCGAGTTGTCAGGGTCGGGAGGACCGGGAAGCATACGTGGGAGGTATAGGCGGGTTGTCAGGGTGGGGAGGCCCGGGAACATACGCGGGAGGAATAGGCGGGTTTTCAGGGTGGGGAGAACCGGGGAAAAAACGCGGGAGCAATAGGCGGGTTGTTAGGGTGGGGAGGACCGGGGAACATACGCGGGAGGATTAGGCGGGTTGTCAGGTTGGGGAGGACCGGGAACATACGCGGGAGGAATAGGCGGGTTGTTAGAGTGGGGAGGACCGGGAACATACGCGGGAGGAATAGGCGCGTTGTTAGAGTGGAGAGGGCCGGGAACATATGCGGGAGGAATAGGCGGTTTCTTAGGGTGGGGAGGACCGGGGAACATACGCGGAAGCAACAGGCGGGTTGTTAGGGTGGGGTGGACCAGGAAAATAAGCGGGAGGAATAGGCTGGTTGTTCGGGTGGGGAGTACCGGGGAACATATCCGGGTGGAATAGGCAGGTTGTTAGGATGGGGAGGAGCGGCGAACATATGCGGGAGCAATTGTCGGGTTGTTAGGGTGGGGAGGACCGGGGAACAAACGCAGGAGGAATAGGCGGGTTGTTAGGGTGGGGAGGACCGGGGAACATATGCGGGAGGAATAGGCGGCTTGTCAGTGTAGGGAGAACCGGGGAACATACGCGGGCGGAATTGGCGGGTTGTAAGGTGGGGAGGACCGGGGAACAAACGCGGGAGGAATAGGCAGGTTGTCAGGGTGGGGATGACCGGGGAACATACGCGGGAGGAATAGACGAGTTGTCATGGTGGGGAGGACCGGGGAACATACGCGGGAGGAATATGCGGGTTGTTAGGTTGGGGAGGACCGGGGAACATACGCGGGAGGAATAGGCGGGTTGTTAGGGTGGGGAGGATTGGGGAACATACGCGGGAGGATAAGGCGGGTTGTTAGGGTGGGGAGGTCCGGGGAACATACGCGGGAGCAATAGGCGGGTTGTCAGGGTGGGGACGACCGGGGAACATACGCGGGAGGAATAGGCGGGTTGTTTGGGTGGGGAGGACCGGGGTACCATATGCGGGAGCAATAGGCGGGTTGTTAGGGTGGGGAGGAGAGCCGAACATATGCGGGAGGAATAGGCGTGTTGTCAGGGTGTGGCGGACCGGGGAACATATGCCTGAGGAATAGGCGGGTTGTCAGGTTGGGGAGGACCGGGAACATACGCGGGAGGAATAGGCGGGTTGTGAGGTTGGGGAGGGACGCGGAACATACGCGGGAGGAATAGGCGGGTTGTCAGGGTGGGGAGGACCGGGGAACATACGCGGGAGGAATAGGCGGGTTGTCAGGGTGGGGTGGACCGGGGAACATACGCAGGAGGTATAGGTGGATTGTTAGGGTGCGGAGGACCGGGGAACATACGCGGGAGGAATAGGCGGGTTGTCAGGTTGGGGCGGACCGGGGAACATACGCGGGAAGAATAGGTGGGTTGTTAGGGTGGGGAGGACCGGCGAACATATGCGGGAGGAATAGGCATGTTGTTAGGGTGGGGAGGACCGGGGAACATACGCGGGAGCAATAGGCGGGTTGTTAGTGTTGGGAGGACCGGGGGAACATACGCGGGATGAATAGGCTGGTTGTCAGGGTGGAAAGGAACTGGGAAACATACGCGCGAGGAATAAACGGGTTGTCAGAGTGGAGTGGACCGGGGAACATTACGCGGGAGGAATAGGCGGGTTGTTAGGGTGGGGAGGACCGGGGAACATACGCCGGAGGAATAGGCGAGTTGTCAGGGTCGGGAGGACCGGGAAGCATACGTGGGAGGTATAGGCGGGTTGTCAGGGTGGGGAGGCCCGGGAACATACGCGGGAGGAATAGGCGGGTTTTCAGGGTGGGGAGAACCGGGGAAAAAACGCGGGAGCAATAGGCGGGTTGTTAGGGTGGGGAGGACCGGGGAACATACGCGGGAGGATTAGGCGGGTTGTCAGGTTGGGGAGGACCGGGAACATACGCGGGAGGAATAGGCGGGTTGTTAGAGTGGGGAGGACCGGGAACATACGCGGGAGGAATAGGCGCGTTGTTAGAGTGGAGAGGGCCGGGAACATATGCGGGAGGAATAGGCGGTTTCTTAGGGTGGGGAGGACCGGGGAACATACGCGGAAGCAACAGGCGGGTTGTTAGGGTGGGGTGGACCAGGAAAATAAGCGGGAGGAATAGGCTGGTTGTTCGGGTGGGGAGTACCGGGGAACATATCCGGGTGGAATAGGCAGGTTGTTAGGATGGGGAGGAGCGGCGAACATATGCGGGAGCAATTGTCGGGTTGTTAGGGTGGGGAGGACCGGGGAACAAACGCAGGAGGAATAGGCGGGTTGTTAGGGTGGGGAGGACCGGGGAACATATGCGGGAGGAATAGGCGGCTTGTCAGTGTAGGGAGAACCGGGGAACATACGCGGGCGGAATTGGCGGGTTGTAAGGTGGGGAGGACCGGGGAACAAACGCGGGAGGAATAGGCAGGTTGTCAGGGTGGGGATGACCGGGGAACATACGCGGGAGGAATAGACGAGTTGTCATGGTGGGGAGGACCGGGGAACATACGCGGGAGGAATATGCGGGTTGTTAGGTTGGGGAGGACCGGGGAACATACGCGGGAGGAATAGGCGGGTTGTTAGGGTGGGGAGGATTGGGGAACATACGCGGGAGGATAAGGCGGGTTGTTAGGGTGGGGAGGTCCGGGGAACATACGCGGGAGCAATAGGCGGGTTGTCAGGGTGGGGACGACCGGGGAACATACGCGGGAGGAATAGGCGGGTTGTTAGGGTGGGGAGGACCGGGGTACCATATGCGGGAGCAATAGGCGGGTTGTTAGGGTGGGGAGGAGAGCCGAACATATGCGGGAGGAATAGGCGTGTTGTCAGGGTGTGACGGACCGGGGAACATATGCCTGAGGAATAGGCGGGTTGTCAGGTTGGGGAGGACCGGGAACATACGCGGGAGGAATAGGTGGGTTGTGAGGTTGGGGAGGGACGCGGAACATACGCAGGAGGAATAGGCGGGTTGTCAGGGTGGGGAGGACCGGGGAACATACGCGGGAGGAATAGGCGGGTTGTCAGGGTGGGGTGGACCGGGGAACATACGCAGGAGGTATAGTTGGATTGTTAGGGTGCGGAGGACCGGGGAACATACGCGGGAGGAATAGGCGGGTTGTCAGGTTGGGGCGGACCGGGGAACATATGCGGGAGCAATAGGTGGGTTGTTAGGGTGGGGAGGACCGGCGAACATATGCGGGAGGAATAGGCGTGTTGTTAGGGTGGGGAGGACCGGGGAACATACGCGGGAGCAATAGGCGGGTTGTTAGTGTTGGGAGGACCGGGGGAACATACGCGGGATGAATAGGCTGGTTGTCAGAGTGGAAAGGAACTGGGAAAAATACGCGCGAGGAATAAACGGGTTGTCAGAGTGGAGTGGACCGGGGAACATTACGCGGGAGGAATAGGCGGGTTGTTAGGGTGGGGCGGACCGGGGAACATATGCGGGAGCAATAGGCGTGTTGTTAGGGTGGGGAGGACCGGGGAACATACGCCGGAGGAATAGGCGGGTTGTCAGGGTCGGGAGGACCGGGAAGCATACGTGGGAGGTATAGGCGGGTTGTCAGGGTGGGGAGGCCCGGGAACATACGCGGGAGGAATAGGCGGGTTTTCAGGGTGGGGAGAACCGGGGAAAAAATGCGGGGAGCAATAGGCGGGTTGTTAGGGTGGGGTGGACCGGGGAACATACGCGGGAGGATTAGGCGGGTTGTCAGGTTGGGGAGGACCGGGAACATACGCGGGAGGAATAGGCGGGTTGTTAGAGTGGGGAGGACCGGGATCATACGCGGGAGGAATAGGCGCGTTGTTAGAGTGGAGAGGGCCGGGAACATACGCGGGAGGAATAGGCGGTTTCTTAGGGTGGGGAGGACCGGGGAACATACGCGGAAGCAACAGGCGGGTTGTTAGGGTGGGGTGGACCAGGAAAATAAGCGGGAGGAATAGGCTGGTTGTTCGGGTGGGGAGTACCGGGGAACATATCCGGGTGGAATAGGCAGGTTGTTAGGATGGGGAGGAGCGGCGAACATATGCGGGAGGAATAGGCGGGTTGTTAGGGTGGTGAGGTCCGGGGAACATATGCGGGAGCAATTGTCGGGTTGTTAGGGTGGGGAGGACCGGGGAACATATGCGGGAGGAGTAGACGGGTTGTTAGGGTGGGGAGGACCGGGGAACATACGCGGGAGCAATAGGCGGGTTGTTAGGGTGGGGAGGACCGGGGAACAAACGCAGGAGGAATAGGCGGGTTGTTAGGGTGGGGAGGACCGGGGAACATACGCGGGAGCAAGAGGCAGGTTGTGAGGGTGGGGAGGACCGGGGAACATACGCGGGAGGAATAGGCGGCTTGTCAGTGTAGGGAGAACCGGGGAACATACGCGGGCGGAATTGGCGGGTTGTAAGGTGGGGAGGACCGGGGAACAAACGCGGGAGGAATAGGCAGGTTGTGAGGGTGGGGAGGACCGGGGAACATACGCGGGAGGAATAGACGAGTTGTCATGGTGGGGAGGACCGGGGAACATACGCGGGAGGAATATGCGGGTTGTTAGGTTGGGGAGGACCGGGGAACATACGCGGGAGGAATAGGCGGGTTGTTAGGGTGGGGAGGATTGGGGAACATACGCGGGAGGAATAGGCGGGTTGTTAGGGTGGGGAGGTCCGGGGAACATACGCGGGAGCAATAGGCGGGTTGTCAGGGTGGGGACGACCGGGGAACATACGCGGGAGGAATAGGCGGGTTGTTAGGGTGGGGAGGACCGGGGTACCATATGCGGGAGCAATAGGCGGGTTGTTAGGGTGGGGAGGAGAGCCGAACATATGCGGGAGGAATAGGCGGGTTGTTAGGGTGGAGAGGACCGGGGAACATACGCGGGAGGAATGGTGGGTTGTTAGGGTAGGGAGGACCGGGGAACATATGCCGGAGCAATAGTCGGGTTGTTAGGGTGGGGAAGACCGGGGAACATATGCGGGAGGAATAGACGGGTTGTTAGGGTGGGGAGGACAGGGAACATAGGCGGGAGCAATAGGCGGGTGGTTATGGTGGGGAGGACCGGGGAACAAACGCGGGAGGGATAGGCAGGTTGTTAGGTTGGGGGGGATGGGGAACATATGCGGGAGGAATAGGTGGATTGTTATGGCGGGGAGGACAGGGGAACATACGCGGGAGGAATAGGTGGATTGTTATGGCGGGGAGGACCGGGGAACACAAGCGGGAGGAATAGTCGGGTTGTTGGGGTGGGGAGGACTGGGGAACATACGCGGGAGCAATAGGCGGGTTGTTAGGGTGGAGTGGACCGGGGAACATACGCGGGAGGAATAGGCGGGTTGTTAGGGTGGGGAGGACCGGGGAACATATGCGGGAGCAGTAGGCAGGTTGTTAGGGTGGGGAGGACCGGTGAACATACGCAGGAGGAGTAGGCGGGTTGTCAGGTTGGGGAGGACCGGGGAACATACGCGGGAGGAATAGGAGGGTTGTTAGGGTGGCGATGACTGGGGAACATATGCGGGAGGAATATGCGGGTTGTTAGGGTGGGGAGGACTTGGGAACATACGCCAGAGGTTTAGTCGGGTTGTCTGGTTGGGGAGGACCGGGGAACATACGCGGGATGAATAGGCGGGTTGATAGGGTGGGGAGGACCGGGGAACATACGCGGGAGGAATAGGCGGGTTGTCAGGGTGGGGAGCACCAGGGAGCATACGGGGGAGGAATAGGCGGGTTGTTAGTGTGGGGAGGATCGGGGAACATACGCGGGAGCAATAGGCGGGTTGTTAGGGTGGGGAGGACCGGGGAACATACGCGGGAGGATTTGGCGGGTTGGCAGGTTGGGGAGGACCGGGAACATACGCGGGAGGAATAGGCGGGTTGTTAGAGTGGGGAGGACGGGGAACATACGCGGGAGGAATAGGCGCGTTGTTAGAGTGGAGAGGACCGGGAACATACGCGGGAGGAATAGGCTGTCTCTTAGGGTGGGGAGGACCGGGGAACATACGCGGAAGCAATAGGCGGGTTGTTAGGGTGGGTTGGACCAGGAAAATATGCGGGAGGAATAGGCGGGTTGTTAGGGTGGGGAGTACCGGGGAACATATCCGGGTGGAATAGGCAGGTTGTTAGGATGGGGAGGAGCGGCGAACATATGCGGGAGGAATAGGCGGGTTGTTAGGGTGGTGAGTACTGGGGAACATACGCGGGAGGAATAGGTGGGTTGTTAGGGTGGGGAGGACCGGGGAACATATGCGGGAGAAATAGACAGATTGTTAGGGTGGGGAGGACCGGGGAACATACGCGGGAGCAAGAGGCGGGTTGTGAGGGTGCGGAGGACCGGGGAACATACGCGGGAGGAATAGACGGCTTGTCAGTGTAGGGAGGACCGGGGAACAAACGTGGGAGGAATTGGCTGGTTGTATGGTGGGGAGGACCGGGGAACAAATGCGGGAGGAATAGGCAGGTTGTCAGGGTGGGGAGGACCGGGGAACATACGCGGGAGGAATAGACGGGTTGTCATGGTGGGGAGGACCGGGGAACATACGCGGGAGGAATATGCGGGTTGTTAGGTTGGGGAGGACCGGGGAACATACGCGGGAGAAATAGGCGGGTTGTTAGGGTGGGGAGGATCGGGGAACATACCCGGGAAGAATAGGCGGGTTGTTAGGGTGGGGACGACCGGGGAACATACGCGGGAGGAATAGGCGGGTTGTCAGGGTGGGGAGGACCGGGGAACATACGCGGGAGGAATAGGCGGGTTGTTAGGGTGGGGAGGACCGGGGTACCATATGCGGGAGCAATAGGCGGGTTGTTAGGGTGGGGAGGAGAGCCGAACATATGCGGGAGGAATAGGTGGGTTGTTAGGGTGGGGAGGACTGGCGAACATACGCAGGAGGAGTAGGCGGCTTGTCAGGTTGCGGAGGACCGGGGAACATACGCGGGAGGAATAGGCGGGTTGTTAGGGTGGCGATGACCGGGGAACATATGCGGGAGGAATATGCGGGTTGTTAGGGTGGGGAGGACTTGGGAACATACGCCAGAGGTTTAGTCGGGTTGTCTGGTTGGGGAGGACCGGGGAACATACGCGGGAGGAATAGACGGGTTGTCATGGTGGGGAGGACCGGGGAACATACGCGGGAGGAATATGCGGGTTGTTAGGTTGGGGAGGACCGGGGAACATACGCGGGAGGAATAGGCGGGTTGTTAGGGTGGGGAGGATCGGGGAACACACCCGGGAAGAGTAGGCGGGTTGTTAGGGTGGGGAGGTCCGGGGTACATACGCGGGAGCAATAGGCCGGTTGTTAGGGTGGGGACGACCGGGGAACATACGCGGGAGGAATAGGCGGGTTGTCAGGGTGGGGAGGACCGGGGAACATACGCGGGAGCAATAGGCGGGTTGTTAGGGTGGGGAGGAGAGCCGAACATATGCGGGAGGAATAGGCGGGTTGTTAGGGTGGAGAGGACCGGGGAACATACGCGGGAGGAATGGTGGGTTGTTAGGGTAGGGAGGACCGGGGAACATATGCCGGAGCAATAGTCGGGTTGTTAGGGTGGGGAAGACCGGGGAACATATGCGGGAGGAATAGACGGGTTGTTAGGGTGGGGAGGACAGGGAACATACGCGGGAGCAATAGGCGGGTGGTTAGGGTGGGGAGGACCGGGGAACAAACGCGGGAGGGATAGGCAGGTTGTTAGGTTGGGGGGGGACGGGGAACATTCGCGGGAGGAATAGGTGGGTTGTTAGGGCGGGGAGGACAGGGGAACATACGCGGGAGGAATAGGTGGGTTATTAGGGTGGGGAGGACCGGGGAACATACGCGGGAGGAATAGGTGGGTTGTTAGGGTGGGGAGGAGCGGGGAACACATGCGGGAGGAATAGTCGGGTTGTTGGGGTGGGGAGGACTGGGGAACATACGCGGGAGCAATAGGCGGGTTGTTAGGGTGGAGTGGACCGGGGAACATACGCCGGAGGAATAGGCGGGTTGTTAGGGTGGGGAGGACCAGGGAACATACGCGGGTTGTATAGGCGGGTTGTCAGGGTGGGGAGGAACGGGAACATACGCGGGAGGAATAGACGGGTTGTCAGGGTGGGGAGGACCGGGAATATACGCGGGAGGAATAGGCGGGTTGTCATGGTGGGGAAGACTGGGGAACATTTGCGGGAGGAGTAGGCGGTTTGTTACGGTGGGACAGACCGGGGAACAAACGCGGGAGGAATAGGCGGGTTGTTAGGGTGGGGAGGAACGGGGAACATATGCGGTAGCAATAGGCGGGTTCTCAGCGTGGGGAGGACCGTGGAACATACGCGGGAGGAATAGGCGGGTTGTCAGGTTGGGGAGGACCGGGGAACATACGCGGGAGGAATAGGCGGGTTGTCAGGTTGGGGAGGACCGGGGAACATACGCGGGAGGAATAGGCGGGTTGTCAGGTTGGGGAGGACCGGGAACATACGCGGGAGGAATAGGCGGGTTGTTAGAGTGAGGAGGACCGGGAACATACGCGGGAGCAATAGGCGGGTTGTTAGGGTGGGGAGGACCGGGGAACATACGCGGGAGGAATATGCGGGTTGTCAGGTTGGGGAGGACCGGGAACATACGCGGGAGAATAGGCGGGTTGTTAGAGTGGGGAGGACCGGGAACATACGCGAGAGGAATAGGCGGGTTGTTAGGGTGGGGAGGACTGGGAACATGCGCGGGAGGTATAGGCGGGTTGTCAGGGTGGGGAGGACCGGGGACCATACGCGGAAGGAATAGACGGGTTGTCAGAGTGGGGAGGAGCGGGGAACATACGCGGGAGGAATAGGCGAATTGTCAAAGTGGGGTGGACCGGGGATCATGCGCGGGAGGAATAGGCGTGTTGTCAGGGTGGGGTGGGCCGGGGAACATACGCTGGAGGAATTGGCTGGTTGTCAGGGAGGGGAGGACCGGGGATCATACGCGGGAGGAATAGGCGGGTTGTCAGGGTGGGCAGGATCGGGGAACATACGCGGAAGCAATAGGCGCGTTGTTAGGGTGGGGTGGACCGGGAAAATACGCGGGAGGAATAGGCGGGTTGTTAGGGTGGGGAGTACCGGGGAACATATCCGGGTGGAATAGGTGGGTTGTTAGGATGGGGAGGAGCGGCGAACATATGCGGGAGGAATAGGCGGGTTGTTAGGGTGGGGACGACCGCGGAACATACGCGGGAGGAATAGGCGGGTTGTCAGGGTGGGGAGGGCCGGGGAACATACGCGGGAGGAATAGGCGGGTTGTTCGGGTGGGGAGGACCGGGGAACATATGCGGGAGCAATAGGCGGGTTGTTAGGGTAGGGAGGACCGGGGAACATATGCCGGAGCAATAGTCGGGTTCTTAGGGTGGGGAAGACCGGGGAACATATGCGGAAGGAATAGGCGGGTTGTTAGGGTGGGGAGGACAGGGAACATACGCGGGAGCAATAGCCGTGTTGTTAGGGTGGCGAAGACCGGGGAACATATGCGGGAGGAATAGGCGGGTTGTTAGGGTGGGAAGGACAGGGAACATACGCGGGAGGAATAGGTGGGTTGTTAGGGTGGGGAGGACCGGGGAACATACGCGGGAGCAATAGTCGGGTTGTTAGGTTGGGGAGGACTGGGGAACATACGCGGGAGGAATAGGCGGGTTGTTAGGGTGGGGAGGACCGGGGAACATACGCGGGTTGTATAGGCGGGTTGTCAGGGTGGCGAAGACCGGTTAACAAACGCGGGAGGAATTGGCGGATTGTTAGGGTGGGGAGGACCGGGGAACATACGCGGAAGGAATAGGCGCGTTGTTAGGGTGGGGAGGACCGTGGAACATACGCGGGAGGAATAGGCGGGTTGTTAGGGTGGGGAGGACCGGGGAACATATGCGGGAGGAATAGACGGGTTGTTAGGGTGGGGAGGACTGGGGAACATATGCCTGAGGAATAGGCGGGTTGTCAGTTTGGGGAGGACCGGGGAACATACGCGGGAGGAATAGGCGGGTTGTCAGGTTGGGGAGGACCGGGGAACATACGCGGGAGGAATAGGCGGGTTGTCAGGTTGGGGAGGACCGGGGAACATACGCGGGAGAAATAGGCGGGTTGTCAGGTTGGGGAGGACCGGGAACATACGCGGGAGGAATAGGCGGGTTGTTAGAGTGAGGAGGACCGGGAACATACGCGGGAGCAATAGGCGGGTTGTTAGGGTGGGGAGGACCGGGGAACATACGCGGGAGGAATATGCGGGTTGTCAGGTTGGGGAGGACCGGGAACATACGCGGGAGGAATAGGCGGGTTGTTAGAGTGAGGAGCACCGGGAACATACGCGGGAGAATAGGCGGGTTGTTAGAGTGGGGAGGACCGGGAACATACGCGAGAGGAATAGGCGGGTTGTTAGGGTGGGGAGGACTGGGAACATGCGCGGGAGGTATAGGCGGGTTGTCAGGGTGGGGAGGACCGGGGACCATACGCGGAAGGAATAGGCGGGTTGTCAGAGTGGGGAGGAGCGGGGAACATACGCGGGAGGAATAGGCGAATTGTCAAAGTGGGGTGGACCGGGGATCATGCGCGGGAGGAATAGGCGTGTTGTCAGGGTGGGGAGGACCGGGGAACATATGCGGGAGGAATAGGCGGGTTGTGAGGGTGGGGAGGGCCGGGGAACATACGCTGGAGGAATTGGCGGGTTGTCAGGGAGGGGAGGACCGGGGATCATACGCGGGAGGAATAGGCGGGTTGTCAGGGTGGGGAGGATCGGGGAACATACGCGGAAGCAATAGGCGCGTTGTTAGGGTGGGGCGGACCGGGAAAATACGCGGGAGGAATAGGCGGGTTGTTAGGGTGGGGAGTACCGGGGAACATATCCGGGTGGAATAGGTGGGTTGTTCGGATGGGGAGGAGCGGCGAACATATGCGGGAGGAATAGGCGGGTTGTTAGGGTGGGGACGACCGCGGAACATACGCGGGAGGAATAGGCGGGTTGTCAGGGTGGGGAGGGCCGGGGAACATACGCGGGAGGAACAGGCGGGCTGTTAAGGTGGGGAGGACCGGGGAACATATGCGGGAGCAATAGGCGGGTTGTTCGGGTGGGCAGGACCGGGGAACATACGCGGCAGGAATAGGTGGGTTGTTAGGGTAGGGAGGACGGGGGAACATATGCCGGAGCAATAGTCGGGTTCTTAGGGTGGGGAAGACCGGGGAACATATGCGGGAGGAATAGGCGGGTTGTTAGGGTGGGGAGGACAGGGAACATACGCGGGAGCAATAGCCGGGTTGTTAGGGTGGGGAGTACCGGGGAACATATCCGGGTGGAATAGGTGGGTTGTTCGGATGGGGAGGAGCGGCGAACATATGCGGGAGGAATAGGCGGGTTGTTAGGGTGGGGACGACCGCGGAACATACGCGGGAGGAATAGGCGGGTTGTTAGGGTGGGGAGGACAGGGAACATACGCGGGAGGAATAGGTGGGTTGTTAGGGTGGGGAGGACCGGGGAACATACGCGGGAGCAATAGTCGGGTTGTTAGGTTGGGGAGGACTGGGGAACATACGCGGGAGGAATTGGCGGGTTGTTAGGGTGGGGAGGACCGGGGAACATACGCGGGTTGTATAGGCGGGTTGTCAGGGTGGCGAGGACCGGGTAACAAACGCCGGAGGAATTGGCGGGTTGTTAGGGTGGGGAGGACCGGGGAACATACGCGGAAGAAATAGGCGCGTTGTTAGGGTGGGGAGGACCGTGGAACATACGCGGGAGGAATAGGCGGGTTGTTAGGGTGGGGAGGACCGGGGAACATATGCGGGAGGAATAGACGGGTTGTTAGGTTGGGGAGGACCGGGAACATACGCAGGAGCAAGAGGCGGGTTGTTAGGGTGGGGAGGACCGGGGAACATACGCGGGAGGAATATGCGGGTTGTCAGGTTGGGGAGGACCGGGAACATACGCGGGAGGAATAGGCGGGTTGTTAGAGTGAGGAGGACCGGGAAACATACGCGGGAGAATAGGCGGGTTGTTAGAGTGGGGAGGACCGGGAACATACGCGAGAGGAATAGGCGGGTTGTTAGGGTGGGGAGGACCGGGAACATGCGCGGGAGGAATAGGCGGGTTGACAGGGTGGGGAGGACCGGGGACCATACGCGGAAGGAATAGGCGGGTTGTCAGAGTGGGGAGGAGCGGGGAACATACGCGGGAGGAATAGGCGAATTGTCAGAGTGGGGAGGACCGGGGATCATACGCGGGAGGAATAGGCGTGTTGTCAGGGTGGGGAGGACCGGGGTACATACGCGGGAGGAATAGGCGGGTTGTGAGGGTGGGGAGGGCCGGGGTACATACGCGGGAGGAATAGGCGGGTTGTCAGGGTGGGGAGGACCGGGGAACATACGCGGGAGGAATAGGCGGGTTGTCAGGGTGGGGAGGACCGGGGAAAATACGCGGAAGCAATAGGCGGGTTGTTAGGGTGGGGTGGACCGGGAAAATACGCGGGCGGAATAGGCGGGTTGTTAGGGTGGGGAGTACCGGGAAACATATCCGGGTGGAATAGGTGGGTTGTTAGGATGGGGAGGAACGCGAACATATGCGGGAGGAATAGGCGGGTTGTTAGGGTGGTGAGGACCGGGGAACAAACGCGGGAGGAATATGTGGGTTGTTAGGGTGGGGAGGACCAGGGAACATATGCGGGAGCAATAGTCGGGTTGTTAGGGTGGGAAGGACCGGGGAACATATGCGGGAGGAATAGACGGGTTGTTAGGGTGGGGAGGACCGGGGAACATACGCGGGAGCATTAGGCGGGTTGTTAGGGTGGGGAGGACTGGGGAACAAACGCAGGAGGAATAGGCGGGTTGTTAGGGTGGGGAGGACCGGGGAACATACGCGGGAGCAAGAGGCGGGTTGTGAGGGTGGGGAGGACCGGGGAACATACGCGGGAGGAATAGGCGGGTTGTTAGGGTGGGGAGGACCGGGGAACATACGCGGGAGCAAGAGGCGGGTTGTGAGGGTGGGGAGGGCCGGGGAACATATGCGGGAGGAATAGGCGGGTTGTTAGGGTGGGGAGGACCGGGGAACATATGCGGGAGCAATAGGCGGGTTGTTAGGGTGGGGAGGACCGGGGAACATACGCGGCAGGAATAGGTGGGTTGTTAGGGTAGGGAGGACCGGGGAACATATGCCGGAGCAATAGTCGGGTTCTTAGGGTGGGGAAGACTGGGGAACATATGCGGGAGGAATAGGCGGGTTGTTAGGGTGGGGAGGACAAGGAACATACGCGGGAGCAATGGCCGGGCTGTTAGGGTGGCGAAGACCGGGGAACATATGCGGGAGGAATAGGCGGGTTGTTAGGGTGGGGAGGACAGGGAACATACGCGGGAGGAATAGGCAAATTGTCAGGGTGGGGAGGACCGGGGACCATACGCGGAAGGAATAGGCGGGTTGTCAGAGTGGGGAGGAGCGGGGAACATACGCGGGAGGAATAGGCGAATTGTCAGAGTGGGGAGGACCGTGGATCATACGCAGGATGAATAGGCGTGTTGTCAGGGTGGGGAGGACCGGGGAACATACGCGGGAGGAATAGGCGGGTTGTGAGGGTGGGGAGGGCCGGGGAACATACGCGGGAGGAATAGGCGGGTTGTCAGGGTGGGGAGGACCGGGGAACACACGCGGAAGCAATAGGCGGGTTGTTAGGGTGGGGTGGACTGGTAAAATACGCGGGAGGAATAGGCGGGTTGTTAGGGTGGGGAGTACCGGGGAACATATCCGGGTGGAATAGTGGGTTGTTAGGATGAGGAGGAGCGGCGAACATATGCGGGAGGAATAGGCGGGTTGTTAGGGTGGGCAGGACTGGGGAACATACGCGGGAGGAATAGGTGGGTTGTTAAGGTGGGGATGACCGGGGAACATATGCAGGAGGAATAGGCGGGTTGTTAGGGTGGGGAGGACCGGGGAACATACGCGGGAGCAATAGGCGCGTTGTCAGAGTGGGGAGGACCGGGGAACATACGCGGGAGGAATAGGCGGGTTGTCAGGGTGGGGAGCACTGGCGACCATACGCGGGAGGAATAGGCGGGTTGTTAGGGTGGGGAGGACCGGGGAACATATGCGGGAGGAATAGGCGGGTTGTCAGGGTGGGGAGGACCGGGGAACATACGCGGGAGGAATAGACGGGTTGTCATGCTGGGGAGGACTGGGGAACATACGCGGGAGGAATAGTTGGGTTGTCAGTGTGGGGAGGACTGCTGTCCATACGCGGGAGTAATAGGTGGGTTGTTAGGGTGGGGAGGACCGGGGAACATACGCAGGAGGAATAGGCGGGTTGTTCGGGTGGGGAGGACCAGGGAACATACGCGGGAGGAATAGGTGGGTTGTCAGGGTGGGGAGGACCGGGGAACATACGCGGGAGCAATAGGCGGGTTGTTAGGGTGGGAGGACCGGGGAACATACACGGGAGGAATAGGCGGGTTGTTAGATTGGGGAGGACCGGGAACATACGCGAGAGGAATAGGCGGGTTGTTAGGGTGGGGAGGATCGGGAACATGCCCGGTAGGAATAGGCGGGTTGTCAGGGTGGGGAGGACCGGGGAACATACGTGGGAGGAATAGGCGTGTTGTCAGGGTGGGGAGGACCGGGGAAATTATGAGAGAGGAATAGGCGGGTTGTCAGGGTGGGGAGGACCGGGGAACATATGCGGGAGGAATAGGCGGGTTGTCAGGGTGGGGAGGACCGGGGAACATACGCGGGAGGAAGAGGCGGGTTGTTGGGGTGGGGAGGACCGGGGAACATATGCGGGAGGAATAGGCGGGTTGTTAGGGTGGGCAGGACAGTGGAACATATGCGGGAGGAATAGGCGGGTTGTTAGGGTAGGGAGGACCGGGGAACATACGCCGGAGGAATAGACGGGTTGTCATGTTGGGGAGGACTGGGGAACATACGCGGGAGGAATAGGCGGGTTGTTACGGTGGGGAGGACCGGGGCACATACGCGGAAGGAATAGGCAGGTTGTCAGGGTGGGGAGGACCGGGGAACATACGCGGGAGGAATAGGCGGGTTGTTAGGGTGGGGAGGACCGGGAACATACGCGGGAGGAATAGGCAGGTTGTTAGAGTGGGGAGGACCGGGAACATACGCGGGAGGAATAGGCGGGTTGTTAGTGTGGGGAGGACCGGGAACATAAGCGGGAGGAAAAGGTGGATTGTTAGAGTGGGGAGGACCGGGAACATACGCCCGAGGAATAGGCGGGTTGTTAGAGTGGGGAGGACCGGGAACATACGCGGGAGGAATAGGCGGGTTGTTAGGGTGGGGAGGACCGGGGAAGATACGCGGGATGAATTGGCCGGTTGTCCGGTTTGGGAGGACCGGGGAACATACGCGGGAGGAATAGGCGGGTTGTCAGGGTGGGGAGGACCGGGAACATACGCGGAAGGAATAGGCGGGTTGTCAGGGTGGGAAGGACCGGGGAACATATGCGGGAGGAATAGGCGGGTTGTCAGGGTAGAGAGGACCGGGGAACATACGTGGGAGGAATAGGCGGGTTGTTCGGGTGGGGAGGACCGGGGAACATACGCGAGAGGAATAGGCGGGTTGTCAGGTTGGGGAGGACCGGGGAACATACGCGGGAGGAATAGGTGGGTTGTTAGGGTGGGTCGGACCGGCGAACATATGCGGGAGGAATAGGCAGGTTGTTTGGGTGGGGAGGACCGGGGAACATACGCGGGAGGAATAGGCGGGTTGTCAGTTTGGGGAGGACCGGGGAATATACGCGGGACGAATATGCGGGTTGTTAGGGTGGGGAGGACCGGGAAACATACGCGGGAGCAACAGGCGGGTTATTAGGGTGGGGAGGACCGGGGAACATACGCGGGAGGAATAGGCGGGTTGTCTGGTTGGGGATGACCGGGAACATACGCGGGAGGAACAGGCGGGTTGTTAGAGTGGGGAGGACCGGGAACATACGCGGGAGGAATAGGCGGGTTGTTAGATTGGGGAGGACCGAGGAAATTATGAGAGAGGAATAGGCGGGTTGTCAAGGTGGGGAGGGCCGGGGAACATACGCGGGAGGAATAGGCGGGTTGTCAGGGTGGGGAGGACCGGGGAAATTATGAGAGAGGAATAGGCGGGTTGTCAAGGTGGGGAGGGCCGGGGAACATACGCGGGAGGAATAGGCGGGTTGTCAGGGTGGGGAGGACCGGGGACCATACGCGGGAGGACTAGGCGGGTTGTTAGGGTGGGGAGGACCGGGGAACATACGCGGGAGGAATAGGCGGGTTGTCAGGGTGGGGAGGACCGGGGAACATACATGGGAGCAACAGACGGGTTGTCAGGGTGGGGAGGACCGGGTAACATACGCGGAAGGAATAGGCAGGTTGTTATGGTGGGGAGGACCGGGGAACATACGCGGGAGGAATAGGTGGGTTGTTAAGGTGGGGAGGACTGGGGAACATACGCGGGAGCAATGGGCGGGGTGTTAGGGTGGGGAGGACTGGGGAAGATACGCGGGAGAAATAGGCGGGTTGTCAGGGTGGGGTGGACCGGGGAACATACGCGGGAGGAATAGGCGGGTTGTTAGGGTGGGGAGGATCGGGAACATGCGCGGTAGGAATAGGCGGGTTGTCAGGGTGGGGAGGACCGGGGAACATACGTGGGAGGAATAGGCGTGTTGTCAGGGTGGGGAGGACCGGGGAAATTATGAGAGAGGAATAGGCGGGTTGTCAGGGTGGGGAGGACCGGGGAACATATGCGGGAGGAATAGGCGGGTTGTCAGGGTGGGGAGGACCGGGGAACATACGCGGGAGGAAGAGGCGGGTTGTTGGGGTGGGGAGGACCGGGGAACATATGCGGGAGGAATAGGCGGGTTGTTAGGGTGGGGAGGACAGTGGAACATATGCGGGAGGAATAGGCGGGTTGTTAGGGTAGGGAGGACCGGGGAACATACGCCGGAGGAATAGACGGGTTGTCATGTTGGGGAGGACTGGGGAACATACGCGGGAGGAATAGGCGGGTTGTTACGGTGGGGAGGACCGGGGCACATACGCGGAAGGAATAGGTGGGTTGTCAGGGTGGGGAGGACCGGGGAACATACGCGGGAGGAAAAGGTGGATTGTTAGAGTGGGGAGGACCGGGAACATACGCCCGAGGAATAGGCGGGTTGTTAGAGTGGGGAGGACCGGGAACATACGCGGGAGGAATAGGCGGGTTGTTAGGGTGGGGAGGACCGGGGAACATACGCGGGATGAATTGGCCGGTTGTCCGGTTTGAGAGGACCGGGGAACATACGCGGGAGGAATAGGCGGGTTGTCAGGGTGGGGAGGACCGGGAACATACGCGGAAGGAATAGGCGGGTTGTCAGGGTGGGGAGGACCGGGGAACATATGCGGGAGGAATAGGCGGGTTGTCAGGGTAGAGAGGACCGGGGAACATACGTGGGAGGAATAGGCGGGTTGTTCGGGTGGGGAGGACCGGGGAACATACACGAGAGGAATAGGCGGGTTGTCAGGTTGGGGAGGACCGGGGAACATACGCGGGAAGAATAGGTGGGTTGTTAGGGTGGGTCGGACCGGCGAACATATGCGGGAGGAATAGGCAGGTTGTTTGGGTGGGGAGGACCGGGGAACATACGCGGGAGGAATAGGCGGGTTGTCAGTTTGGGGAGGACCGGGGAATATACGCGGGACGAATATGCGGGTTGTTAGGGTGGGGAGGACCGGGAAACATACGCGGGAGCAACAGGCGGGTTATTAGGGTGGGGAGGACCGGGGAACATACGCGGGAGGAATAGGCGGGTTGTCTGGTTGGGGATGACCGGGAACATACGCGGGAGGAACAGACGGGTTGTTAGAGTGGGGAGGACCGGGAACATACGCGGGAGGAATAGGCGGGTTGTTAGATTGGGGAGGACCGAGGCAATTATGAGAGAGGAATAGGCGGGTTGTCAAGGTGGGGAGGGCCGGGGAACATACGCGGGAGGAATAGGCGGGTTGTCAGGGTGGGGAGGACCGGGGAAATTATGAGAGAGGAATAGGCGGGTTGTCAAGGTAGGGAGGGCCGGGGAACATACGCGGGAGGAATAGGCGGGTTGTCAGGGTGGGGAGGACCGGGGACCATACGCGGGAGGACTAGGCGGGTTGTTAGGGTGGGGAGGACCGGGGAACATACGCGGGAGGAATAGGCGGGTTGTCAGGGTGGGGAGGACCGGGGAACATACATGGGAGCAACAGACGGGTTGTCAGGGTGGGGAGGACCGGGTAACATACGCGGAAGGAATAGGCAGGTTGTTATGGTGGGGAGGACCGGGGAACATACGCGGGAGGAATAGGTGGGTTGTTAAGGTGGGGAGGACAGGGGAACATACGCGGGAGCAATGGGCGGGGTGTTAGGGTGGGGAGGACTGGGGAAGATACGCGGGAGAAATAGGCGGGTTGTCAGGGTGGGGTGGACCGGGGAACATACGCGGGAGGAATAGGCGGGTTGTTCGGGTGGGGAGGACCGGGGAACATACGCGGAACGGATAGGCTGGTTGTCAGGATGGGGAGGACCGGGGAGCATACGCGGGACAAATAGGCGGGTTGTCAGGGTGGGGAGGACCGGGAACATATGCGGGAGGAATAGGCGGGTTGTCAGGGTGGGGTGGACTGGGGAACATACGCGGGAGCAATGGTCTTATTGTCAGGGTAGGGTGGACCGGGGAACATATGCGGGAGGAATAGGCGGGTTGTTAGGGTGGGGCGGACCGGGGAACATATGCGGGAGCGATAGCCGGGTTGTTAGGGTGGGGAGATCCGGGGAACATACGCGGGAGGAATAGGCGGGTTGTCAGGGTGCGGAGGACCGGGAACATACGCGGGAGGAATAGGCGGGTTGTGAGTGTGGGGAGGACCGTGGAACATACGCGGGAGGAATAGGCGGGTTGTTAGGGTGGGGAGGACTGGGGAACATACGCGGGAGCAATAGCCGGGTTGTTAGGGTGGGGAGGACCGGGGAACATACGCGGGAGGAATAGACGGGTTGTTAGGGTGGGGAGCACCGGGGAACATACGCGGGAGGAAAAGGCTGGATGTCAGGTTGGGGAGGACCGGGGAACATACACGGGAGGAATAGGCGGGTTGTTAGGGTGGGGAGGTCAGGGGAACATATGCGGGAGGAATAGGCGGGTTGTTAGGGTGGGGAGGACCGGCGAACATACGCGGGAGCAATAGGCGGGTTGTTAGGGTGGGGAGGACCGGGGAACATACGCGGGAGGAATAGGCATGTTGTCAGGGTGGAGAGGACCGCGGAACATACGCGGGAGGAATAGGCGGGTTGTCAGGGTGGGGAGGACCGGGGAACATACGCGGGAGGAATAGGCGGGTTGTTAGGGTGGGGAGGACCGGGGACCATACGCGGGAGGAATAGACGGGTGTCAGGGTGGGGAGGACCGGGGAACATACATGGGAGCAACAGGCGGGTTGCCAGGGTGGGGAGGACCGGGGAACATACGCGGAAGGAATAGGCGGGTTGTTAGGGTGGGGAGGACCGGGGAACATTCGCGGGAGGAATAGGTGGTTTGTTGGGGTGGGGAGGACCGGGGAACATATGCGGGAGCAATAGTCGGGTTGTTAGAGTGGGGAGGACCGGTGAACATATGCGGGAGGAATAGGCGGGTTGTTAGGGTGGGGAGGACCGGGGAGCAGACGCGGGATGAATAGGCGGGTTGTTAGGGTGGGGAGGACCGGGGAACATACGCGGGAGCAATAGGCGCGTTGTCAGGGTGGGGAGGACCGGGGAACATACGCGGGAGGAATAGGCGGGTTGGCAGGGTGGGGAGCACTGGGAACCTTACGCGGGAGGAATAGGCGGGATGTGAGAGTGGGGAGGACCGGGGAACAGATGCGGAAGGAATAGGCGGGTTGTCAGGGTGGGGAGGACCGGGGAACATACGCGGGAGGAATAGACGGGTTGTCATGGTGGGGAGGACCGGGGAACATACGCGGGAGGAATAGGTGGGTTGTCAATGTGGGGAGGACTGCTGTACATACGCGGGAGGAATAGGCGGGTTGTTAGGGTGGGGAGGACCGGGGAACATACGCGGGAGGAATAGGCGTGTTGTTAGGGTGGGGAGGACCGGGGAACATACGCGGGTGGAATAGGTGGGTTGTCAGGGTGGGGAGGACCGGGGAACATACGCCTGAGCAATAGGCGGGTTGTTAGGGTGGGGAGCACCGGGGAACATACACGGGAGGAATAGGCGGGTTGTTAGAGTGGGGAGGACCGGGAACATACGCGGGAGGAATAGGCGGGTTGTTAGTTTGGGGAGGACCGGGAACATACGCGGGAGGAATAGGCGGGTTGTTAGAGTGGGGAGGACCGGGAACATACGCGGGAGGAATAGGCGGGTTGTTAGATTGGGGAGGACCGGGAACATACGCGGGAGGAATAGGCGGGTTGTCAGGGTGGGGAGGACCGGGAACATGCGCGGGAGGAATAGGCGGGTTGTCAGGGTGGGGAGGACCGGGAACATGCGCGGGAGGAATAGGCGGGTTGTTAGAGTGGGGAGGACCGGGAACATGCGCGGGAGGAATAGGCGGGTTGTCAGGGTGGAGAGGACCGGGAACATGCGCGGGAGGAATAGGCGGGTTGTTAGAGTGGGGAGGACCGGGAACATACGCGGGAGGAATAGGCGGGTTGTCAGGGTGGGGAGGACCGGGAACATGCGCGGGAGGAATAGGCGGGTTGTCAGGGTGGAGAGGACCGGGGAAATTATGAGAGAGGAATAGGCGGGTTGTCAAGGTGGGGAGGGCCGGGGAACATACGTGGGAGGAATAGGCGGGTTTTCAGGGTGGGGAGGACCGGGGACCATCCGCGGGAGGAATAGGCATGTTGTCAGGGTGGAGAGGACCGTGGAACATACGCGGGAGGAATAGGCTGGTTGTTAGGGTGGGGAGGACCGGGGAAGATACGCGGGAGAAATAGGCGGGTTGTCAGGGTGGGGAGGACAGGGGAACATATGCGGGAGGAATAGGCGGGTTGTTAGTGTGGGGAGGACCGGCGAACATACGCCGGAAGAATAGGCGGGTTGTCAGGTTGGGGAGGACCGGGGAACATACGCGGGAGGAATAGGCGGGTTGTTATGGTGGGGAAGACCGGGGCACATACGCGGAAGGAATAGGCAGGTTGTCAGGCTGGGGAGGAACGAGAACATACGCGGAAGGAATAGGCGGGTTGTCAGCGTGGGGAGGACCGGGGAAGATACGCGGAAGGAGTAGGCGGGTTGTTAGGGTGGGGAGGACCGGGGAACATTCGCGGGAGGAATAGGCGGGTTGTCAGGGTGGGGTGGACCGGGGAACATATGCGGGAGGAATAGGCGAGTTGTCAGTGTGGGGAGGACCGGGCAACATACGCGGGAGGAATAGGCGGCTTCTTAGGGTGGGGATGTCTGGGAACATACGCGGGAGGAATAGGCGGGTTGTCAGGGTGGGAAGTACCGGGCAACATACGCGGGAGGAATAGGCGGGTTGTTAGGGTGGGGAGGACCGGGGAACATACACGGGAGGAATAGGCGGGTTGTTAGGGTGGGGAGGACCGGGGAACATACGCGGGAGCAATAGGTGGGTTGTTAGGGTGGGGAGGACCGGGGAACATACGCGGGAGCAATAGGCGGGTTGTTAGGGTGGGGAGGACTGGGGAACATACGCGGGAGGAATAGGCATGTTGTCAGGGTGGAGAGGACCGTGGAACATACGCGGGAGGAATAGGCTGGTTGTTAGGGTGGGGAGGACCGGGGAACATACGCGAGAGAAATAGGCGGGTTGTCAGGGTGGGGAGGACCGGGGAACATACGCGGGAGGAATAGGCGGGTTGTCAGGTTGTGGAGGACGGGGAAAATACGCGGGAGGAATAGGCGGGTTGTTAGGGTGGGGAGGACCGGGAACATACGCGGGAGGAATAGGCGGGTTGTTGGAGTGGGGAGGACCGGGAACATACGCGGGAGGAATAGGCGGGTTGTTAGAGTGGGGAGGACCGGGAACATACGCGGGAGGAATAGGCTGGTTGTTAGGGTGGGGAGGACCGGGAACATACGCGGGAGGAATAGGCGGGTTGTTAGGGTGGGGAGGACCGGGGAACATACGCGGGAGGAATAGGCGCGTTGTCCGTGTGGGGAGGTCCGGGGAACATACGCGGGAGGAATAGGCCGGTTGTCAGGGTGGAGAGGAACGGGAACATACGCGGAAGGAATTGGCGGGTTGTCAGGGTGGGGAGGACCGGGGAACATACGCGGGAGGAATAGGCGGGTTGTTAGGGTGGGGAGGATCGGGGAACATTCGCGGGAGGAATAGGCGGGTTGTCAGGGTGGGGAGGACCGGGAAACATACGCGGGAGAAATAGGCGGGTTGTCAGGGTGGGGTGGACTGGGGAACATATGCGGGAGGAATAGGCGGGTTGTCAGGGTGGGGAGGACCGGGCAACATACGCGGGAGGAATAGACGGGTTGTTAGGGTGGGGAGGACCGGGGAACATACGCGGGAGCAATATGCGGGATGTTAGGGTGGGGAGGACCGGGGAACATACGCGGGAGAAATAGGTGGGTTGTTAGGGTGGGGAGGACCGGGGAACATACGCGGGACGAATAGGCTGGTTGTCAGGATGGGGAGGACCGGGGAACATACGCGGGAGGAATAGGCGGTTTGTCAGGGTGTGGTGGACCGGGAAACATACGCGGGAGGAATAGGCGGGTTGTCAGGGTGGGGAGGACCGGGAACATACGCGGGAGGAATAGGCGGGTTGTCAGGGTGAGGATGAGGGGGGAACATACGCGGGAGCAATAGGTGGGTTGTTAGGGTGGGGAGGACCGGGGAACATACGCGGGAGGAATAGGCGGGTTGTTCGGGTGGGGAGGACCGGGGAACATACGCGGGAGGAATAGGCGGGTTGTTAGGGTGGGGAGGACCGGGGAACATACGCGGGAGGAATAGGCGGGTTGTCAGGTTGGGGAGGACTGGGGAACATACGCGGGAGGAATAGGCGGGTCGTTAGGGTGGGAAGGACCGGGGAACATACGCGGGAGGAATAGGTGGGTTGTCAGGGTGGGGAGGACCGGGGAACATACGCGGGAGGAATAGGCGGGTTGTTAGGGTGGGGAGGACCGGGGAACATACGCGGGAGGAATAGGCGGGTTGTCAGGGTGGTGAGGACCGGGGAACATATGCGGGAGGAATAGGCGGGTTGTCAGGGTGCGGAGGACCGGGGAACATACGCGGGAGGAATAGGCAGGTTGTCAGGGTGGGGAGTGTTATGTATGTACCTTTAAGAGAATACCTGTCTCAGACTGCAGTACCGGCAGTGACCACCCCTGTATAAAAGGCGCTAGTGAGCCTCTGTGGTTTTAGTTTCACTATTGACTTCCACCAGTAAAGACGTGTTTTGTTTAACTCCTACTGTCCGTGTCTCAATTATTCACGGATATAATACTGGCGACGAGCAGATACGAACCTATCTACAGTCTGCAGCACCTCCTGGGATCCATTCCTACAGCGAAGTGAGCAGAGGTCGAGGCCAGAAAGAAAAGAAAGTAAGAGGCAGTAGAAACGGGCGTCGACCATGGGCATCCGCCCTGTGTTGCAGAGTTGAAGATTGCTGGAGAAGCTGTCAGATGCGGGGCCTGGTTCATGTCGACGGTGCTTCAGCTAATTGGGCTGGTGGCAGGTAGTGCACTGATCTTTCCTGGGCTGCGGCGGTCGTGAACTCGAGCGGGTGGTTTGCAACGGGGCCGAGCAGCGTTGTCGGGAAGAAGAGAGAGAGAGGGTGGAGCACACAGCGCGCGGCCAGTGCTACGAAGCCGGGCTGCGTATAGACCCGCGAAGAGGGAGGCAAGAGTCCCACAGTGTTGTTCCACGGCGGGAAAATAATTAAAAAAAAATATTAAACGCGCAAGAAACCGTGGAAAGCAGCGCTAACAAAAGCGGGGAAGAAGGCAAAGCGCGGGAGGCGCCATCTTAATCAGCGGGGAAGAAGGCAAAGCACGGGAGGTGCCATTTTGTTAAATCGGGGAAGAAGGCAAAGCCCGTGAGACGCCATTTTAGATTTGCAAGATGCCGAAGATTGGCTGTATCACTGCTTTTGATAATACAATAGAGGACTGGACCACGTATGTGGAAAGAGTCGAGGTATATTTCGAGGCAGACGAAATAGCAGAGGAGAAAAAGGCATCGATATTGTTAAACGTAATGGGCGCTAGAACGTACGGCCTATTGTGGGACCTGATTACTCCAGCCAAACCGAAGGCGAAGAGTTTTAACAAAATTGTTGCTGTCCTACAGGAACACCTAAACCCTGCACCGCTGTTGATAGCAGAAAGATTTAAATTTCACAGGAGGACTCAGCACAAAGATGAGAGCAATGCTGAGTATCTTACGGAACTACGCAAGCTATCAAAGCACTGCCAGTTCGGAGCAGGACTGGCGGATTGTAGGGGGTTTCTTTTGCTCGTTCTGGTCTCCTGCCAGGCTTCGTGCAATAATTACCCTTGAGTGGTTCGACCCACTCCCCCTACGGTTCTAGACCTTGGACTTAGATGCAGAGAACAGTAGTGCAGAGAAAGGACTCAATAGACCAGGTTGAATAGCACGAAATGGATGCTTTTATTTTTAAACAGTTTGAAGCATTACAAAATACATGTCATAGGCACAGATTAAAGTAACTACAATCATGCACAAATTTATGAACTTGACTCTATGGAAATGGGGAACACACGGCACATCGTAAAAGGGAAAACACATTACGATTACCCTTAACTCCCTCCCCTATACCTAAACTAAGTTTCGACCTGGGGAACTTGGGATCATGCTCACCACTCTCAAAATCGCGAAAAGGGGGTTCGCAGCCTTTTGGCACCGCTTTCCGTCGTCACATGGATTTGGAAACTTCTGGCGCAGTCTGTTTTTCTCTCAGGCGATGGGGCAGTAGATACAGCCTCAATGAGCGCTCATCATGGTTGGATCAGCTAAAAGCTGTTGAAGAACTGGATACAAATGGAAGAACCTGAAGGTCTCTGGCCGACTGGTATGCCGAGGACCTTTCTCGCTCCCGCCTGGCTCGGTGGCTTTCCAGAGGGTTTCTTCTCCTTCGGCCTGGGTCGTCGATGATCTCCCGACCCCAGTACCCGGGCCACCCTCGTCGTCTTCTCGTCGTGGCCGAGCTTTGTCTGGCTGAACACCGACCACGTTGTCTTTTCACCGAAATTGTCCGTCCGAAGCGTCTTTAAAAAGACGAAGCGTCTTCATCGATTCCGAGTCTACCGAGGTGGAAGAGGCGCCGATCCTGGCACCGTCCATCCTTCGTTCGTCCATTCGTTCCGTCGATCACTCCGATGACGTCGATCGTGTTTCCTCCGAATGTTCCTTGTAGAAGAAGTTCTGCCTGAGTGTCTTTGATGGACTTTCAATCCATAGTTATACTCTTTTGGGACAGTCTTATCTCCCGCCAAATCATAGTCCTGTCTTTGTATTAATTTTGGCGGGCAGAAATCTCTGCAGGGGCGCTTTGTCTTGTAACGGGAGCCGGTGATAACTTAACTGGCCTTCCTGGCCGATAATGTCTTTTAATGTCTTTTACATTGTCATCGCGACTCGGTTCGCACATTGATCGGTCCGGAGATTTTCTTTGATGGCTGTTAAACGGTTTCTCCTTTGTACAATAAATGGGTATAAGTGTTTTTGCATTGTCCGCCCATATCTTGATGGGCCCCATCCTGTATTAGAATCCATTGAATATGTATGCTGTTTCCCTGAGTTTCGGTTCCCAGATACTGGCTTTCGCGGGCTTACTGTCTTCAATCCACAAGCCTGTCTGGCTTGCAGTAACAGAAATAAAATGGTCCAGAAAACTGATCACGGGGCCCGGCGGCTATTTTGTATGCCTTTTTATCATAGGTTTTTCTGTGCAAGCTTACTTTGGTCAATAAACAGTCTTATTTTATCCGGTTTTCTTGCGTGATTATTGCTGAAAATTTCGAATCTTACACAGATACCCTACGGGACAAATTTGTCTGTGGACTCCTGAGTGAAGGAACACAGAAGAAGTTACTCTCAGAGAAAGAGCTGATGCTAGATAAGGCTTTCAGCGTGGCAGTATCATATGAAGCAGCAGCCAGGGGAGCTGCAGAAATTCAACAAAAACCACAGGAATACGGCACCCACGAAATGACACGGGGATTTGCAAAATGTTATCGCTGCGGCAGAACTAACCATGACCAGAAGGACTGCTGGTCCAAAGACAAAATATGCAGGCAAAGCAGGAAGATGGGACACATTGCACGAGTTTGCAGGTCTGGGAAGAAGACCAGCGACAACAAAAAGGCTACTAAGGAACCGTACAAGAAAGTACAAAAGATGACGGACAGTAGTTCCGAAGACCAGATGAGCGATAGTGAATCCGGGAACAGGAGACTAAGCTGTCTCAAACTTCACAATGTAATCGCAAAAGAGGATCACCGAACCATTTGGGTCACCCTCACGATAGCAGGGTCCCAAGTTAAAATGGAATTGGATACAGGATCAGCGCTAACCGTCATGAATCGACGAGACTACGAGCGGCTATTTTCACACATACCCTTGAGAGAGACATCCATCGTCTTGACGACATATGCAGGGCAAAAAGTATACCCCAGAGGAAAAATAAGGGTGCCTGTCGAATACAACGGCAAGAAAATATGGAAATTGTATCTCTACATACTGCCAAATGGTGGACAACCGTTATTGGGACGGGAATGGATCAGGAAGATAAACTTAGATTGGCACTCCATTCATGCAATGACGGTGGACGGTAAAAAAGATGAAGACGTCACTCCTGGACGATTGTCAAAAATCTTAGCTAACGCCAATGAGGTATTTCAACAAGAACTGGCACGCTTAAAGGCGTAACCGCCTGATAAAAATAGAAGAGAATGCAGTTCCCAAGTTTTTCAAAGCAAGACCGGTACCATATGCAATTCGCCCAGCCGTCGAGGCAGAGCTGGAGTATCTGGAGAAGGCGGGGGTGTTGTCTAAGGTCAACTGGAGCGAGTGGGCGACACCCATCGTTCCTGTCATGAAGAAAACGTTAAGCAATAAGTCCGGGGAGCCAAGGAAGATTTGCATCTGTGGGGATTTCAAGGTGACGGTGAACCCAGTCCTTCACACCTCTTCCAAGGATAGAAGACATCTTCGCCTTACTGTCTGGAGGGAAGCGTTTTACAAAAATTGACCTAGCACAAGCATATTTGCAGATGGAGGTTGAAGAGTCCTCCAGGAAGTATCTCACGATAAACACTCACAAAGGTCTTTACCAGTATCATCGATTGGTATTCGGAGTAGCATCGGCTCCGGCGATATGGCAAAGAGCGATGGAACAAGTCCTGCAAGGGATTCCGGGGACACAGTGTTACTTGGACGACATCCTTGTGACAGTTGAAGATGACAGTGAACACCTTAACAACCTAGAACAGGTGCTCACTAGACTACGGGAACATGGGCTGCGAGCCAACCGCCCCAAGTGCGAATTTTTTAAGAAACAGATATCGTATTGTGGCCACGTGATTGATGAAGAGGGGTTACATAAGTCCCCTGACAAAATTGAAGCGGTTGTTAAGGCCCCAGCGCCTGAAAATGTGTCGCAACTGAGGTCATTCCTCGGATTGGTGAATTACTATCATAAGTTTTTGCCGAATTTGTCGACAATTCTGCACCCACTGAACGCCCTGCTACGATCGGGCTAGCATAGAAATGGAGCGATGATTGTAAGCGTGCTTTTCAGAAGAGTAAGGACTTAATCACTTCAAGGGAAGTATTGGCTCACTACAACCCAGCACTGCCGATCAGAATGGCGTGTGATGCGTCTCCCTATGGCATTGGGGCGGTACTGTCACATAAATTCCTTGATGGTTTAGAGAGACCGATAGCTTTTGCGTCACGCTCATTAACTTCTGCCGAGCGTAACTACGCCCAGATTGACAGAGAGGCCCTCAGCCTAGTGTGGGGGGTGAAGAAGTTCAATCACTACCTGCACGGTCAAAAATTTACTCTACTAACCGATCATCAACCTCTTGTCTCCATTTTCAACCCTCAGAAGGGCGTACCGATAATGACAGCACAACGGCTGCAGAGATGGTCCCTTTTCCTAGGGGCACACCAATATGACATCGAGTACAAAGGAACTAAACAGCATGGAAATGCTGATGGATTGTCACGCCTACCGTTGTCGACGGTGGAAGAAGAAGACCTTGCAGTGGATCCAATGGAGTTATTCCACTCGACCATAGTCGAATGTCTCCCTGTGATGAATGCAAACATAGAAAAGGAAACACGGAATGACCCGACACTATCACGGGTCTATGATTTAACGGTGGAGGGATGGCCAGCACATGGCGAACCACTGCTGCCAGCATTCTCGCCGAGAAGAGAACAGCTGTCAGTGCGCAGAGGAACCTTGATGTGTGGATCCAGAGTAGTAATTCCACCTAAGTTGACGGATAGAGTGCTCAATGAGCTTCATGAGGGTCATCTGGGTGGGGTAAAAATGAAGAACTTAGCCAGAGCGTTTGTGTGGTGGCCGGGAATCGATAGAGAAATCGAAGAGATGACCAAGAGCTGTGCAGGATGCCAGAAGGTCCAAAACGCCCCACCACAAGCTCCTCTGCATCCATGAGAGTGGCCCTCATCTCCATGGCAAAGGGTGCACATTGATTTTGCTGGTCCCTTCATGGACTCGATGTTTTTAATTGCGGTGGATGCACATTCAAAGTGGCCAGAGGTAATAAAAATGTCCTCAACCACCACGGAAAAAACTATCACAGTTTTACGAACCATATTCGCCAGGAATGGGCTGCCTGAACAGATTTGCTCTGACAATGGACCACAGTTTGTGTCTGAAGAGTTCCGGAGTTTCTTAAAGAACAATGGTGTTAAGCATTACACATCTGCCCCATATCATCCAGCCACTAATGGATTGACCGAGAGGTTTGTCCAAACATTCAAGAAGGCTAACAAGGCAATGTGTAATGAAGATATACCCCTACAACACAAGGTGGACAACTTCTTGTTTGCCTACCGGAATGCGACACATGCGGATACCAACCAAACTCCAGCCATGATGTTCTTCAATCGAAGACTACGATGTCGCTTGGATTTGGTTAAGCCAAACGTCCGAAGAGATGTGGAGAACAGGCAGTTTCAGAATATGAATGAAAGGCCGACCAGGAGTTTTAAGATAGGTCAACCAGTTTTGGCCCGGGACTACCGCACTGAGAAATGGCAGCCAGGAACGATTTGTACAAGACAAGGACCTCTCATATATACCGTGGACGTTGGGGAGAGCATTGTAAGACGCCATGCTGACCAGATTCTAGAGTCACTGGAAAACGTCAACTCCACACCACGATCTGATACACCTGGTAATGAAATCGACGTTCCAATTGCAGCTACCGCAGAACCGATAATATTGGAAGCAGATGAACCAAACAACGACATTGATCCCGACTCAACATTGCCAGAAGAACCTGATACCCCAAAGAGGCGTTATCCAGACAGAATCAGGAGGCCTCCTCAAAGACTGAACTTATAATTGCTTAAACTTAAGCAATGTATCTTCCAACAGCAATTGTGATTGTAATTAGTTATCATTTAGTTGTTAAATGAATGTTATGTACTGTTTATCTAAAAGGGGAGGAATTGTTGTGTATGTACCTTTAAGAGAATAACTGGACTCAGACTGCAGTACCGGCAGTGACCACCCCTGTGTAAAAGGCGCTAGTGAGCCTCTGTTGTTTTAGTTTCACCATTGACTTCCACCAGTAAAGACGTGTTTTGTTTAACTCCTACTGTCCGTGTCTCAATCATTCACGGATATAATAGGGAGGACCGGGGAACATACGCGGGAGCAATAGGCGCGTTGTCAGGGTGGGGAAGACCGGGGAGCATACGCGGGAGGAATAGGCGGGTTGTTAGGGTGGGGAGGACCGGGGAACATACGCGGGAGGAATAGGCGGGTTGTTAGTGTGGGGAGGACCGGGGAACATACGCGGGAGCAATAGGCTGGTTGTCAGGGTGGGGAGGACCGGGGAACATACGCAGGAGCAATAGGCGAGTTGTCAGGGTGGGGAGGACCGGGGAACATACGGGGGAGGAATAGGCGGGTTGTTAGGGTGGGGAGGACCGGGGAACATACGCAGGAGCAATAGGAGGCTTGTTAGGGTGGGGAGGACCGCGGAACATACGCGGGAGGAATAGACGGGTTGTTAGGGTGGGGAGGACCGGGGAACATACGCGGGAGCAATAGGCGGGTTGTTAGGGTGGGGAGGACCGGGGAACATACGCGGGAGGAATAGGCGGGTTGTTAGGGTGGGGAGGACCGGGCAACATACGCGGGAGGAATAGGCGGGTTGTCAGGGAGGGGAGGACCGGGGAACTTACGCGGGACCAATAGGCGGGTTGTTAGGGTGGGGAGGACCGGGGAACATACGTGGGAGGAATAGGCGGGTTGTCAGGGTGGGGAGGACCGGGGAACATACGCGGGAGCAATAGGCGGGTTGTTTGGGTGGGGAGGACCGGGGAACATACGCGGGAGGAATAGGCGGGTTGTCAGGGTGCGGAGGACCGGGGAACAAAGGCGGGAGCAATAGGCGGGTTGTTAGGGTGGGGCAGACCGGGGAACATACGCGGGAGGAATAGGCGGGCTGTCAGGTTGGGGAGGACCGGGAAACATATGCGGGAGGAATAGGCGGGTTGTCAGGGTGGAGAGGACCGGGGAACATACGCGGGAGGAATAGGCGGGTTGTTAGGGTGGGGAGGACCGGGGAACATACGTGGGAGGAATAGGCGGGTTGTTATGGTGGGGAGGACCGGGGAACATACGCGGGAGCAATAGGCGGGTTGTTAGGGTGGGGAAGACCGGGGGACATACGCGGGAGGAATAGGCGGGTTGTTAGGGTGGGGAGGACCGGGGAACATACGCGGGAGGAATAGGCGGTTTGTCAGGGTGGGGAGGACCGGGGAACATACGCGGGAGGAATAGGCGGGTTGTTAGGGTGGGGAGGACCGGGGAACATTCGCGGGAGGAATAGGCGGTTTGTCAGGGTGGGGAGGACCGGAGAACATACGCGGGAGGAATAGGCGGGTTGTTAGGGTGGGGCGGACCGGGGAACATACGCGGGAGGAATAGGCGGTTTGTCAGGGTGGGGAGGACCGGGGAACATACGCGGGAGGAATAGGCGGGTTGTTAGGGTGGGGCGGACCGGGAAACATACGCGGGAGGAATAGGCGGGTTGTTAGGGTGGGGAAGACTGGGGGACATACGCGAGAGGAATAGGCGGGTTGTCAGGGTGGGGAGGACCGGGAAACATATGCGGGAGGAATAGGCGGGTTGTCAGGGTGGGGAGGATCGGGGAACATACGCGGGAGGAATAGGCGGGTTGTCAGGGTGGGGAGGACCGGGGAACATACGCTGGAGGAATAGGCGGGTTGTCAGGGTGGGGAGGACCGGGGAACATACGCGGGAGGAATAGGCGGATTGTCAGGGTGGGGAGGACCGGGGAACATACGCGGGAGGAATAGGCGGGTTGTCAGGGTGGGGAAAACCGCGGAACATACGCGGGAGGAATAGGCGGGTTGTTAGGGTGGGGAAGACCGGGGAACATACGCGGGAGGAATAGGCGGGTTGTCAGGGTGGGGAGGACTGGGGAACATACGCTGGAGGAATAGGCGGGTTGTTAGTGTGGGGAGGACCGGGGAACATATGCGGGAGGTATAGGCGGGTTGTCAGGGTGGGGAAGACCGGGGAACATATGCGGGAGCAATAGGCGGGTTGTTAGGGTGGGGAGGACTGGGTAACCTATGCAGGAGGAATAGGCGGGTTGTCAGGGTGGGGAGGACCGGGGAAAATATGCGGGAGGAATAGGCGGGTTTTCAGGTTGGGGAGGACTGGGGAACATACGTGGGAGGAATAGGTGGGTTGTTAGGGTGGGGAGGACCAGGGAACATACGCGGTAGGAATAGGCGGGTTGTTAGGGTGGGGAGGACCGGTGATCATACGCGGGAGGAATAGGTGTGTTGTTAGGGTGGGGAGGAGCAGGGAACATACGTGGGAGGAATAGGCGGGTTGTCAGGGTGGGGAGGACCGGTAAACATACGCGGGAGGAATAGGCGGGTTGTTAGAGTGGGGAGGACCGGGGAACATATGCGGGAGCAATAGGCGGGCTGTTAGTGTGGGGAGGACCGGGGAACATACGCGGGAGGAATAGGCGGGTTGTTAGGGTGGGGAGGACCGGGAACATACGCGGGAGGAATAGGCGGGTTGTCAGGGTGGAGAGGACCGGGGAACATACGCGGGAGGAATAGGCGGGTTGTTTGGGTGGGGAGGACCGGGGAACATACACGGGAGGAATAGGCGGGTTGTTAGGGTGGGGAGGACCGGGGATCATACGCGGGAGGAATAGGCGGGTTGTCAGGGTGGGGAGGACCGGGGAACATACGCGGGAGGAATAGGCGGGTTGTTAGGGTGGGGCGGACCGGGGAACATACGCGGGAGGAATTGGCGGGTTGTTAGGGTGGGGAAGACCGGGGCACATACTCGGGAGGAATAGGCGGATTGTTAGGGTGGGGAGGACCGGGGAACATACGCGGGAGCAATAGGCAGGTTGTTAGTGTGGGGAGGACCGGAAACATACGCGGGAGGAATAGGCGGGTTGTTAGGGTGGGGAGGACCGGGGAACAAACGCGGGAGGAATAGGCGGGTTGTTAGGGTGGGGAGGACCGGGGAACATACGCAGGAGGAATAGGCGGGTTGTCAGGTTGGGGAGGACCGGGAACATACGCGGGAGGAATACGTGGGTTGTTAGGGTGGAGAGGACCGGGAACATACGCAGTAGGAATAGGTGGGTTGTTAGAGTGGGGAGGACCGGGGAACATACGCCGGAGGAATAGGCGGGTTGTTAGAGTGGGGAGGAGCGGGACCATACGCGGGAGCAATAGGCGAGTTGTTAGTGTTGGGAGGACCGGGAACATACGCGGGAGTAATCGGCGGGTTGTTAGGGTTGGGAGGACCGGGAACATACGCGGGAGGAATAGCCGGATTGTCAGGGTCGGGAGGACCGGGGAGCATAAGCGGGAGGAATAGGTGGGTTGTTAGGGTGGGGAGGACCGGGAAACATACGCGGGAGGAATAGGCGGGTTGTCAGGGTGGGGAGGACCGGGGAACATACGCGGGAGGAGTAGGCGTTTTGTTGGGTGGGGGGGACCGGGGAACATACGCGGGAGCAATAGGCTGGTTGTCAGGGTGGGGAGGACCGGGGAACATACGCGGGAGCAATAGGCGGGTTGTTAGGGTGTGGAGGACCGGGGAACATATGCGGGAGCAATAGGCGGTTTGATAGGGTGGGGAGGACTGGCCAACATACGCGGGAGGAATTGGCGAGTTGTTAGGGTGGGGAGGACTGGGAAACATACGCGGGAGGAATAGGCGGGTTGTAAGGCTGGGGTGGACCGGGGATCATACGCGGGAGCAATAGGTGGGTTGTTAGGGTGGGGAGGACCGGGGGACATACGCTGGAGCAATAGGCGGGTTGTTAATGTGGGGAGGACCGGGGAACATACGCGGGAGGAATAGGCGGGTTGTTAGGGTGGGGAGGACCGGGTAACAAACGCGGGAGCAATAGGCGGGTTGTTAGGGTGGGGAGGACCGGGGAACATATGCGGGAGGAATAGGCGGGTTGTTAGGGTGGGGAAGACCGGGGAACATACGCGGGTGGAATAGGCGGGTTGTTAGGGTGGGGAGGACCGGGGAACATATGCGGGAGGAATAGGCGGGTTGTTAGGGTGGGGAAGACCGGGGAACATACGCGGGAGGAATAGGCGGGTTGTCAGTGTGGGGAGGACCGGGGAACATGCGCGGGAGGAATAGGCGGGTTGTTAGGGTGGGGAGGACCGGGAACATACGCGGGAGGAATAGGCGAGTTGTCAGGGTTGGGAGGACCGGGGAACATACGCGGGAGGAATAGGCGGGTTGTCAGGGTGTGGAGGACCAGGGAACATACGCGGGAGGAATAGGCGGTTTGTTGGGTGGGGAGGACCGGGTAACATACGCGGGAGCAAAAGGCTGGTTTCAGGGTGGGGAGGACCGGGGAACATACGCGGGAGCAATAGGCGGTTTGATAGGGTGGGGAGGACCGGGGAACATATGCAGGAGCAATAGGCGGTTTGATAGGGTGGGGAGGACCGGCGAACATACGCGGGAGGAATTGGCGAGTTGTTAGGGTGGGGAGGACTGGGGAAGATACGCGGGAGGAATAGGCGGGTTGTTAGGCTGGGGTGGACCGGGGATCATACGCGGGAGCAATAGGTGGGTTGTTAGGGTGGGGAGGACCGGGGAACATATGCGGGAGCAATAGGCGGGTTGTTAATGTGGGGACGACCGGGGAACATACGCGGGAGGAATAGGCGGGTTGTTAGGGTGGGGAGGACCGGGTAACAAACGCGGGAGCAATAGGCGGGTTGTTAGGGTGGGGAGGACCGGGGAACATACGCGGGAGGAATAGGCGGGTTGTTAGGGTGGGGAAGACCGGGTACATACGTGGGAGGAATCGGCGTGTTGTTAGGGTGGGGAGGACCGGGAACATACGCGCGAGGAATAGGCGGGTGGTTAGGGTGAGGAAGACCGGGGAACATACGCGGGTGGAATAGGCGGGTTGTTAGGGTGGGGAGGTCCGGGGAACATACGCGGGAGGAATAGGCGGGTTGTAGTGTGGGGAGGACCGGTGAACATACGTGGGAGGAATAGGCGGGTTGTTAGGGTGGGGAGGACCGGGAACATACGCGGGAGGAATAGGCTGGTTGTCAAGGTTGGGAGGACCGGGGAACATACGCGGGAGGAATAGTCGGGTTGTTAGGGTGGGGAGGACCGGGGAGCATATGCGGGAGGAATAGGCAGGTTGTCAGGGTGGGGAGGACCGGGGAACATACGCGGGAGGAATAGGCGGGTTGTCAGGGTGGGGAGGACCGGGAACATACGCGGGAGGAATAGACGTGTTGTTAGGCCGTTCTTATTCTCTCTGACTTGTGAACCTTTGGATCCCATTGCCAGCTGGTGCGGTGGGTGCTGACTCTCTGCCGGCCTGGGATAGGTTTTCAGCAGTGGATTAAGCTGATATTATTTTAAGAAGAATATGATTTGGTCAGGCAGTGCTTCATAAAAATGGTGCTGTGTTGTCGCAGTGTTGATCTCAGTATCAGTCCTTATTTGACCAGTAACAGAAAAATTGTCATACCCACTCCTGAAGCAGGCGTTAGGCCCATTGCAGAAGCAAATACGGGGCCGAACATCTGTTCGAGGCCCCTTCTGTAAGACTGGTTTGCCTCGAGGGTCTGTCTATTCTCTGTCTTTAGCTAGAAATTAATGCTGCCTACAGTGCTGAAATGATATTCTGACTAATGCCAGTGAGAATGCTGCACAGATATTTGACTGCTCTCTGCCTAAGAGCAGACTGCTCCATGTTCTTGCCTTGGCAGTAAAAGAGGGGTTGGCCATGGGCACTTCCTTTGGATTTTTTTAGTAACTTTGTACTATTTACTGGACTGTGATGGTTTCTAAATTGGCTGTCCATTTTCTAGGAGAGCGTGTTACATCTAGAAGGTTAGTAGCACTGATGATAGTAAGGACAGCATCATTGTCAGCTGTGATAGCTGGATATTTGGAGGGCTTCCTCCCTCCCACACTGAATTCTCCAATAATGTATTCTGTGGTCTTCAGCTGGCCCTCGCAAACCACACCACTCCTAAGCTATTGCACTCCCAATTTTCTGAAGTACTTGCTTTAAAAAAAGTGACTGTTTAAATTTTTGTAAACTTCTTATAAATAACTTTTAAATTAATAAGAATTAGGAAGGAAAATAAATCTCTAACCTGTTTGAGGACTCAGGTAAACAAATAGCTTTACAATTTTGGTAAATATATTTCCATCATCGGGTCCTTTAATGTGGAATCGGGAGATGCACTTCTGCTCTTTCTGGCTCTACATTCTGGTAAGTTACTTACCTGCTTTGTTGCAGGCGATCCCTTAGGTTGGTTTCCCTGAGCTGGCGCTGGTTGCCTGAAGGCAAACCAATCTTACACAAGGTGGTCTCAAACAAACATTCGGCCCCTTATTTGCTTAAGTAATGGGCCTAACGCCGGCTGCAGGAGTGGGTAAAGGACGCCTCTTGTTTGACCTTACCCAATATGGTGGGCGACACACTTCCAGCCGGAAATGTGCGTGTGCTTCCTGCCCGCCATATTATTATTTTACGGATCATTTTCTCGGCCATTAACTTTTAATAGAAAAGAAAGGAGAAAATGAATAATTTTAAAATGGGGACTGAATTATGCCTGCATACTTTGGCCCAATTATGCCCCACCCTCGAACCTTGCTTCACCAGAAGACTACAATTGGTCTTGCCTTCCAGTATGTAACATTTTAGGAGATAAACTAATATCTATATATATAAAACAGTATGTCTCTATGTCTCGCTGTCTGTCTGTCTTTCTGCCTTTCTATCTTTCTGTC